>NC_041398.2:73456431-74166431 GCF_900747795.2 Erpetoichthys calabaricus
CATTTTGTGAATGTTAAGAATTATATTGAACTTTAAAAGCTAGCTTCCCCATTTAGGCTGACAACTAGCAGGTAGTAGTTGTGAGATTAGCTGGACTGGGGTGAGCCTCTTCTGGGCTGGCCACTGAAAGTCCTGGCCTGCCTTTATGGTTTATTTTGGAGGCATCACACTCATTTTCCTCATTTTTCAAGTCTCCTTAACACAGCTAACCGATGTTAAATACTATTTGAAATTCAAAACTTTTTTAAAAACCTGGTAGGATCTAATCAATAACATTTTAGAATTTAAATTGGGGAAAAGGATTCTCTTCCCTCTTTCCTACTTTTGAAGTTTTATTCTGGCTGTTGGCCTTCCTCTCTTTCTCATGGGTGGGGGTTGAATTGAATTTAGTTTTGTTAAGTTTGACTTGTTTGTATGGAATGTTACTTGCTTTTAATAAATTCAATAAAAAAAGAATTTGTGTCATCCTGTGTGTAAGAAAATTCAACCAGAGGCATGTTCTGTAAGAAATTCTCTTCTGTTTTTCCGGTATAATGTCCTCTACCGATGTTTTTACTAGCAGACTTTATCTTACAGGTCATAGTACATGGACCCAACTGAAACCAGTGAATTAATTTTGGGAAGAACTCATGAATTTACTGAATGTGGCTGTTAGAACTTGTCAGAACTCAATTTCATCTAACAATTTATTTTGAAACATTTTATTTATTATCTGAATTTAATGTGACGTTTATTATAATAAAGTTCCTTGGACATCAAGTCTTGGTTTGAGTTCTGATATACATTGTGAATTATTGGTCCTTATATACACAGTGCATGCCTTTCTAAGCTATGTTCAATCAATTCAGTTTGTTACACATGGATTCTGATCAAGTTTTAGATAAATTTAGAGAATAATTAAATCAAACAGGAGGCTCCTGGCCACAACGTGGAGTGTCACAGGAAAAGGTCTTAATACTTATAAAATGAGAGGTTTCAGTTTTTGATTTTTTAATAAATTTGCCGATCTTTCTGAAAACATGTTTTCACTTTGTCTTTAGAAGTTGTTGAGTATAGATTGATGGGTAAAAATGGCACATTTATCAATTTCAAATTAAATCTACAGCAAAGCATGTAGAAAGTGAAGGGGTCGGAATACTTTCTGAATCAATTGTACATATGTGCAAAAGAAACAATCATGCATATTATACATATAAGGCTTATAATTATTACCTTGTTTACAAATGTGGTAAGGTGACGTCCACGGCTGATTGCCTTTTTAAATAAATAATCACCGTACTCATGGCTTTATGGAGGGGGCGTGATAGCGTGGTGGGAGCAGTTCCTGGGCACGATGCGGCACAGGCATTTCTGCACTTAAGTGCACAGGTGAGAAATTGTCCGCGTCCGTAATTGATGCTGGTAGATTCTAATCACCAAACCTGTGCTACGTCCCCATATAAAAGAAGAAGTGCGAGTGCAAGGGGGGAGGAAGAGTAGAACAAAAGAAAGGCTAAAAAGAGAATGAAGAGCAGTCTCAGAGTGGCCAATCCAGTTACCTTTGGAGGAAAGGTAGCATGAACAGGGTCCCGCGAAGGAGCATAGGTTATAGAGTTCTAGGGGCTGGTTCACCCCACTGATTAATGGTATGGAGTGGTGGGAGCATGGCTGATGACCTCCCCAGAGGAGTGTCGACCTCGGGCAGTCTGGCTGTGCTGTATCGAGGAAGTCAAGACTGAGGTTGGGGAATGAAGATTGTGGCTGCTGAGTCTCTGCTGGCTATACGAGTTATGGATATGGGGAGACAAAGAAGTAGGTGGCCTGTGATTATCCATTTTTGAAAAGAACATCAAGGATCCACTGACTGTGTTTTTAAAATCTGTTTTTACAGGATTTATTTATTCCCTGGGATTTTATCCCCCACCTGCTTTTATGGATTATTTATTTATGGCCTATTTTTGAATGATGGCACTATTTATTTGGACACTGTTTTGTTTCGTTTTATTTTTAATAAAAGCACTGAACACTTTTTACACCATCCCCTTTCTCCATGGGTGATTTGTCCCCATCTGTCAGCTCATTTGGTTACACTATTGACGATGTCGGGTTCAAGAGGCTCCCTAATGGGAAGAGGGAGCATTGGAGTAGGGACAGCATCGTCACAACAAATACTACTAATAATAGTAATACAGAGGATTCAGAAAGTTGATTTATATACAATAGTTTTCTCAGTGGATTCAGACGCTTTCCCTTTTTTCACATTTTGCTATGTTGCAGCCTTTTGTTATAATTGTTTATTTAATTTTTTTCACCACATCAAGCAGCATTACCCCAGAATATCAAATTGAAAGCAGGATTTTAGAAATTTGTGCAAATTTATTAAAAATGAAAAAATGAAATATACTGTAATTAGAACATTAGAACAATCTAGACATGAACAGGCCACTCAACCCAACAAAGGTCGCTAGTCCTATCCACTTAATTTCTCCAAAAACATCAAGTCTAGTTTTAAAAGTCCAACTGTCTACCACACTACTTGGTAGTTTACTCCAAGTGGCTATGGTCCTCTTTGTAAAGAAAAATGTCCTAATATTTGTGTGAAATTTACCCTTAACTAGATTCTGTGTTTCAGTGTTCTTGATTAACTCATTTTAAAACAGTCTCGATCCACTGTACTAATTCCCTTCATAATTTTAAACATTTCAATCATGTCTCATCTTCTTTTGTTTAAACTGAAAAAGCTCAGCTCTTTCCATCTTTCTTGATAATTCATCCCCTGTAACCCTGGAATCAGCCTAGTTCTTCTCTGGACTTTTTCTAGCACTGCTATGTCCTTTATGTAGACTGGATACCAAAACTGTATACAGTACACCAGATGAGGCCTCACCAGTGCATTATAGAGATTTAGCATAACCTCCTTGGACTCATGCTCCACACATCATGCTATATAACCTAACATTCCGTTAGTCTTGTTAATGGCTTTTGAACACTGTTTGGCAGTTGATAGTGACAAGTCCACTTTCTCCTAAATCCCTCTCATAAGGTGTACCTTCGATTTTCAGACCTCCCTCTACAAACATCACCCTGAACTCCCACTTCTTTTAGTTTGGTGCCCAATCTCTCATGTGGCACCTTATCAAAAGCTTTCCGAAAGTCCAGATAAATAATATTATATGCTCCACTTTGATCATATCCTATGCTTCCTCATAGAATTTCTGCATGTTGGTAAAACATGGCCTCCCTCTTCTGAACCCATGATGACTGTTCAGTAAAGCACTATTTCTTGCCATGTGTTGCTGAATCTTAACCTTAATAATTCCTTCCATTAATTTTCCTGTGATGCATGTTAAACTTACTGGCCTATAGTTGCTTGGATCTTCCTGGTCACCTTTTTTATACAATGGGATAGTTGTCATTTTCCAGTCCTTCAGAATATCCCCAGTGTATAGTGACCTCCTAAAAATATGCATTACGGGTTGTGGAAAGCTGCCCCGACACAGACAGATAGACATCGTTTCAAGCACCAAACACGTTTATTTACAACTATTATTTACAGGTGAAAACACACACATCCCCAAAACTCCCCCAAAGTTCAGGCCTTTCACAATGATGCCTCTCAAGTCCGCCTCCACTCCTTCCCTCCAAGACCTCATCTTCTCCTCTCCAGACTCCAGCCACTGAACGGAGGGAGGCGGCCCCTTTTATAATCACCCGAATGTGTTCCAGGTGCCTCCCGATAATCTTCCGCCAGCACTCCCCAGTGTGGCGGAAGTACCGGCTGCGCACCTGGAAGCACTCCGGGTGTCCCTGGTTGTCTTTCCCCCAGCACTTCCGGGTGTGGCGGAAGTGCTGAGGACCAGGGCTTTCCAGGCATCAGGGCGCCCCCTGGCGGTGATCATGGGCCCCTATAGGGTTGAGCTTCCAAGTTCAGTTCCCATGGTCCCTAAAGCCACCAGGGCGGTCGCCCCCTCGCGGTCTGGAGGAGGCATAACCCCTCCTCCAGTCCTTCTGGGCATCCCGGCTGGGTGCCACCCCCAGCCGCTTGCCACAGGGTCTATATATGTATTTGCTAACCTTAAGAACTCAAGGGTAAATATTATCAGGTCCTGGGGCCTCATGTATAAACGTGTGTATGCACAAAAATGTTGCGTACTCCCGTTTCCACACTCAAATCGCGATGTATAAAGCCTAAACTTGGCGTAAAGCCACGCACATTTTCACGGTAGCTGAATCATTGCCGTACAAAAGTTCTCTGTTCAGTTTTGCAAACTGGCGTCACCCAGCATCAAAGCAGTGCTTTTGTTCAAGTGTGGTTTCCCTTTCTTTTTTAGATCCACATCCCTGACACGGCTTTATCATATACACTGAAATTAACCACATATTGTTTATTAGTTTAAGGCATCTGATTGTAATTAACCTGTAACAATATAATGGTTCACAGAATGGCCAAACTATTCCAAATACCATAGCTACTTTAGCATTGCTCCTCTCAATGCACCACTCAGAGTACTTATCCCACTATATCTGTGTGTGGAATCGGAAAGAGAATTATCAGTATACAGCATCAAGCACACGCTGCCTCAGCCATGCGCACTGTCTATTGAACTGCTCCCATACGGCAAACGCTTCAGAGCCTTTCCTGTAGGGTCATCACAGTTCAGAAACAGTTTCATCCCAAGAACTATAAACGCACTCAATCAGTCCATCAAGTGCTCCTTGTAGAACTGTTTGTACTTATTAGTACAATTACCTCACTGTAAACTTGCGATACAGTTATAATTTTGCATAACCTGAGCCACTTTATAAAGTGCAGATTTACATATGATGACAATATCATTTTTAAGGTGAAATGCAGCAAAATATATTTATTACATTATACAGATAAAATGTTAACATCATTTAAATAATCTATATTGTTAATAATTAAACATGTGAGGACACGGTGTCTCAGCACTAGATAGTTCAGGGATTGTTCCTGCCTCACGCTGTACTCTTGCTTGGGCTGGCGCAACACTGGAAGGACAGATGGATAGAATAATTAAACATGTACTACGAAGATATTTCAATGTTCCTTAAAAGTTTTGAAGAATCTGCGTTCTAAGCTTATAGATGGCTTAACATCTATTACAGAGCTGATTGTGTGGCAAATGGTTACTTGAAGAAAGAGCAGCAAGCATCTTGCCGGAGGCAGGAACATTCCCTGGACAGGGCTCCAGGTTGTCACTATCACTGTGCCATCGTGTTCCCATGTTTAATAACATGCTTTAACTCCTATCATCATGAAAATGATATCAAGTATACGTCTCAGTATTTTAATTATTCAGAGAGCTGTAATATCAAAAATGTAATGGATTCTGTGTCCTGTTGGAGGAAGAGAAAGCCCGTTTAAGAAGCATGTAGTGATTCACACACATAGAGCACATAGAAGAACACATACAAAACAAAGCATTTAACGTGCTACTTTAGTTACAATGGTATTTGAGAGACTAGTAAATTAAATGATTTAAAGATGAAGTTTATGATGTTCTACTGTAATGACAAAATAAACTACGTGATTAATGTGGAAATTTCGAGATTAAAGTTGATATTTCGTGCTTTTTTCCCCACTGTGTGCCTATTTTTTTTCTCTGTACCCTAATAAGCTTTCATATGACACTCAGACAGTCCGCTGCGAGTCGCTTTTTCACACCAACTTTGATATGTGACAACTTCTTTTTTTATTTCGGGCACTGTGCGACTTTGTAAACTTTTCTCCGACACTATGTCACTCGATCAACTTCCTTTTGTTGTTTATATCACTGTTTAAACCAACAAATAGTAAGTTTTTCCTTGCCTCCACTTGGTATTCGCTGAAATTCTACTATTTTGCCCAGTGCTTTTGCCATTGTCTTTTCACAGAACGCTGAGGTGAAGGGCTATTTATATTGATTTGCATATTCAATATTCAATTCTGGGAGGAATTGGGGTGGGGCAGCAGGCGCGTGCACGTGCGTTACTTTTCACGCTGACTGGGATTTATCAAGTGGAAGAATGTGGAAGATGGCATTTGCAGATTTATGCATATGGATTTTTTTGTGCATACGCACATTTCCGCTTTTGTCCATACACCATATTTTAGTGAGAATTCTATGCACGCCATTATGTGTGAGGCCCCTGGTGATTTGTTTGATTTCAGTACACAAGTTCTAAATCTCTCAGTACCAACCTTAGTCGTCCTGACTGGTCTTCATCATCACATTTGATGACCTCAGAAAAATGTGCGTTTAGAGCATCATCTATTTCACTGTATTTTTAAATTCCTCTTTACTATTAAAATACTTAAAGAATCTCTTAGGGTCGTCTTTCACCTTCTCAGAATCTCTTAGGGTCATCTTTCTCCTTCTCAGATATATTCCTCTCTAGCTATCTTTTAGCCTCACTAATTTCCTTCTTAATGGTTGCCCTCATATTCTAATATGTACTATGATTCACATTGGAATTATTAGTTTTATACATCTTATACAGCTGTTTTTTCCTTTGCAGCTTTTTTTTTAATTCTTTACTAACCCACTGCAAAGTTTTTGAAAATTTCCTACTAATTCCAAATTTGGGTATGTACCTGTCTTGCATTATATATAAAGCTTTTCCCAGCCTATTCTCCTTAGACTTTGCCGCATCTGCTGAAAATTTGCCATATTAAAGTTAAACTTAACAATTTTATTCTTTGTATCTGCACTCTTCCAAAACAATGAAAATTGTATTATATTAGGGTCACTTGATCATAGTGGTTCAAGCACCTCTACACTCTCAATTCTATCCTGATTATTACAAAATGCTAAATCCAAACAGGCTTCCCATTGTGTTGGTGCTTCAACATACTAAGTTAAAAAACAGTCACCAATTACTTCAAAAAAATAATGTCACATTTCAAAAGATTTCAGACCTTTTGCTATGACACTTGAAATTTGGGACAAGTGCATCATCCCATTCAAATGATCATTTAGATGTTTCTACACCTTGTCTGGAGTCCACACTGACTACCCCTTGAAGAACCACATAAAGGAGAATGATGTACAGTCTAGCTTATTCCATAAAATAAAGTTTTTGAATATTCCTTTTACCTTTTTAAAAATGTTTTTAGTTGGTAAGATTGTTTTAGTTGCTGTATATCACATACACATTCATATTTGTACTTCTGCTTGCTTTTGGTTAAAGCCAGATTTGTTAATTGACTAAATCAACAACTTATTAATGTGATGTATTTTAAAGGAATAATAAACTGTGTAGAACTGAAAGAAAACATAACCATAAAAATAAACAAATTTTGTGATTATTGATCTGTGCTCTATTACTTAACATGAACTAAGACATGTACACGGATATAGCAAGTTACCATTAGAATGTATTACCTTAAAGTGATAAAGAGCAAAAAGAAGATGCTAAATGGTTTAAAAAAATTCTTAGAATTCAACTAAAACAATTATGATTGTAACCCAATTCCTACCTTTTTCTTTCTTTCAGAAAATTCCACAGCCTCATTTAGATTACTTTAAAAAGTGCTGCCCAACATATCTTTAATATAATCATACATAACAGAAAGCTATTTTATTTCTAGGTGATAAAAAAGAATGCATTAACCTTTTGCTAGTTCTTGGGTCTCAGTTTCCAGTTAAAGAATTACAATTTGATCCTCTAGACTTAGATTTCAAAGCTTCTGTGAACTGTCAGTCGTAGGAGTTTAATCTCTGTGTAATGCTTGTTCTTATTACAGGCTCAGCAGCCCAGAAAATGCTAAAATTATGGTAATAACCACTAAGACAGGGGCAGACCTTGTATTTGTATCATGTCTGCAAAATGCCAGTATTAATACAAAAAATAGATGTATTTTGAATAAGAAAGTAATTGAAGAGAAGGAGCTGAGAATTAACTAAGCTCTCTGTTTTCTCAGTGCCTAAAAATAAGCAACATCTATAAAAGAAATTGGCTGGTTTTCTTTACAAAACAAAGGAAAAAAATGTTTTTTCATCTTTTCCACCTCTAAATAATTACATTATCCGATTGTTCATAAAGACTTAAAGTGTGAAAACAACAAGTAATTGAATGCTCTAGCAGTCAGTTATTTGAAGGTTTTCTGAGGTGTGGACTTATATTTCATTTAAATGGAATACTATAATTAAACATGTAAAATAACATAAATTATGTTTCTCATTGACACAATTGTGTTCTTTTGACATCATTTTATGAGTAGTAGTACAAATGACCTAAGTCCATTTCCACTAACCCACTGCTATAGTACCTGTATATCTGTAAATGTGCCCACCACAGAAGTTCTTCTCTTAATATATAACAGTCTTCTTGCTTACTTCTATCTGTTCTTTAAATATAAACATCCGGTCTTAATATACTTCAGTGTTAAAATAAAATAAAATTATTTGTAATTGTGCAGAATATATATATAAAAGATTTTAATAGCTTTAAATCTTTATTACGAAGAAAAGAATACCGACACTTTTTTATTGTATATAATTAATTGGAATGGTAGTGTATTGTCATTTGTTATCATTATCTTTTTAAAGGTGGTCATGATACTGATGTAGTGATTAGGAATATATATATTCTTATATTCTTAAGCCTGAGTCGCAGAGGCTTCACCTTAGGTGTTGACATCCGAGGTTTGATCACCGTAAGGGGATGCAAAAGTGTGTACACCTGATGGGCCCCAATAAGGGTGAAACATGTGTTCTGTACTATTTGCATTATTTGACTAATACTGTATCAAATATATATATAAGTTTGATTTGAATTCCAAATCAGCCACTATATGAATGTAGGTATATGTAAAAGAGGGCCTTGCAATGAACTGGTGGCCTGTGCTCCATCACTATGTTGCTGTCACAATGAAAATAAGCCTACTACCTTAAATTGAATTAAACAGGTTTGAGAATGTTTTGCTAGGTTACTAGAAACACACTGCCTAGATAATGCCTTGTGATGAATCAAAATAGGTATCTGACTTCCCGAGGTCCTTTTAGCCATGTGCAGCTAAAACATATGTTTCCATTTTAATGAAAACATGCTTTGTTTTTGAACACAGGGAAGCAGAAAAAAATATCTTCCTGGCTGGATCATGACACTATTACATGGTGCTTTTAATATAATCCATCCATCCATCCATTGTCCAACCCGCTGAATCCGAACACAGGGTCACGGGGGTCTGCTGGAGCCAATCCCAGCCAACACAGGGCACAAGGCAGGAACCAATCCTGGGCAGGGTGCCAACCCACTGCAGCTTTTAATATAATGCAGCATGTTATTTCGCAATTTAGTGTAACTGCCTTTATAAATGTGTTTCGTGCTCTGAGCTAATGAAAGTGCTTTCCTTGCTATCCTACTAATGATTAATAAATATCTAAGAATATGATATGTTTTACTTTAACAAACCAACCAACAGTGCTAATGATGACTTTTCACTTTTGAAGCACTGCTACAGACATAGTGCACTTTTGAGAGTTGCTAACTGCCATGAAGTCTTGCAGTGCCTTTTAACAATGGGTGTTTCCTCTTGTGGTCATTGCTGGATAAATATAAGTAGTGCAACACGTAATGGAATTGAAGTGCTGCCAAGGGACTCTTACAATGTTACTTAAGATAAGCTCTGTCAAAAAAAAGGAAATATGCCTCAAATCAATAGACATCACTGCAGTACACTATACATCATTTGTATGCATGCATATACAATCTACAGTGCCCCAGCCATAGACCTTATTTATATAAAATATGCAACACTGGTTAGAAGCCCTAACCCCAGAGGAAATAGCTATGTAAATTTAAACCTTTTAAAGGTTAAAATTGTCATGGGATATATATAATGAGTGCCAACAAGTTAAGTGAAATCAGACTATGTATTATTAATGATTAGCAGCTAAGAAATTGTCATCAAAAAGGTGACAGAAAACACTAGGTATTCCATTTTACTGTACTACATACTGTAGCAGTAATAGTTCACAAATACTAATAAATGTAAAATCTTTGGAAAAAAACTTATTATTGAGTAAAAAAACTGAGACAAAATCTTCCAGGCTTGTGAAAATTTAAAGGTATATCAGAAAGCTTGACAAATCTTTTTGGAGGAGTTGACTCCAGCGTCACTTTAAGTTCATGAGAAATTGCGCTTTATTACAGAAGCAGCATGCTGAAAAAGTGAAACCAGTGTCTTTCTTGTCATACCGTCCTCCTAGGCTTTCTTCATGTCCTTTAATAAAGAAACCCTCTGTGACAGGCACCACAAGACAAGATAAAACAATTGCACTGCAACAACAACAACATTTATTTATATAGCACATTTTCATACAAATAATGTAGCTCAAAGTGCTCAAAGAAAGAGAAAAAAAAAAGACAAAATAAGAATTAAAATAAGAGAACACTAATTAACATATAATTAAAGTAAGGTCTGATGGCCAGGGAGGACAGAAAAAACAAAAAAAAACTCCAGACGGCTGGAGAAAAAATAAAATCTGCAGGGGTTCCAGGCCACAAGACTGCCCAGCCCCTTCTAGGCATTCTACCTAACATAAATGACATCAATCAGTCCTCATTGTATTCAGGGTTCTCATGGGAGGACTTGATGATAATGGTCATGTTGACGTCTGGTCTTTAATCCATCAATGTAGGGACATCATGGTGCTTTGATTAGGTGGTGGTGGTGCAGATCGCAACCACAGAAAACTGGAAAAAGAACAGAAGTGAGAGTAGGGGTTAGTACGGATTTTGGAGCCACCATGAATAATAATGATAATTAATTGAATATACAGAGCATCAGGATTAAACTAAAATGAAGCTATGAGAAAGCCATATTAAAGTAATGTATTTTCAGCAGTGTTTTAAAGTGCTCCACTGTATTAGCCTGGTGAATTTCTATTGGTAAGCTATTCCAGATTTTAGGTGCATAACAGCAGAAGGCCGCCTCACCACTTCTTTTAAGTTTAGCTCTTGGAATTCTAAGCAGACACTCATTTGGTTACGATTTGGAGTGTAAGGTGTCAGACATTCCAAAATATAAGATGGAGCAAGATTATTTAAGGCTTTATAAACCATAAGCAGTATTTTAAAGTCAATTCTGAATGACACAGGTAACCAGTGTAGTGACATCAGAACTGGAGAAATGTGCTTGGATTTTCTTTTCCTAGTTAAGATTCTAGCAGCTGCATTCTGCACTAGTTGCAATCGATTGATGTCTTTTTTTGGTAGTCCTGAGAAGAGTGCGTTACAGTAATCTAGTCAACTGAAAACAAAAGCGCAAACTCATTTCTCAGCATCTTTCAATGATATAAGAGGTCTAACTTTTGCTATATTTCTTAAGTGAAAAAATGCTGTCCTAGTGATCTGATTAATATGTGATTTAAAATTCAGGTCACAGTCAACAGTTACCCCTAAATTCTTTACCTTCTTCTTGACTTTTAATCCTAATGCATCAAGTTTATTTCTAATAACCTCATTATATCCATTATTGCCAATCACTAAAGTTTCAGTTTTCTGTTTTATTTAGTTTGAGAAAATTACTACTCTTCCATTCAGAAACACAAGTAAGACATTGTGTCAGTGAATCAATACAGTCGGGGTCATCAGGTGCTATTGATAAGTACAGCTGCATGTCATCAGCATAGCTGTGGTAGCTCACATTATGCCCCAAGATAATCTGACCTAATGGAAGCATGTAAATCGAAAAGAACATCATGGGGATGTAATTTCTGGTCCATCATATACTGAAATATAGATAGATTGCTGAAATTTAAGAGAATTGAAGTCCAAATGTGCTTGACCAAGCCATCTGGGGTAGAAAATGCAGTTTTCTTACAACTGGACTCCTTGAGAGACACCCTCCAGTAATCCTTGGTTAGGTCAAGGGTGGAAATGTAAGACACTTGAATTAGTTGTTGCAAGAACTCATCAACATGTGACATCGATCATGAGCTGATTTTAGAAATTATATTCAATCTCTAAAAAAATCTACACAAAAATGTATAATTAAATTTGGTTTGGGAACCATACAAATTGGACTATACCACTTATCCTTGATTTTACCTAATTCAAACATCTGCTTAACTCATTGATGAATGACAACTGAATCCAGTATAGACACATTTGAAATTTATGCCTGGCTCAGTTAATATTTTGTGTTTGGCAAGATTATTTTTTTTCTGTAAATCTCTAAAAACACATTCTAAATCATTTGGAAAAGTGACCACAGCTAACCTTTTTGTGCATCAGTTAAATTATCCAATTTGGAAGCTGTACATTCATAAGTGATACCAGCCATTATGAAAACATTTCCTTTCATTCTTTGAGTTCATTCCTTTCTTTTAAAAAATTACTATGTAGTATTTGTAGAAGTTTATATCGTTGAGGTATTCTAACTTTATAGAGCTAACTAGTTCCATGACAATGGCAGGAATATAACACAACTTCTAAATCCTCCTCATAAGGTGTACTTTCGATTTTCAAACCTCCCATTGTTTATTCAAACCTAACATTTTTACTTCATATGTGAAATATGTTACATTTTGTTACATTTAATTTCATCTGTCACAAATCTGACCAAGCCTGCATGTTGTCCACGTCTCTCTGTAATGATTCAATGGATTCTAGATTATCTTCCAATCTACCTAGCTTGGTATCATCTGCAAACTTAATCAACTTGTTATTTACATTCCTATCTAAATCATTTATATATATTAAAAATACCAATGGCTCTCGCACTGACCCCTGTGGGACACCACTCTTAATGACACCAAATTGAGAATTAAGTACAAAAATGTCTTTTGCACTGGTACGTATTCAGTTAGTGTTAACTCAGTTAGCTGGTAATAACTATCAGTAAAGCATACAGGGAGGAATTAACGCAGGATTTTCTCTCCCTGGTTAAAAGTTCATTTCCGTCTGAATCCATCCATTGTCTTATAATTTGTATTTTTTCCACTGAGATCTAGAGGTCAGGTAAGAAGACTTCTGTGCTTTAGGTCTCTGAAGAATTAATTTTTTCACCCTTGATCTCCTTGTATTGAAAATGTTTGAAGTTAAAATTTTGTCCAGTTTTTAAAGAATTTATCGAGACATGGTTGAATGCACTGAAATAATTATATAAAAATATGATTTAATAGTATTAATTCTCCCAGCAAATGTGAGATGAAGATATGACCTCTTATGGAGGTCTTGTTTAATATTTTTCAACAATTGGCTGAAGTTTAAATATGAATAGATATTTAAATCATTGTGTAATAATGATTCACAGTTATGTAAATTGCTCTAACACAGTAAAATAAAACTGGCTGACAGGTAAAAATATCCAAAGGAAGTAATAGGTTCTTATTCAAATGGATCTTAAATCTTGAAATTTTACAGAACTGCTCCAGCATATTAAGTACTATACATATGGAAGTGATAGATCAATATGGATTAGTAATATAAAACACCATATCATCTGCCAAAGAAATATTTTTGCTCAAGTTCTTTCCTTGTAATTTGCGAAAATTTGTAGTAGTTACACAAGTACATGGAAAGTTCAAAAGTGATGGCAAATAATATTGGTGATGAAGCCCTGGTGGGTTTCACATTTAAAAATCTAGAAATCAGAACTTACATTATTTACTTTCAATAATTCATATAGATATATCCAGTTAAAACATGCATTTGCAAACTGCAATGAATAACTAGCACATCAAATGCTATCAAATGATTTTGTCCATGTTTTTAGACTGCATGTATTCTTAGCCTCTGTAATATTTGACAAAAGACCTCAGTTAGTCACAGTCTTGGAACATTTGTGTTTTAAATGAGAGATTACAATTAGTCTAACTTGTATCTATCTTTCTAATCTTTCTATCTTAAAAATAGTATAATGTACCTATAATAAACTGCTCAAAAAATTAAAGGAAAACTTTGAAAACACATCAGATCTGAATGGGAAAAAATCATGCTGGATATCTATACTGATATGGACTGGGTAATGTGTTAGGAACGAAAGGATGCCACATCGTTTGATGGAAATTTAAATTATCAGTCTACAGAGGGCTGAATTCAAAGACACCCTTAAAATCAAAGGCTAGTCCATTTTGCCAAAATTTAATTGCATCAACTCCAAATCGTACTCCTTAGTTTGTATGGCCCCCACGTGCTTGTATGCATGCCTGACAACATCGGGGCATTCTCCTAATCAGATGACTGATGGTGTCCTGGGGATCTCCCAGATCTTGGCCAGGGCATCACTGAGCTCCTGGACAGTCTGAGGTGCAACCTGGTGGTGTTGGATGGACCAATACATAATGTCCCAGAGATGTTCTATTGGATTTAGGTCAGGCGAGCATGGGGGCCAGTCGATGGTATCAGTCCCTTCATCCTCCAGGAACTGCCTGCGTATTCTCGCCACATGAGGCTGGGCATTGTTGTGCACCAGGAGGAACCCAGGACCAACTGCACCAGCATAGGATCTGACAATGGGTCCAAGGATTTAACTAATGGCAGTCAAGGTGCCATTGTCTAGCCTGTTCAGGTCTGTGAGTCCCACCATTCATATACCTCCCCAGACCATCACTGACCCACCATCAAAGCGGTCATGCTGAATGATGTTACAGTCAACATAATGTTCTCCATGGCTTCTTCAGACCCTTTCACGTCTGTCACATGTGCTCAGGGAGAACCTGCTCTCATCTGTGAAAAGCTCAGGGTGCCAGTGGTGGACCTGCCAATTCTGGTATTCAATGGCAAATGCCAATCGAGCTCCAACATGCCGTGCAGTGAGCATAGAGCCCACTAGAGAACATTGGGCCCTCAGGCCATCCTCATGAAGTCTGTTATTGATTGTTTGGTCAGAGACATTCACCCCACCTCTAGTTCATCTGTTGCTAATTTCATTAACACCAAGCTGAAACTGATTAACAACCTCCTCTGCTACTTAACTGACCAGATCAATATCCCAAATGTTTCATTGACTTGATGCTGTACTCTGATTAAAAAGTGTTCCTGTAATTTTTTTGAGCAGTATATATATATATACTCATATATTGTAAGAAGAATGACCATCAGACATTGCGAAGGTTTGGGTCAGCCACCTGTATAATTTTTTCCGGCTGCAAAACTGTTGCAAAAACATTGACATGTTCACACAATCAAGTCCAAAAGAGAACTGCCTTATTATCCACAAGATGGCAGCTTTAAAGGCCAGTAGGGGAAGTGATGTCATCAGGACAGGAACTGGAAGTGACGTCGTTGGCTGCCCCAGAGCTGGGCAGGATTTCCCTAGAATGGTCTGTAAAAGATTGAGAGAGGGAATTAGTGCACTTCGCCACCCCCTGGTCCGGCGTGGAATTACATGTACTCAAGCCCTTTAGTTGTCTCCTAAACACGCGTGTGTGACAATATATAATATAATATAATGTATAATATAATAAAATAATGTATCTATCTTTCTATCTTACTAATGTGCAATCAGAATGAGTTAAAAAGAACTTGGAACAAGCTCTATATTACCCATGTATACAACTCCCATCTGGACTACACTAATATTTTCTGACAGAATCTTTCCATAATGCAAATCCAGGGCCACAGAGATCATCCCTTTCAACTGTGTAAATAGGTACAAATTACTTGTACTGTATTATCTGTCTCTTTAAAGCCCTCGCTTATGGTAAATGTTCATTCTAACTGTACATGATTTTTAAATATTTCATACATTCTGATGTGGAAAAAGTCTTTAAGGAGATTTTTTACTGTAATCAAATTTGAATTAGCATAATCATAAATTAAACATTACGTAACAATTGTACATTGTCAATCTTGAGAAAGGAACAAACTTAAAGGTGCACCTCATCCTCATCTCTCACCACTTTCTCAAATCGTGCTGCCTATAATCAGAGCAATGGGGATACCAATTTTCCACTTAGCCAAACCAAATAAGGGAGCCATTGCCCACCAAATTCCCAATAAAGGATTTATCAAGAGATGCAGCAAACTCCAAGTGCAGGATGGATTCACTGGATAGTGTGTTGCAGAAAATAGAAATTAGATAGATAGATAGATAGATACTTTATTAATCCCAAATATATAAAAAGCAAATTCTATTTCTCATAGTCATTATTTCAGGAGACTTCTATGATGAAGCAAAATAAGAATTTAGGAAAAGGTGAAATTCTAATAGACTGCACCAAAGAATGTGAGTAATAAAATAAAGTTTATAAAGTCAGAAAAGGAGCACAAGCCACTAAATGTACTTGTAACTTGTCTAGTCTAATCTACTGTTAGAAGAGAGGAACAGGGCAAAGAAACAGTAAGTGCAGTTTGTAAAGGATAAGTAAAGCATGTCTGTAAATTAAGTAAATTGATGAGGGGAATATAGGATGAGATTCCAAACTCACTGCAAATTAAAGAAAGAGGTTTATAGAGGGACTAATATGATAAAGATTATAGAACAAAATGTGACTTCTAAGAGGGTAAAAAGATCTTACAATGGGGATGATAGAATGGAAACAGACCACCTTGTCCCCAGTGGCTGAGTAAAGCTGAAGGTGCATCTACTGTACTAAATCCTTTCATAATTTTAAAAACGTCAGTCATGTCACCTCTTAGCCTCCAACTGCTTAAGCTCAAAAGCTTTCACTCCTTTAGTGTTTTGTCATAGCTCATACCTCTCAGTTCCAAAATTAGCCTTCTTGGACTCTTTCCAGTGTTGATATGACTTTTACCTAGCCTGGAGAATAAAACTGCTCACAGTACTCCAATACAATTTTAGATCTAGACATGACACATTGGCATCACATATTATGGAATTCAAACAGCAGCTTAGGTATCTTCCATTCCAAATATATCTGGAGAGCAAAGACCTATAAGATGTATAGGTGGAATAAGAAGTAATGTTGAATGTGGGAACAACAATCACTTTGCAATGGCTATGTAGGACAGCCACAGGAATATTGAGCCAAGACAGGATTGACATGTCGATGGTCATAAAGACATGATGGAATTTAGAAGCAACAATTTCATGTAGAAAGAGATGTATGTAAATTCCCAGATATTTAAACCAGTGGTTAGTGTGTATGGTGATTTGAAAGGTTGCAGAACAGACAAGAGCTTGATGGGTGATGAGTTAGATGAGTTTGAAGGATATGAAGAGATCTAAACTACGTTCAAGATTCTTAGAAGCATTCCCATGGTGGAATAGAATATCATCATAACAAATTGAAATAGTATGTAGTGTCTGTCAGTTTTCCTCCTATGGATATTAGGTTTCCTCTTATGAGCTATTAGGTCAAATTCCAACTAAGTTTCCTCAATGTGTTTGAGTGAGGGTGGGTACATGAGTGTGGCTTACAGCACACTGACGCCCCATTCAGTGTTATTATTACCTTTTAATTGTTTGCTGCTGGATATGTGGGAGAAAGTAGGCTCAGAAAATTCATGCATGGTATCCAATTAAAAATGCAACAAAATGTTTGTTAATTTTATGAACAATCATGATTTTTATTCAGAGGCTTTACAACTATCCTGATTTCTTTAAAGCAGGAAATTGTTTGTCAAAAAATATAATCCACACCTGTCAGTTTTTAATTAATGTTAAATGGCAATACTCAAAATACAGAAAACAAAGTATGGAAAAAATACTAAGCGATGATGTTTTGTGTACTAGGAAAATTAATAGAAAGACTAAACTTTGCTCTCCATTTTCTGCACTTTAATGCATATACAAGAAATACATACATTTCAAAGTGCAATTTGTGTCCAATATGCACAATTAATTACTACAATATTAAACAGTTTTTCATTTGTGAGTAAGACTGTTTTAATTTGTTTAAAGCAACTTTTGGATTCTATAAGGAATTTTACAAAATGTAATTAAAGTCTTTTAAATTTAATTATTCCCAAGTTGCTATAATTACATCCTTTTAATTTTTTCAGAAATGAGATTTTACCTATAGGGACATCTTATTAATTAATTCAGTATTTAATTGATGTCAGTATTAATTATTATCACTGTGTTGCACTTTTTCATCTCTTAAAATGTTAACCTTTGGTTACCTAATTAAGACTAAAATGCCCTAATAAATTATAAAAGCATTTTAAATTGTTGTTATAATTGCCAGCATTCTATTGACAAGTATTTACAAGGGCCACACCTACATATGATAACTTTACATATTTGAGGTTGAAGATTCTTCTTATAGAATTCTGGAGTTTAAATTAAGGGTCAGCACATTAAGTACAAAACTAAGCCAATATACAGTATATCCATTTTTTGTTGGAAATACCCAGTCTGCAATATGGTCTACAGCCCTGTGCCTTGTCAATGATGATTAAATAACTGGTAAATGTTTTGTTTGTTTATGTGATCAGACTAAAGAGACCTTGTACTAGTCCATACGCACAGTTATAGCTCAGGTTCTGATGTAAATCTACGAATTAACTTTGGAAAGGGAAAATATAATAAAAACAATATCAGCAATATCTAAATTGTCACTAAAAGCAATATGAATTTGAGGGAGTGATTTATTGCTCTTAGGCTCCATTCATCCATCAGTTTGTTTAGCAAAGAGGTTTTGAATTTACAACTGATACAATGTGTTACACTGAAATAGTGGTAGGTGAACAATAGAGTGAAAAACCCTTTTCTGTGTGAAAATAAACCCATGTCATTTCAAGCACTGCAATGTAAACAAGGATCATTTAGTACAAACAAGAATTTATTGCAATATAAAACTTAATTTCAATAGAAAACATACAGTAAACCAATTAATACAGTCCTTACACCTGCTTCTATGTTCCCATTCCCTGAAACCTTATCTCATCACAGCATAATTTCATTTGATTAGTTCTTCTGCTAAGCCCCATCCCTTCCAAATTCTTTTCCATTCTTGTTCTTCTTAATTTCTAAATTGAAGCACACTGATAAAATTCACCATTTAATTAACACAAATTAATAATTAATTTTTAAGTAAAGGTAACATTTTAAGAAAACATAACCAAAGAAACATACAGTACAATGGGAGGAGCATCAACAGAATGAAGTCTAGTGTCACTTCTGCTCCACCTCTGGCTCCACCCATTCCACACAGGAGAAATAAAGCCCCAGCCCACCTTCAAGACTTTGTTAATTTACCACTACAATTGCTAGAGAGGACTAGAGTCCTGCAGCTATTGTATTACGATAGATACATGTTGTGCTTTTTATTTCTTCTGGCAACATATAAAAGGGTTGGTGTCCCAAAAATCTTTCAGTTCTGAGACTGTCATTTCATTGCCCAAACACACATTGCGTAGATGGCAGGAGTGTCAGGCTTCAATGATGGCTGAGAAAGTAGGGCTGGCAGAATAGTGCTGCTATTAGTAGATCAGTTTGTGCAGCTGCAAGCACACCAAGATGAAATGATGGAGTTGAAAGCATGCCACGGACACGTTGACAAAGGGCATCTGGCAAGAGGGCAAGGTCCAGCCCAACTGCTCAGCACTATGAGTCCTTGGGAGGACATCAAGACCTACCTATTGATCTTTGAACATATGGCCACCTGGCAATGCTTTCCACTCTATGACTGATCATTGAGTGTCACCACTCAGCCAGCCAGGCAGAGTGCCTAAGCGATCAATGGCAAATCTGTTCCAGGTAGAGTAACAGGAGCGAGAACCCTTCCCTAAATGCAGAGACGCCTACCCGAAAAAAGGTTCCCTCTTTAGGATTAGCAGGTTACTACCGCCAGTTGGTGCTTCAGTTCCCTAAACGGGCAGTGCCTTTAACCAAACTGACAAAGAAGAAGGTGCCCAACTCAGAGGTGTGGAATCCCTGTTGAGGATGCATGACCTGAAAGAGGCCCTAACTTCTGCTCCAGTATTAATAACCTGTCTTTTCTATTCCTTCTCTCCTCCATACCGACGCCCCAGTCACCGGCCTTGTTGAGCCAAGTTGTCCATGGACCATGAGCATTCCATCATGTAACTCAGCTGGAAACTGTTGAACTGGGAGACAAGGTATGCAACGATTAAGCGGGGTGCCCTAGCCATTAACTGGGTGGTTTCTCAACTGCAGTACTATTTGTTGTGGTGTGAATTTACATTGGTCACTGATCACACCTCACACTGCAGTGTCTCTCCTCCTGATAAGACACAAATCCACAAGTCCTACAGCTATTGTATTACAATTTTGATGTAGAGTCTGTCACAAATGTGCATCAGAGGCCTCCTCTTGGTACAGGTATGTAATAACCTGTCGACACGAGAGAGGGGCTACCACTATCTTTGTTCTCTTAGTCTTCTTCCCTCACAGCGACGAAAAGCTGCCAAATAAGGGCACCTAACCCCACTCCTTCTGGTCTGACCACCATAAAAGATAGGTGACCCAAGGAGAAGATGTTTTTCAAGACCAGTACAAGCCACAAGACGGAGCACTGTCCCACTGTGAACATTTTTTTATATTTTCTGAGAACCCCCAGATTGGGGATCAGTGCAAAGTCATGCATTTTTTTCCTTTTTTTGTGCTTTTATTTTACCTGTTGACGAAATAAAGGGTTGACCCAGTTTACGTCCCAAAAATTCTTCAGTTTTGAGACTTTCATTCCACTGCCCAACCACAAGTGTTAAGAGGGCACTCCAATATTGCTTATTTTCTGAACAAAATTAAAAGTGGTCTATGCTGTACGTATATACTGTATACAGTAGAACCCTAAATACCCTCAACCCGATTTACTAAGGTTCTGCATTATACAAGGTGTAGTAAAAAGGCGCTATATTGCGCCCGACCCAAAACAGACTCACACTGAGACACATGTAAAAGCACAAAGACTTTTATTTTTCTTCACCTGTGGGGCACGTCTTCCCCATGAACCCCACAGGCAATACACAGTCCCAAAAGCACTCAACTCAAGACAAGACAAACACACTTCTGGCATCACCACCCCTCCCATCTAGCTCTGTCCTCCACCTCCCGACTCTGGCTCCTAGAGTGGTGGCTGCTGCCCCCTTTTATAATTCACCCAGAAGTGCTCCAGGTGCTTGATTGGCTTGTTCCGGCTGCACTTCCGGGTGTGGCGCATACTTGGCCCACAGGGGTGCAGGAGTCCCAGCTACAGCACCCCCTGGCCGTGCCTTCGGGACCCAACAGGGCTGCATCCAACTCCAACTCTCGTGGAGCCCTGCGGGAGCCTGAGGCACCTCTCCAACCCAGGGGGTGGGCCATCTAGCGTCCAAGGGGAGGTATTGCACTGTCCAGGGCTGCTCCCCCTGAAGATACAGTGCAGGGGCATCCCGGCTGGGCATGGACACCAGCTACGTGCCACAAAGGCAAACCTATAAAACTTTGCAAATTCAACTTTGCCTTGAATACTATACCAAGTGCATAAATACTACAGTGGTCGAAGAGCTGGTAACTGTGGGAATGTATATATATATATATATATATACTGTATACACCCACAAACTCACACATTGGGTGGGCAAAAGTAGGTTTACAGTTATTTGTATGGAAAAAACATGCAGGTTATTCTTGCAGTCTACTTACTAATAAAAATAATAATACTAATAATAACAAGACAAATAATTCAAATAAATAATGAATTAATTAATGTATACTAATATAAGGCAAAAGCCCTCACTGACTCACTGACTGACTGACTCATCACTAATTCTCCAACTTCCCGTGTAGGTGGAAGGCTGAAATTTGGCAGGCTCATTCCCTACAGCTTACTTACAAAAGTTAGGCAGGTTTCATTTCGAAATTCAAAGCGTAACGGTCATAACTGGAACGTCTTTTTTGTCCATATACTGTAATGGACTGCAGCTCGCTGGCCGTGGGAGGCGGAGTTGCGTATCGCGTCATCACGCCTCCCATATAACAAGGAAGAGCCCCAAAGAGCGGTGAAGAAAACATTCATTACACAATTGAGAAGGCAGCGAAACAATAAGAAGCGAGCGAGTGACACATACAAGCATATTCATAACTGCAGCTACTGCGGAAACAAAGCACAGTGTAAACCGTAAGTTTAAATTAAGTTTATAGAAGCGCTCCCGCTGCCGTTTGCAATACCATATTTGCGACATATAAGTTTAATGAGAAGACACGAGGTATAAACGAGACTTTGGATCACTTTGTAATGGAGTTAAAATTGCTGTAGCGAGAAACTTTTAAGTGCCGGGTCTTAGCTAACATTAAATAAAACTGTGGACATTGCAACATCACACAAGAGAGCGGCTCACGTGAACATATGAAGCGACTGACGCATACAGACATATTCATGAGTGCAGGTACTTCGGAAACAAAGCACCGTGTAAACCTAAAGTTTAAATTAAGTTCATAGACCTACAAAAAGTTGCCATTGATTTGAGGCAAGATTGCTTTTCTCCTATACAACTATACGTTGCATTCTCAACAGTAAGCTTGGCGGCTTGGTCATATTACAACCGGAGTGCTGAACTGACAACGTGGTATACAAAGAGAACTATAACAATCGTAATAAACGAACAAAAAAACAGCGGAGAACCCGTGGATTAAATAAAAAGGCTGCTTCCTTGGCGAAGCAAGGAAAAAGGAAGACCTTATATGGCGTTCGTTTATAAAACAGCGGAAAAGCTGTGTAAAGGCTGTTTCACAAAAAAACAGCAGAGTGCCTTATATGAGCAGTCAGTCAGCTAAAGAAGGGAATCAATAAATAACTATAATCATGATAAACGAACAAAAAATAGCGGAGAATCCGCGGACTACATAAAGGAAATGGGTACCTGAACAGAAAAGTGAGTCTCAAATAGCTACACAATAACTATAACAATCGTAATAAATGAACAATAAAAGAATACAGAACCGCTAAGCAAGGAGAAAGGACGGCCTTATATGGCGTTTGTTTATAAAACAGCGGAGAGGCTGTGTAAAGGCAGCTTCACAAAAAAACAGATCCTTAACAAATTGTTATTGGTATATTTTCCCTCAATTTAAAAAGGTTTTCTTTTCTTCTTAATAAAAGTTTAAAAGCAGTACTTTGCCGCTGCGAAGCACAAGGATTTGGCTCTCTCTCTCTCTCTATATATATATGTGGATATGTATATATATATATGTGAATGTATGTATGTATATATGTATGTCTATATACTGTATATATATATATATATATGTAGATATGAATATATATATGTGTATATATATGTAGATATGTATTGTCACACACGTGTGTTTAGGAGACAGCTAAAGGGCTTAAATACAGGTAGTTCCATGCCAGACCAGGGGGGGGGCGGAGTGCACTAATTTTCCCTCTCGATCTTTTGCAGACCATTCTAGGGAAATCCCACCCGGCTCTGGGGCAGCCACTGACGTCACTTCTGGTTCCGGTCGGGATGACATCACTTCCGCTACTGGCCTTTAAAGCTGCCATCTTGCTACCTGGAAGTCAGTTCTGTTTTGGACTCGGTGGTGTGAATATGTATGCCAATTTTGATCGCTTTTGCAGCCGTAATGGATTAAATGGGTGGCTGCCCCAAACCTTCTCGATGTCTTTTGGTCGTTCTTCTGACAGTGGCGTAGTCGGCAGGATGGAGGAATCCCTGAAGAGAATGGGACCGGACCTGAATCATGTCCAGGTGGGAGAGTACCTGGACCGAGCTTTCGGGTGGGGAGTGCATCTCGGGTTTCGGAAAGAACCGGTGCAGACTCCGCTCCCTTTGTCTATTTCTGGGTCACCTCAATTGAATAGGGAGAGTGTCGTTGGGACACACAGACGTGGGCTGGTCTCTATGGGGGATACGATGGGGACTTATTATGCTCTCTCGGAGGAGAGAGCTGTCCGTTCCACCGGGGCTAAGGTCCCAGAGGAAGGTGGACATTCCCCAGACCAGCAGGTGAAGAAAATTAAAAACTGGAGGTTTAACCCTGAACGGTCTACCCAAGAACAGCTAGACCTTCTATGGGAAGAGGTGGCCGGCTGGTTAAGGCCCGCTGAATGTACCACCTTCCAGGTAGTGAAAAAAGTAACCTGTTTTTTGTTCATAAATAGCCTGCCAGAGCATTTCGCTCAGCCGGTCTGGGGAGAATTTGCAAATATAAACGAGCTCATTGAGCTCATAGAAACATCTAGGGCAGCCTCGCAATTTGAGAGGGCTGAACGGTCCTTAAGTAGAAGCCGTAGAGATTACGTCCCTCTTACACTGCCCTCTCGACATACACCGGAGTTTGCATCGGAGTCCCCGATCCCGCGGGCGCGGTCCTCACTCGGAGGCAAGGCGGAATGTAAGTGGAGAGAGAGGGATGGGTTGTGTGCGCTTTCAAACCCCCTGGCTTTGGCTCATAAAGGTGAGGTCATAGTAAATGGCCACAAGGTAGAAGCCTTATTTGATTCCGGCAGCAACATTTCTGTTGTTGATTGCCGATATGCACTACCGCGACAGTGGTTAAAAACAAAGACCAGAATTACCTGTGTACACGGAGATGTCCGCGCCTATGACTCCGCCCGGTGTTTCATCTGCCACGGAGGAATACTACGAAAACTCGTTGTGGCTGTACATCCAAATCCACCGTGTGCGGTGATTCTCGGGCGGGACAGGTCTGACATTAAAAGCGGTGCAGTACTGATCTCGCCTTATTCAAAATTAGGCCTAGTAACCGATGGGAATACACCGTCTCAGGTTGTCTCCACACCGTGTACGCAGCCGGTGGAGAGAGATATGGGAAACCCCGAGGAGGACGGAGAGCTTCCCGGCCCGTCGTGGGCGAATACGTCATCAGTCCGCACCTCACCAGAGCGGGACGACTCTCCGCCCCCTGAGGTCAGCCCAGACCCTCTCTCAGATCTGAGCTTTCAATTCAGACAAACACCAGCCTCATTTAGAAGGGAGCAGTGGAATGATGATTCCCTTAAGGTTGCGAAGAATGTAGTAGTCCTCGCCAACGGCCAACGCACCAATCAGCCCATGCCACAAGGACCCCACTTTGTATTAGAAAATGACTTATTATATCGGGTCAGTGAACACGAGGGGGGAGTGCGGAAGTTGCTGCTAATTCCACGAACTTTCCGGCGGCAAGTTTGTGAGTTAGCGCACGCCCATCTCCTAGGAGGCCACTTGGGCACCGAAAAAACTTTAGAGCGTATTAAGCTCCGTTTTTATTGGCCTGGAATTAACGAGGAGGTTCGCCGCTTCTGTGTTTCGTGCCCGGAATGTCAGCTGCGGCAAATTCCTAGGAGGGACCGTGCTCCTCTCGTTCCCCTCCCCTTAATTGATGTCCCCTTTGAAAGGATAGGGGTCGACATAGTGGGACCCCTGGAACCCTCGGCCCTCGGACATAAATATATATTAGTCCTCGTGGATTATGCAACCCGATATCCAGAAGCTGTCCCATTGTGCTCAGCTAATTCTAAAGCAATCGCACGGGCACTAATGGAGGTCTTTGCGCGAGTTGGAATCCCTAAAGAAGTCCTTACGGACCAAGGGACGCCGTTTACCTCGGAGACGTTCAAGGAAACGGCCAAGTTACTCAAAATAAAGCACTTGAGAACCGCGGTGTATCATCCTCAAACCGATGGTTTAGTAGAGAGATTTAATCAGACTCTCAAACAAATGCTTCGCAAGGTGGTCAGCGGGGATGGGAGGAATTGGGATCAGCTCCTCCCCCTCGTACTTTTTGCCTACCGGGAAGTCCCGCAAGCCTCAACGGGGTTCTCACCCTTTGAATTGTTATATGGGCGACAACCCCGGGGCATATTGGACATTCTAAAGGAAGGTTGGGAAGGAGAGGCCCTTCCCACAATTAATATTTTGGAATATATCGCACAGTTACGCGATAAATTTGCGAAGATTCGACCCATATTAAAAAGTCACATGCAAGAGGCGCAATCAGCACAGGCCCACTACTACGACCGTGGCACGACACTCCGGGAGTTCCAACCGGGGGATCGAGTCATGGTATTGGTTCCCACCTCCCACTCTAAGCTACTTGCCCACTGGCAACGGCCATATGAAGTTAAAGAGCGAAAGGGGCTCGTCGACTATTTGGTGAAACAACCCAATCGTCGACCAAGAGAGCGGATATATCACGTGAACCTGCTGAAACCGTGGAAGGAACGGGACCCTGATCCCACCTCCGGCCAGCACCGCTCCCTTTTTGCTCAAAGTAATACCCTTAACTTCGGGTCTAATTTAAATAACCGACAGAGGCGGGAGCTAGAGATAGTTATCTCGTCCGTCCCGGAGGTGGTTGACGAAATCCCCGGAAGGACTTCTCTGGTTGCCCATGACATAGTGACTGAACCCGGGGTCATAGTCCGAGAACACCCGTACCGTCTTCCCGAGGCAAAGAAAGCAGAAGTGGAACTGGAAATCAAGCGCATGCTGGATCTAGGAGTCATAGAGGAGAGTCATAGTTCCTGGTCCAGTCCAATTGTCTTGGTTCCTAAGCCCGACGGAAGTTGGAGGTTTTGCAATGACTTCCGTCGACTTAATCAGGTCTCACTATTTGATGCTTATCCCATGCCTCGAGTGGACGACCTCCTTGAGAGGCTTGGACAGGCAGAATACTTGACCACACTTGACATGACCAAAGGGTACTGGCAGGTTCCTTTAATGGACTCCGCAAAGGGTAAAACCGCGTTTAGCACCCCTAGTGGGCACTGGCAGTATCGTGTCCTTCCATTCGGGTTACATGGGGCTCCTGCAACTTTCCAGCGTCTGGTGGACAAAGTGCTCCGCCCCCATAACACGTATAGTGCTGCCTACCTGGATGACGTCGTCATCTATTCCAGCACCTGGAAGGAACACCTACAGCAGGTTGGAGCCGTGTTACGGACATTGGGAGAAGCCGGTCTTCGTATCAACCCAAAGAAATGTTTCTTTGGATTGGAGGAAGCCAAGTATTTGGGCTACTTGGTGGGTCGTGGTACGGTGAAGCCACAGTGCTCTAAAATACAAGCCATTTGACATGGCCCCGTCCGCGAACTAAGCGGCAAGTCCAGGCATTTCTCGGATTAGCGGGGTATTACCGCCGGTTTGTACCACGTTTTTCAGAGAGAGCCGTGCCCTTGACTAATTTGACAAAGAAGAGGGCTCCTAACACTGTGGTATGGACTGATATGACTGAGGCAGCCTTCAGTGACTTAAAAAAGGCCCTGACGTTGGCACCCGTGTTAAAGGCGCCTGATTTTTCACGGCCTTTTATTCTCCAGACGGACGCTTCGGACACAGGCCTAGGGGCAGTGCTGAGCCAAAGTGTCGATGGTGCTGAACACCCCATCATGTTTCTGAGCCGGAAACTGTTGGATCGGGAGACCAGATACGCGGCAGTGGAGAGGGAGGCTCTTGCGATTAAGTGGGCGATCACACAGTTGAGATACTACCTCTTGGGTCGGGAGTTTACTCTAGTCACGGACCATGCCCCTTTACAGTGGATGGCCCTACACAAAGAGTCTAACCCGCGAGTCACGAGGTGGTTCCTCGATTTGCAACATTACAAGTTTTCGCTCATTCATCGGAAGGGTTCTCTACATGCCAATGCCGACGCTCTCTCCCGTGTTCACGACCTCTCGGTGCAGGACGCCCGACCCGACGGGTCTGGGCTAAGGGGGGGGGCCCTGTCACACACGTGTGTTTAGGAGACAGCTAAAGGGCTTAAATACAGGTAGTTCCATGCCAGACCAGGGGGGGGGGCGGAGTGCACTAATTTTCCCTCTCGATCTTTTGCAGACCATTCTAGGGAAATCCCACCCGGCTCTGGGGCAGCCACTGACGTCACTTCTGGTTCCGGTCGGGATGACATCACTTCCGCTACTGGCCTTTAAAGCTGCCATCTTGCTACCTGGAAGTCAGTTCTGTTTTGGACTCGGTGGTGTGAACATGTATGCCAATTTTGATCGCTTTTGCAGCCGTAATGGATTAAATGGGTGGCTGCCCCAAACCTTCTCGATGTCTTTTGGTCGTTCTTCTGACAGTATATATATATGTGTATATGTAGATATGTATATATATATATGTAGATATGTAAATATGTATATGTATATATATATATGTGTCTGTATATATATATATATATATATTTGCAGCTGGAGATCCACGAAGGGAGAAAAAACGAATCACGTATCATAAAATAGTTTTTTTTTTATTCCTGAGCTTTCAACCCCTATCAGGGGTCTTCATCAGAGGATAATGCTTAGACTTACAAGAATCAAAGGCAATATGTAGCAACACATTCAGTGGGGGGGGTGGGTGGTAGGATTTGACTACATCAGTATGATCAAGGGGGGGGGGGGGGGGGGGGGGGTTGTATAGTTTAATTATTGTGTACATGTCCTTCTTAAGTTGGCATATGCTGGATTTATGTCCAAGTGTCTGTTGATGGCGTTTTCATCTGATAGCCAAGACTCGGCCAACTCTCTGGCACTTTTAGTACTGGCCTTAAATTTTACTTTTACGTTGTCCCAGTTGAATGTGTGTCCTGTCGATTTAGTATGTGCATATATCAAAGATAGTGCGTCCTTTCTTCTGACGGCGTTGCGATGTTCCTGTACACGTGTTGAGATTCTTTTTGACGTTTGTCCTATGTATACCGCTGAGCAAGAATTGCATGGAATACTATAAACTGCGTTTCGTGTTTCGGCTGTCGATTTCTTGTTTTTAGCATTAAACAGGACCATGCGCAGATTGTTCGTGGGTTTATGTGCTATTCTGATGCCCCACTTGGTCAGGGTGCGTGCAGTGCCTTCTGACACATTATGGTGATACGGGAGTGAATGCCAGGTGGGGTGGGGGTTCTGATTTAAGTTGATTGTATGCTGATTCCTTTGGCGTCTGCTGTGTAGACTCCGATTAATGAATGTTTTTGAGTATCCGTTCGAGGTGAAAAGTTGGAAGAGATAGCGTCTCTCATTAATTTTTGTTTCCTTGGTATTACAATGAGTGTGGACTCGTTTAAATAGGGTTTTTACGCAGCTCCGTTTATGAGATACCGGGTGGTTGCTTTGATCCTTTGATTCTTGTAAGTCTAAGCATTATCCTCTGATGAAGACCCCTGATAGGGGTTGAAAGCTCAGGAATAAAAAAAAAACTATTTTATGATACGTGATTCGTTTTTTCTCCCTTCGTGGATCTCCAGCTGCAAATATGCAAACCGTATCACAGACCTTCTCTTCCATATATATATATATATATATATATATATGTATGTATGTATGTGTGTATATATATATATATGTATGTGTATGAATGTATGTGTATATGTAGATATGTATATATATATGTATATATGTATATGTATATATATGTTTACATAACCTCTTTAACACACTACTTCTCCGCTGCGAAGCGTGGGTATTTTGCTATAAATAAATAATAATGAAAGAATAAACTCTGTGTTTTGCATACTCACAACTGAAAACCTGCTTTTGCCAACCCGTGTATGTATATTAATAGGCCACTGAAGAAAAATTATTTTAGTTACTTGTATATGAGCAGTTTAATTTTGAAAACACAATATAACATCAGAATAAATTCAAATAATAAAACATAACAAGAATGTTTTACAGCATAGATTTGGATTTGAAACATTTCCTTGAGCCAACCCCAGTCATTCCATTTATTTGTTAACTCTTTTAGGGCTAATTTTTTTTTTGTTTCTTTTCTCCCAGGGCTGAATATTTTTCCAAAAACTAACATTTTTTAAAAAAGAACACAAAGCAATTGTTCAACATATCAAATCAACAAAAAATATTTACTTTTGACAAATGTTACTGTCTTGCATGTTGTATGAGCCTGCATACTCTATGATTTCACATACATATCACATACATTTTACACAGCAAAGTCTGATCTCGCTCAAAGCAGCCAATTTCAGTCATTGCCACATTGCACTCCTTACAATATGTGTTGCTTTGGTGCCTATTTTTCAATTGTCTGTTGCTGCACTTTCTCACATATATTGTTAGTGTGTACTGTAGAGAGACAAGTCACCCATTTGCCATTGTGCCATGCCACTGCCACCAAGTTTTCTGCCTGCATGAAAACCGTATTGTCACCTCTTTTCATCTTCTGAAACTTTATGAACTTTATGTATGGCATTATAGCCTGGCTCACCCCATGAGATTTGCTTCTGTTTATTACAGAAGTGAACAAAACTTTGCAGCAGCACGTACCTAAGCCACCAGGGGACAAAACACGTTTGGACCAATGCTCCCTGAAGTTATATCACCAGTTCTGTCCCATCTCTATTTGTAATGCCACAGCGCGCTTCATCTCGTCTTTCGTTGTGGGTTTCCACTTTGAAAAACGAGAATGCGATGCAAACGCAGCCTGCGATTCAAAAAAAATCTCTGCCTACCTGTTTGTCTCGTCTGACAGTAGCTGAAAAGCAGCATCAGGAGAGAGCAGCCTGAAGTACAGCAGCTGGTGATCTGTCGTGTCGATGCCGTCTTGTAAACTCCGGTAGCCAGATCGGCTCTCAATGGATCAATGTCTGTGTATTTATCCCATGCGAACCTTGCCGTAGATGCATCGGCTGCGCGAAGGCACTCAACTGGCAGCAGATCCGCTGGCGCAGCATCGGCTGGTGTCTGATCAGCTGATGCCTGCTTCTTACTCTCTTGCTCGATCTCCTGATCACTGCCAATAAAATCCGATTCTGAAAAATCAAGAGTCCGACTCCGCGATAATGCGCAAAACATTGTCTGCCAAGTGTTTTCTTTTCTGCACTCACTTCGCTCCCTTTCACATGTCGATGCCATCTTGCCATTGTTTACATTTCACAACTCACGCACACGCAAGGTTTAGTTGCCGAGTCAACGAGTCTAGCATTCCTCCAAGCACAGAGGGAATGCCTGTGACGTGACAGTGAGATTTGTCGCCATTAACTGCTGATTGTCGCCCCCTATCCCTGGATGTCGACTTTTGTCGACATTCGCCTTCAACCCCTCCTGTCGACAAAAGTCGACATCCACCCTAAAAGAGTTAAATTCCATTAACAGCCCACTAATTTGTTTTAATTAACACTAGAATCCCTGAAGCCTATGAAAAAACTCATAATCCTGGCCCACCTTAAATTCCTTTGCACCTCTCCATCAGCATCTTTTTTTTTTTTGTAAATGTGTCGATCAGCACAAGCAGCAAGCAGCCTGCTATCCCATCCCCCCACCCCAAAGACGGAGCTGATTTTAGTCGCACAATTATCAGAGCTCAGGTCTCTTTATCTGGCAGTGAGGTGCCTGGAGTTGTATAGGGTAAATACTATATCGTTATTTGGAATACATACATTTCATGTGTGTTCCGTGTCTACAACAATCTGTGTAAGTGTAGGATGACAGGAACTGCTGAATACATAGCTAAAACAGAACCTTTTTCCATGTTATACTAATAATAACGTGAAGTGTATAATGTGTGAAGACTTTAGTCCAAATATCAAATAAACATATGCGCTTTTATTCAAGTATATAAAAAAAAACATTCGATTTACATGTTGCTGTCAATGAGTTTAAAACCCAAGCTCAAATGTCAATTGACAGCAAGCTGATATATATTCCTAAATGGTGCAGAGGTAAGAACCACTGCCTTATAACGCAAAGGTATCAGGTTCGAGATTGGGCGCTCTGTGTTTTGACTAGTGAATTGCTATTATTATTATTACTATAATATAATAGAAACATACACTTGATTTGAGTCTGTAACACCCTGTGTAAATTTTGGCTACTTGTAAAAGCTTGTTTTTTTTATTATTCAGTTTACCTCCATTCTTTTCATAACAGCAGTGATGAAGTTGGTGCCGTGACTGCTACCTGCTCAGAACGATTTGTTGTACTGGCAATCAAAGATACAATGTCCCAAGACCGCTATCAGACAACCATGTGGCCTTTGTGCTTTGACAACTAAGACACCCATGCAGAACGTGTGAAAAACAACAGATTTGCTGTGATCTCAGACATCTAGCAACATTTTGTTGAGAACTGTGTTTTGAGTTACAACCCAGGGCAAAGACTTTCCGAGCCTGTGGTTGTAAAGCTTATGGAGCCGTTTCTGGACAAAGGCAGAACCGTGACAACAGACAGCTTCTTCACAGTGCTTTCACTGGCTAATAGACTGCTGCACCGTGACGCAACTCTCCTTGGCACCATAAGTAAAGTGGGACTTCCACCTGCAGCTAAAGTCACTTTAGTATGTGAGCAATTCGCCACGCTAGAGTTTAAATCTGGCAGCACCATGCTGACAGTGTGTGTACCCAAAAAGGAAAAGCCTTTGATATAAAGTTTTGCTGCCTGTAAAAGAATCACTGAAGGCATATAAGCAGACACACAAACGCTGTTGAAGGATGTCTTCTTGGTATCTTGTTGTCACTTGAATTTTCTGTTATTCAGTTTCATTCTTGAATACAAGCACACATTTTGTTAATCCTTAGCGAAAGTGTTTATTTTATATTCCAGTAACCACTTGAATGAGATTGAATCTGTCTCTGCCTCTCTCATGCACACACACATTCATACGTGAAAATGTCACTATTTGAAAATGTTATGCCATTTGAATGTGAGTTGTCATTTGAACATGTTGTTTTTTCGATATTGCCTGTACTCCACGTTATGGTGCATGATACTGAAAATGCAGACAGACACCTTACAGTACAGGTGCGCCAGTAGTGGTACTTTACAAGCACAAGGGGTTATGGGATAATAACTACAAATACCTACTTTCCTCATGGAGAAATTTGGAAATGATTAAGTTAACACTTTCACAGACATAAAATTACAGGTTTGTCTCAAAAAGTCTGTTGTCGCACCAAACTGGATTTTTGAGATATGGTATTCAGCCTATTATATTGAAACTGGCTAAGGTGAGGACATAAAATGCAGTGGAAAACCCAAAAAGCTATCTGATGATCCACATTTAAAGGTAATTTTCTTAAGTGACAAAATAAAATCAAGTAAAGTGCTTTCTCAGCATCTACCAAAGTCATGTAGTACCAGAATACACACTTTGAAACAGCAAAGAAGTCTTAAAAGAAACAGTCTTGTTGAATGGGTTACGGGAGAGGCTGAGAAACTATTCAAATGAAGGGGCAACCAGTAGCAAAAAGTCTTCTGGACCAATGAATCCAAATTTATCATAGCACTTGGTTCATAAAGATGCCAATATATTAGAGTGTTTGGCAACAGGTACAGTATGGCATTCTATAGCTTTCTGTGAAGCATGGTGGCACATCTGTCATTGGTTTTACATTTCAGGGGATCTGGTGAAGACAGTGAAAGTGATCTCATGAAAACTGATGTACTAATGACTGCTCAGAAATGGATGCAGATTTTAATTCAACAGGCTGTACCTTCAGGAAACAACATACAGGCAAAAACCTTGATCTTTCCACATGAAAATAACCTTAAACACATGACAAACACAATTAAAGACTACTTGCAGCAGAAGACTGCAATTGGAGGACTAATATTGTTAAATTGTCCTTCTCAGAACCCAAACCTCAAAATAATTCAAACTGGGTGGGATCAATCAGACAGACAGAAAGAAAAAATAAAGTGGCACCCAAGGGGAAATGTACAGCTATAGCTAATCCTGTAGAAAGCGTTTAAGAATTTACTACAATACTACTTGAAAAAAATATACAGCAGTGTACAGGTATAAGAGAATTGCGGTAGATTTTCACAAAATATGGACTCTTGTTTTAAAGACACAAAACGTTCTTGCTACTTTTATCTTTCTCAATATTCATTTGTGTTTTTTCTGATTTTATATAGAGTTTTAAAATAAAAGCAAATACATAGTTGCTACCCAGATGACTAGCTTCTTGGGTGGCTTAAGACTTTGGCATAGTGCTGTAAATATGCTGTATATACTGTATAAATTTTTTTATCTTCACTGGTTTTAATTTCAATAATAAACCTAATGTAAAACAGCAACTGGAATCTAAGATATCTAACTATGTTATAAGATACAGTACACTTTAACAAGTTTATACATAGTGAATTAGTACAGAATACATACAGGATATCTTAACTGCAAGGAAGTGTCACTAGCCGTGTTTCACTACTTGCCATCTTATGTTCACACATCACTTCAAAGAATACAGTATGTGGTTGAATTGCATCTCTTGTCATCAATATAATTATAATGGACAGCCTTGTGTGTAATAGGAAGAGCAGTCTATTCCTTTGCAAATGTGAAGCCCCATTAAAGTTTGGCTTCATCCTTTCTGCTGAAGGTGGGTGCCAGTGTGTGGCTCTCTAATCTCTAAATGCTTTCTGACAAGAGTGCTTGAAGGCTGATTTATACTTTATGCAGAGGCATTAAGTGATCAGAAGTTAGCAGCAAGAAGAAAATTAGGTCAAACTGCTGACATACAGGAAAACGTGGTATGCCAGTCTAGCACAGGGCACACTCTCATACACATCCTCACTTGTCCTTATAAGGCCAGTTAAGAGTCACCTTGTGCTGAGCGCTTTCAATAACAATGCAAAGCGTAGTGTATTGCCCGTTTTGCCTAGAGTTTCTGTATCAAAAAATGTGTTTTCTGGATAAAATAACAGACATGAGGAGTAGATGCCCAGTCTGATATTGTCCTCCACTCATTCTCTCTAATCTGCATTCAAGTTTGAACAAAACACTGAAATGTTACAGTATTTGTCAGGCACTAAGCAGAACTCTCTCTGCAGCTGGTGCCACTGTTCTACTTCTCAGAGGCCAATGTTCAGTTAGCCTAACATATTAATCAGGTGAGATGACAATATACATGGAATTTTCTGAGAATTAGCTTCTCCCTTAAACATTTTTTGTGTCTTTTTCATCTTAGTTACGCAATATAATTTTTTTTTTACTATTTTTAATTACTTTCTTGTATTGTACAATATAACAAAGGCCTTTATCATTTTACTGTAAATGCTGGTTTATAATTGGAAATGCAAATCTTTTAAATCATTTATTATAAAATTATTTGAAATGTGAACTAATTTTTCTTGTGATAGTGCCATGGATTTTGTCACTTTAAATAAAACTTTCTATTTACATTTGTAAAGAGACATTTGTAAGAACTTTTGGAAAGCTAAGTGAAACTAATGTGATTATAATTAGTTTTATTTAGTATTAGTATTTGTTTCTGTCAGTATTTAAAAAACATGATATTAAAAATACCTGTGTATTACTAAACAAGTGTAAACCTAGTGTTTTGCCTTGGTAGAGTAATATTTTACTCTACTTTCCCCTTTTGTGTTATTAATATGTAGCCTTTGTCAGAATTCTTCAAATCTCACAGACTTACCACTGTTTATAAGGTATTGTACCATATAACTTTTCCCCACCTTCCCTTTTACATTTATAACCTCAGGCAATTAGGTGTAGTAAAAGACAAGCAGGAGTTAAGTTACAATTTAATTAATGTATTATTGATAATATTCATAAATAATAACAATATGCAAAGTACATTTGAATATTGGCAACCATACAACCTGATAAATGTTGATGTGTTAGTTACTTAAAATGTCTTTACTGAAGTTCTCATTTTTGGTCAGCTTTCTTCAGAAAAGGCCGCATATCCTGTCTCAATATGGCTGCTGAGCTCTCTTCATTATGTTGTCCTTTCAGTTCATGGTGTGTGAGATGGTCTTTCATCAGTTGGTCAGCGAGAGCGAGAGGGAGAGAGAGGGGTAAAGCAAGCAAATTTATAGATTTTCTGTTCAACCCCTACAGCAATAGGGCATCGTGGTATTTAAAGGCTTCTGACACAAGAAAGTTCCAAACAGCCATACTTCAGACCAATGGGGCAGAGAACACCTTCATACCTGCCCATCAAAGTCATGTGTTAAGGTGAAGCTTGCCAGCTAGGCAGTCTGGCATTCCTATGGGGGTTGATTTTCTAAACTTGTTTGCGGCACTTCCCCCAACCCTGTCGTAAAATTCACTATCCTGACTTAGTCCTAGGGGGTAAACATGAATACTTCTCTCTAATGAAATACTAATATTACATTGCTTTGCCTAAGTTACAAATAAAGACATGCAAAATATTTATCAAAGTTCACACCACAACACCCTGGTATGTTTGGACTTATAAACAGTTTCTCTAAAACATGTATTTCAGTTTCCCTTGCATTTGCACGTTTTAGGAAAAATATTTTTTTGTTAAAATGCCAGTCATTGTCCAAGTAGTTGATCTGAAATGAAGTACAGACAATGGAAAGGAATGCAGGACATCAACTGCATTTACACTTTTATTTTTCTTTTGGTACTGTTTGTTCTTTACATTCACCTAACTACTGCCTAGTGTTTTACCAATAATTCCTCATTTGCTTGAATATGTTTGTTTTTTAGAGCTCTCTTTCGCCTGTTGTTCAAATTTTGATTGGCAGTATTTTTATATAACAATAGAAATGTCATGCCATATCTACAGTAAAATCATAATCTAATACAATCAAAACTATCAAAGAACATGTCTTATCTTCCATTCAGGATGGCATTGAAAGGCTTGAGTTAAATAAGAAAGTTAATGACATCTTAAAATTACTGTGGTGATGTTTATGATTGACAGGAGATTGCTTAGAGGTGCTTTGCTTATGTAAATTATGCTTAAATTAATTTTTGAGAAAAGGTGTACATGGTGGCATGCATAGATTCTGCATTGCCATGCAGATGCTATTAGCTTATGGCTATAACTTAAAAACATTATAAAGAAACTGATAGTTTTAAATTTATTAAGTTTCAGCTTTGAACATTTTAATTAAGCTAGTTTTAGATGTGATGCATTTCTAAGAATTTGTATACCCTCTTGTATTTCAGCATACTTTTTAATAGACATTTCCCAGATTCTCCCAAACTGCTCTTTTCTTCCCTTCAAAGGAGGTATTTGAAAAAAAACATTTACTGCCATTTGTCCTTTCCGGTGTCAATCTCCATTAGTTTCCTTTTATTCCATGTGAGAGGGAGGTTAACTTTATTTTAAATTCAGGTGATATGGTTACATATTTAACGAAAACTTTAGTATCAAGATGTACTTTTAGATTACAGAATTAAGACTGTACAATATGTGATTTTATAAATTCACTATCCTGAGAACCAAGGTGGGTTTTTAACAAGATCCCAGAAAAATTCTCAACTTTAATTTCATCATTCCTATTTCATAGAATGCTAAATAACTTCTGAACATGCAGTAATAGTTTCCTATGATTATTAAATTTTGGTCGACTAGATTTTTGCCTTTCTTTCCTCTATTGACAACTGGCTCTAGATTACTGTATTTGTTTATTTTATTTTAATGAAAGTTTTGAATTGTAGTATTATACAAATCCACTTACAAATGCTATAGATATGTCAAAACATTATTAAAAATAATATTTTGATAAAAATTTGTAGGAAGGTTTTGTATTTTTTTTTGTATGGGATGGTATTTTTTTATATACAGTGACATTTTTTTGCATTTATTTAGTAGTATTTGTACTTTAATTGTACCGTAAATGTGTATAGCTAATACCATGTATGTGCAGTAAGTACAGACCATTGCTCTGCAAATGCAGAGACAAACCACATTAACCAGCAGTCTATATGACCCCCATATTCATACAGAACCCTACAGGAAAGACATTACTATGGGGAACACAGTCATACACCTTTTCAAGTCTATAAAGGTTATGTTGATAGAACTGACAAAATACTATTATTCTTCAAATATCTGTCCAAGAATTTCTTTTCATAAGGACTTGGATCTACATTCCGTCCCTCCTAATCAGCCTTCATGCAACGCGTTTCAATAAAGTTTACTTGTACCTATCACCTGGTTTCTTAGGGAACCTGACCTGTAATTCACTAACTAGTTCTAATGAACATAAAACCAAAACAGAACGCAAATGAGGAATGAGGAGTTATATGAATGAGTCTTCAAAAACTAACTAACTAACTAATAAAGGGTGATATGACCACCCTTAACGGGCTCTCATGATGGCTAATGTTAAGTATGTAGGGAAAAACCTGGATGAACTTAAAGCACTCAAAAGCTTTCAGTCTGATTACACAGACAAAGGCATTATGGCATTTGCCTGGTTAACTGAAAATGATTCTGATGATGAAATGTCTATTACGAGGTTTGCCACACCTATTTGTATAGAGCCTTTGCCTTCACAAAATGGTGCTGTCTGACCTTATATACAGGGACTAAATTGTAGTTTAACTTGGTGATTTTTTTAAAAAAGATTGTGTTCATAGGATGTTGAGCTGTTGTCCTTGTCACTGTAAACTAAATACGGTACCTTCTAAGACAGTTTCCAAAAAAAAAATATTGCAGTATATTCATTTGAGAGCAATGGTAAATGAAGCAGCTGATGCTATCTTGAGAGTAATACAGAAAGTTCAGTCAGACACTTGATACCCCATATTTTATTATGGGTGATTTTAAACAGTATTCACTGAAGAAATCCATAGCAAATTTTTATCAGCATGTCACTTGTCCAATTTTTTACAAGAATAGCTACAGGAATTTCTGGTGTAATTTTATCGTGATGCTGCGTTACCTCACCCTTTTTCTAATGCACATCCATTGAGTGTGAGTTAAACCTTAAGGTAGTGGTCAGGCCCTTTGCCTCCAAATTAGTTAAAAGCCAGATATTGACAGTTAATCATATAAATAAATAAGCTTACGAAAGCTGGTCTTTAGCTGGTTGTTTACTAGCTACTTAGAGCTGGCAATTTTGTGATTTAGCAATAGCAAAATAGTAACTAAACATTGCATTCTACAAAATAATCTTAAGCCAAACCAGTACTCCACTAGGAATAGGCCCAAACATCAGGATTAAAGAACGGACACTCCACCAAGATAGCTCTACTCACCATTACTGACACGCTACAGCAGGCCAGAGTTACCAACATGTCATCTGTGCTAACACCCTTCTAGATCTCTGCCTTTGACACCAGATCCTCCTTGCCACCTTTTCATAACTGGGACTTCCCTCAGGTGGTTTGACTCCTACCTCTTCGGCAGATCCTACCATGTATCTTGGCTTTGAGCGATGTCAAGGGTGCAATGGGTAAGCCTTGAGGTGCCCCAAGGATTGGTGATGGGCCCTATTATCCAGTTCCATGTTTTTTCTTATTATTCCTATTATGCTATGCTGATGATGCACAGGTGATGATCCCTCCACAGTACCACATGGTATCAGGCAGAATCTTTGCATGTCTCACTGATATTGCATACTGGATGAATGGACACCATCATCAGCTCAGTCTGGCAAAGACTAACCTTCTTTTTATCCCAGTTTATCCATTTATTCATTTCTGCTCAGCTTAGCTCACTATTGCTAACACCGGCCAAGTCAGTACACAAACCTGGGGATGGTGATTAATGACTAGCTGTCCTTTAAGGACCATGTTGTTACAACCTCTTGGTCTTGCAGATACTGTATTTAATATTAGCAATATAACACCATATCTGACAGAATATGCAGCACAACTCCTAGTAACGCCTTTGGGTTTGTCATGTCTGGAATACTGCAACTCTTTGCTGGCAGGAGCACCGGCATATGTCAACCAAATTCTGCAGATGATTCAAAATGCAGCAGCACATCTCCTCTCTTCAGATCACTACACTAGTTTCCTGCAGTCAGTGGGTCTGCACCTGTATATACAGAGACACTTTTGAGCTCCTATGCGCCTTCCTTACCACTTAGATCTGTTGTTTAAGGGTGTATGATGATGCCACCTCTGCATGGTAGCAAATCTCAGTCCAGACTCTTTCCATGAGTAGCTTCAGATCCGTTCAGCGACTCAAAGGAGTATCTTTGTAGATTCTGGTGGTGGAGTGATAGCTGGCTTTGAATATCTTTTTAAAGATACTGTGATACCCATTTTGTCCTACATATATTCATAACACGTCATCAAAATTGTTCATCAAACTTATGCAAGAACATGGAGTTTTTATATATTACAACTAACACATAAATCCATTAATAAATCACCACTAGCAGGTCCTCCCCATCATTTTGTCATAAAAGTCTTATTATTCATGAGTACTAAAATTGTCCCATAGGATTACAAAGTAAGGTGGTGGTGCCATCTTGAAGCTTTGAAACCAGTAAGCTCAGTCTAGCTTTTAGGTGCATATAATCATAAAGAAAATTAATGTTTTCCTTTTTGCATCTTGAAGTCACAATGAAGTAACCCTCTTGTCAAACAATACAGCTTCATCAAAACAGAAATCTGCGTCAAGAACCAATGATAGGTAAAAAGTAATTTTGACTATATTTTGTTGATATTTATCAGTTTCACCCATGAGGTTTTCATCCACCAAAGCAGTAACTTTACATTGCACAAGTAGAACCAGCATTAGGGTCACTATGTGCAAAGTTAAAAGTGATGGTCAGGTTGCAATTTGGATTTAGTTTGGCATAGTTAACCAAAGATATTAGATTTCAATTTGAAATTATAATGTTCCGATATAATGCGACTGTTGCCCTGTAGTAAAAGTGGTAGGCAAAATGTATCACTGTTACTTTCTTTCTTTTTCCAGAATCACATGAAGCATAACATATAAAACAGGTTGAAGTTCAAAGCTTAAAAGGAGTAAAGTTTTTAAACAAAATATAGATGGTAAAAAAGCAATAACACAACATGAGAAAGATGCCTGCAACTGAGTTACAACTCTAAAGCAATATGCTATTTCCAAAGCCAAGCAAAATATATTTTACACAAGTAAGAAAGTTACGTAGTTGGCATATATTTTATTCACCTTCCCGTACTGTTAAACAAATATGATTTTTTTGTAGAACCTAATAATTTCATATTATAACTTCAGTTTGTAGTGATTAGGCTGAAACAGAAGTAAAGACTACAGTATCCTTCATGAAGCCTAACCTGATTACTTTTAGCTGAGCTGCTGCCCCTTCTCTTTCTCAATAGGTGGGTTATGGAATAGCCTAAATTTCATAATAACCAAATGTTAGGAAAGAGTGATCTGAAAAGATTTTGATTTACTCTAAAAGTACTGTCAAGCCTTATGGTGTTGTCAAAATCGTACATCTCCTATACAAGTAAATATGTTATTACAGAGTAAAGGTCAGAGTAAAGAGTAATGTTAGGTTTGAATACACAATGGGCGGTCGGAAAATCGAGAGGACACCTTATGAGAAGGATTTAGGAGTCATAGTGGATTCTAAGCTATCGACTTCCCAACAGTGTTCAGAAGCCATTAAGAAGGCTAACAGAATGTTAAGTTATACTAGGGGGCTCCGCCCCTTGCTCGCTTCGCTCGTCAACCCCTGGTGTTGGGTAACCCGAAATACATTGATGTATGTATGAGATATATTGGAGTGATAGGTTTGTTGGTTCCATCAGGACGTAAATGCAGGACAATATCGCGGTCACATGGAGGCTCACCATCTTTACTTTGAAAGACAATTGCAACTTCATTAACGATGGGAAGATTGTATCATCTTGGATCTTGTTCATTATCAGCTCTGTGCATTGCTTGTTTTCAGGAAGGTTCATTCGTTGATAGATCGTGTCATCTGGATCTAACACGTAGATTTGTGCATATTTGCGTTCGTGATTTGGTTCAGGGTGCACTGTTCCAATCCGATGTAATATTTGTCCACATACCCCGGTAGATGCAAAAGCAAATGAACTATTGTAGGATCTAATGCAGTCCATAAAGTTTTCACTTTCGGGTACATTGATAGTTAGAAGCTTCCGTAGATATTCAGGATATTCATCTAAAGGAGGCAGTCTAACCCGACCCTTTTGACAACAACGTGTAAACTCATTAGTTGAATTGCCAGTTGTTTCTTCAGCTGAAATTAAGTGAATGACAATGACAGCAAATGATATTCATTAATCCTAATGAATGTTTATTAATAGTGGACTCATTACAGAATGCGTTGTCAGCTAATTGGCGGAATTGTTTAGCGGCTGTTTGTCGTTCCTTACTTTGCCATTTATCTATTGCCTCTGCTGTTTGAGAGGCACGTTGTAGGCGCCTGCGTTCATTAATTGTATTCAGGCGGGCTCGTTTCTGTATGTCAGTCAGTTGAGATGTTTAGTTTTGGAGCTGTGACTCCTTTGGTTGCGTTGTTTGAGAAGCTCGTTGTAGGCGTCTGCGTTCATTGTTTTTATCCAGGCGGGCTCATTTTTGTAGCCCCGTCAGTCGAGCTGTTTCTTTTTGGAGCTGTGCCTGCTTTGCTTGCGGCATTTCAGACGTGCGTTGTAGGCGCCTGCATTCATTGATTTTATCCAGGCGGGCTCGTTTTTGTATCTCCGTCAGTTGTGGTCTTTCGTTTTGAACACGTGCCTGCTTTGCTTCCACAGTTTCAGATGCGCGTTGTAGGTGTCTATGTTCATTGTATTTGTCCATGCGGGCTCGTTTTTGTAGCTCCATTAGTCGAGCTGTTTGGTTTTGGAGCCGAGATAGTTTTGCTTCCGTGGTTTCAGACGCGCGTTGTAGGCGCCTACGTTTATTTTTTTTATCCATGCGGGCTCGTTAGTTGAGCTGGATCGTTTTGGAGCCATGACCGTGACTCCATTAGTTATCCGTTGTCTACCGTTAGTAATATGGATAATTGAACTTACTGTTAATACAGAGCGTTTTCTGTGGCTGTACTGTTAATAATGCATCACTGTAATGTGATTCACATATGCTATATGGTTTGGACGTGTGAGGATGCTGTACGTTTAATATGGAGAGTTCGTTTATTCTCATTACCCGGACCATGCTGTGTAGTGTGGACGTTTAGTTCAGAAGCGCGTTGTAGGTGCCTGCGCCTTTCGTACTTTCTCGCGCCTTCCGTACTATCTTTGTGGACCTTTGCGGACTCCGTAGTGTCTTCCGTTTGACTCTGGGGTGCAGTGCAGAATCCTCTTTTCTGTGTGGCTGTGTCATTAGCCGTTAGCTATGGGCGCGTTGTTGCTTCATGTCTTATTTACGTTAGTTGAGCTCTTTCGTTTTTGAGCCGTGACTCCTTCGTTTGCGGTGGATCAGACTTCACTTGCGGTTTATGAGACGCGCGCTGTAGGCGCCGGCGCACTATGTCTCCTGTGTCCATCGCCGTGTACCTGCGTCCGTGCCTTCCGGTTTACCATTCTCGATTAGTACTATGGATAGCACGATGTGTGGAGTACAAGTCCAAGGAGGTTATGCACAATCATTTATAATGCACTGGTGAGGCCTCATCTTAAGTACTGTGTGCAGTTTTGGTCTCCAGGCTACAAAAAGGACATAGCAGCACTAGAAAAGGTCCAGAGAAGAGCAACTAGGCTGATTCCAGGGATACAGGGGTTGAATTATGAGGAAAGATTAAAAGAGCTGAGCCTATACAGTTTAGGCAAAAGATGATTAAGAGGTGACATGATTGAAGTGTTTAAAATTATGAAGGGAATTAGTACAGTGGATTGAGACTGTTATTTTAAAATGAGTTCATCAAGAACACGGAGACACAGTTAGAAACGTGTTAAGGGTAAATTTAGCACAAACATTAGGAAGTTTTCTTTACACAAAGAACAATAGACACTTGGAATAAGCTACCAAGTAGTGTGGTAGACAGAAAGATATTGGAGACTTTCAAAACTCGACTTGATGTTTTTTTGGAAGAAATAAGTGGATAGGACTGGCGAGCTTTGTTGGGCTAAATATCCTGTTCTCGTCTAGAGTGTTCTAATGCTCTAAAGGTTTACCTGGTTTTACTTTTAAATATTACAAATTTATAACAAAATACTGTATATTACTGTAGTTATTTAATAGTAGAAATGCTTATTATTGTAATATATGAACTTTTCAGTAATTTCATCATTACTTCTTGAATCATTAATGTGAAATACTAAAATATAAAATTAAAAAGATAAAAGCATTTCCTATTTTGCAATCTGATTTATATAGAAACAGGTATATAACATTTTTCTGAGCAATTATGTAATATTTTTGGGAAAAATGTTAAAAAACCTATGGGTATATCTGTGTAAGCAGTGACTGTACATAGATCAGTAAACTGTCACATTTATTCCCATAAAGGGGACAATTATAACTGTAATTCTATCTGATCATAAATCTATAGGGAAAGGAATTCAAAACAGAAATGTGAATTGCATGCTTCAGCTCACATTCTCTTAGTGCTGCCATTAATGATTGAACACAGAGGAACTGAAACGTTGAAATGGAAATGAACAGTCTAAACTCCTAACTGTCTACCAGCCCCATTCTGTATTAATTCAATACCTGCAATTTTAATTAATGTTGGCTATCAAGGGAAATGTTTGGTTTTGCTTCACTAGCATGATTTAAAGTTTGACATATTATGATTCTTATATATATAAGTAGCAAATTAAAATGAAAAACATTTGAGCTGGTGTTGTTGTTGTTGTTGTTTGCTAGTGGATACAGTAAACGCAGCAATGCAAATTTCAATAATGAGAAATGCAAATCATTTTTTGTTTATATAAACACAAGGTTGTAAATGAACAATTTTGCATGCAGTGATATGTGGAACATCAATATTTTTTTTTTCAGAGATATTCTTTGTAATTGGAAAATGCTACAATGTGTGCTCTGAAGACTTACTTAGTACATTTTAGGAAACCAGTTTCAAAGGAAACAAATGCTTACTCTTGTCATAGACCAAACATGCTCACAATGAATTAGATTTTCAGTTCAGAAAGGAGTGGGCATAGCATGACCTGAAACTGCAATCTAGCCAAATGTTTTATCAAAAGGAAAAATTAGACATTAGTGTCATGTGATGAGTGTTTAATTAATGTTGCCTTTGAGCCATACCTTTCTGTTTAATGTAAAGTGCTTTGATATGTTTCTAATACATACTTATTTTATGTTCATAATATTTCAGTTTTGTGTGATTATGTTTCTATGTGGAAGGATGTGTTCTGTTATGTTCCTTGTCTTTTGTGGGTGGTTCCCTAAGAGGTGGGGTCATCTGTCCACCTCCATCTAGGAACTGCCCTCCACACTGTCAAGGCTGTGGAGACAAGCAGCTCAATGGAATGCATTGTTCAAGTCAGGGGTTTGTGAGTGCTTTCTGTCTTCTTGCTATTTTGTATTTTGAATTATTGTATTTTGACCTTCTTTGCTCAGTTTCTTTGATTTTTCTATCAGATTATCACATTGTGATAACCCACAGTCTATCTGTGCTTTTGGTGCTTTTTTTGAGGTCTGGTTTGTTAAGAGAATTTTTGAAAAATAAACCTTTTCATTTATAAAGATTCTATGTTTACCCTTTAATAAGAAGCAAAAGATTCACAGTCACCCTTCTAATTGTAGGGCTTTTGTGATAGTTTTGGGAATTAGTTGTTTTGCCAACTCCTTGTTGTGGGCCTGCTCCATCTGGAGTCAGCAGGTTGCCGTGGAGCCTGGCTGAAGTTAAGGTTGCCTGTATTGGACAGACCAGGTAGATTTCTGGCCTGCTTCCTAGCTTCTTTTTGGAGTCCTCACTATCTTTTGCTCTGGAGAAATCTCAAGACCATAACAGCTTGGGAAGCATTTGGAATTAGCCAAGTCAAACTGCTCTTATTTTATAAATGTTAGCCTCCCCACACATAAATCTGAAATTCATGATAAATATGAAAAGTGAAATAGAGAGTGAAAGTACTAAGTGAGTAGCGCATATTGTAAATTAGGTGAAATAAATGCAAAACACAAACTCACATCCAGCACCTTGCCAACCCCTCAATGTTAAACTTCCAAATACACTGTGCCTACAATAAGAAAATCGTCAAATCCCTATCCTTCGTTGTTATATACAGTATATATATATATATATATATATATATATATATATATATATAAATGTAATGAATTATTATTATTATATATATATATATATATATATATATATATATATATAGTACCTACTGTACACACTATTATTTACAAAACAAACAAAAAACAAACAAAAAGTCACACACAATGCTCAATAATACATACATATTTCAGCTAAAATGTTGGGGAATAGCCAGGGTTTTGTTCATGGCTTAAATGTCTTTTCTTTATATTTCATCACTTTGTTGTCTTTTAAGTATTATTTTTTATTGAAAATATTTTTGCCTTTTGTTATTTTGTCTTTTGTTTTGGGAATATTTTATGTAATTGAATGAAGTATCTTTAACTGTCCACTTTATGCTGAGTGTAAGGGAGCAGGGCCCATAATGCTGCCACTGCAGAACAACCCCTAAGCCAGGGGCCCCCAACTCCAGTCCTGGATGGCCCCATTGGTTGCAGGTTTTAATTCTAACCATTTTCTTAATTAGTGACCTGTTTTTGGTTCTACTTAACTTCTTTTGAATTAATTTTATTTGACTTGCTCTTGAAGACTCAGACTCCTTTATTGTTTCTTTTTCCTTAATTTAGCAGCCAAACAATAATGAGTTACAAAATGAACCAAAACATGACCAGCAAACGGTGTCGATCATACAATATCTGAAAATAAAGAAAGGTGAAGGTTTCAAGAATGTTGATCTGCCCAGGTCCGTAGTACATTTTAAAAAGTGTGCTCTTAGAACAGAGAAAATCAACAATTTTAGAAATGTATGCCATTGAACAATGAGAGCAGCAACAAGCTATGGAATTAAAGAACAGGTTTAATTAACAACAAGAATCAGTGCCTAATTAAGCAAATGGTTGGAGGGAAATTGGTTGGAGTTTGAGGCCCTGACTTAGTTGGACTTCTGTTGGTTCACTCACTTCACATTTTATTTCTGTTTGGGTGCCATTAAGGAGTGAAATGAAGCAATTCAGAGGAATGATGAAGAAATTCTGGGGAACAAATCTTAAAAAAACAAGTCAATTAAAATTAATTTGGAAGAAGTTCATCAGGAGCAAAAACAGTGTACTAAATAAGAAAAGGGTTAGAATGAAAACCTGCAGCCACTGGGCCTCTCCAGGACCGGAGTTGGGGACCCCTTCCCTAAGCCAATATAACCTGCAAAATTCTCAGTACTAATACTTTTGTAGTTTTTGAGTTTAACGTTATTTTGTTTGAACTTTTGTCATAAGTGCTTCTCTATTTTTGATCCTTTGTTTATGCACTTTGACTTTGTTTAACTGATTTAAGATTACAGGATCATAGGTTTGGATTGGTCTACTTTATGCCTTTTCGTAAAGTACTGTTGTACTTTTTTTCATACTGTTGGCTCGGTTATTTCTCGTGTTTTTTGAAAATTTTGTTAATAAACGTTAAATAAATATAAAACAACTTTGTTTATGATTATTTGAGGCTATGGGTTTTACAGTTTCCCTCTCACTCCTTGAATCTTTTTCAGCCTTTAGCCTTATTTTGGGTTCTGGAACTGAATGGTATGAACAATAGGAAATCGCACCTACAAAAGGGTCAGATGCTGTGAGGAGTAAGGCATTTTTAGTGAAAGGACAAGAAGAACAGATGTAAAGAAATCTGTGTTAAAATTCATTAACTGGGTCTAGTAACCAGAAATACACCAAAGAAAGAAATACAAATAAACAGTTGTTATTCAGTCTTGGACAAAATATTTGTGCTGACCTGTAAATGGTTACATTGATGATGCCATGTGCTGTGCTATCTAGAGAACTCTGGGAAACACTGCCATAACAATGTGAAACTTTGTGCTACTGCAGAGACTGCAGCACAAATGGAACTCCAGCCTCTTGTAGTTCATAAAACTGAAGATAAACCAGGGCGGTAGAGAGGCACAAAGACATCAGGTCTCTCTATCAGATGTAGAGAGTGTCAAAGATGAGACAATAGAGTCACACAAAGGTTTGGGGCAGCCATCCGTATATTTTTTCCTGGCTGTGAAAGAGTTAAATTGGGAGTACACGGTGTACAGATACAAGTCCAAAACAGAATTGACTTAAGGAGTCAAAGATGGCGGTTTGAAGGGTGAGCAGAGGAAGTGAGGTCATCAGAGCTGGAACTGGAAGTGAGGCATTGGACCCAGGCGGAATTTCCCATAATCGGTCTGTAGTGGAAAGAGAGAAAGGGTAAGTATACTCTGCCACCCCCTGGTCTGTTGTGGAATTACCCTCATTCAGGCCCTTTAGCTGCCTCCAATCCACAAGTGTGTAACACTTGCACTAAAAACGGTGCAAAAACAACATAGTCTGGTGTTATAGCTGACACTTATTATAGCACTCAGTTCAATTACAATGACTCCAACAAAAATCACCAAAAGAATAAATAAAGAAAAAACTCAATAATGTCAGATTGGTTGTCCATTCATAGTAATAAGGTAGCAACTCCAGACAGATGGACCCTCAGGAAACAAAATGGTGTCACTGGCATTTTTTTTTAACTCATTCAAAACAAAACTGAACATAAAAATAAATGATAAAATCACACTATAAGGGAAACTCAAATAAGAAATAAAACATATAAAAAATTAACAAAAAGCAATGCAACAAACATTTAAAAATTACATAATCATAACAAAGGTGTGATAATGGAGGGGCAGTATGAACAGAAGGAAGAAAAATGGAAAAAAAGACTTGAAGAAAGACTAAATTTGAACTTTTTCAGCCTAAGAAAATTGAGACTAAGAAGTAACATGACTGAAGGGTTCAAATTATGATAGAATTGCATATGTGAATCCAAGCTGTTATTTTGAAATTAGTCCTTCAACAAAATATGGAAAAAATTGTTGAGGGTAAACTTTGGGTTAAAAATAAGTTTTGCACAAGTATTAGAAAGTTCTTCTTAACACTGATCGATAAATGCATCAAATAAGTTAGCAAGTAATATGGTAGACTACACTCAATGTCACTTGAAAAAATTAGGTGAATAGAATTGATGATTTTTGTTAGGCTGTTCACAACAAAATTGTTTTAGTGTTCTAATGTGATAAAAAAGGTGAACTGAAATATGTAGGAAAATGATAGACAAGGAGGAAAGAAGGGATATATATAATGTGAAAATGAAATTAACTTCCATTGACCATCTCAATGAGTAGGAGAAACCCCCAGAAGGGAGTGAGGATGCCAGATAAGCTAACTGAGTCAAAACTTATTGAATTCTTCTAAAGGGATAGCTGGATCAGAGTGATAGGGGTGTGAATGAGTAATAAAGTCACATTCATCCAAAACATTTTATATGTGTTAGGCAGAAAAAAACGATAATAAACAAGCTATAAGTGAATGACATTTGAGTAGCCTGTAGTTCTAATTTAGATCCAGAAATGAACTGATATGCAATGAATAGTAAGTATTAATTTGGGTTAATAGAAGGTCTGTGGCACATTTAATTTTCATTTTTATCTTCTATTTTTTTTTTGTCCTGTTCTTGCATCTTGTGCTGATTATTGGATAAGGGCAGCCTTCTTATTTAAAAGCCTCATGCTCAGTCATTGTCTGATCTATGTTTCAAAGAGCAGACCTCTTGTTAACCCTGAGCCTAGTTTCACAATCAATTTCATTCCTTGGGCTTTTCTGGCATTACGTTATGACTTTTTTACTTACTATATAGACTTTATTTTGTTCATTTCTGGGTTTTGGTTATGTCTTTTTGCTTACTACATAACCTTTACTTAGTCCATTTGTTTTGCTCCTGAGTTCTTTGAACTTTGTGAATTGACCCTATGCTCTATATAAACTTCTTTTCAGTCTAGTAAGTATAATAACTTTTTCAATCATTATACAGATTTCTCTACACCCATGTTAAGAAATCTGTAAAGCATAAAACAGGCTTTAGTTAAAAATGAATTCTGGTGTTGCCAAGTTAGATGAGAATTTCAGTCTGAGCTAGGAATTCAAGATAAAGACAATAACCATAAGCACAGATTACATCTGTTTTTTTAGAAGCAGATATTCAGTTCCATGGTCCACTAAAAGTCAAAGATCTTGAAAGATGTGGAAGAAAAATAAAAATAGAAGAATACGAGATCCATCCAATAGTGAGAGTGATAGCCTTGGTAATATGATGAAGAAGATTGAATGCTAGATAAACTACAACTGAAACGGTTCAATAGAAATGACAGGTATAGAGAGGCAAAGAAAGAGGTGGTTATTTGCTAGCATCATAAGCAAAGATACAATATAGGGACCATACCCTATCTTGATCTGAAGATGTTTTATCCATCTTAGATCCCTGGAAGCACTGTGAGTAAAATGGCTAAGGAACTTGACAATACAAATGATTTTTTGTTATCAAAGTAGATGGAACATTAAAGTTACACTAAATCAAACATAAACATTTAAGCTATAGTTATGCAGTTACTACACCTGCCAATTACTTTGTTTGTTTTCACCTTTTATTTATTCTTTGTTCATTCTTTAGTTTGTGCTTTAGTGTTCATGTTATTGTATACTGACAACATTATGGAATAGTGGATTACTAGCAAAAATCATCATTTTGAGGACTGAAAGAGATGTGTCTATTCTGTGTAAAAGTGAGAATAAAAAATTATTTCTGTTGCAATGCACTTACATTTTAAAGTTAAGTATATACAGAATAATATATAATTAAATAAATCTTTTGTCTAATGGCACCAGTAAAACAAAATTTCATTGTAATTAAAGATATTTATTACCAGATTTGAAAAGGAGAAAGACAAAAAAGGTAGGGCACAAAAATACGCCAATTTTTGTTTTAATGCATCTCAAAGTGAGCGTGAAAATGGACATACACAACATTTTTGTGCAAACATACCATTTATGCATGAGGCCCAAAGTCTTTACATGATACAGAAACACAGAGTAATATGTAACATTATATAAGCAAAGGTCATAAAATAAGGAAACATAAAACAAAATTAGAAACATGACAATATAAAAATGAAAATAATACTTGAAAATTAAAAAAAATCATTTAAACAAGCAAAGAATAAACTTGAGTCAGGGTACCAATCCCTGTCCTGTCTCTGTGAAACTGGCCAGGTGGAAAAGTGAAGTTTATGTGTTTTTAACAATTTTTCTGGCAGATAATAAAGCTCTAAATGTTGAAATATAGGTTTATTAGACAGAAACCTGCATTGATTTTTCTACTGAAAAGATTTCAGCAATAAAATTGCATGGTGTATACATAATCTGATAAATAAATAATTAGGTAGTAAGTAGAAAAATGAGTAAATGAAATAAAAATTGTGTAAACATCACATCACATAAAAAGCTGTTAAAATGAATCCTCATCTCACCGTATCATATCTTGTTAAGAAGTGTGATAAAGCTTTTTTAATGTTTTTATTATAAAATTTATAATCATACATTTCTTTTCAGAGGGCAGGATCCGAATCTTGCTGTTCAGGTTTGTGTCTGTTGGTGTGCTTCATATTATCTCATTCTCTAATTTACTTCAAAGACACAACGGGCCACCTTTTGCAAAACCATTCACTTTTTGGGGATTGTCATGCTTTTTTTATCCAGTGCACCTGTTGTCACTTTCATTTGCTCCAAAGCAGGTGAAGTTGATTCATAATCACTTATATTTCCTAACTGGACAGATTGATATCCCTGAAACTTAATTGACTTGGTGCTAGCCTGTGATGATTAAGCATTCCCTTAATTTTTTTGAGCAGTATGTACATACCCATACATACTCCCGAGGGTGATCTGGCTCGCAGGATCCTCATTGTTGAGGACCCAAGTGGCTGGACCAGGCCAAGGGGACACCACGTAATACATCTGGCTGTGGCAGATAGAGTGTCCGGAGGGTGGGACTGGACCGCATGTCTGCCTGGAGGGTTGCCAGCCAGAATCCCGAGCTTTTTCGTCATGTGGTGGGTGCGGCAATGTGCATTACCAGTGCATGCTCCCCAACCTGACCTGACGTGAAAAATTGTTTTGCTGAGAAGTTGAATTGGAAGCGTAATTGTTCATAAGATGCAAAAACAATTTCTGTTTACAGTTATCTAAGTGTCTTAATCTTGGATGTTTTCCAAAAATTAAATGCTGTTCAGGTTTGATAAGGTTGAAAAATGTGATTATTGTGTTGAGGAGCAACAAATAAAAGCTTCTCTGCCTTGCAGTATATCCTGCATTGGTTCCATATTCTGATTGATTGATGGACAATTGGATTATTGATGGTAATTAGCTTTTATTAATGCAGAGCAGGCTTGTGTATATATAGAAAGTAAAGCTTGGGAAGGATGTTCATCTAGGCAGTACTAATTTTCCCTGCTAATGTGAGACGGAGGATAGACCATTGTGAGCACATGAGGACGCCAGAGAACCCCAAACCACAGGTCCAGCAATACACCACATGTAAATTGAATAAAATAAATGATTTTATATTCTTCTCCCAGGTACATTCTCAATCCTTTCCCAATCACAAGCCACAATAATACAGTAAATGATAAATCAAAACAATTCTTCCTCCTTGTCCATGTTCTTCTGAGTTTCACCAACTCCCTTCCGACTGTGAGTCTCTGACCCATGGTAGTGGGTTCTCTTTAAAGTGGAGTACTTCTGGTGACATGACGTGGCCTGTAGTAAGTACTTCCGGGTTATACACAAACCAAGGAGGTCCTACCACGACAGCTTCCTCTGTCATCCCTGTGGGTGTCCAGACTGGGACTCTATATAAGAAGCACTGCCACCTAGAATGGTGGGGGATGAACTGCTCCCCGACTGGTTTCTTCAGTCTTTGGGCATCCCAATCTGGACAGGAATAGTAAGGCATCCCAGACGGGTATTGTCCACAGTTACTGCATACTTTCATTAGGGCAATCCGACCAGATAAGGAATTCTCTTCCATCCCGGGCAGGACATCATCCATCCTTTATGGCACCTACACCATCTATTCACATCTCACTTGATTTTTTTCTATACTGATAGCCAAATTGTATTGAAAAAGATCTTTATTTTTGTGATGTTTACCCCTAGATATTTAAACTGTTCTGATAAAATGAACGGCTAGATGTCCAGTCTACTATTGTGCATTAGAGACTTCACTGGATTCAAATTTATTTTAAGTTTAGATATCTCTTGAAATTCTGCTAGTGCATTAAGGAATAATGGGAAAGATATTTGTGGATCTGATTAATATAGTACCATATCATCTGCATATAGTGATATTTCTTTTTCAGGTCTTTCTCTGATAATCCCCTTTATCTCTAATGTATTTAGAAAGTGAATGGCCAATGACTCAATGGTGATTGCAAAAAGCAGTGGTGATAGAGGGCACCCTTGTTGAATATCACAATATAGTTTGAAGCAGCTTGAGTTTATATTGTTAATACAGACTGAGGCTAAGTAATTTTATCCAAGCAAATATATTTGGGCCAAACCCACATTTATGCAATATGGTGAACAGTTAGTCCCATTTGACTTTGTGTTCAATTTTAAATGTAACTATATTACATTAAATAGATGCTGAAGGTTTGAAGCTAAGTGCCTTCCTTTAATAATTTTGGTTTGGTCTTGTGATATTACAGAAGTATGCACTTTCTCAGTCCTTCTAGCTAACCCTTTGGAGAGTATTTTAACATTGTTATTCAAAAGTGAAATTGATCTGTATGATGTACATTGTAATAGGTCCTTATTTTTCTTTGGAAAAATGGTAATTATTGCTTGGCAAAAAGTTAGAGGTAGAATTTTGTTGTCACTAGCTTATCTAAATGTTACTAATAATAGTGGAGCTAACTTACTTGAAATGTTTTTATAAATTTCCACTGGGTAACCTATGCTCCTCATGCATATCACTGAGCTTAGGGATTCCATGATCCTGTTGTTGATTAACCATTCCTTCCTTGGACCACTTTTAGTACTAATCTCTGGGAAGACCTGCTGTTTTGGAGATGCTCTGACACAGTCATCTAGCCATCACAATCTGGCTCTTCTCAAAGATGCTCAGATCCTTGCGCTTGGCTATTTTCCTGCTTCCAACACATCACCTTAAAGCCCTCACAGTTTACTTGCTGCTTAATATATTCCGAACCTTGACAGCTGCCATTGTAATGAGATAATCAATCCTGTTCACTTCACCTGTCAGTGGTTTTAATGTTGTGGCTGATCGGTTTATATAAAATGCATACAGTGAATTCAGAAATTATTCAGTCCCCTTAACGTCTTTCACATTTTTTTTCTGGCTCTAATTGTTGCCAAAGATGCTTCATGTAAGTACTGAGAAAGGGATTTGATTACTTGTGTCAATGTGAAATTTTGTTTTTTTATTTTTAATAAATTTGCAAAAAGTTCTAAAATTTTATTTTCACCTTGTCATTCTTGGATATTTAGTGTTTTTTGATGTGGGGGAAAATTATTTTAAAAGCTTTAGCATAAGGCTTCAGCATGTGTGTGTGTGTGTACATACATATATATTACAGTATATATATCACAATATAACAGGGATGGCCAATTCCGATCCTGGACAGCCACAGTGGCTGTAGGTTTTTCTTCCACCCCAGTTGCTTAATTAGAAGCCAATCCTCACCAATAACAAATCTTATTTAATTTCATGGCTTATTAGTGTTTTAACTCTACCATGTCTGTTCATGGGGCAGCACGGTGGCGCAGTGGTAGTGCTGCTGCCTCGCAGTAAGAAGACCTGGGTTTGCTTTCCGGGTCCTCCCTGCGTGGAGTTTGCATGTTCTCCCCGTATCTGCATGGGTTTTCTCTGGGTGCTCCGGTTTCCTCCCACAGTCCAAAGACATGCAGGTTAGATGCATTGGCGATCCTAAGTTGTGCTTGGTGTGTGTGTGTGTGGGTGGGTGCTCTGCAGTGGGCTGGCGCTCTGCCCAGGATTTGTTCTCTGCCTTGCAGCCTGCATTGGCTGGGATTGGCCCCTGTGACCCTGTGTTAGGATATAGTGGGTTGGATAATGGATGGATGGATGGATGGATGGATGTCTGTTCATTCTTAAACATACATTTTTTTCTTTTATAATGATACATGTATCATCCAAGTGATATGAAACCTAAAACGGATGAGTAATTTTCAGTTCCTCAGTTTCTCTTCAGTTGCCTTCTGAACACTTAGTTAAACCAAACAGTGAATGATGACTGCACATGGGCAGATAGGGAGCAAGCTGGATGTAGAATTGCTGGTTCCTTTGTCATTTGCATCTTTTTGTTAATAAGGAGTAGTTAAAACAATGAAAACAGCTGTTTAAGACTAAAATAAGCAATTAAGGGATCAAAATCTTAACAAGTGAGACATCTAAAATGAACCAGAAAAATGTCACTTGAGCAATAATTGCTTTATCAGCAATGCATGATTTCACATGAAACTTAAACCTGAAGCCATTGCAGCCCTCCAGGACCAGTGTTGCTCAGCCCTGATTTAAAGGATCTGAGTCTTCAATAGCAAATAAATTAAATGAAGTTAATCAGTAGCAAAAATCAGTCACTAATTAAATGGTTAGAATTAAAACTTGTAGCCACTATGGCTCTCCAGGATCAGAACTGGCCACCATCTCAGCCAAATTACTATTTAAATGCATGAAAATGTTTAAATCACAACATGAAAGACTGTAACTTCAATTTAATATGCCAGTTTTTGTAATTTCTAGTTATCCTGTAAGGTTGTGTAAAAGTAGTAATAAATTAAACTTGTAACCAAGAATGCTATTGAATGATAAAGTCTAGTAGGCAAGAACTTCTTAAAATACATCAGGACATTGACATTTCCTAAACCAAGTTAACCAGTTTTTGGTTTAAATAGTATTAGAGCTAGTCATGTGCAAGGTAGCGATCATCCTGGAGAAGGCATCAGTGCATGGCCGGGCACCCACTGTACACTAACTCATATAGTAGTGGAAACCCAATTAACCTAACATACTAGTCTTTGGGATGAGGAAGCAAAACTAAAGTGACAAAAGAAAAAGCCACAGTCACCAGCTAAGGCTGAATTTATAACACAGTTGATGATGTGTAGTAAAAGAAAAAGATCTACTTGAATTTCATAAGTCACAATTTGATAGTCATACGTAAAGTGTTACACACTCAAATGGAAAAGATAGGATAATATTACAGATGAATAAATATCAAAAATTATCTTTGTAAAACAGTGCCTAAAATGTTTTAAAAAAGAAAGATATTGTTAATAATAGAGATATATAAAATATTCAACACAGAGGAAAAAATTCTTCTGATTGCAGTCTGATTCATGTAACTGTTCATTCTGTAATTGAAGAGATGCAAATTTAATCAACATCCCAAACCATATATCACTTGAGGCTGTACAAGAGCTTCTAATCAGTGTGATAAAGTACAAGCTTTCAAGTGCTCATTATCATATTTTTTTGGATAAGACACCTTAAGGCAATTCTTTATCATAAGATAAGAAATCACCTGCAGTGCATCTCCTTGCTTGTTTGTTTATTTATTTATTTATATATTTATATTACCGCGACACTTGTACTGGAAAACGACATTTTCTTGTTGCTTTGTTAATTAAAGGTCATTTGTTCTTGCATTTGCAGAGATAAAGGATCAGATGTCAGTTATTATTAGATTTATAACCAGTTACCTATGCTATGTTATATGGTTAGAAGTGTTTTTACATATACATGCATGTTTTGGTGAATTTAAATAATGAATAAATTATGATGTCTGAAAGCCAGCACTGGTAATTTTTGTATCTTTTTCATCTATATACAGTATAATTTTACATTTTAACTATTAATGAATAATGTACTTTTTCATTCTTGTTAATAAATTACCTGTTATAATCAGAATATATAAAGACCAAATAAAAATAGGTCAACTGAATACAAATTCATCCAATGTTTTACACAATTTAAATAGTCAAAATAACTTTAAAACGTTTCATTGGGGAGGTAGTTACTATCAAAATACATCTGATGGTGTATTTTCAGTGAGAGCAGATGAATTTTTTTTCAGCCCAGACAATTTTATATAAAGTCTATAATTATATAATTTATCAAATGCATTACCAAAGAATCAGCTTTGTTGCATTTTTATCTGTCACCTGAGAAGATTCAAATAAGGCAACTGATGACTGGTTCTAAGTCAAGCAATTTCACACAGATAGAGAACAAGAAATGAAACAGATGATGATTTGTTTGTAGGTCAACATCTTAGAAAAAGAGGCAACACAGAGACAGGCAGCTTATGAGCTGTTTTTTCCACAATGAGTCATCATTGTTATTATGATCATCATCATCAATTTCATGCCCATCATCTCTTTTGTTCACTCTCCACAATCTTTGGCATCCTAAGAGGTGAGACCCATTCTTTATATACTGTCTGACACCAAATCCTATCACATTTTCCCTCTTGGCCTTATTCTCTCCACCTAAATCTCTCGGTCCTCTTCATCCAATCATTCTCTGCCTTTTGCTCCTCATGCCCAAACCACCTTAGACTACTTCTATCACATATCACCTATATACCAATTTTTTATCTTAATTCAGTATTCATCTTTCTATCACTTCATGACACTCCACACATCTATCTGATCGTTCTTGTCTCATTTACGTTCTTTGCCAAGATAAATATGTTTAACTCCCTAAGAAGGAAAGTGCATTGATTTATTTTAAACAGAGATAGGAAGATGAAACATAAGTCACAAAGCAAGCAAAGGTCAAAACCTCAAATATTTCTTATCTGTTGTCGTAGCCAAATTGATTAACAAAAATGTAGTGAAAATACGGATACACGAATTCTGGAACCAAGATGACTAAAACATGCATACACTCTGGTTATAGGTTTCTATCCAATCAAGGTTAACCAGGAAGTTTATGGCTCTGACCTTTTCACGCTAAGTTCAATGACATCATGGGTCACAGCCTCCAGTTGTCCTGCATAGCAATGTGGCTAGCAACTTTACACAAGATAAGTCAAAATGGCAGTGAGCATAAGAAACAAAATGGCAACCCAATAAGACATTAATTATTTTTGTGTCTTTAGCACAAAATAAATATCAGTCCTCCATTAGGAAACCTCCAAAATAAAGAAAGAACATGAAATAAATGCTAAATTAATTAACAATAAATAAATAAAGAGTCATAACAGTGGGTACTTAAAAACTGAAAGTATTGTATTGCACAAAAAATGTTATTCCACTTTTACATCCATGCAATGGTCATTCATTCCGATACTTTTGTTGAAATATTTCTGTTAAACTATGATGAACTAATAATGTGCATGCACTGACACCTTGAGTGAACTTTGTAATGAACATACAGTAAGCTTTATTACAAAACTTATACATTTATAATCCTTGTTAAAGAATATGTTTGGTATTTTTTAAGTCAAAGTTATTTCCTCACAGACATGGTATATATGCATTTGCCTTGCAAAACTGAATTCTAAAGTTAAACGCTTTCTTGGATCTGTGTTTCTGATGCATGTTTGTGACAACATATTTCTGGTACTATTCTTCTTGTGGTACGGATATATGTTCTATTTGCTTGTGTGAGTTTTCACATATATACAGAAGTAAATCAAAACAAAATCATCTTTGTGGGAAGTTTACTATGATTTGGTCTTTTAACACTAGAATTACCAGAGTCTACGAAAAAACTCGTAAATCCGTCCCACCTTAAATCGCGTCTTAGATCCATTTGCACCTCTCCGCCAGAGTCCTTTGTCATCTAAATGTGCTGATAAACAAAAGCTACTAGCAGCCAGCTATTCCATCCCCCCACCGACTTAGAACGAATTTCTCCTAGCTCATGGCTTGCCTTGATTTGATTTTCTGGGATTGAAGTGGAGTTTTAGAGTGGAAATAATATAGTGTTATTTGGAATACACGCATTTCATGTGTGTTCCGTTTCTATAGTAGTCTGTGCAAGCACATTTTTAAAACAGAAACGTTTTTCATATTCTAATAGTAAATGACAAAATGTAGGCATAAACTATATAACGTATGAAGCCTGAAGTCCATATATCAAAGAAACACTTTCAGAAAAGGTACAAATAAGAGAACACGTGCGCTTTTATTCAAAAATATAACTGCACAAAAAAATAAGCCGCGTTAGCATGCCACATTGACATTCTTACTACAACCGCTGCGGTGGCGTAATGGTATCAGCTCCTGACTGGGGATCAGAGGGTGGCGAGTTCGATCCCGCACGGCTCCACTTCGAGAAATGAACTGCTCTTATTCTTACAATTTTAGAATAACAACATAAATTTGATTTCAGTCTGTAACAGCCGGTGTAACTTATGATACTGGTAAAGGTTAGCTTTTTTTTTTTTTTTTTTAATTCACTTTTCATTCTTGCAGTCGCATTCAGAATCAATCTATACAACCCCATCTGACATAAAGACGCGCTATAGGTCTGCAGTGTACCACGATGCATACTACCGAAAAAGGGTTCTGACACACAAACGCTGGCGAAGCTGCCTTCTTCGTATCTCACCATCACTTGAAATCAGCAGTTCTTAGCATTGCACCACGCAAGCTGTCGTATCAACCACCAACTGTAACTTGCTTTCTTTATTCTTCGGTTATAGTCTTGAATAAAAGTACACTTTTATTTATGTGAAAACAGCTGTGTCAGATGGGGTTGTATGGATTGATAAGCAGCTAAGAACTGCTGATTTCAAGTGACGGTGAGATACGAAGAAGGCAGCTTCGCCAGCGTTTGTGTGTCAGAACCCTTTTTTTCGGTAGTATGCATCGTGGTACACTGCAGACCTATAGTGCGTCTTTATGTCAGATGGGGTTGTATGGATTGATTCTGAATGCAACTGCGAGAATGAAAAGTGAATTAAAAAAAAAGCTAACCTTTACCAGTATCATAAGTTACACCGGCTGTTACAGACTGAAATCAAATTTATGTTGTTATTCTAAAATTGTAAGAATAAGAGCAGTTCATTTCTCGAAGTGGAGCCGTGCGGGATCGAACTCGCCACCCTCTGATCCCCAGTCAGGAGCTGATACCATTACGCCACCGCGGTGGTTGTAGTAAGAATGTCAATGTGGCATGCTAACGCGGCTTATTTTTTTGTGCAGTTATATTTTCGAATAAAAGCACACGTGTTCTCTTATTTGTACCTTTTGTGAAAGTGTTTCTTTGATATATGGACTTCAGGCTTCATACGTTATATAGTTTATGCCTACATTTTGTCATTTACTATTAGAATATGAAAAACGTTTCTGTTTTAAAAATGTGCTTGCACAGACTACTATAGAAACGGAACACACATGAAATGCGTGTATTCCAAATAACACTATATTATTTCCACTCTAAAACTCCACTTCAATCCCAGAAAATCAAATCAAGGCAAGCCATGAGCTAGGAGAAATTCGTTCTAAGTCAGTGGGGGGATGGAATAGCTGGCTGCTAGTAGCTTTTGTTTATCAGCACATTTAGATGACAAAGGACTCTGGCGGAGAGGTGCAAACGGATCTAAGACGCGATTTAAGGTGGGACGGATTTACGAGTTTTTTCGTAGGCTCTGGTAATTCTAGTGTTAAGAGGAAACAACCCCCTGGGGGTCTAAGTGCTGAGCTATCACACACAGATAGTTTATTTTTAAAATGTCTGAATCTCATAATATTGGTATTTCTTGGTTCAAAAATGAAATAAATAAACTATTTTGCAATGTGTGTGTGTAATCACATTTCAATACTCGACAACTGTTTTAGCTTGAAACATGGACATATTTGGTACATTTTAAGCTTTTCCTCTGTGCCAAAGAGCCACCAATAGAAAGCGCCAGTCCAGGCAGGATATTTTTTTTAATCTATAGAAAGTGCTAAACATTAGAACACAATTTTATATTGCAATGCATACATACTGAGTCTATCCTTTAGAACAGCTTATAGCAGACTACTATTGCCATATTTTTATAGATAGATACACACCACCACCGTGTAGAAGAGGGCGCTCGCCACAATCCTCTGATAGAATGTCTGCAGGATCTTATTGCAGATGTTGAAGGACGCCAGCCTTCTAAGGAAGTATAGTCGGCTCTCTCCTCTCTTGCACAGAGCATCAGTATTGGCAGTCCAGTCCAATTTATCATCCAGTGACATCATCCAGCTGCACTCCCAGGTATTTATAGGTCTGTACCCTCTGCACACAGTCACCTCATATAAACACAATTTTTAAATTTAAACCATGTGAATGAGAGTATTATGACATCTGTAAAGTACCATGCAATAAAGGCAATGACCTAATACAGTATTTGGGAATTTAAGAATACTTATATATGGGGAGTTGCTTCATTTTACCCAAAATAAATACACCTATGCTTCATCTGCCTATATTAGAATGCAGTCCTTCGAAAGGTTGTTTAGTTAAAACATAAAAAAACTAAAATGTTGCTTAAAAAGAGGGTGCCTTTAGCTTTTGTGAGGATCAGTGTACTGAATCACTACTGCAACCACAACAACATCTCAATAATTCATCATTTGTGGATGACACTAATAAGAAGAGATACAAGATAAATCTAGAATTCCTGGGATCAGTATGGCTATTCACTAATTCAAAAGTCAACCAATTAATCCTTTTATAATTCTTCCCAGCACCTTCATAAATTGGTTACTTACCAAAAATACACATTAAAAAAGAGAAAAAAAAGACTGCTTATGTTAAAAGCTGCAATAACAAATCAAGTCAAGTCAAGTTGGGGAGCATACACTGGTACAGTGCATTGCCGCACCCACTACACGACAAAACAACTTGGGATCCCAGTTGGCAACCCCCCAGGCAGACATGTGGTCCAGTCCCACCCTCTGGAAATGACCCTCGATCTGCCACAGCCAGGTGTTATGTGGGCGACACCTTGGCCTGGTCCAGCCACTCGGGTCCCCAATAATAAGGATCTTACGAGCCAGATCATCCTCTGGGAAACGCACCACATGGCTGTAGTGCCGTAACTGACGCTCCTTCACAATGCAGCTAATGTGCCTCATTCAGGACTCGATGAGCAATTGCTCATTCGACACAAAGTCAAACCAACGGTACCCAAGGATTTTCCGGAAAGACACAGTACTAAAGGAGTCCAGTCTTCGTCTCAGGGATAGTGTCCATGTCTCACAACCATACAGCAAGACAGGAAACACCAGGACTCTAAAGACTTGGACCTTTGTCCTTTTGCATAGATATCGGGAGTGCCACACACCCCTTTCCAGTGACCTCATGACCCCCCATGCTCTCCCAATCCGTCTACTGACTTCATAGGAAGAGTCAGCAGAGACATGAATGTCACTGCCAAGGTAAGTAAGTAAACCTCTCGATAACCTCTCAATAACAAAATAGCAACAAATACTTTTGCATTTGACTTATCTATCCACATTCAAACTAACATAGCAAAAGGAACAAATTCTTGATGGTGTGTCAGGTCATCACTCACACATATACAGTCATTAACACTAGACCACCAGTTAACTTGCCACCCACTTGTTTGGTGTGTCGACAGTAATACTGGACACCTAGTGAAAAACCAACAATGACAATACATTTAAACAATGTTCTTTCATTTTAATTAAATTTGTTTGTTTTTAGGATGGTATGGTAGTTCATGCAGTTGCCACTACTCCATTCAATCTGGGTTCAGGCCCCAATCCTAGCCAAGGTCTTTGTGGAGTTTTCATGTTCACCCAGTGTATATTTAGGTGTTCTTCCCATATCCCTAAAGATGTGAAGTTTCATTGACTGGTGATTCCAAACTGGCTCTGTGTGAGTGTGTCTGTATGTATTGTGCATATGTGATCCCAGTCTAGGTATGTTTCCTATCTTGTGTCCAGTGCTGTTACGGAAATGCTCCAGGCCTTCTATGACATTACACTGAATTAAACAGGTTTGAGAATATAATTTATGATTTTACTTTTCCTCTTAACTAAATGCCATGTTTCTTTAGTTCTGAATGCTTTCTTTGTCCTGCTCTGCAGCCATGTTAGTAAAAGTGTCATCACACAAGACCAAATATATTTAGATTCCGTAGACTAAAGGAACAGGATTTACACTCTCTTCTTTTTACTGTCCCCGATAGAAAGTCCTTCCTAAATATGCACCATCTGAAAGGTTAACAGCATTTATCTTTATCATTTCACTTACTCCTTTTCATTCCATCTTCAGCTTTTGATTTTCCTTGATTTAAGTTCAATGAACCTGAGACGGTTTATCTGTTCCATTCTCATTTTTCTCAGTGCTCTATCATCCCCCTTGCTAATATTTTTAATTTCTTTGTGTACTCTGCACAAACTCAGATAATGCTTTTATTTTTCTACTCTTCTTCTTTCATGTCCTGTCTTTCCAAAAACAGACACTGACTATATTTTGGAACTCTTAATTTCCTGAAGAATTGGACAAATAAATATCTCTGTCTTAAAATATCATTTTTGTATCCTTTCCTCATCTGTGTTAATTTTTCTGTAGCATCTACCTCCATGTTGTCTTGTACAAAAAGTGTTAACAAGATAATATGTTACTTTCAGTTCATTACTTCTATGGCCTGATATCATCTTCATTGTTCTTAACTCCTCCCCCATAAATAATGCAGGCTATTGTTGCTTTATTACTGAATTCTGTCCTGTTCAGTGCCAAATAAACTGCTTAGAAAGAAATGCTACTGTTCCTGGTGTACTAATTTATTTTGACTAAGCTTTGGAGCGGTGATGAAGATATGCTATTTCACTCCTCCAAGCAATCTGCTCTTCACACCTTCAACGTAACAGGCTGATACTTGATGAGGCAACAGAACTTCAATATCCTGTCTCAGACTACCAAGATTCTTCATCTGGCGAACAGATAAATTCCTTTTCAGTTCTGAATTATCACAATTTTGCCATTTCTTTTAAGTTACTCTCACTGCTGCTTACTTACTTTGCTCAGCATGGCCCCTCTCTACTTGAACTCAATAGACAACCATTCTTCTTTCTTTCTTTCTTTCTTTCTTTCTTTCTTTCTTTCTTTCTTTCTTTCTTTCTTTCTTTCTTCTACTACCTACACTCAATTTCATCTACCTATGTCTGTGCTGAAGTCTTGTCAGGCTAATAGTTGTTTCTTTAACTTCCCATACTTTATCCCTCTCTTAAGCATTACTTGATTCCTCAACTGCATATTTTGGTGCTTTTTACAGTGTCTTGTGATTATGTGTGCTAGAAAAAGCACTATATGAAATGAAGTTTAATCAATTGACTGTTAAATCCTAGTTGCAGTAGGCAATCTGTGTCATGATTGTGCACTTTTAGTCAGACTTTATCTCAAAGGAAACTTTAATTCATGCTTGCGCAAGTGAGAGAAGATAAGTGTGCTTGCCCAGAGCTAGTTTGTACCTTGCATCCAAGTTTTAAATGTTTTCAAAATCAGTTAAAACCTTCTACAAAAATGTTTAGCAAGTCCAAATTCAAGTTTAGTGCCATTTATCATAGATATTTGATGGGTGACCACACTGACAAAGTGACTTGCAAAACATTATAGAATTAAAAGAACCAAATGTGCAGTTTTCCTGGCAAGAGGCAATTCAATAAACACCTGTAAAACTGTTCTTTGGAAAAATGTGACATATCACACAAGGCACCTTCGGTTGAAAGTGATTCAAATTCAGATCAACTTCAGATAAACATGATGTAGCACTAAACAGGTTTTTGTAAAAAGCTACAAGTTCCTCTTTGCAATTTTAAAACATACAGTACACCTACATTTTTTAAGCAGTTGTCTTAGCTACCCACAAAGAATTCTATTAGAAACAATTTAATTCTATTAAAACAGTTTGTTAGTATTAATTGCTTGAAAGTTCCTTTCTTTTTGACCTGTTAGCTGCATTAAGTACATTGAATTTGGCAGGCTGGCAAATGGTAGTGAAAGATCTGGAGGGAGCCAGTGGCCCCATACATGTAGTAATAAACTTTTAGCTAACTAGCATGTTATGGAAGTGCATCTGTGAAATTCACTTCATGCTGCAAGACCCAGTGACAGTTAATACCGATAATAATGTGACCTTATTCTTAATGAACATAGTGCTGCATGCTTTTCCATTTGTTTTTCGTTTTGTTTTTCCACTCAGTGCCAAAGAATTTTTTTCTTCAATGCCTTTATTAATTTATGTATTTAGATAATAAGGAGTTGAGTAAAATATATTTACCAGTTAGAATCTAAATTCATGTTAACATCAAATAATATTCCAATATTGCAAAGTTTTGATACCAATTTTATGAATTGAAAATTAATAAATCTTTCTCATGAGCATAAAAAGTAAGAAAAAATCAATACAGAAACAAAACAACAAATAAAATTTCAAACTACATTTCAAAAAAAGAAAGACATTAATTTCACTGATGTTTACAAGTTAATTAATACTCAGCCTTTTTACAAACATATTAAGCCTACCACAATTCCTATTTGATGTGACTTTTTTTCTTTTCAAGATTTCTAAATGCCTACCCAATTAGGAAACTCATATACAAATAATTACTAAAAGACAACTTAAGAACAGTAAAAATTTCATTACAACATCTGAAAGAGGAAATTCTAGGACAGAAATGATACAACTAAAAGACGGTTTTTCTTTCCCCACAGAAATGACATCTGTCTGTACTGATGGATCAATCACTTTTACACAGGCAGTAACGACAACGATACCAAGCAGCACAAGCCTTTGCAAATTGCCTGTTCTTTTATTCAGTGGTGGCTTATTCATAGTTCATAAAGCTGGTGCTGATTTCTGCCTCACTAGTTTGCACCTTCACAATGTCTGTGAGTTTTTCACAGTGGCCTGCCAGCATATATTGTCTTTAGAGTTCCTTCCAGACTGCACTTTTCATGCAATTCCTCTGTGCTGATGACCATGTGAATATATTACTTCAGTGTCCTCCATTCCTGAAACACTTCAAGAAAACCTTAACTGGACTCTTGTACTATATATTGTTTTTAACAAGGAAAGCTGCAATAACAAATTTGATATCAGTTGAGAGACTGGAACAAGTTTTCTGCTCAATCTTTCTTAAAGAACAGAGCTCCAAACCCTACAAAATCCTCTCTGTGTTCTACTAGCAGTGTTTGTCCAACTCTGTTAAATGGAAAACTTGAGTTACCATGGAGTTAATTTACAATGACTAAACCCAGAGAGATGTTGTAACTTTAAGGCATATAACTGGGTACTCTTGAGCCCAAATGAGATTGGCAGAACTCTACTCGACATATGGCTAGAAGAAGTACCACAATAAGAGTAAACCTTGGTTAAAAAAAAGTAAAAATTGAGACCAGAAATTGACAGATTCCTACCGTCAATTACAAAAGCACCCTATCAATATGTACCTTTCCCACTTGTTCTAAAAAGAGACAGTCCAGTGGCCTCCAGGACATGGCTGGTGGGCAATACAAAAGTTTCTGTAAAGCTTGTAAATAGAAAGCATTCATGCTTCTTCAGGAACAGAAAAACACATCACACTCTGCTTATGGCAGAAATAGCTTAAGAGTATTAATTTAAATTAGACAGTTTATATAGTGTTAGAAAGTGGTTTGGAAGAAAAGTCATGTCTCAGCTTGGGGTTTTGGTTTAGCTTGTTTTCACACAGTCTGTAGCAACGTTCAATGCTACTTGTCAAACTGAGGTTTATCTCTCAAGCATTCTCAATATGATTCTCACTGAACTTAAGGCTGCACCATGATACAATCCTTGCGTCCATTTTATTAGTACAATAATTTTTATCATAATAGCAGTGTTTATTAAGGTTGAAGAAATTACTTTAAAAAACTGTGGAATCAAAAAAATATCTAATTTAGTTCATGACAGTTAAATTCAATAATAGAGGAACTGCTGTCAAGGATTTGTGGATCAGTACTGAAAATCGTCAGATTCATAGGACCATGCAAATCATTATAAAAAAAAAATCACTAAATTGATGAACATCTTTTATGTATGTATGTATGTATGTATGTATGTAAAATAAACAGTTCAATTTAATAATTGAGGAACTGCTAAATAAGATGGCATGACATGTTCACATCAAGATGTCAAAAACATGCATTAGCTAAAAGATTAAAAATGGAAACTCATATGCAAAATTATTTATTTTATATAGTGTCTTTCACAGAGGTGCTTTGTGTAATCCAGTGTAAGCTCAATGGTTATCTCCTTGAAATCTTGCTCACATTCATCTATTTAAACAACTACCTATACTCTCAAAATGTAATAATGCAACACTGTCTTCCTAAACGCTATCTGTGAATAATCTGGTTCAACCAGTCTGCCACAGGATATTGTATATGATGTCATAAATACAACGTAATGTTTCAGTTTTTCAGTAAAAGAGAATGTCCAAGATTTTTCCATATTGATGGAAAGTGTTAAACATGCATGTCACCCTGAGATGAGAGGGGGCATTGTCACTAACTGTCTTATCTCAGCCCTCCACAGCTCAAAGAAGACAACCCAAGAATATGCCCCCTGTTGCTTCCAAAGGCCCGCTCATCTGGCGCATAAAGAAATGGCCATCTCAAGAAGGAGGCATCTCACTTGTGTCCTGAGCTTTTGACAGGACAGAGCTCCTGAGTCAGACCCGCTGAAATAGAGCCAGATTGCAAATATCTTTGATGTCTCTTACTGTGCCCCCAAGCACCTGTTTTTTTCTTAAAAGTTTATTGAGTTTTCTTTATTGCCTCGCAATTATAAATGGGGTGGCTCCCATACTATTTTTGGCACTCTGCAAGTCAATCTGTTCCACAAAAGAGTTCTATTGTCACAGCTGAAGGGATCTTTTTAATTAAAAAATAAATTAATATTTACGGAAATTAATAACATAAGAAATTTATACTTATGGTTAATTAAATTGGTAGGCTTACACTTGTAAAATTAAATTTTTGCACCCTCATAAATGGTAATATGTACAAGGATGAAGACAACAAGAGTCGAATAAATGATAACCTTTTGCTAGTAAACAGCACCAAATGCACAACAATCTTCTGAAATCATCAGACAGCCTCTTGGTAGGAAGCAGTTATCATCCCTTATTAAATCCTTTGTTGACCTTTACATTTCAAAGTTTTACCAGTGTGACCTCTTTTACTAGACTTTTGAATGCTCTTTTTTGCTATGCCCTTTGGGTTCTAATCAAATTTTGTGTTTTTGTAACTCTGTCTGTTTAAAATCATTTCTGCTATTTACCTTTTTTTAAGTTTCAGTATTGTCCAGTATCATTCAGTGATTTGTTGTCCATGGACAAAATCGAATCTTTACATTGAAAAGCCATGGCAATGTACAGCTCACTTTAATAATTAAAATCCTTCACCTTCATACTCAATTGACGATCAATTCTCTTGTTTTAAATAGAAATTGCTTTAATTTTCAGTTCATCATATCCAAAGTCCTGGGAGCAGGACTGGTTATTAATTGTGTGAGGAATCTAACAAATGTTTTGTTACCGAATTTTAGATGCACGTTTTATTTCCAAACCACAGCTTAAAAGAAAAAACCTTCTTAATTACCAATATATATAGGTATACTGAGTAGATTTTTTTTTTTTTTTACAGGAAAGACCAAAACAAATGGTAAGACAATATAAAATGCATACAGGGCTCTTATTATTCTTTACTGTCTGTTGCTCAAGAATGTTGTCATACATTTATGTTGCTCTATTTTTAGATGAGGTCTCACTATTTAAATTTTATTGAAATATTTTTAAAGTCATTTAGAAAACAGGTGGATTTTACAAGTGCATTCCAACAGTCACCCAAAGCTGTCCCATCAACGTCAAAGCAGCTACAAATAATTTTTTTTATTTGATATAAATTGGAATTAAAATCATATTACAAGTAGTTAAATGTTAATCAAGAAAACAATCAGTACAATTTGGGTTGCTCCAATCAGGTTTCTTTTGGAGCAGATACAAGTTTACTGATATCATGTTACTTGATTGTCCAATAAAAAGATGAAAATTTATCAAAAGTTCATAAGATGTTTATCAAGGTGATACACAGTTATCATGCCTAACAAGTTTACAGTTAAAATTGACCAGTTTTGCTGTTAAGCTAATCAACCTAATGTTTCCTAAGCAGTAACTTCACATTATTCTTTTTTTTACATTATTTTTAATTGAAAATGTGACCTACTGTATTTAACACAAGCTCTCTCATCATCCATACTCAGACAAGCAGTGTTCGTTTTAATTAAAATACAAAATAGAAAGTCTGAATTCATCAACACTAGAATCTCTGAAACTTATGAAAATGTTAGTAATGCCGGGCCACCTTAAATTCCCTCGCACCTGTTCATCAATGTCTTAGTTTTACAAATGTATCAATCAATGTCTTAGTTTTACAAATGTATCAATCAGTAATGGCAGAGGGCAGTCTGCTCACTCATTCCCAACTGAGGCAGCTGAAGTTAGGCACACAATTCTCACAGCTGAAGTCTCTTTATCTGGGGATTAGGTGTCTGGAATTGTGTAGGGTAAATAATATATTGTTATTTGGAATGCATACATGTCTTGTGTGTTCCATGACTGCAACAATCTGTGTAAATGTAGGATGACAGGAAATGCAAATGGGGTAAACACAATGCACAAAACAGATCACAAGTATTCCTCTTCACAGATCTAGATGGGCAATCTATCATTGCCACCTCAGGAACACAATACAATAGTACAACAGTAATAGTAAAAGTATAAGCTACAAAGCAAAATGCAAAAGTAGATTATACAGTATCATATATGAGGATTCAGATGTGTTCAGAGTTCTGGAGACATCAGCCAACAAGCTGCCTTCCCTCTTACTGATCATTCCACAGCTGACTCAGTGCTGCACCAGCCAATCAGATGAAAGAACCCTTCTACCGGATGATTCCAGTGCCATTTTATCAGATGACTTTTACATAGGCAGGCAAACAACTTGGCATTAGAAGCAGTGGCATCAAGTGCCACATGTTTCTACTGAGAAGAGAAACTGAGTAGGTGAGAGTGAATGACAAATTATAAATATCATATTACTTATGTTTTAGTACTAATGACTAATAACAGAGCTGCACTCTGCACAGTTAATCAGCAGCTCTAGTCTGCGTATGCTAAACTGAAGTAGTGAGTCTTCAGCCGAGATTTAAAAGCTGAAACTGAAGGGGCACTTCCTATAGTAACAAACGACTATTTCACAGCTTTAGGGCTCTGTAACTAAAAGCTCGACCTCCTACTGTTATTTTATTAATCTTTGGAATCATAAGCAGACTGGCATCTTGAGATCTTAATGTGCATTCTGGTTTATAAGTAATGATAAGTTCAGAAAAGTAAGCAGGACCTAGGCCATTTAAGGTTTTATATGTTAAAAGGAGGATTTTGAAATCTGCCATAAACTTAACTGGGAGCCAGTGTAAGGATTTAAGAACTGGAGTCATGTGTTCATATTTTCTTGTTCTTGTAATAATTCTTGTAGCAGTATTTTGAATTAACTGAAAGCTGTATAAAAAACAATTTGAAAATCCAGTGAACACCGCATTGCAGTAGTCAATCCTACTAGAAGTAAATGCATGCATTAATTTCTCAGTATCTTGCATATTTAGAAAATGGCTTCATTTCTCAACATTTTTAAGATGGAAAAAACATGTTTTGAACAATTTTGTAATGTGAGCTTTAAATGATGTGCTAGAGTCAAAGATAATGCCTAGATTGCAGGCTGATTCAGTAAAACTAATAGTGACTCCAACTGAGTTAAATAATGAAAACATATTGTTGCAATCAGCATCTTTCCCTCCAATAATTAACATCTGTTTTATCTGTATTTAAAGACAAGGAGTTCTCATCCATCCACTCCTTTATATTCACTAACACATCTAATTAACAACACCAGGGAAACGTCATTCACTTTAAAAGAAAGGTATAACTGGGTGTCATCTGCGTATGAGTGAAAGTTAGCATTATGTTTTCTAATGATAGATCCCAGTGGAAGCATGTAAAGTGAAAAGAGTAAAGGTCCCAGTACTGAGTCCTATAGTGGGACTCTATATCTCATGTCATGTCACTTATAACACGCATTAGTGTTGTTTCTGTACTATAACCAGTGTGGAAGCCAGACTGCAATTTCTCAAATAAATTGTGATGTGTAAGGTGTGACTGAAACATTTCAACGACCACTTTTTCAAGAATTTTAGAGAGAAAGGGTAAATTTGATATGGGCCTATAATTATTAAGTATATGTTGTCTAGGTGTGACTTTTTAAGTAATGGTTTGATGACTAAAAATTTTAGTGCATCAGGTTGTGCACCGTGCAATAATGAGCTTTTGCACCTTTTACTAGTTTTTACTAGTTGCACTTATTACTAGTTTTGTTGGTACTTGATCTAGGGAACAAGTAGTAGGTTTCATTTAAGAAATTAAAGTTAAGACTTCCTGTTCTGTTATAGGATTAAAATGTCTAAAGTGTTGAATGCAGGGCAGACAGGGTTTGCCAAGCTAGTATATAATGTTTGCACTGTGATGCTGAGATCTGTGATCTTATGTTTTTAATTTTCTCATTAAGACATTCATAAAGTCTGTACTGCTAAAGTCTGTTGGTATTTTGCATTATAGATCTGAATTCCCATTTGTTAAATTAGCCACCTTTCTAAACAGTACACAAGGATCATTATTGTTATATTATTTTAGAACAATAGTCTGAGGGTGCTTTAAAGAGACTTTTTTTTAAATAATTTTTCACACTTTCTGTCCATGCAATTTGAAAGACAAGCAGCTTTGTTGTTCTCCACCTATTCACCAGTTTTCACACTCTAAGGGCTTGAGTGCTCTCATTAAACCTATCTTTCTATGTGCTTTTATCACTTTTTTTTTAAGGGGAGTCACTGCGGCCAGAGCGTCTCTCATATTATAATCTGATGTTAGCTGATGTAAATTTTTTTCCACAATTACACTTGACTTACTCAAAATATCTATACATTTTGCACTGTTTATGTTTTAGTCTGTGAGTGTATCGGTAAGGGCAGAACCAAATCAAACGTCATTAAGGAGTAAGCAGAAATAACTTCATTTAATGGAGAAATATTTAAATTTTGAATATGAAATCTTTGAGTTATAATTAAATCAAATATGTGGTTATGATTACGAGTTGGACTTTACCCAATCTGACAAAATACTACTGAATTTAACAAATAAGTAAAATGTTTGCTAAATGTGTCAGTTTCCACATCAATGTGTACATTAAAATCCCCCATCAACAATACACAATCATAATTTATAGCCAAATCAGATAAAAGGTTGCCAAATTCAGTTATGAACAACGAATATAGCCCTGGTGGTCTGTAGACTAGCACTACAATTGTGGTTGAATCTGTTTCAATATTTAAAATGAGTGCCTCAAAGGATGTGAATTCACCAAATTTTTAGAAGTGATTTGCATTTTGTTATAATGAATTATTCCAAGGCCACCTCCTCGAGCAGTACCTCTATATTTATGAAGGAATGTGTATCCATCTGGTGACACCTCAGCTAGGGGAACAGCGTCATATTTACTAAGCTGGGTTTCAGTGAGAAGACATATATCAGATTTTGTAATTAATATAATATCACTTACCAAAGCATCTTTACTTCCAAGACAGTAACGGTTTAACATTGACAAAATGTAGATATGAAGTGTATAATGTATGAAGCCTGAAGTCCAAATATCAAATAAACACTTTCACAAAAGGTACAAGTATAACAAAACAAGTGCACTTTTATTCAAGAATATAACCGAAGAAAACAAAGCAGTTTAGGGTAGGCTATTGATACGACAGCTTTTCTTGTAAGAAGCTACAATTAAGTTTCTCTGCAAGGTGAGCCGTGAACACTCTTCTTTTCTCAGTGGACCCTGTGCATGCCTTGTACAGTGCATTCTTTTCTCAGCTGGAAATTACAGGGAATTCTCTGATGTGGTGGGATAAAAGCTGACACACAAACATGGGTTTGAATGTACATTTTGTCAATTATTACTAAAACATGAAAAGCGTTTCTGTTTTAACGATGTGTTTACATAGATTGTTGTAGACATGGAACACACATGAAATGTATGTATTCCAAATGACAACATATTATTTACAACTATTATCTACAACTCCAGGCACTTCACTCCATGATAAACACTGACCACTGAGAACCTTCTTTGCGAATTGAGCTGCGGAGAGATGGGATAGCAGACTGCTTGCTGCTTGTGCTAATCGACACATTTACACAAAAGACGTTGACGGAGAGGTGCAAAGGAATTTAAGGCGGGCCGGGATTATGAGTTTTTTCGTAGGCTTCAGGAATTCTAGTTTTAATAAGCAGCCTTTAAATCTTCATAGATCTTTCTGAACTGGTGATATATTTTTTGTTTTATCTCTTGGTCTAATTATACACGTTATTTTTTGGTTATCAAGTAATTTAAGGTTTACATCAAGACTAAATTAATAAGATGCCCAACAACAGGGATTATGGGTAACGTCTACGGGATAGTAACAGGTGGAACTAACAACAGCCTGTGATTTAAGATCACCAGACTGTGGTCTGGGTGGTGCTATAATTGGTCAGCCAGGCAGTTTTGCTGCAATATTTTGGGATACAACAAAAGATCACCACACATTAGAATGAAGACCATCTAGCTTGAAAAACCTAGGTATTTCCCAAAAATCATCCCAATTGTTCAGATAGGCTATGCTTTTATTTGCACACTAGGTTTCTATTCAGCAGTGAAGGGAACTCAATCAGCTATAAATCACACTCTGTGTAATCTTGGTGAGGGGCAAGACACAATTAAATTCAGACATTTCCTTTTAGCTTTGGTGCATAGAGTGATGAATCTCCCCTTTAATACCTCAGATTATCCTAAATAAATATGGTTAGTACAGACATAGAGCAATAAGTCAGATACTTCATCAGTGGTGAGAAGATCCAATTTAGCCTCTATATCAGATATCTTCTCCCCTGGGAGGCACTTATCATTAACTGCTGATTTAACATAGTTTGGAATTCTAACATTCCGCACTATGGAATCGCAAATTATGAGAACTTTATTGTTCTCAGGATCCACATACGCCCTGCAGAGTGCTGAGAATCTGTTATGTGTCCGAATTGGTGACCTGGGCTAATTTTTTGCTTCTTAGACCCCCATCTCACTGTTGACCACTCGCCCTATGGCTGAATTGGTGCTGTTAATTTCGGCCATGCACTGACTATAGTGGGATCTGGAGAGACTAAATCAGAAATAACTGAATTGTCTAAACAAACTTAGTTGATCCAATTTTCAGTTTGCCATATCTCTATCAAGTTCCTAATGCAGTTGTCTAAACGTATGTTTTTCGCAACCAACTCTAAATTAACTAAGCATTTTTGGCAAGTTAAGCCATCTGTATTGTTGGCTGGGAAACTTGAACTATACATATAAACATGCCCTTGACAGGCAGAGAACAAATGTAAGTTACGTTCACAGCCAAGTTAATCTTTATCCCTTTCTACAGTAGCTTCAGTGCTTTCTGTGTGCAGCTGAATCACTAGGAGAACGTTGGCTTTAAGCTTTCACCACCCGCTGGGTGACTGACTTCGACTTTGCACTGTTGATTACTTCTCCACGTTGGATTTCGGCTTTAATCCAGTTGAAGCTGAGGATTTGATTAGTTTCCAACGATTCTTTTCTTTTCACATGTGCGTGTGTGAGGTGCTACTCTTGTGCACTCCCGTGCTTCCGTTTACTGCTGCTGCTCCCATGCTCTACAGTATGAGATCACAATATAGTTATTGCAGCACAATCTCTACATATCTGAAGTTATTCCAAATAATGCTATTAGGGGATTGGGAGTAATTGTGAATCCAATCCTGTCTGAAAAATATTTAAGTTATTTTTCTCCAAATGGTCGTTTTCTAGTGCAAAACTAAAATATATAATCTACCAGCTACAAATTTCCATTGTGATTTTAGCAAAGAATAATTATTTCTTTATCTCTAGCCTGAATTTCAAAAAATCCCCATACAGTTAAAGATATGTACAGTATGTCATCACCCTTGTTTGCAGCATAGAAGAAGGACCGTATGTGGGCACACCAATTATTTTTGGACTTGAATAATCCTTACACAAGGTAAAGGCAGCTTTAGTGATCCATAAGGACAACTTGCAAGGCCTTGAGTAATGTGGAAGCAGGCAGGTAGATTCAATTCATGTTATTATCAAACAGGATACTTCCATATACAAAAAATAACAAAAAAAAACTAGCAAAAATATAAAAAATACTATTTTGGAATAAGGTTAATAAGTATTAGATAAAAGGCTAAAAATGAATATATCAAGTCAAGGTCAAGAAAATAAGATTAGATACATTAAATTCCACTGATGACTGAATCATTTATTATGTTAATGAAAGCTAAAGTGTGCAGTCTACCATGTAGCCACAAAGAGGTTCTATTCCTTGGTGACTATAGTGGCATAGGTTTGACCATTGACCTAAAAAATGACACTCTATTAATATGGATTAAAGAAAGATGAAGGGAAAAAAGAGAAATGTCATGATGTAGTTATCCATCAGTTGTGAGTTGGATTGACTAAAACATTGTTAAGTATACACTGAGTATACTGGGTATACAAATGAAATGAAATATCATGCTACAGATTGTTAGTAGATTGACTTCAAGCAAATCATAAAAAATATTAAAGGAATAGCAGCAAAATGCATATATTAAAGAAACTCTGAAAACTGTGTTGTCAAAGGGTATAGTGGAATCTAACTGGGAAATTTAATACCCACATACCTTTTTTAATTAAATAGCAAAATGTGTTTTATAAATGCATATTTACATTTGTTTGTTGTTTCATGAGCTATACCCATCCAGAAAAAGGATCATTAGGTCATGACGTCTGCCAGACTGCTACACAGTGATATGTTTCTTGATTTTGTCAGTGAGCAGTCTACCTTTAGATCAGAATCAACACATTTGGGAAACAATTGTCTATGCGCCACAAATATATTAATCACAACACTATGTTGCTTGAGGCTATGGCAGACAGGGGAAAGGCCCTTTTCAGTAGTGAAGATAATGGAGCTTAACAGAGGAAGCAAAGGTCAGCTGTCAAAACCATGCACAACTTTCTGACTGTATTACTTGTAAAAGCAAGCTGGTTTAAATGTGAAAGAACATACAAGAAGAGCCAGTTAAAATGAGCTTATTTGCTTACATGAACCAAAGTGGAACAGCGGTAGATGACATGTATGCAGATAATATTCATTTATTTGTTTAGGTTAAGATCTAGACAGTTAAAACTAGATAGCAAAGAATAACAATTCCAGATATCTATTAACTGAACCCTACTTCTGTAATACTGTATTCACTTCATGCTGTGTACATCCATATAAATTACACTGAAATGTCTTTGAATTGTAGAAGAGTGCTCTTTAGACAAAACTATAGCATTATACAGTAAATTCAGTAAAAGAGTAAATTCAACATTTTTTGTTTAATAGCAAGTGGCCTCCAACACACTTACAGGAAGGAAGTGAGCAAGAGGAGAAAAGTACCTGAACAAACAGAAAAGAAAAAATCCAGTATATCTAATCTAACATTATCTTCTCTGTCTTTAAGATGGGCTGGCACAGCAATTTGCTAGAAAACTCTTTAAAAAAGTAAATGTCAGTTATGTAAATTTAGTTGTTTCTCACCTGTAAATATAATTAACACTGTGTTCTTCTAATGAAGTCTCTTCCTGGCTCTCAGATAAAGCTCAGATGTCTATAAGAACATAGTAAAATCTTTCGGCACATGAGTTCTACATTTTTAGCAATCACACATATCTCAGTTTTTGTGCATGCTCAATTTATGCACACTTAAACAGAGACCTTATGTGAAAGCTTTATTGCAAGCAAAAGGTGCCCCATAATTCAGCAAGAATCATATTTCAGTGTTGAGCAAATTATATATTGCCGAGAAGCGCTAAAGAGGCCATTAAAGCAGCTCACTACATTATATAAAAACGACACACATTGATTCTTGGGCACACTGTATTTAAGTAGGACCATTAGGGTGTATGTGTTTGAATGTGAGAGAGTGAGAGATAGAAAGTGTTCACAGTGGCTGTGCTTTTTAAAAATTCTCATCTCATCCTCAATCCCACCAAACCAATTTCTGGGCACGGTGGGCTGGAGCCTATCCAGAAATAGAAAGTGATGAAAAGAATGAGTAGAAAAAAGTTCCATGCAGCAAGAGAAAGCAGAAGGTGGTAAAGGACACAATTAAACAAAGGAGTATACTCATTTAAAGATGTTTTATCTTATTTAAGAGAACAAAACATAGCAAAATTCTGTGAAAGAAATACTAATGTGAGCAGATGTACTACCATTTTAAACCAAAAAAAGAAAAAGATTTTTGTGCACTGTTAGTTTTCATATTGAGAACTAGGAACACTTTATTCGCAATTTCTCCCAATCCAACCTTTCCATTACATCCCGCTTCTCTCATAGTGTCCCAGTGTTGCTTTTTTGAAGTATTCTATTGCCATTGCATCACTAACTCACACAGTATATCTGAGATCTACCCAATTGCATAGTCAGGAAAACTATAGGATATATTTCCTAATGGTAATTGCTTCTATCAAAAAGGCAGAAGAACACAGTAAACTAAATAGAGTACAAATACTATGAAACATGTTCCCTTCAGGACACTGCCATGAATGAACTTCAGAGGTAGGAGCAAACTTCATTTAAATGCTGCTACTTAGGAGTGCCCCCTGCTCACCACAATTACTTCTGCTTGTTTGTCTTTTTCATTTTAAATATAGTGTAATTCCTGCTGGAATCTTTAACTGCTTTCTGTCCATTGTTTATCTTTGTTTTCACAGACTAGCTGTTCTGGCATTTAGTTAGTTTGGTATAATGCTGTACACAACCTTTAACAAAACCTTTAGATAAGCTGTCGTCAACTATAGTCCTTGAAAAAAATGAGTACAGAGATATTTAAAGACTCTAATAACATGAAGCAATCTCTGCTTGGGCAAAAAGCTAATGTGTGGCCTCTATTTAAAGTAAGAATTGGTTTCAGGTGACTGGAAGATAATTGCAGTTTCTATGAGTAGAGATAAGTTTAAGGGCTGTATGTAGTTATTGACACACTGCAAGTCTAGGGTGTTTCCAAGAGAAAACGTACAATTATTTGATATGGTTAGTCTTACTGATTGCCATAATGTAGTAAAATATAATTAATCAGTACATACAGTATGTGTGCACAAACTTTGGCATGGACTCGGATTCTTACGGACTTTAAAGTAAAACTTAATCCAGTCTCATCTGCACGTTCCCTTGCTATTCAGCTTAATGCTTTCTATACCTATCATTATTGCAGCAGCAATCAGCCCACTATTTTGATTGTATGTAGCACTACATTATTCTTACAAAGGAGGACTTTTAAACAAGGTGATGTCCTCATGGCATTTGGTCTGAATGGAATTTCAGGGCATATTCTGAAAACATGTTGCAAATGGCTAGATGCTGTTTTCATTGACTTTGTAAATATTTCTCTGGAGAATCTGTGATCCCTGCCTGCTTCATCGAGAAACTAGCACTACAATTACAACATTTATTTATATAGCACACTTTCATATAAATGATGTAGCTCAAAGTACTTTACAAGATGAAGAAAGAAAAAAGAAAAAATATATGTTCCATTTCAGCTTTACAAAAAAAACTAGAGGCGTGGGAATTCTCATACATAGAACAGTCTCATTTGTAGTATCAGATGTTGTATTTGATCCTGAAGGGAGATACATTATTGTTCTGGGTAATTTATTTAATAGATAGATAGATAGATAGATAGATAGATAGATAGATAGATAGATAGATAGATAGATAGATACTTTATTAATCCCAATGGGAAATTCACAAAAATTAATTGTAAAGTGATTCTGATAAATATTTATGCACCCAATGTGGACGATAGGGAATTCATCCAAAACGTATTTGCATCCATTCCCAATGTGAACACTCATAAAATTATAATGGCTGGGGATTTTAATTGTGTTTTAAATCCAGACCTAGATAGATGTCATCGCCCCTGTGGCAGGAGACCTAACACTGCAAAGACTATTACACAGTTTGTAACTGACCACAACTTATCAGACCCCTGGAGATTTCTAAACCCAAATTCAAGAACAAATTCCTTCTACTCACCAGTGCATCATTGCTACTCAAGAGTTGATTATTTTTTTGTAGATAACCATTTCTTGCCTATGATTAAATCCTGCAAGTACGATGCTATTGTTATTTCTGACCATGCCCCTCTGATCCTGGAGATAAAATCATTATGCCCCACATACTCATCTCAGAGATGGCGTCTTAACCCACTTTTATTAGCAGACGAGAACTTTACAGAATTTATATCAAAACAAATCAGTTTTTTTTCTAGAGACAAATATATCCTCAGAGGTCTCTGCAGGGACACGCTGGGAAACCCTGAAGGCCTTCCTAAAGGAACAGATAATCTCATATCTTTCCCAAAGAAATAAACTGGAAAGCAAGCAGGTATCAAAGCTAACCAACAAAATTACTAGAATAGATGAAGAACATGCCAGGTGTCCAAGTGAGGCTCTTCTTAGGAAAAGGCAGGCTCTGCATTCAGAGCTCAACCTCTTAACAACTAAAGAAACTGAACAACTCATTTTTAAATCAAGACATCATTACTATGAACATGGAGAGAGAGCTAATAAGATCTTAGCTCAACAAATCCACAAGCAAGAAGTTCGCAATGCAATCCCAACAATTACCAACACAAATGGAGACATAATCATTGACCATAAAAATATACTGCACACATTTGGAGACTACTATAAATCCCTAAATTCTACTGAGTTTAAAGAAGACAAGACACAATCTAATGCATTTCTGGATGCATTACAGATACCACAAATAGATACTCTTAGTGCAGAGGAATTGGATAAACCTCTAGCGCTACCAGAATTACTAGATGCTATAAAGTCACTTCAGAGTGGGAAAGCAGCAGCCCATGATGGCTACCCTGCCAAATTTTATAAGAAGTTCTCCACCCAGCTAGCTCACCTTCTATTAGCAACATTAACAGAAGCTACAGACAATAAAATTCTACCTCAAACTTTTCGTCAAGCATTAAGCACCATCTTTCCTAAACAAAATAAGGATGTATTACATTGTGTATCATACAGACCAATTTCACTTCTGAATAATGATATTAAAATACTCTCCAAAGTCCTAGCTAAAAGGATGGAGAAAGTGCTGCCTTCAGTAATATCACAAGATCAAACTGGATTTATTAAAGGCCGACATTTAGCGTCCAATCTTTGATGCCTGTGTAATGTAATATACTCACCCGCAAAGTCAAATATCCCAGAGATTTTATTATCCTTGGATGCAGAAAAAGCATTTGATATGATTGAATGGAACTACCTTTTCACTACATTGGAGAAATTTGGGTTTGGGCCAAACATTTGTGCATGAATTAAACTACTGTATACCAAACCAGAAGTTTCAGTTTGTATTAACAACATTCATTCAGACTACTTTAAACTAGAACGTGGTACCAGACAAGGATGCCCCTTGTCACCACTACTTTTTGCAATTGCCATTGAGCCATTGGCATTTCACTTTCAAAATGTATCAGAGATAAAGGGGATTATCAGAGAAGGACTTGAACAGAAAATTTCTTTATATGCAGATGATATGGTACTGTATATATCAGACCCACAAATTACTGTGCTTACAGTCCCAACAGCACTAACAGAATTCCAAAAGATTTCTGGTCTCAGAATTAATTTGACTAAAAGTGTGCTCTTTCCAGTGAATTCTCAAGCACACAATATTAGATTGGACACCTTCCCTTTTATCATTGCAGATCAGTTCAAATATCTAGGGATATACATCACAAGTAAACATAAAGCTCTTTATCAATAAAATTTTGCTGTCTGTATGGAAAAAATCAAGCAAGACTTGCATAGATAGTCAACCCTTCATCTCACTTTAGCTGGAAGAATTAACATTGTTAAGATGAATATCCTCCCTAAGCTTCTCTTTTTATTTCAAAATATTCCAATATACATCAATAAATTGTTCTTTAAGAAATTAGATTCAACCATAACCACATTTATTTGGAATTCAAAACATCCACGTATCCAAAGAGCGACCCTACAAAGGCCAAAGGCAGAAGGTGGCATGGCTCTGCCGAACTTTCAGTTTTACTCCTGGGCAGCAGACATACAACATATAAAAACCTGGACATTGACATAAATAGATGAACATATGCAGGCTTGGTCTGCAATAGAAATATAATCCTGCAGTTCATCTTTATATTCCTTGCTTTGCTCCCCAATAAATGCAAATTATCGCCAAAATACTAATAACCCAATAGTGTTTCACTCACTCAGAATATGGAACCAATGTAGGAAACATTTTAAGATAGAGAATCTTTTATCGGTGGCACCACTGCACGAGAACCACCTTTTTCAACCATCGCAAACATATGCAGTTTTTAATGGCTGGAAAACATTTGGGATTAAATCACTTAGAGATCTTTATATAGACAACGTCTTTGCATCCTATGAACAGTTACATTCTAAATTTATCTTTCCAGCAACATATTTCTTTCACTATCTTCAAATTAGAAACTTTGTTAAACAGAACCTGCCTAATTTCCCTCATCTCCCACCTCCATCTATGCTGGAAAAAATACTCATCAGTTTCAAGGACTTAGACAGAATCTCTGCAATATATAAAACCATTTTACAGTTCCTCCCTTTCAAAGATCCAACAGAACAATGGGAAAAGGATCTCTCCCTCAACATATCAGAAAAGGAGTGGAAGGTAGCCATGCAGAGAATTCACTTGAGCTCCATATGTGCAAAGCATACAATTATTCAACTAAAAATTATATATTGAGCACATCTGTCTCACTTAAAATTATCCAAAATGTTTCCTGGGCAAGATCCAACCTGCGATCGCTGCAATCAAGTTCCAGCCTCACTGGGTCACATGTTCTGGGCCTGCATCAAACTAACATCATTTTGGACTGAGATTTTTATATGCCTTTCAGACAGCCTTGGTGTTACAATCCCTCCTAATCCACTAACAGCTGTGTTTGGTGTACTTCCAGAGGGTCTTAAAGTGGAGAAGGACAAACAAACTGTAATTGCCTTTACTACACTACTGGCATGTAGACTTATCTTGCTCAAGTGGAAGAATCCTAACTCTCCACTTTTAAGTCAATGGGTAACTGATGTTATATATTATTTGAAATTGGAAAAAATAAAATTCTCACTTAGAGGATCTGTGCAGAAATTTTTCCAAACCTGGCAGGATCTAATCAATAACATTTTAGAATAAGCTTTTAAAGCACTGAGGAAGCAGATTCTCTCCCTTTTTTTGTCTTCTCCATTTATCTATATTCACTTATTACTCTATCTATTTGCGTATTTTTACTAGGTTTAAATTTTATTCTGCTGGCCATGCTCTCTTTCTCAGGGGTGGGGGTTGATTTGTTTTCAATCCTATTCTTGTAAAATTGATGTATTTGTATGGAATGTTGTGTGATTTCAATAAAATCAATACAAATTAAAAAAAGAAAAAATATAAAAATTAGGCAATATTGATTAACAAAGAATAAAGTAAGGTCCAATGGTCAGGGAGGGCAGAAAAAAACAAAAAAAAAACTACAAATAGGCTGAAGAAAAGAAAACTAAATCTCCAGGGTTCCGAAGCAATGAGACCACCCAGCCCCCACTAGGTATTCTACCTGACATAAATGATCTAAATCAGTCCTCATGGTTTTCAGGTTTAACATGGAAGAATTAGACAATGACAGGACAAATTTAAATATATATCAGGTAACCATTATCTCCTACACTTTGCATGTTGTCATTCTGGCCTGTCTAGTTAATGAACCCTGTTATGCCAGAGTCCTGTTTATATACAGCTCATCATTTAACGCTGTTGTTCCAACAAAGCTGACCACCAAAGTCCTCAATTATAACCTAGTGCCTCACTAGATTTTGGAGATCCTTACCAACGGATCTTTGCATGTAAGGATTGCCTCAACTCTGAACCTCAATGTAGATATTCTAAAAAGTAGTGTGATGAGTCCTCTTTTGTATTCTTGTTCACCTATGTCTGTGTGGACAGTCACATCTCCATCTTCCTCATTAACTTTGCTGATGACACCACCATAATAGGCCTGATCAACAAGAAGGACAAAACATCTTACAGGGAAGAGGTCTACTCCCAGACTTAATGGTACCAGGACAATAATTTGATTCTTATTGTTTGCAAACCGAAGATGCTGGTCATTGACATCAGAAAGTAGAAGACAGACCATAGTTCCATCTACATCTGATAAGATGTTGTTAGAAAGAAAAAGCAGCTTTAAATTTCTTGAAGTGACTATCACAGATGAACTAAAATGGGCACAACTCCCATGGGGTTGGGAGCATTGAGACCCAAGTGCAGCGGGTGACACGTTGGCACCCCTATTGGAACAGTGTGAGTTTTTTTGTGGTGGCTGGAGTGCTAGTCATGCCACTAACCCCAAGTTTTCCCTGCAAGTAATACAATAAATCTTCTTATATAATACGCTATAATGGCTGTTCGTTTGTCTGTCCAAGATTTTAAATCATCTGTACCTCGCAAATCGTTTGACCTATTGACCAGAAATTTGGTACACATATACTACATGACGTCTACTATCCGCTTTCGGGGTGATGATTGACCTCCAAGGTTATTCCTCTTTTTATTTTTATTTTATTTTATTGTAGAATCAACTCTCGGCAGCGGCCAGCAGGGCGGCCGTACGGCGCATGCGTATGGGCACCGTTCTCATCCCTATCACCTTTGCTGTGACTTCTCCTACCTCTTCATATCTTAAGTGCCAGCTTAAGTGAAAAATTAAGAAAAACGTGAAAAGATGCCAACGAAAGAAGTGAAGAACAGTGCCGCTAAAGTGGAGAAAAGAAGAGCTGCTCAAGAAGCAGCAAGCACATCAACCTCTGAGCAAACTAATGCTAAATGTACAGAGAAAGCGTATGAAATCTATGAATGCTCAAATCAAGTGTATTCGTGCAGTGCACAGTTACTGGTAATAAATAATACCATATCACTGGGGAGTAGCTGAACAAAGGCAGCAGCAGTATGTATGAGTCATTTTCCCAGCATTGACCAAGAATTGTTTAACCCACTTTAATTTACTTGTTTATGTTGGAAGGAAACTATTTCTGTGCTTTCAAAGAGCAACAGTTCAAACAGGTGGTGACCAGGGTGTGAAGGATCATTAATGATATGTGTGTCTCTGGTGAGATAGCAGGAGTGGGCAATGTCTTCCAGACATTCTTGACTCTCTGGAGAGCCTTCTTGTATTTTGCCGTGCATCTGGCATGCCATACTGTGATACAGTATGCCTGGATGCTCACGATGATTGAACAATAAAAAGCCACCAATAATTTTTGCTCCAAGTTGAGTTTCCTGAGCACTCTCAGAAAGTGACGTATCTGTTGCTCTTTTTTGACCATTGCTGTGGTGTTCTCAGACCAGGAAAGCTTCTCTGAAATGTGGGTTCACAGGAATTTGAAGGTGTGCACCCTTTCCACATGGTCTCCATTAATATAGAGAGGAACAGGTTCTGTGCTGTGCTTTCTGAAGTCCAGACTGAGTTTTTGTGGTGTTAAGTCAATATGAAACATAGTGAGGGATAAACAAAGTGAGACAACAAAAAATACATAAATAAAATAAACAAATAATAAAAATGTATTGCAATTCTTAGCCAACCTCAATGGGTCTTTATTCTCTAATTACTTGCTGAGGAGGTTCAACCACTTGCCCACTGTGCAAAATCATTTGCCCCAAACCCCATATCTCTATTTACTCACATTTCTAATCTTTTTCCTCTTTTTGGCCATACATGCCAGGGGCTTCATGTATAAATGGTGCATATGCACAGAAATGTTGTGTAAGAACGTTTCCATGTTCAAATCGTGGTGTATAAAACCTAAACTTGGCGTAAAGCCATGCACATTTCCACGGTAACCCTGTCGTACGCAAGTTCTGTGCTTGGTTTTGCAGACTGGCGGCACCCAGCATCAAAGCAGTGCCACTGTTCCTGTGTGGTTTCCCTTTCTTTTTCAGATCCACATCCCTGACGCGGCTTTATGAATACACTGAAATTAACCGCTGTGAGAAAAAGTCTTGACGAAAATAATTTCAAACGATGTAGATAAAGATTTGGTGACCGTCCCTGTATATTGTCGTCAGACAATAATAAAGAAACTGATTCTATAGACTTTTCAGGACATAGAACATTTTACTGAACACAAAATGGCGTTTATATAGTACAAGAAATGATGGGACAGGAAATGGTTGGCGGGATGTGACGAGTGGCGACAGGAAGTGGAACCAACGTCATCAGAAGTCGACGGAAGTGAAGGATTGTGGGAACCGGAAGTGACATCATGATGGACCGGAAGTGACATCATCGCGGTCATTTTGAACCCGGAAATGGAGATCTTTACTTTTCTTCTGATTTTCTGTAGAGGGAAAGAGATTCAGGTAAGTACCCTCTGTCTCGTGATAATTCACTCACCTTTAGGCTCTTTGACTGCCTCCAACTCGCATGTGTGTGACACCGCATATTGTTTATTAGTTTAAGGCATCTGATTGTAATTAACCTGTAACAATATAATGGTCCACAGAATGGTCAAACTATTCTAAATAGCTGCTTTAGCATTGTTACTCTCACTGCACCTTCTTCTGCTTCTTTCAGCTGCTCCCGTTAGGGGTTGCCACACCGGATCATCTTTTTCCATATTACTCTCACTGCACCATTCGGAGTATTTATATCACTGTACTGAGTGTGAATCACAACTGTACAGCAACTGATTGTAAAGAGAATTATCGATATACAGCATCAAGCACACGCTGCCTCAGCCATTCACTATTTGAACTGGTCTCATCCGACCAATGCTTCAGAGCCTTTCCTGTTCGGACCTCATGGTTCACAAACAGTTTCATTCCAAGAACTATAAACGCACTCAATCAGTCCATCAAGTGCTCCTTGTAGAACTGTTTGTACTTTCAAGTTTACAGTGAGGTAATTGTACTTATGATACAGTTATAATATTGCACAACCTGAGCCACTTTATAAAGCGCGTATTTACATATGATGACAGTAGCATTTTTAATATGAAATGCGGCAAAATATATTTATTATATTTTACAGATAAAACTTTAACTTTAACTACATGGTGCCACAGTGCTAGTGAGCATGAGCTTCGTTCACGGTTTGTTCCTGCCTCGCGCTGTATTCTTGCTGTGGCTGGCGCGACACTGGAAGGATAGATGAATAGAATAATTAAACATTACTAATATATTTCAATGTTCCTTAAAAGTTTTGAAGAATCGGTGTTCTAAGTTTACAGATGGCTTAACGTCTATTACAGAGCTGATTGTGTGGCGATTGGGTATTTGGAGGAAGAAAAGTAACGACAGGAATTGGGGGTTAGTACTTTTGAAAAAGACAGTACTTCTGTAATAAAGCATTTCATCGAAGGTCGTGCATGGCGCAGCAAGCATCTTGCGTAAGACTTGAACAATCACTGTGCCACCATGTTCCTATGTTTAATAACATGCTTTAACTCCTATCATCATGAAAATAATATCACGTATACTTCTCAGTATTTTAATTATTCAGAGAGCTGTAATATTATGAATGTAATGGATTCTGTGTCCTGTCAGAGGAAGACAAAGCCCGGATTGTGATTCACACACATAGAGCACATAGAAGATCAAATACAAAACAAAGCATTTAATGTGCTACTTTAGTTACAGTGGGATTTGAGAAACTAGTAAATTAAATGATTTTAAGATGAAGTTTATCATGTTCTACTTTAATGACAAAATAAACTATGTGATTAAACTGGAAATTTCTATATTAAAGTTGACATTTCGTGCTTTTTTCACACTGTGTGCCCTTTTTTTTCTCTGTACCCTAATAAGCTTTCATATGACACTCTCGCTACGACTCGCCTTTTCACGACGACTTTGATATCTGACAACTTCTTTTTTATTTCGGGCACTGTACAACTTTGTGAACTTGAGCTTTCGAGTTTCTCTGACACGCTATGTCACTCGATCAACTTCCTTTTGTTGTTTATACCACTGTTTAAACCAACAAATGGTATGTTTTTCTTTGCCTCCACTTGGTATTCGCTGAAATTATTTTATTTTTCCTCATACTTTTGCCATTGCCTTTTCACAGAACACTGAGCTTAAGGGCTATTGATATTGATTTGCATATTCAAAGAGGCATAATTCTTAGAGGAGTTGGGGTGGGGCAGCAGGCGCGTGCACGTGTGTTAATTTCCACACTGACCGGGATATATATAGCGGAAGAGCGTGGAAGTTGGCGAATGCACAGATTTATGCATCTGGATTTTTTTGTGTCTAAGTACATTTCCGCTTTTGTGCTTATGTCATGTTATAGTGCGAATTCTACGCACGGTGCTATGCATGATGCCCCACATCCCTGCCATCTGAGCATTTATCCCACCTAACCTCCCAGGTCTACAATCAATAGCTCTCTGGCTTTTGAAAAATAGCTTCCTCGGTAAGAACTAGACCTTTAAAATCTTAAGACCATCTAGCCACTATCCTGTGGTTACCTGAAGATCACTACAACCTTAGACACTCCTAGCTCTTAATGTCAGACCATTTTGGCAGCTTCTGGGATGAACAAGTTAAAAGAAGAACATGGTCCCAATCCTTGCAATCTGGAACCATATGCTGCCACCGGACAGGCAACAACAACAGAAAACAGATGACATTAAAAAAGATGACATGGTCATTTTTGATTTCAACCATGAAATCTATTGTTTTGACCATGTGATGTATGCTTTTGGCCAGGATGTATTTCCCTTTTGCCCACCCTCATTGACCTTCCCCTATCTTCACCTTTCCATCATTGATGTGGGTCAACATATCACATTTTCCCCCCAGGTAGTTGCTTTTCTCTTTAAATGTCTCTATTTTTGTCTATCCTATATTTACTGTAAGGCACTGGAATTAACCTTCCAGGGCAACAAGTATGCTGACAGAGTTTATTGCCCCACTGTTCATGTCTGTCATTCTTTTGAGTCTGCTGGACCACGGCCCTATGCAATGCCAGTATTTTCTAAAGGCTGCCTCTAACACTGTGGACACAATTGCACATATGTACAGTTGCCACATCTGGAGTTCGTCATATAACATCCCAGTTCCCGAGGTGAAACAAAAGTTTGATCAAATGGGTTTAATAAATGGGTTAACTTCATAAATATTATTTAGTATTGTGGCATGCCGCTGGGGGTGGTATCTTGCCGGGATGCCCGAGAGGACAGGAGGAGGGCTTGCGCCTCCTCCAGACCACGAGGGGGTGACCGCCCTGGTTGTGTTGGGGACCACAGGTGCAGGGCTTGGAAGTGCCTGGAGAGCCCTGGACCTCAGCACTTCTGCCACACCCGGAAGTGCTAGGGGGAAGAAGAACGGGGACACCTGGAGGGCTTCTGGGTGCGCAGCCGGCACTTCCGCCACACAGGGGACTGTCGGCGAAGGAGTGTCGGGATGCACCTGGAGGCCATCCGGGCGGGCATGAAAGGGGACGCCTCCCTGCAGACAGAGACTGGAGTCGGGCGGAGGTGGACAAGAGTCTTGTTGGAGAGGAGTGGAGGCGGCCTGAAGAAAGCAGGCACTGGAGAGAGAGGCCTGGACTTTGGGGGATTGGTGCTGGAGGCACTGGGTTTGTGCAAAGTTAAATACTGTATATATTGTATAATAAACATGTATTGGGTGCAAACGCGATGTCCATCTGTCTGTGTCCGGGCTGCTTGTCACAGTATTTTAGCACTTATGTCAAATACACTAAATGTAATTAAGATTAAAGTGAACAAAATCCAGAAAGCCATTTTGCATCTATAGTAATGAAGATTCAATTCTCTATTGTCCATTCATTTTTTTTATCTACTATACATGCTATCCATCCATTTTCCAACCCGCTGAATCCGAACACAGGGTCACGGGGGTCTGCTGGAGCCAATCCCAGCCAACACAGGGCACAAGGCAGGAACCAATCCTGGGCAGGGTGCCAACCCACCGCAGGACACACACAAACACACCCACACACCAAGCACACACTAGGGCCAATTTAGAATCGCCAATCCACCTAACCTGCATGTCTTTGGATTGTGGGAGGAAACCAGAGTGCCTGGAGGAAACCCACGCAGACACGGGGAGAACATGCAAACTCCACGCAGGGAGGACCCGGGAATCGAACCCAGGTCCCCAGGTATTCCAACTGCGAGGCAGCAGCGCTACCCACTGCGCCACCGTGGGTAATTCCATTATTAGTGAGAAAACACTTGGTGGGCTATTTTCAGTATATTAAGGTCTTCTCTCTATAGTGCTTCATATTTAGCCACATTAAGCTGCGCTAAGCTTTTTGGACATTAATCACATTTATTCTAATTAGAGGGTTTACTAGGATGGAATGATAATGAGGCACCCTGATTTTTGTACATATTTTTTATTCGATTTTGCTTTTTTCTTCATTTAATTGATTGTTTATGACAATAATTCAATAACTAAAGTAAATGTTTATGATTTTCACACAAGTTGTGATGATGAGTAAAACAATACTAATGCCTGCCACTGTCCTGTTGCGGGCAGGATTGTCTTAATACTCCATCACGTGTTAGCCAAAGTACACAGTATTGCAGATATTAAGGTCTAACAAGGGAAAAAAAGAGAAAAGAAGTGAGCAAAAACTAGTGGTAAGATACAAACAAATGATCAGTGAAGATTCAGAGGCATATTATAATAATACATAAGGAACACAACCAAATACAGTATTATAGAAGAAGGATTGAGACAGCTTGTAGAACATGCATTTAAAACACTTTCATACCTGTGAGCTCATTCCCGATAGGGTCTTTACCGAAGGGAAGGCAAATAAATACAGAAAACACAGCTTCTATCCCAAAATTAACATTTAGATAACTTAACCATGCACCATTGCCAGTTTGGGCATTACTGTATTACCTTACACTTTTGCATTTTTATTTTTTTGGAGTTCAGGTAATATCACATATTCAAGAAAATTACCTCATCTAACATCAACACTAACAGAATACATTTTAACCAGATTAGTTTGTAGTGTTCAAGTATTTCTGTTTATTAGGATTAACCTTTTGAGAGTATACTCTGGTCAGAATGCTAAGAAAGAACTGAAATATTGTTTCCTTTTTATCTGAGAAACAAGCTTTTTTAGAGGACGTACCATTAACCAGACAGGATGCCAGTGCGAAGATGCAAACAAATTTGCCGGTGGGACAAAGAAATAAAATTACACCAGGGATGAGATAACGAATGGACTGGGAAAGCTGAGGATCAGGATTGTTCCATTCCCAACACACTAGGTGGCAGTGATCCTCACTTGGTAGCCTAATTAGGACACCTGCAGGGGTGCTTGGGATTTGGAATCTGGAAGCGCAGTCCTGTTGGGGTCCATGGGAATCAATAGAGGGTGCTGTCAGGGGAGGACCTCCCTACTTTTTCTATGGCCTGGAAGTGCTTCCTGGAAGACATCACCGGAAGCGTTACTGGGTCTGACATAAAAGGTGTTTGTTGCCTCACTTCATGTAGTCAGAGTCGGGAAGCAGCGGACAAAACTTATTGGAGGACAGAAGTAGATTTATTGATTCATTATTAATTTGTATGGTTATTGTAGCTGATTATTGTAATATATTTAGGAAGAAGTACTTGAAGAGAATAAAAGAACAATATGTTATTCATATATTGTGTGAATTAATACTGTGTCTATAGTTTGGAGCTCCCTGGCGCCCCCTTGTGTTCACTATATAAGTGTGTGTGTGTGTGTGTGTGTATATATATATATATATATATATATATATATATATATATATATATATATATATATATATATTGTGGAATATTCGGACCTGGACACAAACAGGCATCGAAGCACACACGTTTTATTGTGCAACACACAATAACACCACAAACAGTGCACCAAACACCAATAATACAGTCCTTTAGACTCCTTTCTTTCTCTCTGTCTGTCACGTCCACTCCTCACTCTACTCCACTCCTCATTCCTCACTCCCGAGCCAGAAGTGCTGCAGGTGCTCCCCAATGGTTCCTGAGCTGTCCAGGCACTCCCTGGTGGTGGCCATGTCCCTCCATAGGGTTGAGCTTCCAAGCTCTGTGACCCCCATGTAATCCTGGGAGGTCGCCCCCTTGTGGTCCCATCTTCCGGCATCCCGGCGTGGCAAGTTCCCTGGACATCTGTCACATTGCTGTATATATATATATATATATATATATATATATATATATATATATATATATATATACAGTGGAACCTCAGTTTGCGAGTAACTTGGTTTACGAGTGTTTTGCAGGACGAGCAAAAATTTTTGATAAATTCTGACTTGATAAACGAGCGAGGTCTTGCAATACGAGTAGTATGTATACGCTTTGTATACTCTGCTGAGTGTCATGTGATCACAAGTGAGCTGATGGTTCTTCTCTCTCTCGCTGCGGGATTGTGGGCAATCATCTCCTATTCTCTGTCTGAGTCGCGTGCCTCACTCATAGTAAACATCCGTACGAGTGTATACTGTTTACTACAGCATTAGCATTGTGACTGTGTGTGTGCGTGCGCGCGCTTGTGTGTGTATGTGTGTGTGCTCGCTCACTCGCACGTGCGTGTGTGTATGTGTGTGTGCACGCACGCGCTCGTGTGTTTGTGTGTGTGTGTGTGTGCTCGCGCGCGCGTGCTGTTACATGCGAGTCCCCGTCTTGCACACTAAAACACAAAGCTGAGTCTCAGTACTTTAGCAACACCAGCTTTATTCAGCTTGAAACAGACACACAGTCAGGCAGGGCCCTGCGCATTTATAATGTTCCTTGTTCCTTGTATCACCCATCGATGGCAGGCGCTTATAGCATGTCTGCGATCTTTTCGGATTTGCTTTTACGGCGAACTGCTACAGCCCTGGGACACTGCGATTGCTTTGGGACGCTCTTCCGCATGTCGTCCCATTGGGTGGAATCCCACAAGAGTTTACAAACTCACTCACACCAGCCATGATTCTTTTCAAAGGTAAAGTGCAGGTTAATTTGTTTTATGTATTTTTACTTTATATTTTGTATTAATCATTTTTATATGAATAGTTTTGGGTTGTGGAACAAATCATCTGAGTTTCCATTATTTGTTATGGGGAAATTCACTTTGATATACGAGTGCTTTGAAATACGAGCACGTTTCTGGAACGAATTATGCTCGCAAACCGAGGTTCCACTGTATATATATATCTATAATAATAAAAGGCAAAGCCCTCACTGACTGACTGACTGACTCACTGACTCACTCATCACTAATTCTCCAACTTCCCGTGTAGGTGGAAGGCTGAAATTTGGCAGGCTCATTCCTTACAGCTTACTTACAAAAGTTAGGCAGGTTTCATTTCGAAATTCAAAGCGTAATGGTCATAACTGGAACATATTTTTTGTCCATACACTGTAATGGAGGAGGCGGAGTCACGTATCGCGTCATCACGCCTCCTACGTAATCACGTGAACTAAAAACAAGGAAGACATTTACAGCACGAGTCACACGCGGGAACGAAGGTAAATGACGTTAATTTTTGACTGTCTTTTAATACTGTGTAAGCATACATATTAACACATGTGCAATTAAACGTGTGCATTTACGGGGTGATTTCTCAGGCTTAAAAGCTCACCTTTTATCAAACGCGGGAAGAAAGGTAACTGACGTTGTTCACTGTCTTTTAATACTGTGTAACCATACATATTAACACATGTCCAATTAAACGTGTGCATTTACGGGGTGATTTCTCAGGCTTAAAAGCTCGCCTTTTACTAAAAAGGTAAATGCAAAACTATTTTCAATCAGTTTATTGAAACGCTCCCGTTAAGGATTGCAATAACATATTCGCGAGATAAAAGAACGAAGTAGGGGGAAATGGAGGAACAGCCGCAAACAGCGAAGAGCAAAAAATTAATTAAACAATTGAGAACGGAGCGAGTTAAGCATTACAAGCATGTTCATAAGGGAAAGAAAGCACGGTGTAAAACGTAAGTTTAAATGAAGTTTATAGAAACGCTCCCGCTGCGGATTGCAATAACATATTCGCGAGATAAAAGTTTAATGAGAAGACACGAGGTATAAACGAACCACACGCCGTGGCGCAACGTTAGGGGCAACAGTTTCAACCATTCTATGATCTGCTTCTCGCAACTGAAAGACGGCACATGGCGGATGTTAGCCGACTTGCTGACCGCAACGTTAGGGGCTTCAACTATGGCGCTGACGCCACGTCTCAGTGCCAACACTTTGCAGACTGTACTTAAAAGACACGCCCTCCTCACTGGACAGTTAAAAACACCAATCAAACTAACGATGACATCAAGTATTACCCAATCAAAAGTAGGAAAGGAGGCATCTTCATAAAATGCGTGTGGGATGATTTGCATGAGACGCTGCTTTAAAAAAAAAATGATACAAAAAATACGGGATAAATCCCGTCCAGTATTGATTCAAAACGGGACGCGCAATTTCATTCTCAAACGCGGCACGATTCCGTATTTTAAAGGACGGGTGGCAACCCTACAGTGCCAGGTAACCACCCATACAATCAGATTGTGATTCAGACTAGGAATGCAATGAATGTAATTACCCTGATCTACATACAAGGCGAAAGTCTTGCAACATTCAAAGATGATGGTTTGGGATAAGTACACCATACAACATAAAAGAGCTTATGAAGCCTTGAACCGAAAAAAGCAACATCTCAGAGATCGTAAAAAAAAAAATAGGAGGTAATGTCGTTTTACTCGCTGTAGATTTTATTCAAACATTACCAGTTATTCCACGAGGGAGACCAGCAGATGAACTCAACGCGTGTTTAAAATCCATGCTTCTCCCACGCTCGGTTATATGTCGCGTGTTCTCGGGTAGGTGCACCAAAAAATGTATACATTTAAGCATGTAATGGGCAAACAAAAAATGAGGTATACCCGAAGGCACTGCAGTAGTACTTAATGTAACTTTACTTCTTAAATGTTAATGTTTTACTGTTTAATAATTTATACGCTTCTTATATGTTGTTCAAATTCTTTTATCAAAATACCACTGACAGCGCAATGCACGATAACATGGAGTGAATACACCATACGCATCTGCCCACGGCCGCCCTGGTGTGCGCAGATAGGAGTTGATTCTACAATAAAATAAAATAAAGATAAAAAGAGTAAAACAATCATCACCCATAAAGCGTGTGTGTGTGTATATATGTGTATATATATATGTTGATATGTGGATGTGTATATGTATATATATATATATATATATATATATGTAGATATGTATATATATGTATATGTATATATATGTTTATATGTGTGTGTGTGTATTTTATATATATAAAACACAGCAACACTCATAACAATGACAACACAATTACATTGACAATCATGTTACGTTATTTTTAAAATGTTTCCTTTTTTTTTCATAACCTCTTTAACACACTACTTCTCCGCTGCGAAGCGCGGGTATTTTGCTAGTATATATATATATATATATATCTTTGCATTATTTGACAGTAAACTATTTCAACCATTCTATGATCTGCTTCTCGCAGCTGAAAGAGGGCACCGTGGCGGATGTTAGCCGACTTGCTGACCAACCACAAGCGTTACCTGGTAGGTAACCACCCATACAATCAGATTGTGATTCAGACTACGAATGCCGTGAATATATATATAATATATATATATATATATATATATATATATATATATATATATATATATATATATATATATATATATATATATATATATATATATAGTGTGCTCGACAACCCTCAACTACAAGTTTGGCAGCTCACCACATAACGTGTTTGTTGCCTATTGGTTGATGCGGGGGAACATTTAAAAGCAGCCACTGACCTGGCTGTGTGCTCACTTTCTGTCTTCTCCATTGTGCAGGAAGGCTATCACTTGTTTTAATCTGAGAAGGGAGCGAATGTAGGATGATGCCATTGTTACTACTTGCATGCTTCATGTGTTCAAGTGATTGCTGCTGTACAACAATAAAGTTGATTTTCTTAGAAACTGGGAAGCAACCTCCTTCTCTATTGTGCAATTCTGTAACCACACATCACAATATATATATATTCTAAACTCTTTATGGACTCCCACCATTGGGATGACCTGCCGAAGACCGTCCCGAAGCACCATCGCCGCATCTGTGGAAGACAGCTTATCCGTTGCCAGGGCAACCGCTGGCTCCCAGCGCTGCAGCGGCTCGCTGCAAAATCAAATCCAAGCCGATTGTGGTCGCACTATAAGCGCCTGTCGTTGATAGGTGATGCAAGGAACAGTATAAATGCAGGGAACGGTATTACTTGGCCACTAACCTGGCCATGACCTTGCCTGACTGACTGTGTCTGTGTATAGGAGAGTGGTAGATCCTGCTACAATAAATAACCATGCTGTTCATGTTTCAAACTGAATAAAGCTGGTTTTGCTAAAGTACTGAGACTCAGTCTTGTGTTTTGGGGTGCAAAACAGTGACTCACGTCTCGCAGTATATTTTTATATATACATATAGGTCAGAGCAAAATGTTTAAACAGTAGGTTCAAAACAAACATTTGGCGCCCGCTACAGAGACACAGGGATTATTTATACAAACAAAATGGGGACAGGAAATTGAAACAAAGGAAGTGACGTCTTCGAAGGGAACAAAGGAAGTGACGTCATCAAAAGGGGAACAGGAGCAGAAGTGTAGCCGAGGCCATTTTGGGTACTGGAACAGGTAAGGGCATGTTTATTTTTCTTCCTTCCAGCTGAGAAAAAAAGGGAGAGAGAAGCATTGGTACTGTTCAACAACCCCTTATCGCATGATGTTTGCCTTACCTCTGGGCTTGTTGGCTGCATCCGAATCACGTGACATGACCCCCTCAAAGCCCAGACCCATCGGGCGTTCTGCACCGAGAGGTTGTGAACCCAAGAGAAGGCATCAGTATTGGCCTGTAAGGAACCTCTGCGTGATCCATGACCAAGGTAAACTCCCGCCCCAACAGGTAGTACCTTAAATGAGTCACCGCCCATTTGATCGCCAAGGCCTCACATTGCTTACAAATGTTTCCACGCTCACATCGTGATGCATAAAAAATAAACTTGTCGTAAAGCCAAGCACTTTTTCACACCAGCTAAATCATTGGTGTACACAAGTTCTCCACTCGGTTTTGGCACCCAGCGTCAAAGCAGTGCTTTTGTTCCAATGTGGTTTCCCTTTCTTTTTTAGATCCACTTCCCTGACTCGGCTTTATCATATACACTGAAATTAACCGAATATTTTTATTAGTTTAAGGCATCTGATTGAAATTAACCTGTAAAAATATAATGGTCCACGGAATGGCCATAGTATTCCAAATACCATAGCTGCTTTAGCATTGTTACTCTCTCTGCACGTTCTTCTTCTTCTTTCAGCTGCTCCCGTTAGGGGTTGCCACAGCGGATCATCTTTTTTCATATTACTCTCACTGCACCACTTGAGTATTTATATCACTGTATCTGAGTGTGGAATCACAACTCTACAGCAGCTGATCGGAAAGAGAATTATTGATATACAGCATCTAGCACATGCTGCCTCAGCCATTCAGTCTATTTGAACTGCTCTCATAAGACAAACGCTTCAGAGCCTTTTCTGTAGGGACATCCCAAGAGCTCTAAACGCACACAATTAGTACATCAAGTACTCCTTATAGAACTGTTTGTACTTATAAGTACAATTACCTCATTGTAAACTTGTGATACAGTTATAATATTGCACAACCTGAGCCACTTTATAAAGCGCATATTTACATATGATGATGATATAATTTTTAATATGAAATGCAGGAAAATGTTTATTACATTATACAGATAAAATGTTAACATCATTTAAATAATCTATATTGTTAATAATTAAACATGTCACAGCGCTAGCAACGAGCTGGTGCCCCGTTCAGGGATTGTTCCTGCCTTGCGCTATATTCTTGCTGGGGCTGGCGCGACCCTGGATTGATAGATGGATAGAATAATTAAACATGTATTATGACGATATTTCAATGTTCCTTAAAAGTTTTGAAGATTGGCGTTCTAAGCTTACAGATGGCTTGACATTTATTAAGGAGATGAATGTGTGGCGATTGTGTACTTGGAAAAAGTAAAGGAAGGACAAGAATTGTGGGTTAGTACATTTGAAAGTGACAGTACTGCTGCAATAAATTATTTCATCGAAGGTCGCGCATGGCACAGCAAATATCTTGCGGGAGGCAGGAGCAATCTCTGGATGGGGCGCCAGCTCATCACTATCACTGTGCCACTGTGTTCCCATGTTTAATAACATGCTTTAATTCCTATCATCATGAAAATGATATCAATTATACATCTCAGTATTTAAATTATTCACAGAGCTGAAATATCATGAATGTAATGTACTCTGTGTCCTGTCGGAGGAAGAGAAAGCCTGTTTAAGAAGCATCTTAAGTGTCTGTCAGAGTCAACATGAAATTATATTACACAAATAGAGCACATAGAAGAACAAATACAATACAAAGCATTTAACGTGCTACCTTTGTTACGATAGTATTTGAGAAACTAGTAAATTAAACAATTTTAAGATGAAGCTTATGATGTTCTACTTTAATGACAAAATAAACTACGTGTCTAGCCAATCAGTACAGGTCCTTTTCTCCCTCCTTAGTGTCCAACCTCTCATACAACTCATCATACGCCTTTTCTTTAGCATTTGCCACCTCTCTCTTCACCTTGCGCCTCATCTCCTTGTAGTCTTGTCTACTTTCTGCATCTCCCTGACTATCCCACTTCTTCTTTGCTATCCTCTTCCTCTGTATACTCTCCTGTACTTCCCCATTCCACCACCAGGTTTCCTTTTCCTCCTTCTTCTGTTCAGATGTCACACCAAACACCCTTCTTGCTGTCACTCTTACTACTTATGCTGCAGTTGCCCAGCTGTCTGGCAACTCTTCACTGACACCCAGTGCTTGTCTTATCTCCTCCATAAACTCAACCTTACAGTCTTCCTTTTTCAACTTAAACCCTTTGATCCTTTGCTCTGCCCTCACTCTCTTCCTCTTCTTGATCTCCAACGTCATCCTACAGACCACCATCCTATGCTGCCTAACTACACTTTCCCCTGCCACCACTTTGCAGTCTTTAATCTCCTTCAGATTGACTCTTCTGCATAGGATATAATCTACCTGTGTGCATCTTCCTCCACTCTTGTACGTCACCCTATGTTCCTCCCTCTTCTTAAAATACATTTTTACTACAGCCATGCCCATCCTTTTTGCAAAATCCACTATCCTCTGACCTTCTTCATTTCTTTCCTTGACACCATACCTATCCATCACCACCTCATCTCCTCTGTTCCCTTCACCAACGTCCATTGAAATCCGCTACAATCACCACTTTCTGTCCCTTGGGTACACTGTCCATCACCTCATCCTACTCATTCCAGAAATCTTCTTTCTCATCCATCAAACACCCAAATTGTGGGGCATATGCACTGACAACATTCATCATCATACCTTCAGTTTCCAGCTTCATAATCATTACTCTGTCTGACACTCTTTTCACCTCCAAAACACTCTTGACATACTGTTCCTTCAGAATAATCCCTACCCCATTTCTCCTCCCATCCACTTCAGTTCCACTCTCTTTACCTTCCTCCTGTCCTACTGCCTCCAGACATGTCTCCCCAGGCCTCGACCTATCCAGTATGGAAATTTGTATCATTGCCCGCATATTGTGGCGAGCGCCCTCTTCTACGCAGTGGTGTGCTGGGGAGGCAGCATTAAGAGGAAAGACGCCTCACGTCTGGACAAACTGGTGAGGAAGGCAAGCTCTATTGTTGGCATGGAGCTGGACAGTTTAACATCTGTGGCAGAGCGAAGGGCGCTCAGCAGGCTCCTATCAATTATGGAGAATCCACTGCATCCACTTAATAGTATCATCTCCAGACAGAAGAGCAGCTTCAGCGACAGACTGCTGTCACTGTCCTGCTCCACTGACAGATTGAGGAGATCGTTCCTCCCCCAAACTATGCGACTCTTTAATTTTCCACCCGGGGGGGGTAAACGTTAACATTTAACATTATACATAGTTATTGTCTGTTTTTCACCTGCATTATTATCATTCTTTAATTTAATATTATTTATTGTATCAGTATGCTGCTGCTGAAGAATGTGAATTTCCCATTGGGATTAATAAAGTATCTATCTATCTATCTATCTATCTATCTATCTATCTATCTGTCTGTCTGTCTGTCTGTCTGTCTGTCTATCTATCTATCTATCTATCTATCTATCTATCTGTCTATCTATCTATCTATCTATCTATCTATCTATCTATCTATTGATCTGGCAATATTTTACACCGGATGTCCTTACTGATGTAACCCTCCCCATTTATCCGGGCTTGGGACCGGCACGAAGAAACACACTGGTTTATGTATCCCCTGTGGCTGGGTTGCACTGCGCTTTGGACACTTTGTAATAAAAATCACTTTCACCATATCTTGTTGTTTTTTAGTGTTCTCATTGTGCTGGTTGATCTTGGTTATGATAATCAGTGTCCTGGAAAAAATGAAGAAGCCTAAGGCTGCTGACACCCACATCAAAACATTATAATATTAAAAGTGTAGAACATGAACAAAAAAGCCAGGGTAGATTTCTAGCTAAAAAATAACAGCTGAGGGCAAAATTATTTTTTTGTTTTTGTCCTTATGCTAATTTGCTGCCTTGACAGATTCCTTCATGCATGCATGTTTGGTAGTGAGAAATTGAATTTTCAATATATGTCATGAAAGACTTTTTGCTCTTTTGGGGAGAATATGATTAATTAAAGAGAAAAGTAAGATTCATTTTATACCTGGTACATGATTATATGTACTGTACACAGGAAAGTTTAAAAGTTAAAAGGGGTTCATTTTAGTGCCCTGACTTACAATTAAATGTAATAACTATGGGGTTAATATAGCAGATCTTCTCTGAGAATCAATGACTAGCTGTGATGCCTGCAAATTCTCCCAAAACACTGCTGTAAGCTCTTTTTTATTTAGCATGTGCCTAAAGTACAGTCCCTTTACCACCATAGGGCATATCTGAGTTCAAATGTCATGCTCATTGACTATATACTTTGGATTTATTGTTGGTTTGGACTTTAAATTTATGAACAGTAAACGGCAGTAAATGAACAACAGTGTAAGTCAAAGGCAACATATACTTTATATAAGCAAGCAAATATGCTGTAAACATTCAGTGTCACAGGGTTACTAATTGCTTGTAGATTGCATTTTCGCAGAAAGAATTAATTATAATAAGCATAGCATATCATTGCTTCAAAAGTGGTTCTTCACTCCTCTTTCTTCCACAACTCATGAATATGAAAACCTTTGGTGTTCTCCACAACCAAATCCATAAGAATTGAAAATATATATATTTTTTTACTTAGCTGACATCTCTCACCCTTTTATGTGCTGTGAGCCTAAATGGCTGTAACTTGTGACACTATACTTTATTAGAAAATATGAACATAAGATCAAGACTGTGTTTATCAAACATTTTGGAAGTTTTCAGCATCTACCTGCTGCCATCCCCTCTCCTGGGATGTAATTAAAGATCCAGCAAGAAGCATCAGCTTGAAATGTTCAGAACAAATACCATCTCCCTTGTGGCACAGCTCTGTAAATGACAGTTATGGTTTGCTCTGTAATTGAGAACAGGCACTCTAATTTACAGAGACACAGTTTGCCACATGATAAGAAACATCAGAAAGCAGAGTACAGGAATCAAAATACTCCAGTTCTGTTTAAATGATTAATTTTAGGGTGATACTAGAGATACTGCAAGCACGTACAGCTGAACCTGACACACTGGAGAGTTCACGGCATTAGGATTATATTTGCTGTAATTTTCTAATTTATAGAATTATGTTAACTAACCCTATTAACTTTAATTTAGATCATAAAGCTTCTTGTAATATGTAGGTGTGAAGCTTGTTAATTTAAGGAACATTACATATATTTTTCTAATTTGTTGATGTCAGAATCACTGAGGCATTAGCACATCAGATATTTGCTTAAGTACTGTAATAAAAACACTCCCCTAAGCAATTGGTCTTCATTTTATCAAGTGCATTTCATGGGAGCTGTTATGGGCTAGCACTTTGCATAATACAGTGATAAGTAGTAATATACTGTAATGCAAAACAAATACATATGAGTATACTTTAGATAAAATAAATAAATAAAAAAACACTTCTGGGTGAACACTGGCAAAATAGCATGCTGGATAAGGATCATTTATTAAATATAGCTTAAGATTATGCAAAAAAGCATTACAATAAAGCACAAATAAACTAATTTCCCCAAGTAGCATAAGCAATCTCTAATTGCAACAATTAGCCAAACTAATAAAAATGGACCTTCTAAACTAGTGATTAAGGATAATGACATTCTTAATTAAAGAACTTTAAAAATATTTGCTTTTGTGCACTTTTTCTGGACCCATCCAATTTCTGACCCAGCTTAACCCAATGGAGGATAGCAGGTAATGAAGCCTACCTCTGAGGCTTTGGGCTCATAGCAAGAATCAAATCTACATTAGGTATCAATCTACTACTGGGCAAGTGCATACACACATACACTTCCACTCGTAACGGCCACTTTAAAGTCACCAATAAACTTGGTCACAAATAAACACACATTAGAGATGTGGCATAACAACCTGAATAACCTGAAAATGTCGAGATAGGAAGAACATGCAAACTGTACAAACATAGAGGTTGTGAGGCATCTTGAGTGACATGTAACAAATAAACAACAAATTAACACTAAAGGGTTTATAAATGTATAAAATTATTCAGCCCCTTGATGTTTTTATGAAAACAGCAAATTAATTAGTTTTAAGTTAGTGCAATATTTAAGCCAGTGTGACTTATTCATTTTTACAATGCTTAATGTTATACACCCCTATTGCCAGTAGTCACTTTTTCATACAGTATATAAGAAGTCAAGTGCTGTTTAACTACCACACGCTTTAAAACTTTAAATTAAGAAAAACCTGTATATTTCATTACGCAAACACAGAGCCATTTCCGTAAATTTTGCACTTTTAAAATAAACCCTCAAAAACTTAACATGTCTGCTTAAAAATTACCTATCTAAAATGAACATTTAGATCAGAAAACATGATCAGTATGTGTCTAAAGCTGGCGCTTTAAATAATGCCCCCCCCCCCCCTTATATACTGTATATACTTACTAGACGTGACCTGAAACACTTAATCCACATACAATATGTATTGTGATATAGGCTTCGGTAATCAGAACATAAGTTTAATATGTCACTGTCCTTTGTACAAATATATTTTATGAATCTACTTTTCTTATTACTCACATGCACAGTTAACACAGATTTAGCACAGAGGCTCATCATTTAGAACTGCTAGGCAAACTATAAGACAAGACAGATGAAGTCAGCTGGGGAAACGTGCACTATTTTTCGTCTGTCAGAGTCAACATGAAATTGTATCCTTTTTGCCTTGTTTGGAATTGTATTGTTCACCTAAGTGGGGGCCTGCACATGAAGAAAGAGTATAAAGCCTTGGAACATTGCCCGGCACACCTTTGAAGCTGACGGACGGATGGGAGATAATGTCATCCGATCCTGAAAATCCTTCCAATGCAGTGGCGAAAATGGCAGACTCTACACATCGGGCCCCCTGGGTTCTTGCCATTGGCTTCCTTCGTCTGCTATGCAGCATAAGCCGTCAGTAAAGAAAGCTAAGTTATTTCTCCTATGTGATTTCTTACTGCCGTATCACTAAGGGAGGGCTGTCGCCTTTAAATATCAAATCTATATAGATTCAGGTTATGTAACACAACCACAATTACAAAAGAACTCATTCCAACAAGGGAGCTAACACCCCCTGCTGGATACAGCTTCATAAAAGAAAATACTTCCACAATACATTTCATCTTCTGAATAAATGGCAAAATAATAAATAAATAACATTAACAGGGTGGTGGCTCTGAGGTTAAGGATCTGGTATGTGGTATATGCTAGGTTGCCGGTTCAAATCCTATTACTGCCAAAAGGGATCCCACTCTGTTGGGTCTTTTAGCAAGGCCCTTAACCAGAAAATTGGTCCAGGGGCACTGTGCAATGGCTAATCCTGCACTCTGACCCTCAAATATCAAGCAAAAAGACAATTTCCACTCTGGGATCAATAAGGTATATCAAGTTAAAAAATTGCTTTTGGGAAAAAAAAGCAAAAGTATAGCTTAAAGTCAATAAAACACACAAATAGCATTAAACATTCTTCACTGATTCTGTTTGACCCAAATACATATTTTTTAGATTTTTTTGCTTTGTGATGGCAAAATTCAAAACAAAACTATATCAAAAATGCAAGTTAAGACTTGGCTGTGTCTCTTCTGCAAGCTAAAAGGCACACCTGCCCTTTCAAACTAAACTTCCACATAGCAAACTTAAGAAGCATTTAAAGGACATTATACTTGTGACTGAAACCATAATAAAATTCTAAAAATGAACAAACTTTTATAAAATGACAACCAATACATGCACAATAGGATATGTGAAAAATCACATGCAGTAACCACAACAGATAGAAGTAATACAACACATTTCCGATGGCTTATGGGTAGTTTGAACATGCACAACGCCATGCTTTGCTGTTAGTCTACTTGATACCAAGATCAAATGAACTTGGACGCTCTACTGTGGGATTGCACCAATGCTGAACAACACACCCTAGTGAGATTTCTTTGGGCATTGGGAGTGAAACCTGTTGAAGTGATGCCCATCCTGCAGTGTGGTGCCCATGTTTCAAAGAAGCATAGAATCCTGGTGCAGAAAGACTTGCTTTTTCGATTGTTTTCAGGCCTTAGATCATCCAGCAAACACCTGAGCATACAATGGTTAGCACTGCTACTGAACAGAGCCAGAGTTTTATTTTTACTGTTGTTTTACTGTGTGTCTAATTTAATTTTTTTATAAAACATGTTTAAATCAAACAGTGTATGTAGTCTGTGTGTTGTTGAATGTTATTGTGGCTTGTCCTTTTCGCCTCAAAGCCCTTCGATTCTAATCTTGAGATGTTACTGTTTCAGTTTAGGCAGTTCAGGGTTAATATAGTTTTCTGAGCAGTGGGTGGTTATAAGGCTCTCATTTTAGTTAATATTTAAATCTATACTTAAATCTATATTGCTTTTGTGGTCATTCATGATGATGCAATTCCAAATTTTGGGGTGCCAACCCAGCTGTCCCTGTTTTCTGAAAAGGATAACAAAAACAATGCATGATGGCATTCAAAAAGAAGAAACCAAAAGGCTGCCCTGTAACACTCAGACTAGTGCAAATAATAAAGCAAGAATTTATGAGCAGGCTCTGGAGCTCCTCTCCTTAGGTCACTTGAACCAGAAGTGACACTTTTTTCTGGGTGGTCTCACTTTTATCGTCCAGGGGCTGTAAGGAGTAGAGTCACTTCAGTTCACTTGGAGGTTTCTCTGCACTGTGACGAAAAGGCAGTTAGCAGTAGCACCCCTTTTCAAATCTGGGTGGTAGCACATACTTGTGAAGAACTTGGTGGTTGACTCTCTGACGTGTATGCGTGACACAATATTTTTCAGATGATGATGATGTTAGAGGGTGTAATGAAGATCTGATGGTAATTACGAGAGACCAGGCAACAACATCCTAGCACAAATGGTGCATGAACCTGCACATCTCAGTAGTCATTAACTAAACAGTGACAGATATTGTCACACACGTGCGAGTAGGAGGCAGCTAAAGGGTCTGAGTAAGTATAATAAAACATCCGACCAGGGGGCGGCGGAGTGTGCTGACTGTCTTTCTCAGTTCCCTACAGACCTTTCCTGGGAAATCCTTCAAGGTTCCGGCGCCTCAGCTGACGTCACTTAATAATAATAATAATAATTCATTACATTTATATAGCGCTTTTCTCAGTACTCAAAGCGCTATCCACACAGGGAGGAACCGGGATGTGAACCCACGATCTTCCACAGTCTCCTTACTGCAAAGCAGCAGCACTACCACTACGAAGCCGGCCCCTTTGCTGAAGTCACTTCCGAAGCCGGCCCCTTTGCTGACGTCACTTCTGGTTTTGGCCATTTTGATGACATCAGTTCCTCTACAAGCCTTTAAATCCTCCATCTTAGGCTACTATAGTCAGTTCTGTTTTGGACTCTATAATATGCACAGCGTGCTACTTATTTCAACCCTTTTGCAGCTGGGACAAACAATATACGGGTGGCTGCCCCAAACCTTTATGATGTCTTGGACTCTTGATTATCACAATATTAATTCAAATAATTGAAGTCATGTTATGTTTTGTGCTGTTCATTATTATCGATTGACTGTATATACCTGCATATATTCATCTTACAGATATAATTGCATATATCCATCTTATTTTAGGAATAAACTGCATTATTTTGAAAATTATTACAAGTATCTTTGAGTTATTTGCTAAAAAACAGTCTATCCTAATACCCAAATCCACAAACAGAGAAAGGGAAAATTGAGATCAGTAATTTATAAAATTAATAAATTGAATTGCTCTCCTTGCTTTAGTGTGAAACAGACAACACCCAAAACCCATTGTGCATGATATTTCATAATGTGTTTGGTTAATGTATTTTTCTGTTCAAGATAAACAGAACACAGTGCTACAGCTTGTTTAATTAAGTTTGTCATGTTTGCATTATTATCTAAAAATATAATTGTATTTTAATAAAATATTGTTTTAAAATATATTTTTATCATGTGTGTACAGTTTCATTTAAATTTTAAAAATAATGAATGGAGTGGTTTGCAATAAGACAGGCATCATGAAACATGATAGCTTGTAATGGCACCTTATCTTAACAATTGATTCAGATACAAGGCATACTGGCAATCTGTCACTGAAGTTCATTGTGTGACAGACATTTTTTTAAAGCTATCATCACCTTTATTGAAACACCCGAAATCAACATTTCAGTACTCAGAGTGGCTCTGAATTGCATTTTGATTTTGCCAACAAGTTGAAAATTGTTGTGGAAAATATGTAGAGCTGATAGTTTTTTGAAGACCTATGCAGAAAATTATTTTTACTTGACTCAAGGGAATTGTTTTTACATTTTGAATACTTAGATGAACAACAAGAGAATAATGTATTTATAAAAGATCACTGACAGACTTTTTCCTGAATTCAATCTCTATTAATAAGGTGTTTTCCATTTTCCTTTTTATTTTACTGTTTTCCACTTTCCATTGTAAAGAAAACCATATGCTCCTCAGTGACTGGCTTGGAACTGCTGAAAAATTAGTTCTTCAGCTACTGGGCAGTTACTTTCTTGCAAATTAGAGTATCCTTTTAAAAATTTTAACAAAGAAAATGTTTAGAAAATGTCATTGCATTAAACCCAGTTGATACACTGTCCAGCAAAGAGTTGTTCTATGTCACTCAAGAGCTGAACAGCATCAGAGTGCCCCTTATATTGTGACATTTGTCCAACTGACAAATTCTGATGAGATGATCCTCAAAATTTCGCCTACTATAGCTAATTAAAACAACTGGCCACAAGTACATGGAGAAAGGATTTTTGAAAGAAATGAGAGACCAGTGATGCAGTTTTGCACTTCTTTCTTGATAGTTGCATTTTGGAACAGTTGGCAAAATATGGAAAGTGATCGATTAGATTCAGTGATTCTCCAAAGAAGATGACTGTCAGGATCTCAGTGGATGAAACATTGAAACGTGCTATAGAAGAAGACCAAGCGAATTGTCTATAGGGCCAATTGTGTAACTGGTCTCCTGTACAGTTTCAAAACTTTGGTTACTTACCATTATCACCTAAAAGCACTTCATACCAACCACTTCTCTTTGAGGAAAAAATGACCAGCACTGTAACTATAATCCTGCACAAGCAACTTTGCTGGATGAGTCCTTGCATCAGAAAGCCATTATTTCACCAAGTCCTGTCATATGAGACCAAAAACCCAGAGTGACAATGCAAATGATTTATGGGATAAGTCTGGTAATTTTCAAGTGTATTATATTTTCACTGTCATGGTATAATTGGGAAATTGTGTTCTTAAGTGATGCATATTAATACATTTTTGAAAAATAGTGTGACTGTTTAAAGTGGTGTCTATAAGGCATATGTCCAAATGTGAAAACAAAAGCTTTAAAACTTACCAAATACAGCACCTCCACTTTAGTAGCAATGGTTTCATTTTCAGAATACATTTCTTCTATATTTCCATGGTATGTTTATGGCAACAAAAGAAAGCTGGAAATCATAAGATTTTATCACAGTTTCAAGCCATTACTTTTCTTGCAGTAAGGATCTATTCCTATTCACTTGGCTGTTCAGAGGAATATTGGCGAGTTGAATTTTCATGTAAATAAGGTAGCAAAATAGCACAAAAGCCACACATGTCTGAAGATGTTTAGAATAATATTAGCTTTCTATTAAAATGGTTAAAACATGCATACACCTGGAACATGAAAGTAAACTGAAAAAATCAATTGTTTACAGTTTCAAAGGACCCAATTATGGTAATTGCGGTTCACTCGAGATATGGCTTATAGCACTTAGGTTAGATGTGTACACCCCAACTGAAGACCTGCATAAAGTTAATCAACTGGTTTACAATGCTCACTTTTCCCAGAATTACTATTTACAGCCTATGGCTACTATAATTTTAAATGTTATAACAGGTGAGTCATTGCACTGCATTGTCTTAGAAATAAAGATGCCAGACTGGTTCTTCAGAATGATGCCATAAGGGAACCATTTTTGTTTCCCTGAAGATCACTCCACATTAAGGCTCCACAAAGAACCTTTATTTATTTATATCTGTAAAAGGCTCCATGCATTAAATAATCATGAAAATGTAGTAAAAGATCAGTGAATAACCAAGGAGTCTTGCTGCATACATTCACACAGGCTAAGTCCAGGTTTTCTAAATCTATTAGTGTTCTGCTACAGTAGGTACCCTACTGTATAATAAAGGTTTCAATTTTGTTTTTTTCTACATATTAGGAAGTTTTTCTTAGTACAAAGAACCAACTTCATGTCTCAGAATAGAATGATGCTTTGTCAAGCAATAGAATTTTGACTTAAATGAATAGATTTAAATCATGAGTCACGTTTGACCAAACTATCCATGTATTTTTATATCTGTTTAGTGCAACAAAGGGTTAGGGTGGGGAGAAGATGGGTTTATTCTGGCAGGATGAAATGCAAATGTTTGATTAAACCATCAGTTAAGAAAATATAAGTAAATATAATTACTGTGCATGAAGGAGAGATCACAATGTATACACTTCAGGTGATGCCACACATTTTACATGTTGTGATGAAAATGTTTTGCATATCACAGTATTCTGTGAAAACTAGATGCTAAATTAAAATCTCTCTTCAAGCAAAATATTCTGTGGAGACAGAGGTGCGAGATTGCTGGCAACTGTCACGTGTAGGCACGTGTTTCCACTCAATCTCTACTCTCTAGACATTAATGAAATACATAAGAATGTTTCATTTGTGTTTTTCAATAAGATGCGGAGAAATTTATTGTGAACTGCTCTGTGCAACTTCTGTTGTCAGCAAAATTACTGAATGGAAATATTGTATTAGTAGTCATTCTCTATAAATGTTATGATACCCAGGGTATAACAAAAGGCAAGAAGAAGAAGTGAAGGTATGGTTTTCATAAGAAAGAAGAAAGAAAAATAAAATCAGAAGTTAGAAATAATTCAAATTAGTACGCTGACATGTAGTTGGGGCATGCAAAAAGTCAGAATACCAGGAGAAGGCAACAAATATCAATCAACAAATCCAAAAGCTAGAGAGAGACTGGAAGTGTGATGAGCATTTAATTTGACTGCTTTCGATAACAATTTGTATGCATTGAAGATACATTAATTAAAATGATATAATATATTTACATTACTGAATCAAAAGATAAACCATCAACACCATGAATGGGACACCTTATTTTTTGTTGGCCTTACTGTAGTTTGGAAGGAGGGTTACAGTAAATTTTTTTCATTTAAAAAACCAAGACGGAAAAGTTAACCACTCTGGAAAAGGGAGCACCAAGTCATTTGGTAAAGGTTCTTTTTGCAGCAAAACCTGCTATTGTAATTTTCAGGATAACATTTCTTTTTAAGTGTATTACAATGCCATGAGGCTCAAGATAGAAAGAAAAAAAAGAAAGAAGAGACTGTTCCCTCTGGAAGGCTGTGTAGATACTTTAACCTTTTCAGATAAAAGATATTAGTTAAGAGGCCTTACCCTAAGATTTCTGTTGTGCTGAACGGAATTGCAGTGTATTCTGAGAAAGATGAAAGCTAAAGCAGGACTCAGAATATTTTACATAGTTAGAAAGAGAAGAAGCACCTTAGAATGTTTCACATAGCCAGTCTAGTAGCAGCTTCAAGCAGCTTTTGATTCCAATGTGAAAATGACCTGGAATGTGCGTGATAATGAATTAGCAGGGGAGGAAAAAGTAGAACTAATATTATGTAGAAAAATATTTTAAAGTAAAAGTATCATACACAGAAACTGTTTAAGTACAAGTCAATAAGTATGCTTGGAAAAATACTAAAGTAAAACAACAGTTTAGTTGTTTAAGAAGAAAAAAAATAATTAGTAAATATCCTCAATATTCCTAATTGGCAAAATTCCTTAAATTGTTTATCACAATGAATATGTTGTGTTTGCCTGTCACCCTGGTGGTATTTTCTGTACGTCGCTTAAATCATCCGAGATCAGGTGCCTCATCTTGGATAAGTTAATTCCGGTGACACTCATCTGGGATAGGTCGGTTTTTCAAACGCAGCCGTGTATTAGATTAGTCGAGCTGGATCTAATCATACGAGATGAATGCGTGCGCCCGCGCTGAGTGAAAAGCCCATATATATTAAGTCTAGAAAACATGATCAGCAAGTCTTTGATAGGCTGTAACAAAATGACGAAAGAACAGGCGCATTTTTTTTTCACACACGCGGCGCAAGGCCTTTTATGCGAAGGACATGAAGAATTTCAAGATTTAATATGCACAAGGGGTAACACTGCAAAAGCAGCCCAGACCAGAAAAGACGGCTGACAAAAAGTGGCCATCAAATTAAACGCTAAGTAGTGTGCATTGTACTTACTGAATGCAGCATTTCATTTCCTATGTGTCAGATTAATTATTATTTAATATGTCATAATTCCAGATCAAATGTGAGCACAAGGAGAACATGGGAACAGGTTAAAGTGAAGTACAAGAATATACTTCAAACTGGTAAATATTGGTATATAACTATTTAAAGAATTGTTGACATAAAGAATCATATATAATATAAAAAAACATTAATTTTAAAGCTAATAAGTAGGCAGACAAGCAAAAAACAGGTGGAGGTCCACGCGGTCCAGACCTAACCCCTGCAGAAGAGTTGGCTCTCCAGCAAAATGCCCATCGCCCTGTTTCTGAGGGCATTCCAGGGGGAAGCTCCTCCTCAGAACCAGTGGCAGGATGCAGTGGTCACTTCATTTCAGGTAAAGGATGGTCATTGCATATATTTGTCCTCCATTTGTGCCATAGGCATGTTCCATATATCCCTCTTTTTTGTTGGGTCAGTTGCAGGGAATGTCATATCCCTTGAACTTGTGTCTGACCAACGAGATATTGACGAAGGTCAAATATTTGATGAAGACACTGTGTCTGATTATTCATCAGGAGGAGAGGTACATTTTCCAAATAATGTTTGATCAAACTCCACTCTGATCAGTCCCATGTCCCCCAATCACATTTGGAAATCCTGGTAATGAGAATGTTAGGCTGATTGTGGGATTCTTTATGCAACTGTGGGTGTTTTAGCCTGTGTATTACCTACATGCAATGGCATGATACGCCTCTTTTATTGTCTGTACATGCAGGTGTCCAGGAAACACAATGAAAACCTGAAGGAAACAGACTTTACGAATTGCCTGGCAAACTGCACTTTTCAATAGATATTCCGCATCGCCTACAGTATATAAAAAAGTGCCGCTTGCAAGAAACCTCAAAGCAATGCATACTGTCTGTGTGGTTGTGAGAGCCCAACTTCGCCGAGTTTGACTTTGAATATACAGAGCTAATAAATCTTTGAGGTACAAAATTCCCCCTCGGCTAAAGCGGTATCTTTCGTACAGAATTTCCTCTGTGAGCACTAAAGGATCTTGCCGATCGCACAAAACCCTCTCTATATGAAATTCTCTTCGTATAATTTGTGCACCAATATCAATTGGTCACTCATTCATGAATGGCGAAGCCATGACTGGATGACTTCCACGCACTGTCACTGATCACATGTGTAAACTAATCCTTGTTTATGTAGAACAACCTGCTCCGAGTAGGTTTGCGGATTAGGATGTGTTGCTATGACAACACTTCCAGCAAGAGTTTCGAAAAACCGACAGATCCAGGATCAGGCCAAATCGTCAACAATTACATCCGGCTAAACGACTAATCCACGTACGAAAAATACCCCCCTGTTTGCCAAATATTTTCTCCGAAATTCACCATGTGGCTGGCTTGGATGATTTTTTTTCAGCACCCCATGATGCTTTGCAGCATGACATCAGAGCTGTAGCAGCCAGTGATATTTTCATAACGAAAACGAGAGCTAGAACTAAAAATATTGCTTTTTGCTTTACAAGAATGAGAACTGAAATTAAGGCAGAGAAACTAAAACTAAATAAAAATAAAAATTCGTGATATGTGAATGAACTAAAATGAGAACAAAAATAGAGTAAAAACAAAAAAAACAGCAATAGCATTTTCATTCAGTTCGGTGCAGTTGTGCAGAGGGGTTGTTTGTAGGTCGCACTGAGCGTTCAGTTACATTGCACTGTTCACTATGCAGTGATCTTGTAACTTGGGATTACTATAGTCACATGGTGCAACTTCCATAAAGGACCATTGTTTGTTAGTTAAGCACATTTGGCTTGTCGGGTTGAAGCAGAAAGCACTTGTGGCTGACGATGGTGAGTTTTGCACAGATGTTTGTGGGTAGAAAGCGAGGAAAGACATGTGGAAATACTTTAATTACAGTGCAGATGATAATAAAAGCAAATGTAGTGTGTGAGAAGAAGTAAAAGAGTCAGAGTTCCAGTGCAGGGCCAGCTGGATCAGTACTTAGTGGAAGTCCAGCACTTCTCTGGCACCATGATTGCACTTCATACAGGGAAATGCCATCTCACCTGTCATCATGAAAAGTAAAAAAAAACTAATAATGATAACATAAAATAAATGTGTCCACTGGTCTGTGCTATAAATTTGTTTTCTGTATGATTCCAATAATTTTGGTAATTTTTATAGTCAAAATTGCTGAATTTGCTCATTTCCTGATCAAATATAGGGGAGAAACATGAGGTGCAGCAACAAGATGAAACAAGCCTCACCTCAGACTGTGCTGTCCCTCACACACGGGGTTGATGCACGTAATTGGCATGTGCCTGTTGATGTCTTTCTGTATGTCACCAATATAATGTTTGCACATGTTTATTATACACCCTGACAGTCCACAATCTGGCTAATTTCTTTAATTTATGTATGTGAAATATTTAGTCATGTTGATCGGACATAAAACCGCAGTGAAAAGGCACAAGGTGAGGCAGACAGTGAAGGGGGTGGATGTGAGCCCAACAGATGCTTGTTTCTGCAGTTCTTCTACGCAGAGGCACTGGGCACCAATAAGTTAGTGATATCAGAAAGTCAAGTGCACTGCAACAGTCCGTTTATTTTTATTTTTTGTTCTGACTGCCTGCCAAAATGGAAGATTAAGACTTTCAAAACTAAAGGAAAATAAGGAGGAATTTTACAAGAAAATGACAGAGATTTTCATGGAGTTGGATAGGCGCATGGACTTCATTTACAAATAAAGGTAAGACCATAAACGGTTTTCATTTTATAAAAAATGGGATCAGACAAAGAAAAAAATCCAATATTTAAAAACTAAATTTTGACCTTATATAAAATATTATTTTGTTTTTCTTGTTATCCTTTTGTTGAACTGTCTGTATTAAAATTGATTAAAGCAATAGAATTAAAAGCTTTTAAAAATAACTAAATATTTAAATTAATGTTTTTGTACACCACTCTTTACATTCATTTGTATTGAATGGGTATGAATTGTGAAATTGCAACAGCAAATTTAGAATGCATAGAGGGTGCAGAGCAAATGAGCTCTCTCGCCGCTATAAATGTAACATTCTTTCTTAGCCAAATATGTGCCTTACCTATCTGTGTGTAAAGAATGCTGAAGAGATATGAACCATAACCAGTAGTCAATGTGCATGCTGCCAATTGAATAGTGAATAAGCTACTCTTTTGGGTACATATATTTGTAACTCTGACTCTGAAGGAGTCCATGCCTCACCAGCCATGAACCTCACCATATATCTCTGCTTCAGTACCGGCAGCAGAAATTGTCAACATACAGTCTGCTGGCGCCAGTGGCTGAGGACCTCGTCTGTGCACCTGCATTACAGGTGCTCGTCAAGCGAATATTTTCACTGTGCGGCTGTCTGTGCAATGAACATCGTTGCAACATGAACAAATCTCTTGAAAATGTGTTCTTTTTTAAAGCATAACAGCAACATGATTGCATAGACTGGTTTCTTGGGTTGAAACATTTGATCTTGCTGACTGTACTCATTAGACCACATAATCTGTTTGATCATTGTTACGTCAAGCTGTGTTTAACGGCATTATGAACTGTCAGTGTATTTTGTTGACTGAAACATAACTTGCATAGAAATATGTGTAGGCCAGCATTTGTGGTCTTGCAACAGAAAAAAAAACTAAAATTGTACTAATATTATGTAAAAAAAGCCAGAACTAAATAAAATAAAAACTAAAATTTTAAACACAGAACTAAATAAAAATAAAAATTGTTGACTCCACTGAAAACTAGAATGAAATAAAAATAAAATTAATTTTATAGAATAAAATAAAAACTAATACTACAATTAATATCAGAACTGAAATATCACAGGCAGCAGCCAGTGTTGGATGGGATAGCCCCTGACTCCCCTAGTATACAACACTAGTCCTAGTAGCTGGCAGACAATAAACACAAAACGCACCCACAGAAAGAATGTTGGGAATACAACAAAATCTGGTAACTGCCACACAGTCCTCCAAGCCTCATGTGATCGTTCCTGTCTTGGTCATTTCGGCCGCCACACTCAATCGTTCAGTCATGCTGAACTTTATAAAACAATTGTAGAAGACAATATTGAGTGTGCCTTTCCAAAAGTAGACATTTGCTTTCATATACTGTATTTTAACGCAATTGGCAAGAAATTGCTCAGCTGAGCGTTCATTTTCTCAGTTGAAGTATATTAAAAATCTTAACAGAACAGCTAGGTAACAAGGCAGGCTGGATACCTTATATCTACTAAGTATAGAAGCAGAAGTGTTACGTAAGATTAGATTTGAGGATCTGATCAAAGACTTTGCAATTAGGAAGAGTAAGAGTTTTTTTTTTCTTTTAGAAAAATGAAATTATACTTTACGGTTTATTATTGTTTCTATTTTGAACTAGATACTGTATATATAGGAACAAGACAGAATACATGTGTGTAAATGAGAGGGAGGTCAGAGGAATGGTGAGGATGCAAGGAGTAGAGTTGGCGAAGGTGGATGAGTTAAAATACTTGGGATCAACAGTACAGAGTAATGGGGATTGTGGAAGAGAGGTGAAAAAGAGAGTGCAGGCAGGGTGGAATAGGTGGAGAAGAGTGTCAGGAGTGATTTGTGACAGACAGATATCAGCAAGAGTGAAAGGGAAGGTCTATAGGACGGTAGTGAGACCAGCTATGTTATATGGGTTGGAGACAGTGGCACTGACCAGAAAGCAGGAGACAGAGTTGGAGTTAAAAATGCCAAGATTTGCATTGGGTTTGAGGAGGACAGGCAGGATTAAAAGTGAGTACATTAGAGGGTCAGCTCAAGTTGGATGGTTGGGAGCCAAAGTCAGAGAGGCGAGATTGCGTTGGTTTGGACATGTGCAGAGGAGAGATGCTGGGTATATTGGGAGAAGGATGCTAAGGATAGAGTTGCCAGGGAAGAGGAAAAGAGGAAGACCTAAGAGAAGGTTTATGGATGTGGTGAGAGAGGACGTGCAGGTGATGGGTGTAACAGAACAAGATGCAGAGGACAGAAAGATATGGAAGAAGATGATCTGCTGTGGCGACCCCTAATGGGAGCAACCGAAAGAAGAACAAGAAGACTGTATTTATGGGTGCACCAAAATCTTTTAAGTGTTTAGCATCCCTAAAGGGCTTAATCCGGCCCTGATGTGACCTGTGCATTATACATGAGCCTACTGTTGGCAAATGTTCATGTGAATGTTGATGATTAGCAGGCATGTGCTTGGGTCAATTATGACTTTTCTGTAAATAAAAATTGCCTTAACCACAATCAACAGATATGCACATGAAAAACATTATTAACCCTCTTGAAAACATGGTCAGTGATAGTGCCATTAATAACATTAATGTAAATATTTATTATTAAATTAATTTCAACATGTTCTTTAAATTTGTCATAACCAATGTCTTACAATGAGTATTTGTATCAGTCTGGTAATTTAAATAAAATGTCATTGCATAAAATCAATACACTTATAAAGAAGCAGTCTGAGTATTAAAATTAAGTTCCATTCTCCCAAACAGAATCTCCTAAACCAAAGGACTAATATCAACATATTCTGGGCAGCAGGTCAAAAAGATCTATAGCATGTCTTGACTCCCTTCACATAAATGCTTATCATGCTACAGGGATAAAGAATTGATTTCTGATACTAATCCACCTATGAATTTACAGACTAAGCATGGAGAAACCAATTTACAGAAGATTTATCCAAAGTGGTATTATTTATGAACCATTTCAAGTTTCAGACATCTGTAGAAGACTTATCAGATCAGTCTCGCTATAGATTTAAAGATACAGTTTCCCATCCTGTCTCAAAATATGAAGAAATTAAAGGGCACTTAACAATTTAAACTGCAAGATTAGAAAGGAATTTTTAAAATTGAAGACAACTGGTGCCATTAATGTAATGAGAGAATAAAAACAGGCTGCAAGTGCCATCTGAGTGTTAGACACACTGTCTGATTAATATTGATAAAACAAAAACTAGCTTGTAGTTTTTCTTTAAAGTCTGATTTTAATCATGTCAAAATGTTCCTAGTGCCTTGTGCATGATTATATAAAAAGTGTTTTTAGAGGAGCTCTTCACGAAATTCAGACAATGCAGAACTTCAAAGATTAATTGATTACAAAAAAACATACTAAGTGGTCACTTTATTAGGTACAATAACTGTCTAATTTAATCATTTGTCCACAGAATAACCTTAGTTCATGGGTCACCAATATATTGCAGTATGGGACATGGATGCTGGCTTTTATTGTTGGATTTTTTTCTGTCCACCCTAGCCACCTGATCTTATCATCGGACTCACATTTAGAGATTTAAAAAAACAAATCTATATTTAAGGGCTATACGTCCCTTAATTGTATATCTATCTTATGTAAATGTCAGTCAGTCAGTCATTTTCCAACCCGCTATATCCTAACACAGGGTCACGGGGGTCTGCTGGAGCCAATCCCAGCCAACACAGGGCGGAAGACATGAAAAAATACCGGGCAGGGCGCCAGCCCAACGCAGGACACACACACACACACCCACACCCACACTAGGGACAATCTAGGATCGCCAATGCACCTAACCTTCATGTCTTTGGACTGAGTGAGGAAACCAGAGCACCCAGAGGAAACCCAAGCAGACACGGGGAGAACATGCAAACTCCACTCAGGAAGGACCCAGGAAGCAAACCCAGGTCTCCTTACTGCGAGGCAGCAGTGCTACCACTGCGCCACTGTGTTTCTTATGTAAATGTGATTTATTTATTTGTTGCATACTATTTACTCCTTTTTATTCTCATCTGATTTTAATTTGTTTTGTCTTTGCCTGTAACTGACTACCATTGTCTGAATATTTGTATGGTGGCCAGTTTATAGTATGCAGAACATGACATTGTCATCCATGCAGATATTATACTGGCCTCACTACCTTGCCTAAACAAAGACACTTAATCTTAAGTCTTGCTAATTATTTTTTGCACACATACATGCTCTTTTGGTGCCTGGCTTACTGTTTTGGACAGCATTGCTTTCACCTTTGATGCTGATGGTGATTGAGAGTCAATGAAGTACAAAAATGTGTGTGCACCTACTAAAGGGGTCATTATGTGTTGTTTGCCACTTGTTGTGTTCATTTATATGTTTTGTAACACAGAGTGTTATTCATGAATGTCAGAGGGACATTAGAGGTAAGACCTACCACTCTGGGACACGAGGAGGTGCTGTCACTGGCCATGTTCTATCTTTTTCCATCCACAGCTGAGGGAAGCCATCCACTGGGAGTAAATAACACAATTCCTTCCGGTCCAGCTACTATAAAGCTGAGAAGCTCTTGGAAGTGGTCGTCTCATTTTGGGAAGAGCTGGCAGACAGATGTAGCCCCAACCTGACCCTGTGTCTGCTCTACAGATCCTTGAATCACATTAACTAGACCAGTTCATACTGCCTCCTTTTGCTTTGTTGTTATTTGCAGCACCATGCAACTGGTTATTTTGTGGGACTACTTAGTTACTAAAAGGGGTAACCTGGTTGTTGCCGTAACATTTCTTTTTTTGTCTTATGATTTAAAATGTGCACAATCAATGTAAACATTTGTGGTTGAAAACTTTTTCCTACCCTGTAGAGGGTACAAATTCATTAATTCAGCACTTGCCTTACCTTCATAACATACAGAACAAGATCACACCAGGTTTCAAAAGTTACTAGAGAATACAAAGAATGAAATTTAGCTTGCACAAGTCAGAGATATGAAAACATTTTAACTTTACAAATAAAGAAAGCAATAAATATATTTATGAGTGCTGATTGAAAAGTAATGAGACTGATTATTTTTTTATTCAGAATTGGATGACTCTGTCAAGATCCAACCTGTGAATGTTGCAATCGAGCTCCAGCCTCACTGGGCTACATACAGTATTTTTGACGTGAACCAAATTAACATAATTCTGGACAGAAATCTTTGAATGCCTGTCAGTCAGCCTTGGTGTCACAATCACTTCTAACCCATTAGCAGCTGTGTTCGGTGTACTCTCTGATGGGCTTAAAGTGGAGAAGGACAAATTGATTGTAATTGGTTACACCACAATACTAGCATGTAAACATATCTTGCTCAACTGAAAGAATCCTAACCCACTTGTTACAAGTCAGTGGGTAACTGATGTTCTATACTACTTGAAATTGGAAAAAAATGTAAATTCTCACTTAGATGATCTGTTCAAAACTTTTTTTAAATATTGCAAGGTCTAATGTGGTGCTGAGGTATCACCCATTGCATGACTGCACTCAGGTCCTGAGTTGGTTTGTCATGTGGTGGGTGCGGCAACGTGCTATATCAGCACCTGCTCCTAACCTCCTCCTCCTCCTAATTAATAAAATTTAAAATAAGCATTTATATAGAGGGAAAGGGTATTCTCCTTTCTTTGCTGTTTTTAAAGATTTGATCTTGTTGTTGGCACTCCTCTCTTTCTCTTAGGTGGTGGTTGAAATCTGGTTTGTTAAGTTTGACATGATTATATGTAATTGTATTTTCTTCAAATAAAGTCAATAAATTAAAAAAAAAGAATCAGATGACTCCACAGGCTCATAACATTTTTATTTTCAAAGTGGCATCCTACTCATTGAATACATTTTTTAAAATGTTTCAAAAATGATTGAAAGACAAGTGACAGACGACATCAGTTTTAGTGAAGAAGCTGTGGTATTTTTCACTTTATCATCTGAGAAGAACTTCTTTCCTGCATAATTATTTTTTTCATCTTTATTTTCAGTTGTTGTTTCATTACTGCTCTTATCAAGCCTAATGCAAAATTCAATCACCCTCCTCTGCTGTACTCTCTCACAGGAATGTCTTCTTCATCCACTAAGATGGCACATACGAGATGCTTTCACTCACTGTGATAGAATGCTGAAGACTACGTTGGTCCAACTGCAGGTTCTCAAACATTCCCATGTCTACCTCCCTGAAAGAGAAATAGGGACAGACTCATTACTTTTCAATCAGTCCTCTTATGTGTGCATTCTGTGCAGCTTTTAAACTATGTGATGGCATAATTAAATACTATGAAAACAGAAAAAATATCAATGAACATATTATTGGACATCGCCCTTAAGTAACGCAGCAAGCAGTGGCTAGAACCCTTTAATCAAATGCAATGTATGTTAGATTCGACCAGGTAAATTCAAAATTACATGACAATTATACGACAAGAAGTTAACCCAGCTTCTGCAGGAAACAAAGTTAAGCACAACATTTGCCTGAATATTGTAATGAGCAATTACATTTAAATTACTATTTAGGGAAGTACAACCCTAATTCCAAAAAAGTTAGGACAGTATGGAAAATACTAATAAAAAAAGGAGTAATTTGTAAATTCTATTCATCTTGAAAACAAAATAACAACACAATATTTGATATGTGATCTTGTAAATTTCTTTCTTTCTTTGAACATATACATTCATGTAAAAATGATGACTGCAATACACTCTAAAAATGTTGGGACCCTTGAGTGTTACCACTGTGTAATATCACCATTTCTTTTTATAATACTTCAGCATCAGCTGTGCAATTGTAAGGGGCTTTCATTGTCAAATCTTGCACTTCAAATTGTGCCACACATTCTCCATCAGAGACAGGTTAGGACTGAAGGCAGGCCAATCTAGTACTTGCACTCTCATGCACTTGTAATCCAGGCAGAATATGGTTTATCATTGTCTTGCTGGAAAATCTCTGAATGTCCCTGGAAAAGATGGCATCTGAATGGCAGCATATGTTGCTTCAAAATGTGTACTCATCTTTCTGCATTAATGGTGCCCTCACAGTTGTGTAGATCACAGATGTGCACTGACACACCCCCATGCCTGGACAGATGCTGCCTTTTGAACCTGCCGATGATAACAGCTTGGGTGGTCTTCCTCATTGGCCCGGAGAACATGACAGCTGTTCTTTTTTTCCAAAAAAATGTACAGATTTGAAAATTAAGTATTCATTAAAACCCAGGGTTATATTCCCAAAAACAATGGGGAAAGAAATTAAAGATAAATCCTTTTTTACAAAATGCAATGATGTGGATAACAGATTTACTATGTGTGTAATAAACCATTTGAAAATAAAACTGCGACTGCTGTAATTAAAGTAAAATTAGAGTAATGCTGATAGTCTAATTAATATGGTCAGCAGCCTCTATTGTAGGGAACAAGTCAATAAAAGCCATATTATTTGACTGAGTTCACTTTTGTAATTAAAATTGTAAGCATTTTTACAAATAACTTTCATGCAATAGCAACACATTTGACTAACTAATAACAAATAGCCATAAATAAAACAAACTGTGAATTTAGGTTTATTTCACCATTATTTAGAATATTCAATGATAATGCTGTGAATATCCAGCAGGCCTACACCTGTGATGAGATGGAGACTGGACTACTGTGAATCACAGCTACAACATACAGCATCTTAATATTACTTAGAATGTACTATATATGACAATTAGCTGAAATACCTAGCTTGCCTGGGAGGAAAATTAAGTGTTTTTTTTGTAATTGTTTGAGAAAAATATAATTTAAAAAAAAACAACTTTAAAAATAAAAATTAATGAACAAACAGGGTTAGGGTTGATTTCACCGTACAGTATTTTTAGTCGACTAGCGACAAACATGTATACCAAGTTTTATGAAAATCACTTCAGTGATGCTGGAACATACATAAACACATGCATTGACTTTTATATATATAAATAGTGATGGGATTTGTTTTCATTACACATTCTGAAACATGATCTCAGAGACACCATTTTTTAAATAGCACAAGACAAGTAATTAAAATGATATTAAGGGTTATGAATAAAAGAATCACATACAAAATAGTATGGCTGTTTATCCTGTGCACGGTCTCGTCCCTGGAGGTTCTAGAATCTCAGTTCTGTTTGATGCACTTATGAGGAAAGCTCTATCAGTCTAAACATTTCAAGCAATATTGTTTTCCTCTCCAGGTAATGATTTTGGTTATATTATGTTATGTCTAGTTGCTTGAATTGTGTTATTAGTGCTTGTTTTTAGTCTCCAATAACCAATAAGCTTTTCGGACATTCCTGTCTAAGATCATGAGCATTAGTGTGGAGATGGTCCCTTCCACTCTTCTAGGAAGGTTTTCCACAAAATTTGGAGTGTGTCTGTGGGACTTTGTGCCCATTCAGCCATTTATGGGATCAGGTATTGATGTTGGACAAGAAAACTTGGTTTGAATTTGGCATTCCATTTTTCCCAAAGTTGTTCAGCAACATTGAACTCAGGACTTTGTTCAGGCCATTCAAGTTACTCCATGCCAAACTCATCAAACTATGTCTTTATGGATCTACCTTTGTGCACAGTCAGGAAGGAACAGAAAAGGGCCTTCCTCATACTGCTGTCACAAAGTTGGAAGAGCACAACTGTCTAAAATCACTTTGTATGCTGTAGCACTAACAGGACCCTTCACTAAAACCAAGGGGCCTAACACAAACCCTAAAAAACAGTCCCAGATCATTATCAATCCTTCATCAAACTTCACATAGGCATTATTCAGTATGAAAGGCAGTGTTCTCTTGAGATCTTTCAAATCCAGATTCATGTGACAGACTGTCAGATAGTGAAGTGGGATTCATCACTCCAGAGAAAATGTTTCTACAGCTCTAGTCCAAAGATGGTGTACTTTTCACTGCTCCTGGCATTGCACATAGTGATCTTAGCCATAATGATGATGATGATAATAATAATAATAATAATAATACATTTAATTTATATAGGGCCTTCCCCATGCTTTTTAGTTAAAATTCACATTAACCTTGGACTTTTTTGCATATGTGCAGGTGCTTAGTCACGGGAACCCTTTTCATGAACTTCATTACTTGTGGTGCTGTTACTTCCAGAGGTATAAAAAAACTTAGATGTGAGAGATGCAATAAAGGATAGGTGATTTTTATGTGCTGTACGATTCAGCACTTGGCAGCCTCACAGTGTGAGTTTTCGTGGTCTGCCACTTTGTGGCTGAGTTGTGGTTGCTCCTAGATGCTTCCATCTCACAATAATAGCACTTGTAGTTGACTAGTGCAGATTTAGCAGAGCAGAAATTTCATGTAATGACTTATGACAGAGGGTTCATCCTACGATAGTGTATAAATTAGTATAAATTCACTGAGCTCTTCAGTATGACCCATTCTACTGCCAATGTTTGTTCAATGGAGACTGCATGGCCATGTGCTTGATTTTATGTACCTGCTAACAATGGGTGCTGATGAAACAAATGAACACAGTAATTTGGTGGAGTGTCACATTAATTTGGCTATAAAGTGTAGAACACTGAATCGCAGGTTATTCAACTTTTTTTTGACAATGATTAACAGAATTTAATGTCAAAGTGCAAACAATACACTGTAAAGTGACCTAATTTAACTACAAATATAAAACACAAAATAATTGCATACGTATGGTCTTTCTTCAAGTCAGTATTTAGAGATGCACCTTTGGCAGCAGGCTTTTCACATCTGGATACTGCAATTTTCCCCATTCTTCTTTGCAAAACTGCTCAAGCTCTATTAGGTTGAATGAGGATCGTGAGCGAACAGCCTTTTTCTCGTCCAGCCACAAATTTCAGTTTGACTGAGATCTGAATTCTGACTTTGCCATTGCAGGACATTAATATTGTTGTTTTAAACCATTGCTTTGTATCTTTGGTTTTGCACTCGAGATTGTTGTCTTGCTGGAAACACTTTTTCTCACAAGACACATGTTTCTTGCAGATGGCATCAGCTTTTCCTTCAGGATTTCCCTAAATATTCCTGAATTAATTCATCACAAGTCTTTCAGGATCTGCTAGAGAGAAGCATTCCCCATAGCTTGATGTTGCCATTGCCATGTTTAGTGGAGATGGTGTGTTTTTGATATTGGGCAGTATTTGGCTTATGCCAAACATGCTATTTGGTGTGAGGCAAAACAGTTCTTTGGTCTCATCAGGCCATAGACCTTTCTTCCAGCTGACTTCAGAATTTCCTATGGGCCTTTTGGCAAACTAACTGAGACATCATGTTTTTTTTAAAAAGTGGTTTTCTTTTAGCCACTCTCCTATAAAGCAGTCTATAGGTGCATTTATACTACATACAATCAACAGAAACCCCCTGACTACAGACAGATGATCTCCATTGAACTAATTATATCTTGTAAAACCAAATGGCTTCACCAGTGATGATTTACATGTGTCATATGAGTGGGCAAATAATTATTGTGATTAATTAGTTTGTGTTTTATATTTGTTAATATAGTGGCACAGTGGTAGTATTGTTGCCTCTCTGTAAGGAGACTAGCGTTTGCATCCTGGGTCCTCTCTGCATGGAGTTTACATGTTCTCCATGTGTCTGCATGGGTTTCCTCCATAATCCTGTGATAAGGGGTCCATGGTGAAGCACTATTTTAAAATAAATAATCGTGTCCCTGAGTGTGCAGGGTCTGAATGGGTTAGAGTGTGCACATGAAGGTGCCACTCCAGGGTTGATTAGGGTGCTTGGCTCATTTCGCATTCATGTGCAAATGCATGTGGGTCAGTAAGGTGCCTCATTCACTCTTCGGAGTAGGTGGAGGACAGGGCCTGGACCCAATCAGGCAGTATAAGGGAAGCCTGCAGAGTAGAAGGAGGGAATCACAGACAGAGAAGATCAGATCAGATTCGAACAACTCAAGACTGTGAGTGAGCACAGTATTGAGTGCCTGAGCAGAACCACAGAGCAAGCAAGAGAGACAGAGGCAGAGTAGTTGGAAGCCCCGTGTAAGAGCAAGTGATTGGCACTCTGGGGGTAGATTGTCCCCGCTGATTTATTGGAGGAATGGGTTCGATGGTAGTGGAATCCTTCTTAGGGATCCGAGGGACGCCAAGAGTGTGAGAGGGAAGATGGGAGGATAGCCAACTCCGAGTGGTCTGGAAAACGCTGGCGGAGATAGCCAAGATAGAGGTTGTCAGGGAGGACTGCAGCTACTGGTGTCTCTACCGGATGAGCATGGGGTGAGCTGGGAAGACAGAGACAGAGGAAGTTGAGCTGGGATCACTCTAAGAATGAAGGAAACAGCAAAGACCTGATGACTGTGTTGTTTTATTCTAGCTTTATCTTTGGATTTATTTGGTTATTAACTCATGGACTTCTCACTGATTTTATGGATTACAGTGATCCTTCACTATATCGTGCTTCGTCTTTCGTGGCTTCACTCCATCGCGGATTTTAAATGTAAGCATATGTGAATATATATCGCGGATTTTTCACCGCTTCGTGGATGTCTGCGGTCTACAGTACGTGTGCTTCCTCAGTTGATTTGCCCATTTGAATTCAAAGAAGGGACGCATTTATATTCAAACAAGGGACGCTATTGGCGGATGGCTGAGAAGCTACCCAATCAGAGCATGCGGTTAAGTTCCTGTGTGCTGCTGATTGGCTCAGCGACGGAGTGCTGCATTAACCAGGAAGTCTAATCTCACTCATTCAGCATTAACATGCCCAAGCGCCAACAGAAGATGCAAATGATTGCAGAAAAGGTAAAAGTTTTGGATATGTTGAAGGAAGGAAACAGCTACACCGCTGCAGGACACCATTACAGCATAAATGAGTCCACGATTCTTTTTATTTAAAAAGGAGGAAAAGCATATAAGATCTACGGCCGCAGTGTCCTTTAACCAGGGTGCAAAACGAGTTGCAAGTGGACGTGATAAGGCAGTAGTCTGGATGGAATCTGCTTTAGGGATTTGGATTGAAGAGTGATGGAAGAAGAACAACGGCTGTGCTAAACAGTCGCCTGAAGAGGCTCCTTTAGAAGAGCTGTAATGCTATCCTTTGTTGTGCAGTAAAATTAAACTCATCGTTATCGGACAAGTCGTCATGTCATTGTTGGTGAGTAACCATAATTAATTATTTACGTACAGTACTTATTACATGTACATAGTTTAGTGTCACTGTACACACATTTTACTGTATACAATTTTTCTTGCATTGTACGTATTTATTGCTGGTGGCCTGTCAGTCATAATGGCTGTAACATATGTGATATCGGAGACGCTCGATATCTTTAAAATAATATTTAGGTTTTACTGTATGTAAACTGTGTTTACATACATAATTTCAATGAATCTTACCTAATATCTAAGAGAATACAAAGGGTTTATGCTGTATAATTGTGCGTGAAATGTTTATAATAGTGTGGGAGAGTTTATAAGGGCTTAAAATATATAAAAATAACCATATAAACATATGGTTTCTACTTCGCGGATTTTCTTATTTCGCGGGTGGCTCTAGAACGCAACCCCCGCGATGGAGGAGGGATTACTGTATTTATTCATTTTTTGGCTATCTATATATATAAAATCCCTGTGTGCGTCCAGGTGTCCGTGTGTGGGTGTCTTCTGGTGAAGTGCGCATGCGCGGGGCACAGTGCGATGCGCGATATTACTGTCAGAGAAAGTTAGAGGCGTTTTACGGAAATACAAACCAGTATTACTGCGAGAGGAAATTAAAGGTACACAATACAGTGACGCATACAAGCCAGTATTACTGTCAGAGGAGATTAAAGGCATATTACCGACACGCACGCCTGTATTACCGCCAGAGAAAATTAAAGGTATATTACGGACGTACAAGCCAGCGGACGTACAAGACGGTATCCTTCAATAAGGGCGCGCACAGGCATCCTTCAATAAGGGCGCGCACAAAAAGGTGAGCTTCAAAAGGGCGACCTCAATTGGGCGCAGCGAATAAAGGCGCGCGTAAATAAAGATCTGCACCTTTGTTGCTCTTCACATATTCCAGAGCCATTTGAACTAAATTATCTATGAACGCCTTTATTCGCCGCACTCAATTGAGGTCGCCCTTTTGAAGCTCGCCTTTTTGTGCGCGCCCTTATTGAATAGAGCCGTACAAGACAGTATTACTGTCACAGAAAAGACACACAATACACGGCGGCAGCCCATGAAGAACGGTCAGCTCAGAAAGTAAACATCAACAAACGAAAGGCTGAAAGAAAGAAAAATACGACCAACAAAAAGAATGAGGTCAAAGTCCCTTGCCATTTAATATAGACTGTTCCTACTAATGTTTATGCACTACTGTTCTAGCGCCCGTTATTGTAATGGGCTAAATGACTAGTTTATTTAATGAATGTCTTGCACTGCACTTTTGAACACTGTTTGCTTTTGTTTGGTTTTTATGAAAAGCACTTGGCACTTTTACACCAACCCCTTGCTGACTTTGTGTCCTCATTTGCCTGGCTCATCTCAGTTTATGACTATTGATGGTTCTGTATTCAAGTTTCCCAGAAGCAACCAGGGAGTGTGGAGCCAACCAGGCCATCACAATTCCAAAGACATGAAGGTTAGGTGGATTGGCATTGCTAAATTTACCCAGGTGTGTGTGTGTGTGTGTGTTCATCCTGCAACAGACTGGTATTGTCTGTCCAGAGATTAATCCTACCTTGTGTCCTATACTTTCTGGGATAGGCTCCAGCCCACTGTGACCCTTCTAAGGATTAAGTGGTAGAGTATTTGAAAATAATTTAGATCACTTTGCAGCATTTGTTTTCACTTTCACAGTAAACAGTTATTCTCTGTTGATCAATATCAAAAAATCCAAATTTAATTCACCGTGGTAGAATATTGTGCAACAGTAAAATGTGAAAACTTTCAAGGGGTGAATGTTTTTTATAGGTAGTGTATATTTATTTATTTGAGAAGATGAGCCTGATTGTCATCCTCCGAAGACCAGACAAATACTACACTACTCTACTCTAGTGCACTACTCTAACTTAGGATTCATTTTCCTTTTTTGAAAAATGTGTCAAGAGAACCCAGGATGAGGACACAGAAGGCATTTGAGCATCATAATGCCGTGAACGCTCCAAAATGGCTAAAGGCATATTCTGCAAAGCCTCAAAATGTAGGTTCACTTTCCTAAGCAGAAATAATTTCACTAGTTAAACAACGTGGGTGCTGGGGAGATTAGACCAATTAAAAATATCTGTATATATAGTTGATTTGTTTTCTCTATACTTACTGTAGTAAAATTACATTTAATGAATTTAAAAAAAAACATAATTGTCAAACTCTTCCTTGTTGCTCACTGTCCTGACATAAGTGGTTAGAATTTATATTTACATTTTTGTACAGCTTAGAGGTAAAGCACTTCATTATCTTATGCCTATAAATATTATTAAGGTTGGCATTTTGACATGCTATATATTTTGTTTGACATTAGTCATTAAATGACATAATGTAAAGGACATGCCAGGTTGTTAGCTGGCATGTGATGGTCATCTGTCTAAATTTGTACCTTTCACATTTTTGTATTGGTGATTTTTTTTTTATGAGGATAAAGTTTTTTTGCAGATCATTACAATTTCAAATAGTTAACTGTTACTGACTTCTTGCTGACAAATAGTTCTCAATACACTGACAGAATAGTGACAAGCCTATGTCCAGATTCTGAATGTCATTAAAAAAGCTGCAATTTCCACTTGGTTTATTTAGACTTCACTGGCATGTCCTTATTTTATTATTCTGCTTTTATGGCTCATGTTTTTTTACAGTTTCAAGCTGTTTTCCTTTCAATAAATTCAATAATCTATTTCCATTGTGTATACAACTTTGCATTCTGTTAGGTTTTTTTTATTTAAATAGTTAATATTGCAATTAATTAGCATAAAATGTAAACGTATTACAGTGCCTGTGACTGCTGGGATATCACTTGCTGGCAGCTGCTCCCAAAGAGCTTTTGCTCACTCTGCTTGATCTATCATCTTCTGGAGCATGAAATACCTTAATGCTAGACACCCATTGTGGATTTACATTTGTTCAACTGTGAATAATTGTTTGTTCAAAGCAATTAGAGAAATAAAACCCTCATCCATTAAATATTACACCTATCACAAAGGGATGTTGCATGTTGGATAGAATTTTATTCTCATAGGGTTAACTGTGTAGCACTATATGCATAATTATATGTATAGTTACAGTCAAACACACCTATACTTGAATTTTTCAAAGCATGAATGACACAGGATTGCTTACATACTCGCACTGTACATAATCAGACCTGTTCTTTGACTATTGAAAGAAAAATTAATATTCTGTTTATCCAAATTGTGCAGTCCCAGATTAGAACTGTATTATGAATACAACTAGGGAATTTGACAATTTTACTTTAAGACTGCTACCTCAAAGTCACATTCAGCATGGAAGTTTAAACCACTGATATTTGGATAAATTGCTTTAAAGACTGAGCTGTTCTGAGTACAATGTTGAAAAGCAACTGTGTGTTACACGGATAAATTAGTGATACGTACAGCACTGGGAGAAAACAAACAGGAATATGTTTCAAGAGTACCTAATACAGAATTCTTGCCTGACCTTTTACCAGTCTACTTTTGTTCATAATCATGTAATATCACATAAGAATTTCATTGTACTGTACTCCATACACATGACAATACTTAATACTATTACTACTACAAGTCTGTCAGCTAGTATTCAAATTAAAAAACCTCCAGCCACTGGTTACATAACACATTAATAAATTTTGATGGCTCAGGTTAACATAATATTACCTTCTGCCTGAGAACTAAAAACTGAACTTCATGTTAATTGGGGGGAACAAATCATGAGAGATTCTAAAGATTTGAATGGAATGTGCTGGGTGCTGCCCCAAATGAAGGGATAGGCAGTATTATTAATATCCTAGTAGGCGCATCGGCAGGAAAAAGACGATTAAGACAAGAATGCTTAGTGATGGCATTTGAGAGAAAGAATGAAAAGAAAGAGAGAGACAAGAAGCAATACAAAGTCAGACTGGGTAGAATTCATATTTACAGTACATTTTATGTTCATTTTTACATTAGTTTGCAGTTAATGATTCAGAAGTTATTAATGAATAGCGTGAAAGTATGCCACATCTTCACATAATGCTGCACTGCTTAAGGCTGGAACATATTCATTTCACTCAATCAAACATTTACTTATATTTCACAGTTCTCATGAAATGATAGTAATTTAAAACATCAATTTTTGTGTTTATTTATATATTACTTTGATCGTTAATGATGCTTGTTTAGGGCATTACATTAGTAGACATTGTAAAAGAACAGACAAAAAGAGATTATAAAGGTTTAGGGCACTGAATTGATCCCTGTATATTATGAGGGGTTTTTTTTTAAATAATTTTTTTTTCAAAAAAAGCAAATCAAGCAGGTTTGGTAGGCTAGAAACTGGAAGTGATGTCATCAGAGGCCAGTCCATCAAGCATTCTTATATTTTTTAGATTATAGTGCCAACCCCACAGCTTGGAGGGTAATTACTATCAACTGAGCCCAGAGATTGTCTTCCAATCACACGTGTGACAACAGGAATTGGCAGTTCCCATCATTATGTAAAATAGTACATTGACAAACTAATTTCTGCAACTTTTTGTTTTCCAAAATAATTAAGTACATGAATGTTTGGTGGCACAATGGTTAGTGCTATTGCCTTATAGCCCCAAGAAGCTGGGTTTGAATCCCTATGGTGTGCAAGTTCTCTCCATGTCAGTTCCACAAAAATCATTTAGGTTAGGTTGACTGGAGACTTCATATGGGACCAGTGTGAGTGACTGGGCCCTGTAATGAACTAGTGCCCTTTCCAACCCTTGTTCCTGCCTTGTGCCTAATGGCCTCAGCTGTCTAAAACCCTAAATTTCTACTACCTGTTTTTATTAAGGGATGTATGGAAATACAATTTTGTCCATTTCCAAACTGTCTTAATACAACTTAGTGTTGCATTTGTAGGGGGTTGTGGCACATCACAGGGCTCACTCACGTACATACCCACACTCAGACGAAAGGAGAGTTTACAGTTCAACTATCTGGCACATCTTTTTGGATGTGAGAGGAAACCAGAATACCAAGAGGAAAAACTAGGGAGAACTTGCAAACTTCACACAGACAAGGACTGCATATGGGATTTGAAATCAGGGTACTGGATATGTGAAACCACTATGTTAATAATAATAATATTAATATTTTATTTATATAGCACCTTTCCCATGTTCAAGGCGCTTCACAGAGTCTTAGAAAAAAACAGCAGGGTATATGTAACATTGGATACATATGTTTTCCTGAATAGAACAATGAAATAGATAACAAAGCACTAGATAACTAGATAACAAAGACCCCTACTCTCTCTTCTGTTTCCTTTTCCGGTGTCCTTTTGGTGGCCACCACCATCTACCCAAAGCACCATGATGTTCCAACAATGATGGATGCATTAAAAGCCAGAAGTTTGTATGACCATCAGCATCAAGTGACTCCGTGAGAACCCTAACTACAAAGAGGACTATTTCATTTATGTTAGGTAGAATGCCCAGAGGGGACTGGGCGGTCTCGTGGCCTGGAACCCCTACAGATTTAATTTTTTTCTCCAGCTTTCTGGAGTTTTTTTTGTTTTGTTTTTTCTGTCCACCCTGGTCATCGGACCTTACTCCTTTTCTATGTTAACTAATGTTGTCTTATTTTACTTTCTTATTTTGTCTTTTATTTTTCTTTTCTTCATTATGTAAAGCACTTTGAGCTACTTTTTGTATGGAAATGAGCTATATAAATAAATGTTGTTGTTGTTGTAAATAGAATAAAGGACAATAAACCAAAGTAAATACTAAATTCAATACTAAAAGAAAAACCTAACAAATAACCTAATTTGTGATAAAACAGACACACAAATTATCCTGAGCACCTGGACAGAGAGGTAAACTGAAAGAAAGGGCAGAATGTTACGTTAAGTTAAAAGCCTTCCTAAATAGATGACTTTTAAGTTGTTTTTTAAAAGAAGGAATGGAGTCAGCTGATCTAATTAATTTCGGGAAGTCATTCGAGACTTTTGGTGCTATGGAGCTGAAGGCCCTGATACCTTAGAGTGCAGGTTAGTGTGAGGCACAACAAGATTACCAGAATCAGAGGACCTTAATAGGCGAACAAGAGCAAAGTGATTTAGAAGGTCACTGATGTAGTCCAGTGCAAGGCTATTTAAAGCTTTGTAGGTTATTAATAGAATTTTATATTCAATCCTGTAAGACACAGGGAGCCAGTGTAGGCGAAGCAGGATGGGTGTGATGTGCTCACTGTTGCTGGTTTGTGTAAGGACTCTTGCAGCAGAGTTTTGAATCAACTGGAGCTGTGATAGAAGATTAGAAGGGGCACCAGTAGCGAGTTACAATAATCGATGCAGGATGTGATAAAAGCATGGACAAGTTTCTCAGCATTAGAAAAGGAGAGGATATGTTACAGAGGTGAAAGTAAGAAAGTAAGTAAGTAAGAAAGTTTCGTAATGTGGTTTATTTGGACAGAATAAGAAAGGAAGGAATCAAAAATGACACCATGATTCCTTGCATCAGAAGAAGGTCTGATGAAATCACCATCAAGAATCACTGAAAAGGAGCTCATTTTCTTAAGTAGTGCTTTAGTGCCAATCTGCAGGAGTTCAGTTTTGTTGCAATTTAATTTTAAAGAGTTCTGCTCCATCCAGGTTTTAATTTCACTGAGGCAAGTTGTGAGCTGAGAAAACTCTGATGAAGTTGCACTTTTGACATTGAAATAGAGTTGAGAGTCATCTGGATAAAAATGATAACCCAGTCCATAGCTACGAATAATATGGCCAAGGGGAAGCATATAAATACAGAAGAGGGCCGAGGACAGAGCCCTGAGGAACACCTTGTGTGACTGGCGCTGAGCTGGATCTGCTGTTGCCAAGACTAACAAACTCTTGCCTATCAGTCAGATAGAACTTGAACCACTGGAGGGCAGTGCCAGAGATACCCAGCATGTTCTCCATTCTGGACAGTAGAATGTCATGTCTGACCGTGTCAAATGTTGCACTGAGGTCTAACAGAATTAATATGCTGGTTTGTCCGGAGTTCTACTGCCATAAGCAAATCATTGGTTACCCAAAGAAGAGCAGTTTCACAGCTGTGCTGCACCCTGAAACCAGAATGAAAGGGTTTGGTGAGCTGGGAGGCTACAACACGCTCAAGAACTTTTGACAGAAAAGGTAAGTGGGAAATAGGCCGAAAATTGTTAAGATCGTCACCATCAAGAACCAGACTTTTCTAACATGAGAGTTACAGAAGCGATTTTAAAAGCGGCTGGCACAAACCAAGTGTCGAGGGATGTATTGATTATTGTTGTAACAGTCGGGATTATGGCATGAAGGCAGGATTTAAGAAGTGTGGTGGGGATGGGGTCCAGTACACAAGTAGTTGGCCTCATTTTACAAAGCAGGTCATTAACAAATGTTAGTTGAATTATTTAGATCTTTAATTTTATTGTGGAAAAGTGGAAGAATTTTTCATAGACTTCAGTAGAGGAGGTAATTGGGCCAGATGCAGGTTGAAGTAATTTATTAACTACAGAGAACAAAACCCTTGGGTTATCATGGCCACTTTCTATAATTCTGTCATAATGTGTGTTCTTGGCTGCAGTTAGTGCATCCCTGTAAGCCCTTTTGATGGTCAGAGAAAGCCTGGATGTGAACAGTGAGGCCAGTCTTACGTGACATTCTCTCAAGGTGTTGGCCAGTTGCTTTCATAGATCGTAGCTCTGAATTATACCATGGAGCTGGTATAAGGAAACCTCCTTATGTTTTAAAGGAACTGTTTTATCGAGTGCTGAATGAAGGGTTGAGTTATAGTGGTCAGCAAGACTATCTAGTGTTGATGGAATAGGTGAAGACAGAAAAAGATCAGAAATGGGTCCAGCAAGAACAGAAGGACAGATATTTTTAAGGTTTTGGAAAGATATTTGACGTTTGCAGGTATGAGGAGGGAGAGGTAATGAGATAGTGAAAAGTACTGCTTTATGGCCAGAGAGTCCCAAATCACTTCTATAAGTGTTGCTGACAGATAATCCAGATGTGCAGATCAGGTCCAGTATATGACCACCGGAGTGGGTGGGAAAATCAACATGCTGCACCAAGTCAAAACAGTCCAGTAAGGATAGGAATTCATTTCTCAGTTTACATGTAGTAATGTCAATATGGATGTTGAAATCGCCAAGAAGAATGACTCTCTGGGAAAGTGAACTTATGTAACTATGTTACAAGCTTCCTGGGAAAATAATTTAACATGTATGAATAAGAAAGTCCTAATTACACAAAATGTAACATATGTCTTGGAATTGTTTCAATAACAAAATCTTTAAAAGCTTAGCATAAACTACATTACATTTAATTATTTGGCTGACACCTGTATCCAAGGCAACTTTTATGAAACTATTCCTTACATTTATTTTTTACTTTCCAATTGGAGCACAGGCAGGACTTGATCAAGCTCACACAGTGTCAGTAGCAGGATATGAACTCACTGGGTTTGAAGTCCAAAGTCTTAGCCAATACACCACACTGCACCACACTGCCTACAACTAACTAACAAAAAAACAAACACGAGCTGAAGTCTACCTTGACACAAAGGGCATAATGAGGAAATAAACTATGGTAAAACATACATTCACTCACAACAAGCCAATATAGATTCACCATTCAGCCCAAAAGACAGGAAACCAAGGTGCCCACAGTAAAAAAAACATACACTGTATAAACAATGACTCGGCCAAGCTTTAAACTCAGGACTACTGAGGTGTGATGTACAAAGCACTAAACTATGTATCACAATACAGACCCTATACCAGCGTTTCTCAACCTTTTAAGTATTTGCGACCTGAGTTTTCATAACAGTTTTAATCGCGCCCCCTAACATTTTTTTGAAAGGAGCCCACTAATACCAATTTGTTCTTTTTTAATTAATGATATATCATAGATGCATATTTTATTCTACCTACTTAACTTTTATCGACATTTATCTAACTCTATATTTTTCTAGTATCAGAATGTAGTTTAAGTTAATTTGTTTTGGTTTCAATAGATGTATTTTTCATATTTTCGATTCTTGTTTTCTTTTTTTCACATCTTTGCGCCCCCCTTTTTGTTACTTCGTGCCCCCCCTAGGGGGGGGCCCGCCCCACAGTTTGAGAACCACTGCCCTATACAGTCCACCTCCATGGGGCCTCTTGTCAATCACATAGAGTAATGTTCACACTGAACTAATAAAATCTTAATTTTTCTTCCAAAAATCTTTAAGCAGAAGACCTGTGCATTTTTTATGTCAATTGACAGTTACTGTTTAATACATTTACTGTGAAAATCGATAAACAGATGTCTGAAATTGTTTGACTCTGTGCTTAAAATATATATGTATAGTGATATACTGTCAATTTCACTAATCTTAAATACTTCAATGATCAGATTCACTTATTACAATTTACAATGCAGTTTTTAAAAAATAAAACCTTTATTATTTATTTTTGTATAAATAAAAAATATAATGTGATGTTTCCAGTCATAAAAGCTAGGAAAGTTTTAATGTTTCATGGCAAGTGAGCTTTTTTTCTTTCTTTTTCTTTGAGAATTAGCTAAATCTGGGTGCTTGGGTCAATTTAATTACCTTTTCTATGTCAGACATCCAAGCCAACAGACTATTTGCTTTGCCCAACAGCAATCGGTACCTGAGTGCTAATGAGCTTATAATTAGAAGCTGGCGTAGCAAAACATGTCCCTTTCCCACTTTTTCTCAGACATGAGATTACCATATGCTGTATCATTTGAGATTTGCTAGACAGTCATAAAGTACATTCTTCTTCCCCATATAATACGATATCCAAAAAGTTTTAATGAGAATTACTTCAGACTTGTTCAACTTATGCTCCAGAGATACTATAATTTGATATTTTGCAAAACATCTTTGATACCTCATTTTCAGATTTCATCTAGTTAATTGCATGACAAACTTTCCAGATCCTTTACATGACTACAGCAAATTCAGTACATTTTTGCTCAGGAAGAAGGATTCAATTAATGAAGCTATTTTAATTGCCAAATCTTTTATAACATTTACATCTTTGGTTGCAACAATGAGCACTTCATACAAAAGTATTTACATATGTTTTATTAGTGTTAAGCAGACATGTATATGCCTTCTATAATATTATTTATAATTTGTTTTAAAGGTTTACATGACTGTAAGTTCAAAGAAATGTATTCATTTTTTTCTGTTTTATTAGCTACCTACTGCTGGCAAAATTTAATAAGAGTAACAATATTACTGAAAGTCGTATACCAGAGTAAACCATCACTGCTTTCAAGATCATTTATAAACATGTTATATGAGCAAAAGTATTACTCCAACTATCTCAAAGGTAAAGAAATAATTTATTTCTTCTTCCATTTCTTAAGGAGAAGGTCAATGTTAAACATTCAAGTATCAATTATGTATATGCTTCTATTTATATCAAGTCATGTGGTTGCTAATTAGTCATCAAGGAAAGTTAATTGAAATCAAATTGCTCATAGTGAACAAGAAGCAGGAATATAAAAAATCTGTCTATAAAAGAATTAGCAAAATGCATAATGGAGCACAACAACAGCAAAACCCTCCAAACAATTACAACCTATCAAAATTTCAAGGCTCCAAATATAAGTAGGGAAGTATACTTAGTATTTAGGGGCCTCCATTCCTGGCCCATTCATTTTCAATGTGGAATTTACAATTTTGTGTGGGATTTCACATGGAATTTTGGTTTGCTCAAGTATTCCAAAACCTTCTAGGGGACATGGCTGTGTCATTGTTCCCTGTGATGAGCTGTGATCCTTTTCAGGGCTGGTACATGATCCTCCAATGTAAACAGATGGTTTACTTGGGAGATTAAATGAATTAGTAAGCTCAGAGTAAATACTGGGCATATTGAGTAATATTATGATCTGTCTTTCCTATCACTATATATATATATATATATATATATATATATATATATATATATACAGTATATATACAGTACATATTATCTATACTCTGTCTCTCTTTCTGGTGGACGTATTTACCATTAACATTTGCTGTGCACCATCGATTGTAATGTATTTGGTAATGCAGTAATAAAATGCACTGAATGTTTTGTGCCAACAGATGGCGCATCACAGACATTGGCAGTGCTGCTGAGAATCCTATAACAAATGCCATGTAATTGAGGCAACAGCAAAACTGACATTCTAACATGATAAAGGGCAATTTAAATAGAAAAAAATAAGAAGTTAAACAGAACAATAGAAGCTTTACTAATTTAATTCATGTACAATAAACATTCTGGTAATCTGCCCTCTATAATATGGCAAAATGAGTCCAGGAATAAATTAATTAAATAAATAATACATTCAATTAACAGCAATAAGAGAGTCACATTGGCCTCCCGGGCTTTGAGTTTGAAACTCCCACAGAGTAGCATCAGCTACTTACCTCTATGTGACACTCAGTGGGCTCCAATGGGACTAGTCCTTCCTATATCAGCCCTGTTGATTTTCTATCATTTTTTTTCTATTTTAAATTTTCTTTACTAGCTTATAGTGTTGGTTGTATGTCCATCTTTTTTTTAAAAAAAAAGCAATTTATTTTATTAGTATACACAACAAATGCCTTAGAATGGGCATTTTGAGAATGACACCTTTAAGTGATCATGTCACAAGCGACATCAAAGATATTCTGAACTGCAGTTACACTCTGACAAATTAATATTAATTAGATAGTGCTTCTGCACATAGAACTGAGCAGTAGACTAACAGGGAAAGCTAGTATTTATTTTTTGAAGGTAATTAGCAAAGCAAGTTAAAAAAATTAAAGAATAAGAATAAATTGACATTTTTTTCACTTTGCATTAAACAGTAAATAATACTAATCAAGTAAAACTAAATTTAATATTGTGTCATCTTTTTTCACCTCCATCTATCCAACCATGAAAAAGAAATCCGGCAAATTAGACATTAGCTCAATATCAATCTGCAGGAAATGGTTTGTTTATCACTGTAAAAAAACCTGTTGATTTAAAACACTTTCCTACACATATTAGAACATTTAGAACATCTAGATGAGAACAGGCCATTCAGCCCAACAAAGTTCACAAGTCCTATCCAGTTAATTCTTCTAAAAAAACATCAAGTCTAGTTTTGAAAGTCTTACTGTCTACCACAATACTTAGTAGTTTATTCCATGTGACTATGGTTCTCTGTGTAAAAAAAAAAACTTCCTAACCTTTGTGCCGTATTTACCCTTAACAAATTTCCAACTGTGTCCCTGTGTTCTTGATGAACTCATTTTAAAATAACAGTCTTCATCCTTTGTACTAATTCCCTTCATAATTTTCAATCATTTCAACCATGTCTCCTCTTAATCTTCTTTTGCTTAAACTGAAAAGGCTCAGCTCTTTTATTCTTTATGCTAAATTCATCCCCTGAAATCAGCCTTGTTACACTTCTCTGGATTTTTTCCTAGTGCTGCTATGTCCTTTTGATAGCATGGAGACTGAAACTGTACATAGTACTCCTCGTGAGGCCTCACCGGTGCATTATAATATACATAGACTAGACAAAGAGCCCGTTTCGACAACGTAAGATGAAACGGGCACGAGTGGAATAGTAATAAGTATAAGCACCACAAACGTGATATAGGTATATTGAATGAATGCATAATTAGGCCTCAAGCTGTAGTCGAAATCGCCTTTCAGGCTTCTAGAGCTTTAATCGAAGTCGCCTTTCTCTTTGAATTTTTGCGGCCTTAAATCTGCCGCCTGCCGCGATGTTGGGGTTGGATGTCGGTCGAAGTCACCTTTCTCTTTGAATTTTCGTGGCTGTAAATCCGGCGCCTGCCGCGATATCGGTCTCGTAAGGTTTTTCGGGCAGCTGCGCAGAAGGTGACTGCACATTCGGCTTCGGACATGCGCAGAAGGCAACTGCGCATTCAGCTTCGGACGGACGTGAGTGAGTGAGTGAGTGAGGAGGCTGGCGAATTATATATAAGATATTAGTCTTAGTAATTGAAAATGTAATTTTTTTAGTGGTCAATTTGCAATAATATAGGGCCTTGAAGCATAATAATGAAATAATGTCTAATATTATGAGGATTTTGCTAATAATATTTTGTCTAATATTAAATTGTCAAATGCTGGTTCTTACTTTTCCTTTAAATATGATACAAATATCTCTGACACTGTCTACTTACAGAAACAAAACCTGTGCCTAAAAACATCAGCATGTGAAAATAAAAAAGTAATGTTTGTTTCAAAGAAAAAATAAAGCAATAGTTAAATGCCTTTTTTTATAATAGATAATTGTATTAGGTAAAACAAGGGAACTAAAGAAAAACATTTAGCATTTCCAGTGATGGTCTTCTAGAGTGTGATATGTAATGTTGTGCTTAGACTAGCTACCAGATTCCTCTGACTGTCCTAGGCACCAAGTGTCTACCAAACCGTAGCTGCAAGGTAAAATCTGTATGATGACATGAAGGTGATTCTAAATGCAAGAGAAGATATAAAACACACAACAACCCCGAGAAATAAACATTACCAAATCTAAACTCAAATGTTTTAAAATATCTAGAGAAACCAATAAAATGCCAACAAGTAATGGTGTTTTTATTGTAATTGTAAAAGTGTAAATTGTTGCTGGAGTCAACTCATCTACTAATGTGGATAAAGTAGAATTATAGATTAAAAAACTGAGGTTAGTAAATGTGAAGGAGTTTCACATGAAATGAGAGAGTAATATAGCACATACTCCCAACTTTCATGTACAAAAATCATATAGTTTGTAAGTTATTTTATTTCTTTACCAGTTAATTAACAGTTAATTAACAGGCTGCATTTATGGATTTTTAAATGAGGTTTTGATTGTTCAAACTTCTTCTTCTTCTATCGGCTGCTCCTGTTAGGTGTTGCCACAGCGGATCATCTTCTTCCATATCTTTCTGTCCTCTGCATCTTGCTCTGTTACACTCATCACTTGCATGTCCTCTCTCACCACATCCACAAACCTTCTCTTAGGCCTTCCTCTTTTCCTCTTCCCCTGGCAGCTCTATCCTTAGCATCCTTCTCCCAATATACCCAGCATCTCTCCTCTGCACATGTCCAAACCAACGCAATCTCGCCTCTCTGATTTTGTCTCCCAACCATCCAACTTGAGCTGACTCTCTAATGTACTCATTTCTAATCCTATCCATCCTCGTCACACCCAGTGCAAATCTTAGCATCTTTAATTCTGCTACCTCCAGCTCTGTCTCCTGCTTTCTGGTCAGTGCCACCATCTCCATCCCATATAACACAGCTGGTCTCACTACCGTCCTGTAGACCTTCCCTTTCACTCTTGCTGATACCCTTCTGTCACAGATTATTCCTGACACTCTTCTCCACCCATCCCACCCTGCCTGCACTCTCTTTTTCACCTCTCTTCCACAATCCCCATTACTCTGTACTGTTGATCCCAAGTATTTAAACTCATCCACCTTCGCCAACTCTACTCCCTGCATCCTCACCATTCCACTGACCTCCCTCTCATGTACACACATGTATTCTGTCTTGTTCCTACTGACCTTCATTCCTCTCCTCTCTAGAGCATATCTCCACCTCTCCAGGGTCTCCTCAACCTGCTCCCTACTATCGCTACAGATCACAATGTCATCAGCAAACATCATAGTCCACGCGGACTCCTGTCTAATCTCGCCTGTCAACCTGTCCATCACCATTGACCCAAATAAGAAAGGGCACAGAGCCTATCCCTGATGTAATCCCACCTCTAACTTGAATGCATCCGTCACTCCTACCGCAGACCTCACCACAGTCACACTTCCTTTGTACATATCTTGTACTTCTCTTACATACTTCTCTGCCATTCCCGACTTCCTAATACAATACCACAGCTCCTCTCAAGGCACCCTGTCATATGCTTTCTCCAGGTCCACAAAGATGCAATGCAACTCCTTCTGGCCTTCTCTAAACTTCTCCATCAACATCCTCAGAGCAAACATTGCATCTGTGGTGCTCTTTCTTGGCATGAAACCATACTGCTGCTCACTAATCATCACCTCACTTCTTAAACTAACTTCCACTACTCTTTCCCATAACTTTATGGTGTGGCTCATCAATTTTATTCCCCTGTAGTTACTGCAGTCCTGCACATCCTCATTCTTCTTAAATATCGGCACCAGTACACTTCTCCACTCCTCAGGCATCCTCTCACTTTCCAAGATTCCATTAAACAATCTGGTTAAAAACTCCACTGCCACCTCTCCTAAACCTCCATGCTTCCATAGGTATGTCATCTGGACCAACGGCCTTTCCATTCTTCATCCTCTTCATAGCTGTCCTTACTTCCTCCTTGCTAATCCGTTGCACTTCCTGATTCACTATCTCCACATCATCCAACCTCTTCTCTCTCTCATTCTCTTCATTCATCAGCCTCTCAAAGTACTCTTTCCATCACTTGTGAGTATGTTTCCATCTTTATCCTTTATCACTCTAACCTGCTGCACATCTTTCCCATCTTGGTCCCTCTGTCTAGCCAATCGGTACTGGTCCTTTTCTCCCTCCTTAGTGTCCAACCTCTCATACAACTCATCATATGCCTTTTCTTTATCCTTCGCCACCTCTCTCTTCACCTTACACCTTATCTCCTTGTACTCTTGTCTACTTTCTGCATCTCTCTGACTATTCCACTTCTTCTTTGCCATCCTCTTCCTCTGTGTACTCTCCTGTATTTCCACATTCTACCACCAGGTTTCCATTTCCTCCTTCTTCTTTCCAGATGACACTCCTAGCACCCTTCTGGCTGTCACCCTTACTACATCTGCTGTAGTTTCCCAGCTGTCTGGTAACTCTTCATTGCCACCCAGTGCTTGTCTCACCTCCTCACTAAACTCAGCCTTGCAGTCTTCCTTTTTCAACTTCCACCATTTGATCCTTGGCTCTTCCCTCACTCTCATTTTCTTCTTGATCTCCATCTTCATCCTACAGACCACCATCCTATACTGCTTAACTACACTTTCCCCTGCCACCACTTTGCAGTCTTCAGATCAACTCTTCTGCATAGGATGTAATCTAACTGTGTGCATCTTCTTCCCCTCTTGTACGTAACCCTATGTTCCTCCCTCTTCTTAAAATACGTATTCACCACAGCCATGCCCATCCTTTTGGCAAAATCCACTATACTCTGACCTTCTTCATTCTCTCCTTGACACCATACCTACCCATCACCTCCTCGTCTCTACTGTTCCCTTCACCAACATGCCCATTGAAATCCGCTCCAATCACCACTTTTTGTCCCTTGAATAAACTGTTCATCACTTCATCAACTCACTCCAAAAATCTTCTTTCTCACCCATTGCACACCCAACTTGTGGTGCATATGCACTAACAACATTCATCATCACACCTTCAATTTCCAGCTTCATAATCATTACTCTGCCTAACACTCTTTTCACCTCCAAAACACTCTTGACATACTGTTCCTTCAGAATAACTCCTACCCCATTTCTTCTCCCATCCACACCATGATAGAAAAATTTGAATCCACCTCCAATCCACCTGGTCTTACTCCCTTTCCATTTAGTCTCTTGCACACACAATATATCAACTTTCCTTCTCTCCATCATATCTGCTAACTCTCTTCCCTTACCAGTCATACTGCCAACATTCAAAGTTCCTAACCTCAGTTTCACTGTCTTTACTTTCCTCCTCTCCTCCTGCATCCGGACACATCTCCCCCTTCTTCTTCTTCTTCTTCTTCTTTGAACAACAGTAGACCAATTTCCGCCAGCACCGTGTTGGCTAACAGTACTGGTGGCAGTCGTTGTTAACCTGGGGCTCGACCGATTCGGTATGGAAATTTGTATTTTTGTCCGCATATTGATCTGACATAACCCTCCCCATTTATCCAGGCTTGGGACCGGCACAAAGAGACATACTGGTTTGTGCATCCCCTGTGGCTGGGTTGTTTATTACCATGAACAAAAAGGCAAAAACTGTCTGTAGTGTTTAAATCTTCAATAAATGATCCATAAAAACAGTGTTGTGTGCGAAAAGATAAAACCAATAAATAAATCCAATAAAACCAGCAATAAAATCATAGTCAGGATCAGCTCCACCTATATTGTCCCCAGTGCTTCACTCTTGTCTGCTCTTCTCACTTATAAGGTCTGCTCAGCAGGGCTAAGACACAAGGAGAATGCAGTCCACAATTCGACTCCTGTTCCAGTCCACTCCTTTGGTACCCTCAGTGACTCACACTGACTTCAGCTTCTTCTTCCTGACACCTCCGTCTGACACCACAGGACCCTTGGAGTAGTGATCGTCCCTTCTTCGACCACTCAGCAGGATTATTTCACCCCCGGAGCACCATTCACCTTGCTCTACCACAGAACAGCTCTATCCGCTGCTTCACCTCTCCTCCATTGCACTGGCCAGACCACGTGATCCTGTTTTCTCTTTCTCGCCCATTTTCTCTCTGGTCTTTTTCCCTTCTCACCTACTCAGACCTTTTTATAGCCCTGTTAGCATAGGTACTTTCCTTTGACCACAGAGCTGTAATGTGGGATAGCTGTGCTGATTGCACACATAAACGACCAATCAGACAATTCCTTGACTGAGCATTCTGTGGCTGCATGGCTCTTCTCCTGCATACACCTGCACTCATGAAATGTAAGCTGCACTATATTTAAAGAGCCTGCATCGGCTCTGATCTGCAACGAACCCCTGACACACTTTACCACACCAGATGTGTAGGAATGCCATCCTGAGAAATAATTCCATGAATGTGTTCTGGTATCCCTGCTCTGGGAGACATTTATTTAAACATACATACTGTGGATCTGTCCTTCACAGAATGAAGATGATGAGAATTTAGGAAGGATCTCAGAGCAGAGGTGGTAAAGTTCTTGGTGCCGCAGCATTCTACAAGCATCAGAAACTAAATAAATTTAAAGAAAAAAAAACATACATAAAACATTATTAAAAAATACAACAAACAAAACCGGCCATGATCGAGCTCAAGATCCACCACATTCTGGCAACAGGCCTTGTTAATGTCATTGTAAAGGAATGAATTATGGCTATTCTGTGTAGTAAGTAAGTGGTGAATTTATTATCATAAAAACAGCATGTTTTTAGAAACTGAATAAGACTGCAAAAATTATTGGTAATTGACAGGGCAAACAAAAACATAATGTAATGACCTACTATTCAGGGTGATGTAGTGGTGCAGCACTTCACACTTCTGCTTCACACTTCCAGAGTCTGAATTTCTGAATGCTGCCTGTTTGGTGAAGTTTTGCATGTTCTTCCTCTGATTGTGTCCATTTCCCTTTGTGTATTCCAATGTCCCTTTTATAGGATGAGACTGTGGATATTTAACAAAACTTTTTAATTTGGAATGGGACTGTAGTGTCCTACTATGAGAATGCAATCTTTTCTTAAATGTTTCCAGTATATCAGCTTACTTTATATGTCTTATTAGTTCAATTCTTCTGATTAATGACTCTCTAGGTGAAAGAGTGATGAAAAGCATTGTCTTTTCTCAGCTCCATCTATTTTGTTTTCACTAGATAGCCTGCCTCATGTAATAGCTTCTATTAAAGTCTCCCTGAACCTTTTTCTCAGGGGGTATTTCTCAGGGGATATTCGGAAGTTGAGGACGCTCTCAATCAGTGGTTCGCTAAAGTGATTACACGTGACGTAGCTGCACGAGGCGTGCGTATCCGTGGGCCTATTCTGAAAGCGAAGGCGGAGGATTTAGCTAAAAAGTTGGGTCATGACGAATTTAAGGCAACAGATGGATGGTTGTCTAGATGGAAAGTTCAAGAAAGCACATGGCGAAAAAGGCAGTGCTGATGCTGACGGCACTGAAAAGTGGAAGTCCAGTAAATTACCCAAGTTGCTTCAGCAGTTTAGTGCAGATGACATTTACAATGCCGATGAAACTGGCCTGTATTATCGTGCAACACCTGATGGTTCGCTGTGCTGCAAACATGAAACGCTAGTGGGTTCCAAGAAAGCAATGGATCGCGTAACTGTGTCCTAACATGTCAGGAAGTGGTAAAAGGAAATTGTTAGTTATAGGTAAAAGTGCTAAGCCTCGATGCTTTAAGGGGCTTAGAATGGATGGATTGCCAGTTCTGTACCATGCAAACAAAAATGCATGGATGACTTCTGAAATTTTTTCGAAGTGGTTGTCAGAATGTGATGTGGAATTGCAGCACAAGTCGAAAAAAATTCTGTTGCTTTTTGATAATTGCGCAGCTCACCCTCACTTAGATTCTTTGAAAAACATTCAATTGGAATTTCTGCCTCCGAACACCTCATCCATCCTGCAACCAATGGATATGGGAATCATAAAAAATTTTAAAACTTTGTATCGAGGCAAATTGGTGAGCTACATTCTGGAAGCAATCGAAGAAAATCTGTTGCAAGAAAGTTCAACAGCTACGGATGTTAGTGGGAAGATTAACATATTGCAGGCAATACAATTTGTTGCTGACAGTTGGCGAGAAATAATCCAGAGCACTATTCAAAACTATTTTGCCCATTTTGGTTGGAAGAACTCTGAGCAGTCGGAGACACGAACTGACAGAAATTATGTTGCTGAAACAACTTTGCAGGTGCAAAGTGTGGAAAATTATGAGGAATTTATCAGCATTGACGACAACATTGAGTGTTACAACGAAAATGACGATTGTGACGACGCGATTGTCGAGGAAATTGCTGCGAAACGCGAAGAGACAACAGATAACCAAGAAACTGATGAAGCCGATGCGACATGAAGAAATTGAGCAAGTGACTCATCGGGATGCCAGGAAATTTATCGCTGGATTGTGATTGTATTTTATGCAGACAGGCAACGAGGGCAGTCCTATATCTGCATTAGATGCATGTGCTGATTTTGTGCAATGCCAATCCATAAAGAGAACAAGACAAAGCAAAATCGACAGCTTTCTTATTAAACAGGATTAACTATCAGTAACCACATATAAGAATCGATTTACTACCTTTCTCTTGTTATTTGGATAGAAGGGAATATTATAATGTTTGGATGACAAATTTGTCAAGTCGTTTTTAAAAGAATAAATGGCAATTTATGGTGTGGCAACATATATTCAAACATATGTAATGTCTTTCTATTACAAAATTTAACCTTTTTTTGCAAACTTCACATAATTGGGCCAGCCGCTTAATTGGGGCAAAACGTCTCCATCCAGATGTGTTCTGATTAAGCGGAATCGACTGTATTTATAGGTGTACAACCACAGACAATAAATAATGATTACGAAGAAATACATAGCAGACAGTATACATTAAACATTAAAGCTTTAAAAGACACTTACAAGGCAAGTGATTTCCACGGTCATTTCGTGACAAAGAGAAGCACATAGACAGAGGTTGAAATTGCTGCATACCACAACTAACCAGACCCGGGTGTTTATATACCTTAAAGATACGCTTCAGACGTGACCGAAACAAGAGATAAAGGGGTGCCTACGTGAGACACATGGGGTGCATTGAATTTAAATGTTTATTATAGGACTTATTTGTTGTACATGAGTTTCATAGACATTTATAACACCACTGTGGGTGTGGAACATGACTGACAGGTGTGTTAATAAATGACAAGACAAAGGGGGAGCATAGTTCAACAAATAACAGTAATGGTTAACAGCATGTGGGGCAGAACAGACACCAATAAAAAAATATTCAAATGTTTTTATTTAATTGGTATCTTAACATATAACAAAGTACATTTTCAGTTGCAGCATATTGATATGTTAGTGTATTGCTACTTAAATAATTAAACTATTCACAATTATTAGTTTTCTTTTGCCAAGATAGTCATAAAAAATTAACAGTTTAATTTAAATGTTTTAAATAATTGGGATAGAATGGAATTGACAATGTCATTAAATGTTACTCATGGGTTAAATTTGAATTTATGCCTTTATGTGACTGCTGACACATAAAGTCACAATGTAGGTTTAATATTTTTAGTCATTATATTGCCTATTCAGACAGTGGAATTAAAATTCATTTTGTGCTTTGAAAAGCCATTGTCGTTTTTGTTATATTGTAAAAATAGTCTGTGCAATTAGGGTATGTACTATGAAAAATGATTTGTCCTTTTAGTCAAATTAACTTTTCCTTTTGCAGTCAAGGCAATGAAATGTGGGAAAATTGTTGACAAAATATATAATTCCAATTGTTAAATGATAGTCTTCACAAGTGTATAGCTAAATGTGGTGGAGCATGCTCAGATATGTCTTAGAGCATAGATGTACATGTGCTTATTCTGCTGGCTGTCTTGTACTTGACCTTCTAGCATAAGAGACTTTATCATGTTTTTGATGCAAGTTGAGTTTAATTATATTCTTTTATGAGTACAAAGTAAGAATGTGCAAGTTTAAATTAACTTCTAAAATATGATATTTCTGGAAGCACATTGGTTTGTCAAACCACAATACTGAGAGCAAGGATAATCTAAATTACTTATTGTAACCTTAGTATGATGTAAGAGTAATCCTATAAAACAATATATACAGTACATAAATAGAAAAAAAAACTTTAAATACCTTTAATTAACTTTGAAAAAATATATTCCTTTGCTACTAAAAAAAGCTGTTAATATAACTTAAAGTTCTAAAGCCAGCAGATTACTTTCTGGAGAATATCCAAATGAGTGTTCAACAAGCATTATATGAGCAGACAAAGGTGGCTATAGAAGAGCAAAAATAATTACAGAGGGACTGAAAAAAAAAAAAAAACGAAGTAACATATTTATATTTAAACTAAAGAAAATAAATTTCAATTCAAGATGTATGAAAAAAACATGTTTACTTGTGCTTATGGTGGCCTAATTATGGTGTAGCATTCAGCACACTGTCCTGAAGATTAACCAAGTTAGATGCCAAGTTGGAGACAAGGTGAAAGGGTCTGATGTATTCCATAAATTTCAGGAAGATTTCCACTATATTAATGATGCCCAGGAAGACTAAAAAATACAGTAACATTGTAAATACTTACAATATTTTAATTATTTTAGGATTTGGAGTCTGTCCAATGACAAATTTGTTTAAAAAATTACACTTTCTTTTTTTTTTTTTTTAATTTATTGAATTTATTAAAAGCAAATATCATTAAGTACACGTAAGTCAAATTTTACAAAACTAAGTTCAAATTGTCCTCCATAACATTACACTTTATAAAGTTAACACAACTCCAATTTATTTCAACAACATATAGATCCAATAATGATGAATTTAACATAACAGGTAAACTGTGCCCAAACTTTACACTGGCTATTACAGACTGAAATCAAAAGCTTCTTCCTTTTGGGTGCATACACTGTCAGCATGGCGCTGTCAGATCTAAACACTAGCGTGGTGAATTGCTCGTGTACTGAAATGACGTTTGGTGTAGGTGGAAGTCCCATTTTACTTCTGGTGCCAAGCAGAGTTGTGTTGTGGTGCAGAGCAGTCTATTAGCTGGCTAAAGAGCTGTGAAGAAGCTGTCTGTTGTTACGGTCCTGCCTTTGTCCAGTCTGATAGTGGTCACAGGACATCATACCTTTGATTGCCAGTACAACAAACAGTTCTGAGCAGGCATCAGCCACAGTGCTACTCTTGTGAAAAGAATGGAGACAAATGCCATCAACTCAGAGAGGGAGAGGCAAGTTCATTGTACCACGTGAGCGTCACTGACAAAATAAAACTAAATAACAAAAAAACAAGTGCTAACTTTTACAAGTAGCCAAAATGTACACTGGGTGTTACAGACTCAAATCAAATGTATGTTTTTATTATATTGTAGAAATAATAATAATTTAACTAATTAACAGCCACATGTAAATCAAATGTTTTTTTTTCTTTTGGTTATATTCTTGAATAAAAGCACAACATATAGTGTGTTTATTTGATATTTGGACTAAAGTCTTCACACATTATACACTTCTCGTCATTAATAGTATAACATGGAAAACGTTTCTGCTTTAGGTACTGTATGTATTCAGCATTTCTTGCATTTCTCGCATTTCCTTTCATCCTACACTTACCCAAATCTTTGTAGACACGGAGCACACATGAAATGCATGTATTCCAAATAACGATATATTGTATTATTTATCCTATACAACTCCAGGCACATCACATGCAGCTAAGGAGCCTTGGCTTGGGCTAGGAGAACCTGTTGCCCGCAAGCTGAACTCCGTCAAGGCAGGGGATGGGATAGCAGGCTGCTTGCTGCTTGTGCTGATCGACAAAACAAAAGATGCTGATGGTTGAGGTGTGAAGGGATTTAAGGTGAGCTGGGATTACGAGTTTTTCCATAGGCTTCAGGAATTCTAGTATTAACATAGAGTTCTTTGGGTTTTCATAACATTTACAAAGCATCAGTGAAGTGTCTTTTTATCTCTGCAATGTTACCTGGTAACAAAATTTCACTTGGCTTAACCAAGGCACATTTTTCTTTTCTTTCATATTAATAAGTAATTTTATTATCATGTCAAAGTACTACACTGAATAAAAAATCAAAATATATATCAAAAATATAATACAAAATGACAAATACTAGCATAATATCCATCCAACCATCCATCCATTTTCCAACCCACTGAATCTAAACACAGGGTCACGGGGGTCTGCTGGAGCCAATCCCAGCCAACACAGGGCACAAGGCAGGAAACAATCCTGGGCAGGGTGCCAACCCACCGCAGACTAGCATAATATCAGTATCAATATTACCCTACAAAAGGAGAAAAGGAACTGAAATAAGTACCCCATTTAGCTATTAATATTAGGAAAAACACAGTCATTTGTTAAAATTATATAAATAAGTAAAAACTTGTAAAGGAACTGATTTATCGTATAATGGCAGTACAAATGGTAAACAATGGGAAAGAACATCAGGGGCTTGCCACAACTGGGTGACCCATAGTTCTTGATAAGCACAAATAAAGCTAACCAGACTTGATTGACTAGAAAAAGTCATAACAAAGATTCTGATATGGTAAATATTCATATGCAGTTCTTATCAAATATATCAATAGAAAGAGCAAGTTGTTTTTTCAACAAGTTTAGAACAGTTTTATTTAGTTGTGATCAGATGTCTCTTTGGTTTTTCACTTAAGGCATTCTTTGAATGAGTTATGTTTTATTTCAATTTATTCCCAGTACTATAAGGCATAGAGTTACAACATCCAGTCACCAACAGAAGATGCTAAAGTAATTTTATTTATGCAAAAAGAAAGTAAAAGAAAGAACATTACTTACTGCTGTACTTTGTATTTGCATGTAGAAAACAGTTTAATTTTCAGCTACATGTTACTACTCAGAAGTTGACAGTGTGAGTGCAGTCTGTATGATTAAAATATCAACAATTTATTTTCAGCAGTTTTTATTGTACAACAAGCAAAAACAGTTTCAAAATTGAAATAAAATAAACACAAATTACCTGTAATTGCAGATGAGTGAAGAAAAAAATAGTTTTAAATAGTATCATTAAAATCTTTAAAATTGTTCAGTTCTGCCAGATTCAAAAACTGTAAAGGGGTTAAAAATAAGAACAGGACAACAAGATTAAAAAATGTAGTTAAAATATAGTCAGAGGTCAAAACCATGAGCAGTGAAACACCAAAAAGAAACTATCAAAACCCCTTCTTATTACTAATTCTTTTTATATGTTTCTTTTCCCATATATATATGTGGGATTAATGTCCCTTATCTGTGTGGGACTGATGTGTTTGACCGGCCTTCTTCATACAGTCTCATACCACCTTCCCAGTTAGACCTTTTTTCTTCAAGATTTCCTTTATTTTATCCACCTCTGCTTCAGGCCACCCTGCTTAATCTTCCCCTGTACTTCCATTCTTACCACTCTTCTACTCACATTTTCTTTGTCTGTACTCATCGCATGTCCATACCACTTCAACCAATGGCAATGCATAGAATTCGTGGGCCTCCCTCAATAATCCAGATAGAGGTCCCTCCCTGAATAAAGCAACCCCAATTTAATGCTTCCATATTTAGCATTAAAACACATCTGACACTCTTTAAATGTTGCTGTTGACATAAAACAGCTCTTGTCTGAAGAAACAATTTTTAAGGATATGTTCACATGGTAGATAAAGATGACTCTATCCTGATTTTAGCCTCATATCTGTTTTGTTTTTTTTGGACTGCTCAGTTAAATTTTGTGAATGAACCAAATCTGTCTATTATGAATGTGCCCCAGAAACACAAAATGAATAAAACAACTTTGTTAGACAGATGTAACCTAAAAGATGCTAGGTGCATACAAATTCCTCAGCCCATGTTTTCAAGGAAGAAAACCAAGAAACAAAAGATCAGAGCTGTTAGTTTGGGAATATTTAGTCCTGCTGATATTCTATACATACAACAACAACATTTATTTATATAGTACATTTTCATACAAAAAGTAGCTCAAAGTGCTTTACATAGTGAAGAAAAGAAAAAATAAAAGACAAAATAAGAAATTTAAATAAGACAAAATTAGTTAACATAGAAAAGGAGTAAGGTCCAATGGCCTGGGTGGACAGAAAAAAAAAAAAAAAAAACTCCAGAAAGCTGGAGAAAAAAATAAAATCTGTAGGGGTTCCAGGCCACGAGACCGCCCAGTCCCCTCTGGGCATTCTACCTAACATAAGTGAAATAGTCCTCTTTGTAGTTAGGGTTATCACGGAGTCATTTGATGCTGATGGTCATACAGACTTCTGGCTTTTAATCAATCCATCATTGTTGGAACATCATGGTGCTTTGAGTAGACACGCCACCACCAAAAGGACACCGGAAAAGGAAACAGAAGAGAGAGTAGGGGTTAGTACAGATTTTAGAGCCACCATGAATAGTTATTATAATGAGTTGGATATATAGAGTATCAGGATTTAAATTACAATAAAGTTATGAAAAGGCCATGTTAAAGTAATGTGTTTTCAGCAGTTATTAAAGTGCTCCACTGTATTAGCCTGGCAAATTCCTACTGGCAGACTATTTCAGATTTTAGGTGCATAACAGCAGAAGGCCGCCTCACCACTTCTTTTAAGATTTGCTCTTGGAATTTTAAGGAGAAACTCAGTTGAGGATCTGAGGTTACGATTTGGAATATAAGATGTCAGACATTCCGATATATAAGATGGGGCAAGATTATTTAAGGCTTTATAAACCATAAGCAGAATTTTAAAGTCAATTCTGAATGACACAGGTAACCAGTGTAGTGGCAACAAAACTGGAGCGATGTTCTCGGAATTTTCTTTTCCTGGTTAGGATTCTAGCAGCTGCATTCTGCACTAGTTGCAAACGATTTATGTCTTTTTTTGGTAGTCCTGAGAGGAGTGCGTCACAGTAATCTAGTCGACTGAAAACAAACGCATGAACTAATTTCTCAGCATCTTTCAATGATATAAGAGGTCTAACTTTTGCTATGTTTCTTAAGTGAAAAAATGCTGTCCTAGTGATCTGATTAATATGCGATTTAAAATTTAGATTACAGTCAACTGTTACCCCTAAGCTTTTTACCTCCGTTTTGACTTTTAATCCTAATGCATCCAGTTTATTTCTAATAGCCTCATTGTATCCATTATTGCCAATCACTATGATTTCGGTTTTCTCTTTATTTAACTTGAGAAAGTTACTATTCATCCATTCTGATATATAAGTTAGACATTGTGTTAGTGAATCAAGAGAATCGGGGTCATCAGGTGCAATTGATAAATACAGCTGTGTGTCATCAGCATAGCTGTGGTAGCTCATGTTGTGCCCTGAGATAATCTGACCTAATGGAAGCATGTAGATTGAGAAGAGCAGTGGACCCAGGATAGAGCCTTGTGGAACACCATATAGGATATCATGTGTCTTTGAGTTGTAATTACCACAACTAACAAAGAATTTTGTCCCTGCCAGGTAGGATTCAAACCAATTTAAGACACTGCCAGAGAGGCCCACCCATTGACTAAGGCGATTTCTAAGAATATTATGTCAATAGTGTCAAATGCGGCACTCAGATCTAAGAGGATGAGAACAGATAAATGACCTCTGTCTGCATTTACCCGCAAATCATTTAACGAGTGCAGTTTCTGTGCTGTGATTTGTTCTGAAACCTGACTGAAATTTATCAAGAATAGCATGTTTATTGATGTGCTCATTTAACTGCATAATTACTGCCTTCTCTAGAATTGTACTTAAGAAAGGCAGGTTAGAGATGGGTCTAAAATTTTCAAGAGCAGTGGGGTTGAGATTATTTTTCTTAAGTAGGGGTTTAACTACAGCAGTCTTAAGACAGTCTGGGAAGTCCCCCGTATCTAATGATGAATTTACTATGTCAAGAACATCATCAATTAGCACGCCTGATACTTCTTTGAAAAAATTTGGTGGTATTGGGTCAAGGACGCAGGTGGAGGGTTTCATTTGAAAAATTATTTTATGTAAATCAGGTAAATCTATGCTAGTGAAAGAGTTTAATTTGTTTATAACGGAATACTGGGGTTTAGGAGGATCCTTAGTGTTGGGGAGATATACTATGTTATTTCTAATATCATTAATATTTTGATTGAAAAATACAGCAATAGCCTCACAGGTTTTACTGGAAGTACTTATGAGGCATTCCTTTGAGTTACCTGGGTTTAACAGACGATCAATCATCGAGAATAAGACTCTGGGATTACTAGCATTGTTATTTATAATCTTAGAGAAATAGCAGCGCCTCTCAAGAGGGACTGTGTTATTGTATTCTGTTATTTTAACTTTTAATATTTCATAGTGGATAGTTAGTTTAGTCTTCCTCCATTTACGCTCAGCTCTATGGCATGTTCTCTTTAAATCAGACACTCTTTGGGTCTTCCATGGTATAACAATGCTAGAAAATTTTTTAACTGTCTTTTCAGGTGCAACTATGTCAACAGCAGCTCTCATTTTAGTATTAAATCTTTCCACCTTACTATTTACATTATCCTTGCTATTATAGTTGGCACTATAAACGGACTGATTGCTTAGATTGTTTGTAAGTTTTAAAGCTGCTGATGAGTCAAAGAAGCGTTTTTTAACAATATGCTTCTCATGAGTGTTTTCTATCATTATTTCTGTATTGAAAAGTAGAAGAAAATGGTCTGATAGACCCGTATCAATGACCTGCTTTATATCAACTTTTAGTCCTTTAGTAATCATCACTAAGTCTAACGTATGACCTGCTTTATGTGTAGGCTGATTAACGAGCTGTCTCAAATCGAAAGAGTCCAGGAGGTTCATAAATTCTTTTACTTTTTGGTCACACTGATTATCTATATGAAAATTAAAGTTGCTGACTATTAAGAGTGTGTCATAGATCGGAATTAAAATTGACATTAAGTCAGAGAATTCCTCAAAAAAAGATGTGTTGAATTTTACTACTATATAATAATACTAGAACGTGAGAATCTCCATGGATAACAACGGCGAGATACTCAAAGGACTTGAATTTACCAAAACTGAAATCTTTACATTTTAACCGTTTTGAGTAAATGTTTGCCAAGCTGCCGCCTCTTTTTCCTTGGCGATCTGCATGAGTAAAACTGTAATCCGGAGGCGCAGATTCGATTAAAACAGCTGCGCCATCTGAGTTAAGCCACGTTTCACATCTATTTTTTTATCACTAATACGATTGTTGATAAAAAACGTCTTGTTAGTTAAATCTGTAACATTTAATAGAGCCATATTTAATGTTTTGGATGGGGCAGAGATGAATACTATGTGCATTTTTGTTCCATGTGGAACAAAAACCTGCAGCCACTGCGGCCCTCCAGGACTGACTTTGCCCACCCCTGCTTTAAGCATAAATATAATCATTGGTAGTTTGGCAGTGGTGTGTTGTGCCAGTTGCTTGATCTGGGCAGCACTAAGTTATTTTCTTTTCCTTATGATGGAACACTTCATTGTCTTCTAGCTAAATTATGCTGATTTTTTTGCATTCGCCTGCCTGTTGCCTGTAATATCATGTGATGCAACACACCAGATTTTCACTGTTTTGTTTCAGCCTAAAAATGAACAGAATGTTTCTTGTTTTTGCAAAACTAAATATCTTTTTTGTGACTGACTTTGTGGAGGATTGGTGAGGGGGTCCTTTTGGTCTGGAGAACTCTGTTACACCACTGATTTCCACATACTGTCCTGTACTTTTTTAGATATCTTTCTTACTTTCCTACTTTTTTTGTCTCATATTTTTCTGCCCTTCCTTATAACTCCCCACATCCATCTCAACAATCTAATTTCTGCCACAAGCAAATTCTTCCCAAGTGCTCCCTTTACTGCTCCCTTTACTGCCCATTGCTGGTCTTACTTCTGTCTTAAAAACCTTGCCTTTAATCCATCTCCTTGACTCTTTGATCACACAATACTACTGATAACTTCTTACAATTGTTCCATCATCACTGCACTCTGTGTGTTATTTATTCATCTAATTATCTATCTTTAGCTACAATGAATTCTAAATATTTAAACTTATGCACTCTTTTAAATAGCTCTCTCTTGAGGCGAAATTCTGAATCTTACTGATAATTATACTCTGTCTTCTTCCTAGTTATCATCAATCCTCTGTCTTCTAAAGCCCTTCTCCATTGGTCTAAGTTCCTCTACATTTCCTGCTTTCAGTGCTAAACAACACAATGTCATCAGCAAAAAGCATGCATCGATGAGTCAATACATCTGTAACCAAATCAAAGAGGTCTTTAAGAATATCCCTGGTGCACAGCTACTCTAACTGGGATCTTGTAGGTTACCTTGACATTTCTGTTAATCCTGGTTCTCTCTCTCTCTCTCTCTCGAACATTTTCTGGTTAATCTTTACATACTTCTTTTGTACTCCTTTTTGTCCCATGCACCCAAAGGCCTCTCATTAAACACCATATTCAAACCTTTCTGTTTTTATTAGTTCTTCTCTATGGTTTTATGTCAGGGAGTGGAACAACCGATGTAATTTGCATATTGAGAAAAATCAATCTGTTCATCCCGTATGTTGGTCTCTTCCCTAAGTTTTGTCTCAACAACCCTTTCCAGATTTTCATTTTGTGCGCATCAACTTTGAGTTTTACTAATCACTATCAAATACCTATAAATGGAGAGGTCTAAAATTTTATTTACAAAGTCTTTGTCTTTATCATACAAAATCTAAGCTCAGAAGTCAATATCTAGAATTTCTAGTGATATGAACACTTATTGTTTTGTTTTTAATTCAAATTGTTGGATGCCAGGATTAGAGAAATGCAATTTAATTGCATCACATTGACGATTTTATGTGTTATGTGCCCACAAACACATAACACCATTGGGGCACTGTTACTAACAGCAAAACAGCCGTGTCAAAGCAGCCAAACACAAATTGGCGGTCCAAATGCCTTAAAACGATCCACAAAATGGTGGCACAGTGCCATCACAAAAATAATGTTAAAAAATAATAACACCTTGTATAACAAGTGCAGAAAATAATAGTGGAAATATGTCCAGAAGTGCAAAAAACCAATAATTATACCAGAATCTTATCTTTTTACAGTCAATGCTCAGACAAATAATGAGGTACTGCATTAAATGAGTTTAAAGAGGTTTAACCCATCTAATAGGGGAAACTGAGTCCTGACAAAATGTCATCAATTCTGTGAGAGATCTGAAAATCTGTATACCTGTCAAGATGTACAGTATGTTGTTTTTTTCTCATTTGTTTTTATTTATTTTTTTACTGTCTAGTCAGTGATGTGATATTGGTGACATTTTGTGAAATCTGTTGTTGCAGCGTTGCTTGTTTCAGTGGCATGTGAGCAGTGAGTGACATCTCGATGTCCATTTTATTTAAAGTGGGCTTACTGGTTGTTTGCCGTCTGTTCTTTTTTTTTTTCCAACAACAACTAAAAATCTTGTTTTGATTTATTGGTTTCTTGAATTCTTGCCTGTTTAACAACCTCTTAAGTTGCCATTTGGCTTTGTTTATTTCTCTCTAGTGAATCTGACACTGCCTGCCTACCTTCTCATTTTAATACTCCTCTAATAAAAACATGGAAGCATAATTTCTGCTATTTGCATTATGGGAAGGTAAAATTAATAACATAAAAGATTGAATTGAACATACAAAGAAAATATGTATACAGTACTTAATGAATTAACATCATGCATTTTTTCCACTACTGAAGAAAGGAATTGTTCTGTAGAAGAAGCAAATGTAATGCATAGCAGCTTTTTGTCTCACAATTGGCAAGAAAAATGTGAGTATGTGCTTTGACATATTTGGATCTGGTGAGATGATTCATCGCATCTCATGGAAAGTCTCTGACACTCATGAAGGCCGTTCACTTTAATGTGAACTTCTTTTAAGAAGCAAATCTGGTAACTGACACCCAAAACTAATATATTTCAAGGCCCTATTTTTGGAACCTTCTTTCTGATTGATTCCACGGATGCAGTAAATGTTGAATGTCTAGAATTTGTTTGTTATATCTGAGTATACAGTAGATCCCTGCGAAGTCGTTGTTCAGAGTTCATGGCCTCAGTCATTTGCGGATTTTTCCTTAGAATCTATCTAATAATTATTACCAGAAACCGCAAATATCCTCCGCAATTTTTATGGCTTTTTTGTGGCAATACTGCAATGTAGAGAGAACAGGAAGCAACTGTAGTGGAAATGCGGTTTGGGATGGTGAAAGTAGCCAAAAGAATTTGAAACTGCGACTCCTAGCAGTCCCTGCGGTGGCTCTGATTGGTCTTCTGCTGAGGGTGCTGGAGTTATTGGGGTCAAAGGATGTCAGCGTGACTTTTACAAAGGGGGCCGGTGACCAAAACAAGTTCCTGTCTCTCTGCCTGCCTTCTGTTGGGTTACCTGTACTGATTCGTTTTGTCTTGGATCGTTTTGTGTTTGCTGTCTGCATTGTCTGCCCTTGTACATGAGGACTGTAAATGGATTCATGGCCATCCTGCAAAGAAAGAAGCGCTCCTGAAACCGTCTTCACCATTTCAGGAACTAGCGGTAGGACTATCTTTACATTCCCATTCAACGTGCGGATCGCTGGACTATCTATTTTCATCATTACATTTCATCCTCTGCCATTTTTCATGATTTACTGTGTGTGTTTTGTTGGTGCTTTGTTGTATTTAATGTGTAATCGCTGTAAGGGGAACAGGACTGGTATCGTTGTTTTCATTTATATCATTTGTTTTCATTACATTCTTTATTAGCTGTTTAATTACCAGATTACTTTGTTTTTGTCTCTGTTTGTGAGTGCGTGCGGGTCGGGTGAAGGCTGGGTGTGTCCCTGCATTCTCCACCATAAAAATAAATAAATCGCCGTCTTCTCGATGGGGTGAATCTTAGTGGCACCGGACTGCTACAGCGTTATTCATTTGTCCTTGCTGCTGATTGACTGTGATGCATCTCCAGCTGAGTGTTCTTGTGTTTTCTGTTTTGTTCCTCTTAACTCTTAAACCGCCACAACCAGCGGTTTGCGAGCACGCAGGAGCTGACTTAAAAGCCTGAAGAGCACCTGTCCTTTTGGGCTGATTGCTTTATTTCTCTCTCCTCCTCCAGACATCCTCTGCTCCTGTTGGGGGTTGTGCTCTCCTATGATGTTTGTCTATTCTGTAATCAATAACGCTCTGCACCATCTAAGGCTTCTGGCAGTGAAAACATGCTTGCATTAACTACAGTACATATAGTGGTAACATCAGTATTTTACATTCTAGCACTGCGGGAGACATAGCAGTACAGTACAGTATACAGGTTTACCTTTACATTCTTTTTTTTAGGTAATGTATTAAGCTGAGTTTGAAATTAAATTAATTTGTTTTGGGGGAATATTTAGGGTTTAAACTATAAAAATAGGCACTTTTTTAACCACATCCAAAATTTGCGGTTTTTCACAATTCGCAGGTGAATTTTGGGGGTGTACTGTATAGGCATTTTTTTAATGTTAAGCTGTAATGCATAAAAAAGCCTATTTTAAATAGGAATCTATACAACATTCTACACAGGAACCACAGAGAGCATCCTGAGCACCTGCATCACTGTCTGGTTTGGAAATTGCATGGTCAGGGATCGCAAAGCCCTACAACAGATAGTGAAGACAGCTGAGAAGATCATCGGTGTCTCTCTTCCCTCCATCATGGACATTTACACCACACGCTGCATCCGCAAAGCCACCAGCATTGTGAATGATCCAACACACCCTTCACATTCACTGTTTACACTCCTGCCATTGGGAAAAAGGTACCTAAGCATTCGGGTCTTCACCACCATAATGTGTAACAGTTTCTTCCCCCAAGCAGTCAGACTCCTGAACACTCATGGACTGGTCTGATATATGATATATGTGTTCTGTTCTGCAGTGTTGAACATGGTTGCACATGTTTGCACATTTGACTCACATGCACCTTGTTATATATTATGTGTCCTTATGTTATGTGTCATGGATTCTTCATTGTCCTTTGTTTTATGTAACACCATGGTCCTGGAGGAACGTTGTTTCGTTTCACTGTATGCTGTACTACTGTATATGGATGAAATGACAATAAATACTCTTGAATCTCTTGAAATCTGTATCTACTGTATTTAAGTACTTATTTACTGTATTTCAATGTTATTTTCTATATTACAAAATACATTAAATAAAGCTGTGATGTAATTTAAGTGTAGCAATCTCTTTACACAGTTCTCTGATTTCATTGCCATCTCCACATTTGGAGATGGTGGAGTGAAAAGAGTGTATTTCTTTTTTGATCTGTGACTTATTACTGGAAATATCCACTCTCGGGTATGTAAAATGCATGTGCGTATTTGTATTCAGTGTGTTCTTATGTACCATAAGGAGACCTTCTGTCATAAACCAGTATGAAAAATCTGACTTGCTACCATCTACCCAAGGTTTCAAGGACTTCTTTGTCAATTTGAAGACTTCAGAATGGATTCTATTTTCTAAAACAAATTTGCATCATGGTTAGATAACTAAAATATTTCAGCAAGCTAATCAAACAATTATCAGAGATAACTGATTTGAAGGAAGGTTTGAAAAGCATGGTGTGGCTGGAGCCAATGCACTACACCAGTATCACAATCAAACACGCCATGTAATACATGTTTGCACTTTTAATCCAGTTACAGTCATATCCCTTCTAAAAATGGTTCTCCAGATCTCTATGCAGTGTGATCAACATATGACATATTCTTCTCAGACATAATACCTGTGGACCTGCAACACTGAAAACAAGTGAGCCTGTTTAGAAGGTAGGAAAAATAAAAAATTGCCTCCCATGGGATTATAAGACACAGAAAAATAAAGTAAGTCTTTATTATTAATGTTAATAGTAATATCTAAAAAACATTTCTCTGTGTCAGTCCCAAGCCCGGATAAATGGGGAGGATTACATCAGGAAGGGCATCCGGTGTAAAATTTTGCCAAATCAATATGCAGACAACCATTTTAGATGACCCGCTGTGGCAACCCCTAACAGGAGCAGCCGAAAGAAGAAGAAGAAATAACATCTAAAAAACAGATTCTAGTCATACTATAGTTGTAAATTTGAAATTATTTTCACAGTGGCCTTTCCTCTAATCTTTTCTGTTTATACCTATATGTCCTGAGAGCATCCTAAGAGATGGTAGCTTTGACTCAGACTATGAGCTATCCTGTCTACTTTGTCGTTTCAGCTTTGAAATCTTAATAATTGCCTTTAGATGCTGGTCTTCTTAACCAGGCATCATAATGTATGTGACAGTTATATATGATTCAAGTTTTTTTGATATCTATAGAATGTAACAGTGCTATGCATCTTCTTCCTAGAAAGTACAAGTGATATTGGAAAGGAATTTTGGCCACCTAGCTGATCTAAAATATTTTCTTTTTAATATATAAACTGTATTTTAGTCTTTCTGTATACAATGGGTCCCTAAATAAGTAGCAAAAGCATTTCCCTATTTACTCTGCCAAGCTCCACTCTATAAATATTTTATAAATAAATCTGTAGCAATTTAAAATATACTTTGTCATGTATAATAAGCTTCTTTTTGCATTCCTGCCTTTTTATACTGTTCCCAAATATTTAATATCAATTGTTAATTCTTTGTCTTTATCATGTTTAGAAGCTCATCACCCTACCTTCATACATAAGATTATCTGTGACTGCAGTTCCTCATTACTGGATCTCACATTTCTATAAATCACTTTATCCACTCAGACTAAAGTGTAACATTAGGAATGGAAAGCACTGCCCATCACACTTTGCTGTCACACCTGACAGTTTGATAGTGCTTGCTTACATTTCATCATTCTTTGCAAGTGTATTCTGTGTTGCATTGTACATGCTGTCTACTTTCTTGTTATATTATCAGATAAATTATTTTTTAAATTTTAAATGTCTTTAGTAGCTGCTTTAATCAGACTCCTCTTGAAGTTGCTGAATACTAAAAAAAATGCAATTTTATTTTTGGCCATTTATTATGTTATACAGTTAACTACAATTACAGATATATATTTGGCATGGAGTTCAGTGTATTAATATAAAATATAGCCACAATGTCATCACATACTTTGATATCATACAATTAAAAAAAAGACCTGAACTTTTGCTTTCTTTCAAATTAAGTTCTTACTTAAAATCAGTATACTTAAATCCTCTTGTATTTTTTACTTGCTATTCGTTTTGAGTCTGTATTTAATGATTAAAACAGACAAGATGACACATGTCAGAGTCTTATTTCTCACCTGAATCAAAGCCTGTCAGAATATTATTCTAGAAGTGGAGAAGCAATTTTACCAGTCATATGATATATATCGGATTATGTGATCAAGGAGCACAGATGACGGTCTTTAGAAGTCTACCAACTTTGTAGTCAGACAATATCAAGAACATTCTGGATTTAGTATTTCATTTCACTCTATTGATAAAATGTTTTTGTTGGTCACTCACTATGAGTTGATTACTATCATAAATTGACCCAATGGTCATTTTTTATCTGTAAAGTAAATGGCTATAGAATCATTTTTCTGTTTTTGAACTCTAAACATACACCTAGCACACTCCGTAATTCTGAAGGATATGTTATGGGATTTGCATGAATCTCTTCAAATAAATAGCAAAGCCTTTGATCATAAGTGTTATAAGAAAAACATTTGACAGTATAGCTTCCCATTGAACTATGCAGTTGTACTAAATCATAAACCTGAATCTGATGATTTTTGAGACTTTTGATTTACTCATGGCAAAAGTTGCATGGCACATATGAGAAGAACCTATTTATAACCTTAAAACTGAATGTTAATTGATCTTACTGAAAGAGAAGTAAAATAACATTTTTAAGGTTATTTTTCTAAAAGTTTAAAAACATTTCCACTTTCGTTAATGCACTGTAATAGGATATTGATTTGAAAGCTTTTCCTGGCAATCATAAAAATGACCCTGGAGATAAAAGTACAGTTGCTTCTTTACAATATCTGGCATGCCCTATTCCAGATACGTCTTTGTTGAGAGGATCAGACGTTACTGTTCCTCTCAATTAAAAAGTCATGCTTTTCTCAGACCAGAATCAGGTCTTCATCAGCTTTATACCCAATAGTAATAATGCCAAGGTCATTGGAACTATCTGAAATAGAGAAAGAAAAAACTAAACCGGAAGTGCTAAAGAAGTCATACATGCACTGGCGTGAGCCTTTGTTTCTTCAAGACTGGACTAACGTACCTTTTTTCATAGTAAACTAACTGTTTGTCAGTTCACTTCTGTCACTTCTCTACCCGTCATACAACCATGATGTTATCCTCCTGCCAATAAGCCTTTACATCAAATTATTTTCTCAACAATAGACTCTGTCCTGAGGTAGCTTTTTCTTTCCTTTCTGGGTTGGAGAGGTTACACATCTTTAGGCTAGAATACCCCACTAGCAGCCCCCTGTGTTCTTACACCTCTCAGTCTCCTATAGTATTTAAAGGGAGACATGACAGTCTTGGTTGGCTTATACAGCCTCTAGAAGCTTGAACCCGGAATAATTGATAGAATCATTGATAGTTGAGCCAGGAAAATGAGGACACACAGCCAGCAAGAGGTAGGTGTTAAAGTGCCAAGGCTCTCCTGATCCTGCCTCTGGGTCACTTTTCCTTTAGCCTCCATTCCTTTACCTTCTTCTTCTTTTTTATCCTCTGTTTCCAGCTCCTTTTCATGCACTGATTGGATGCAAGTGTTGCAATCACGAAACTTGGAGCACTAACAAGGAAACTGAATGAACTGCATACATCTGCACATGGATGCACAGCCAGTCATTTAACCCTGGGCTGCTTGTGCACGCCTTCGCATGCACCCTCATAGGCACAGAGCCCAAGCTACACTGTCTTTATTTAATTATTTAAAACTGCACAACACCACAAACAGATAGCTTCTCTCTGTCTGTTTTTGGGAAAGTTGCATTTTCTCAAATTTCAGAATCATTTTTATGTTGTCTGCTTTCCCAGATTTTCCTCCAGGTATTCTCTCTCTGTACACCAAGCAAAAGATCAATTATCACTGGCATTTGCTGCATTAGCTGCTGTCTTTAGTTTTATTCCTTGGCAGTCACTACCTCTCACCTGATCTGATGCTACTGGAGATTTCACTTCAGAAAATGCTGTCTTTAGCTTGCAGTACATGCAGTTTCATTTGATAATGCTGCTTGAAGCCACAAAAACAATCCAACTTGGCTTTCCTTAAAGAGGAAGCAAATAATTTTATAGAAAAGTTGGTTTCAGAGTAAACAAAACCACTACATAAAATTTACACAGATCAAACAATTCTACACTAAACAATTCCATAAATGTTACCCTCAGAATATCTGTATTATGAAAAAAATCAGAAAGTCAACAGTTTTGTATTTCTTAATGTTGAACAAATACACACTCTTTCAAAGATACAAACTCAGGATCATTCCTTACTGGTCTCTGTTCTCAAACAATGGCATGTGTTCTGTCACTGTTGTTTGTAGGCTTTCATTTGAGCTGCCCTCCTCTCTCAGTCATCTTTGGCTTTGAATATTATAAGACTACAGAAGACTGAATGCAAAAGCCAATATGCTTCTTAGAGGAAACGTGTGTGTGCGTGTGTGGGTGTGTGTGGGGGGGGGGGGGGGGGGGGGGGTGGTTGGGGGTGAAAAACAGTACTATGAATTATATAATACAAATCACATTGTGACACTTCTGTTATTTGGAATAATATGTTAAAAATAGATAGAGGTAGTCTGCTGTCTGTTTCATTTAAATGGTTATATTTCAAAAATTACTTTGTGCATCATATTATCTATGGTTATCAAGCAAGCACACATCACTCATTTCAGAAGCTTGTCCACCACTGTTAGAGATGACCAATAAGAAGACATATGATATGGGCCGTAGTGTATATATGCCCACTGAAGGGCCTGCCAATAACACATTGCAAGGTGGCTTTAAAAAGATGTTTTGTTTCCTGCACACTTTGGCCAAGTATTTTAATACTGAATGAATATCTTCAGGTACAAAACTTCTGGCAAGCCTCAGTAGAGAAATGCCATCTAAACAAAATGATTTGGAAAGTTGAGTCCTACCATGAAAAAGTCCAATGCACAGGGGTCATAGGGCAAAGTAGTACTTGCCAATGCATTATTGATTATTCAAGATAGGGTATGCAGAGCTGTTTTTTTATTTTATTAGTACCTGAAATGGCTGGTGGGGCAAAAATTGAGAGCTAAGGATTAAGAAAAAAAAATCTACTTTAATATCTAGATCACTAAAGCTGGGCTAGAAACAATCAACAAATACAATATGTCAAGTAACAACTATCAAAATCCAAGGTAAAAATATAAAATGCAATAATCTAAAGCATAAAATGAATATAATAAAATGAAACACTAGATTAAGTTCAAAAAGCCAGCAAAAAAAGCATACATTTTAAAAAGTATGTGCTCCTCTTTTATTTCCCATCATATGTCCATTGAGTAGTTAGTACTTCCTAGAACCACAGACTATATTGGAGAAGTTAGAGCTGGATCTATAAGGAGGACATGGTATGGAGCCCAAGACAATGTCTTCATCTATTTTACATAATAAATAGACAAAAAGAAGTCATAATTGTCACAGAACAATGATGTAGGATATAGTAAACATTGCTGAATACTGAGTGGCATAAAAAGCCTTTTCTGCCACCTCTATCACTCTTTATTCTGAATAAACAATTATTTAATTGCTTTTGCATTTTTAATATTAGCCAACATGAGTTCACACAGCTTTCTGATTTTAATGTGATAAACGGCAGTTAATCATGATAAGGTGACATCTTTACAGACTTTGCTACACTAAGGATCACCTTCAAGGGCATTCATCTTAAACACATGCTGAGCACTGATTGGTGCACTCATATATGTAAGAGTTTGACCTGTACCTGATAGTGTCTGACCCCATCAACAGAAGCTACACCTTCTCATAAAAAAAAGTTATAAATTCTGTCTCTCCCTCCCTCTCTCTGTTTCACTCTCTCATGGGAGCTCTTGAGACTGAACATTCCCAGGATTCTTTCTGAACACCCTGATGAATCCATCCATCCATCCATCCATCCATCCATTTTCCAACCCGCTGAATCCGAACACAGGGTCACGGGGGTCTGCTGGAGCCAATCCCAGCCAACACAGGGCACAAGGCAGGGAACCAATCCTGGGCAGGGTGCCAACCCACCGCAGCCCTGATGAATCAACAGTTCTAAAATCAGTTTTTGAAACTCTGGCTCTGTGCCATTACCTGAACCCAACCTGGGAGAAGAAGTGTGGCTTTAGTGGGGACTAGAAATAGTTAAACTTTTCTCTATGATGTTGGAGAAGGCACAGAAACAGTTCATCATCCAAAGTGAGCTGAAGCTAAAGCAGACCACACAGCACGACAGACAGAGACGAAGGACCATGTATTAAAAACAATGAGTGCACTTCACTGCAAACAAACTTCTACTCTTTAACCTAAAGCAAAGACAATTCCAGTCCCCACAGCAAAAAGCTTCTGGCAGAAAGATAAATTAGATCTCTAAATTTCTAGTAAACAGTCACTCAAAGTATTGCTTTCTCGTGTTTAATTTTTAATGTTGAACATGCTAAGAAATAAATGTGTCAGTAATATGTGTGGCTTTTACAAGACTTTGCCTAAATTGGAAATAAGGCATTCTTAAGCCATAGGTTAAAACATCTGCTTTCTAAAGACATCAAGAACAGCCTATTCTCTTCATTTTTAACTGTCTCATCTGCCTTGCATCCCATTTTTATGTAAATATGTAAGTATTTTTATTATTTATATAATTCATGTGTTTATCAATCAGTGCAAAATAAGTGACCGGGGAAGGACCATGGTGTGATTCCACAACAAAACACTTGTCATACTCAGCAGGATTTGCACTGTGGACTGGAAGATTGCAGTGATGCTGAGGGAGAAAGAGAGAACTCAGCTGATGTCATCACAAAGTGCTCTGTTTGTGGTGCTTTATTATTAAGAGTGAAAATCAAAAATACGTACAATAACATTTACAGGTCCCCTCACTGCAGCATACTTTCCCCAATGTACAGACCCCTTACTTACATAATAATATATACAATAATTTGAATATATGACAATAGACGCAGATGCAATACAAAAGTGAATCAATGAAAATGTATATAAGTTTTGACACTCCCAAGTGAGGTAAGTGCGGACAGAAAATAACAGAAGTAAATGAATAAACTTGTGACTATTCTGAATCCCCTGTCTCTGATTCTACTGAATGGAAGAAGCTTTCCTTTTCCTTTTCGATGAATGACAAAGACCATGGATGATGTGGTACCAAAATTAGATCTGACAGGAAATCTCATGCCGTACTCTGCTGCTGCTGCTGACTTTTTGCTCTTTTTTTTTTTTTTTTTTTTTTTTAAAGCCTTTCCCACATTTTATTAAAAATCTTGATTTAGAAATCTCTCCTCTGTCACTGTCTTGATTGGTCCATATTCTAGTTTCAATGAATACTTGATTGATGTACAAACTGACCACAAAAGAAGCAGGCAAACAATGAGGGCTATATAGAGATGATGGTTGCTACAGTGTAAAATATGTATTTGTGTATTATTACACTAAAGCTGTTTTTTATTTTTTTTAAATTATAAACAGATTCAAGTATGCTTATTTTATAATGCAGAACCATTTTTAAACCTGGGGGATCCAGCACAACAGAAGTTATTTTTGTCCTGAAATTAGAAACAACATACAACAAATGTTTTCTGCATCATTCATTATCATTTTTGGTATAACGTTGCATTTTCTTAAGCAAATTACAGTCACAGTTTAGGTGGGAATTGTGGGGTTGACACAGTGCATAACTGCTTCAACATTTAGATGGCAAAGGCTATTCTAATGTCTGTTGTGATTTTAAGCTATGTGATCCGCTTCTTAAATGCTCTTTCTTTACAACAATAACTTACCTGAGTTTTATCATGATTGTTTGAACAATCAAAACCTAACCCAGCTACAGGGGATGCAAAAACCAGTGTGTCTCTTTGTGCTGGTCCCAAGCCCGGATAAATGGGGAGGGTTACATCAGGAAGGGCACCCGTGTAAAATTTTGCCAAATCAATATGCGGACAACAATACAAATTTCCATACCGGTTCGGTTGAGCCCCGGGTTAACAACAACCACCACCAGTACTGTTAGCCAATAAGGTGCTGGTGGAAATTGGGCTACTGTTGGCCAAAGAAGGAGAAAAAGAGGGGGGAGACGTGTCCGGAGGCAGGAGGAGAGGAGGAAAGTAAACAGAGTAGAACTGAGGGTAGGAACTTTGAATGTTGGCAGTATGACTGGTAAGGGGAGAGAGTTAGCAGATAGATAGATAGATAGATAGATAGATAGATAGATAGATAGATAGATAGATAGATAGATAGATAGATAGATAGATAGATACTTTATTAATCCCAAGGGGAAATTCACATACTCCAGCAGCAGCATACTGATACAAAAAAAAAAATTAAATTAAAGAGTAATAAAAATGCAGGTAAAAACAGACAATAACTTTGAATAATGTTAACATTTACCCCCCTATGATGGAGAGAAGGAAGGTTGATATATTGTGCATGCAAGAGACTAAATGGAAGGAGAGTAAGGCCAGGTGGATTGGAGGTGGATTCAAATTGTTCTATCATGGTGTGGATGGGAGGAGAAATGGGGTAGGAGTTATTCTGAAGGAACAGTATGTCAAGAGTGTTTTGGAGGTGAAAAGAGTGTCAGACAGAGTAATGATTATGAAGCTGGAAATTGGAGGTGTGATGATGAATGTTGTTAGTGTATATGCACCACAAGTTGGGTGTGCAATGGGTGAGAAAGAAGATTTTTGGAGTGAGTTGGATGAAGTGATGAACAGTGCACCCAAGGGACAGAAAGTGGTGATTGGAGCAGATTTCAGTGGGCATGTTGGTGAAGGGAACAGTGGAGACGAGGAGGTGATGGGTAGGTATGGTGTCAAGGAGAGGAATGAAGAAGGTCAGAGGATAGTGGATTTTGCCAAAAGGATGGATATGGCTGTGGTGAATACGTATTTTATTTGCAATGGTGATGGATAGGTTGACAGACGAGATTAGACAGGAGTCCCTGTGGACTATGATGTTTGCTGATGACTTTGTGATCTGTACCGATAGTAGGGAGCGGGTTAAGGAGACCCTGGAGAGGTGGAGATATGTTCTAGAGAGGAGAGGAATGACGGTCAGTAGGAACAAGACAGAATACATGTGTGAAAATGAGAGGGAGGTCAGTGGAATGGTGAGGATGCAGGGAATAGAGTTGGAGAAGGTGGATGAGTTTAAATACTTGGGATCAACAGTACAGAGTAATGGGGATTGTGTAAGAGAGGTGAAAAAGAGAGTGCAGGCAGGGTGGAATGGGTGGAGAAGAGTGTCAGGAGTAATCTGTGACAGACAGGTATCAGCAAGAGTGAAAGGGAAGGTCTACAGGACGGTAGTGAGACCAGCTATGTTATATGGGTTGGAGACGGTGGCACTGACCAGAAAGCAGGAGATAGAGCTGGAAGTAGCAGAGTTAAAGAAGCTAAGGTTTGCACTGGGTGTGACGAGGATGGATAGGATTGGAAATGAGTACATTAGAGGGTCAGCTCAAGTTGGACGATTGAGAGACAAAGTCAGAGAGGCGAGATTGTGTTGGTTTGGACATGTGCAGAGGAGAGATGCTGGGTATATTGGGAGAAGGATGCTAAGGATAGAGCTGCCAGGAAAGAGAAAATGAGGAAGGCCTAAGAGAAGGTTTATGGATGTGGTTGAGAGAGGACATGCAGGTGATGGGTGTAACAGAGCAAGATGCAGTGGACAGAAAGATATGGAAGAAGATGATCCGCTGTGGCAACCCCTAATGGGAGCAGCCGAAAGAAGAAGAAGAAATTGATTGTAATAAACACACTTAGCACTAGTAACTTGCTGTTGTGTCCTCACTCACCCTAGTCAATCTTCAGTTATGACTTCTGATATCCTGGGAGATGAAACATGCCCATGGCTGCAGGCACCTGGGGCGTCACACCTGGTCCAGTTCTGCCACAAGAAGCCATAGAAAACCACTTTGAGGCCTCAACACTTGTGTGAGAGTCAGGTGACAAGAATGTGTAGGACAGATCTGGGTTTACAGTGAAAAAGGAAATCAAAAAATAAGGAAACTTTTTTTTTCTTTTCAGAAAGGGACTTTCATTTTGCTGAAATGTAGGTGCATATTGAAAACTTGTACCAGCTAAAGAAGAAAATTCCACTACACAGTTTATATGATATGATGCTCAGTTTAAGCGTACATATCCTGTTTTGTTGTGGGTGTAAGCTTAGGCTTACAGATCATTTCTCATGTGATAATGTCCAGAGAACTCTGCCTCTTTATGACATAATAATATAAAATATTCCTACAGCAGGCCCTATTGATATACACTGTCAAAAATGTGTTCTTGTAGATTAGGAAGACAATCCAGAAGAAAGTTTTAGCATGGTATACAATAACATTTGCAAACATTTTAACAAAATATATGTTAATAACTTGTCTATTGAAAGGTTTTTTGAAGTAAGTATATCATAATGCAAATGTGAGTTCTTCCCTGTAGCCACTCTTTTCCTGTAATTAAAAACATCACACTAATTGCTGCTTTGAGACTTCAGTATCAAAATGTAATCAAAAACGTGTCATTCATTTTGAAGCCTATTTGTATACATCTACGTTTGATCTTATTGTTTTATTAGCTGAAATATTATTTAATTTGTACTTAGGTTTCTCACTGTATTTTAGCTGCAATATTCAATATTAACAGTTTACTCAAATAAAAAATAGTAAACACAACAGTATTTAACAATTCCAGATATACTATATTTTTAAATACATAATAGACAGTGTCTATAAAAAGTACACTATTTACCTGCCCAACTTGTGGCAAGTCAGTGCTATGATGTAACCTACACAGTGAAGACAAAAGAACACCCCTAGTTAGGGAATAAATATAAAAGAATATCCAAGTCACTGAATATTCCTTGGAATCCAGATAAATCAATCATTAAGAAATTGAACATCTGTAAATCTGTCCAGTGCAGGCTGTCCACAAAAAAGGAGATGAGTAAGGGAGGGGGGCCACCAAAAGACCTCTGAGAACCCTGTTCAAGTCACAAGATACAGTGACAGAGAATGGAAAGACGGCAGAAAACAATTGTCTCTCGAGAGTTTCTCCAGTTGCAGCTTTATGGGAAAGTGACAAAAAGAAAGCTACTGTTAAACAAAACACAAAGAGAGTTGGCCAGAAGACATATAGACTATGAAGTCAGGTGGAAGAAGGATTTATGGTTTGACTAAACATCATGTTTTATGTAAGTCAAATACTATACATTATCAAAAACACAACCTCCCCATTGTGAAGCATGGTGGCAACAGCATCTGGCTGTAGGGATGCTTATCTGCAACAAGCACTGGAAGGTTTATGAGGGTTAAGGGTAAAATGAATGTAGTAAAATACAGGGAAATCCTAGATGCGGTCTGCAAGAAACTTGCGCCTTGGAAGAAGATTAGTTTTCCAGCATGAAAAAACAATGTAAGTCCAAATCCAGTGAAATTCATAGCTGAACTATTTTCTAAAATAATTGAAGAGGACTTTAAATTGGTCACTGAGATTTCAGCAGCTTATCGGAAACGTGGATAGAATGCCTCAAAGCAAAGAAGTCTGATTGTTCAACAAACTACAGGTTAAAGAAAATTTGATGCCAATTCTCAGATAGAAAGATATATTTTAAAATAAGAATATTGATATTTTCCCAGATTTCACTCCTTCAACAGCTGCCAAATGAGCTGCATTCTACAGCATTAAAAAGGTCTTATGCAAACCTGAAATCAGATATAGTCTTGTTTCCAGCTAAACTGAAAGTGATAGTTGATAGCCAATTCTATACCTTTTGTTCACCCAAAGAAGCAGAAAAAGAGCTAATATGATTGATCCCGACATGAAATATGAACATGAGTCATGTGGTGTCTTAATAATGCAAAAAAGATTCAGCTTGCAACTTGGTCTATCTGTAATATAGTATTTCCTGTAACTATACATTCTATTTCCTTTTTATTGGAATTCATTCTATTAAATATATGTATATTTGGGTAACCATTAAGTAACTAGTAATTTAAGGTGTTATTAGATTTAAAAATTTCCTCCTTTTTTTCCTTTTTCTTTGGAAACTGTTTTAGCATCATAACCTAGACTTATTGTATCTGGACTGATATAAGATATCTCAATTTAATTGTTACCACACTGCTTCTGGTATTTTGTTTTGTTTTGGACCTGCCCTGTCTCTTGGCATGTCAGAGGACTGGTACTTTGTGAAGTGTGGTCTAGCCTCAGTTGAGGAGGCAAAATGGGGTGTTAGGGTGGGGGCGGGAAGGACAGAAGGAGAGCAAGTTACTTTTTATTTATCTTTTTTACCCCCCCAGTTGCAAGTGCCAGCATAACAATAAGCTCCTTAGCCATAATACCTGCCAATAATATGAAATCAAGGTTAAAGCTGATTTATGAAACAACATACTATCTTTACTGATGATTATAAAATGTCCTCTAAAGCTCAGAAGCAGTGTCTCTCTTGACCAAACAGTGAACATTTAAGCTGAAATGTCAAAAGTCTCAATAACAATCTAAAGAAAAAAAGTTTTCTCCCACGTAACAGGCCTAAATGCTAAGATACCATTTTGGCAGGAGACTCACTTAACAAGTAAGGACCAGTTTTGATTGAAAAGAGATTGGACCGGCCAAATTTTTCCCTCCAGTTATACAAAGAAAATTTAGAGGTGTGGGAATCTTAATACATAAAACAATCTCATTTGAAGCATCAAATGTCGTATCTGATCCTAAAGAGGGATGAGTCATGGTGATGGGTAATTTATTCAAATCAAAAGTAAACTGGATATTTACCTATGCACTTAATGTTGGTGATGAAGATTTTATCCAAAATGTTTTGTATCAGTTCCTAATATGAACACTCATTAAATTATATAGGCTTGAGACTTTAATTATGTTTTAAATCTAAACCTGGATAGGTCTTCTACTACGGTGGTGATAACATCTTATGACACAAAAACAATCACCCAGTTTGTAATGGATTGTAACTTTTCAGACCCATGGAGATTCTTAAATCCAGACTCAAAATAATATTCCTTCTATTCACCAGTACATCTGACATTTTTAAGAGGATAGATTATTACATATCTTTCCCATAAAAATAAACTAAAGACAAAGAAGTCATCAGAGTTAAATAGCGAAATTACCAGAATAGATTAAGAATATGCCAGGTCTTCAAATGAGACACTTTATAGGAAAAGGCAGGTTCTGCAATCAGAATGTAACCCCTTGACAACAAAAGAAACAGAACAGCTCATCTTTAAATGGCAACATCATTACTATGAAAACAGAGAGAAGGCTAATAAGATCTTCACTGAACAAATCCACAAGCAGGAAGTCCGCAATAACAGAAATTACCAACATTGATGGAGATAAAATCATTTACCATAAAAATATAACCCACACATTTAGGGAGTACTATACATCCTTATATTCTACTCAGTTTAAAGAAGACAAGACACAATCTACTGAGTTTTTTGATGTAACATAAAAACCATAGCTATATACTCCTAGTGCAGAGGAACTGGACAAACCTCTGATACTCTCAGAATTACTGGATTCTATAAACTCACTCTAAAGTGGGAAAGCAGAAGGCCCTGATGGTTACCCAGTAGAATTTTATTTAAAAAAATTCAAATAAGAGACAATAGAAATAATTCTACCTCAATCTTTTCACCAAGCTTTAATTACTTTCCAAAAAATAAGGACCAATTTCACTTCTGAATAATGATGATAAGATACTCTTTAAGGTTCTAGATAGAACGACAGAGGAAGTGCTTCCTTCTGTTATATCACAAGACCAAACCAGCTTTATTAAAGACAGACACTTTAAACCTCATCCATAAATCTTAGAGATGTTATTGTCTTTGGAAGCAGAAAAAGTGTTTGACATGGTTGAATGGGACTGCTTATTCACCACTACCTATTCACAACACATATTTGGTTTTGCCCAAATATATGTGCATGGGTAAAACTGCTTTATACCAGTCCAGAAGCCTCTTCTATTATTAAAATTATCTCACACCACTTCAAACCAGAACATGGTATTCAACATGGATGCCCTTTATCATCACTTCTTTTTGCAATTGCTATTGAGCCACTGGCCATTCACTTTTGAAATACATTAGAAATAAAGAGGATTATCAGAAAAGGACTTCAAAAAGAAAATATCAGTATTTGCGGATGATTTAATATTATATATATTGTAATGTGTGGGACACAGACTTGCACAAAAGAGAAGGAGGTGAGTCCAGGTTTATTGTCAGCTTTATTGTTGTCAAGACAAGAACAATCAAAAGCATTTTCAAACGGGTGCTGTCAGTTCAGCACTTGAAAAGCACAACAATCAAGTGGTGGCACCCATGTCATCCTGCATTAGCTCCCTTCCTCAGAGAGAAGACAAAAAGTGAGTGCAAGGCCAGGTCAGTGTCCAGTTTTAAATGTTTCCCGCATCAACCTTCAGACAACAGAGGTGTTACAAGGTGAGTCTGCCAACTTGCAGTTGCACTGGTGGTGGAAAACCAATCCCTGCCTGCATTAACAGAGTTGCAGCATACAGCACAGTTGGGGGGTTGTCAGGGTCATAAAAAACTCACAATATCAGACCCACAAACAACCTTATCAGTAGTCCTTATTGCACTACCAGAATTTCAAAATATATCTGAACTCAAAATCGGTTTGAATAAAATTGTGCTTTTTCCAGTGAACTCTGTAGCACGTGTCACACACGTGCGACTAGGAAGACGTTGTATGGACCAAGCAAAGGTAATTCTGCGCCAGGCGAGGGGGTGGCGGGGTGCACTAAACTTTTTCCTGTTATCTCTGTAGACCAGGCCGCGGGAAAACCTGTCTGATTTAGAACAGAAGACATCACTTCCGGTTCCGGCACCCAGAAATGTATCGCTTCCGGTTCCGGCGCCTAGAAGATGATCACTTCCGGCATCCACTCTGACTAATGAAGAACATCACTTCCGGTTCCCTTACATCACTTCCTGTCCTATCCCTTAAAACCGCCATCTTGACAAACCATTGACAGTTCTGTTTTGGACTCGGTATAGAGAACATCTCTGTATTTAAAAGACTCTTTTGCAGCAAGGAATAATATACGGGTGGCTGCCCCAAACCTTTTTAAGTGTGTCGAGTCTATTCATTTTGCAGTGGCGTAGTCGGCAGGATGGTGACTTCCTGGAGAGAACGGAAGTCAGAACAAAGCAAAGACTCGACACACTACACCCAACGCAAGAAAACTCAGATGGGTAAGTACCGCTCCCGATTTGCTGAGTGGGGGTCAGTCGGGGCGTGTCAGGGAAAACTCGAGTATGCTTCGACCCATCATCCTATTAAAGGTCCGGGGAAAAGTAGAAACGGGAACCACAGGATAGAGCCCAGTGCGTTTGGGAACACATCGAGGACTTATTATGGTCTCTTGAGTATGGGGACTGCCCCTAAATACCCCACAAAAGGCAAGCCTTTTGATAAAGGTGGGAGAAACCCAGGCTGGCAGGTGGAAAACCTAATGGCCTGGACCTATAAACCAGCTCAAGCAGTGAAAAAGCAGGCCATGGCTTTATGGGCTAAAGTGGTAAGGTGGTTACAACCACACAAACAATCAAGCCATCAAATAGCGGAGCAGGTAGCCTGTTCCTTGTTGCTCCGTGCCCTACCTGGAAAAATCGCCCAGCCAGCCTGGAGCTTTACTGATATTGTCTTGCTAGCCGAGGCTATAGAACTCCTCAGGGCAGAAACAGGCTTGGGAGTATCAAAATGGGACTCGTGTGAACGCGGGCGTACTTGCGTCCCTAACATAGAGTCTTGGAGCTACAATGCGAAGCATACCCAAGTGGAACCTGGGACGTGTTGGCAGGCTCCGCGAAGCAACAACGGGGTCTGCGGAGTGATATGGGAGGAGGCACGGTGTTCACTCGCTAACCCTCTGGCCTTTACACATACGGGAGAAGTGTTAGTTAATGGAATTAAGGCTACAACTTTATTTGATTCCGGCAGTAACATTTCTATTGTTGCTCACCATCTGGTACTACTGCAACAATGGTTAAAGATTAAAACCCGCATTACCTGCATTCACGGGGATGTCCGGAATGTTATATACGTTATAGGTTTGGGGCAGCCAGATGTTATATACGTCAGGACGGCACATTAAAAAAGTTGACGGTGGCAGTGATGGATAGTCCTCCCTTCCCTGTGATATTTAGGCAGAGATTGGGTAGACATTAAAAGTGGTAGCACAGACGCTTCTTCCCCAAAATCAGTAGGTCTAGTCACGGATGCGGAATCAGCGCCCTCAACTTCTTCCACGCCGTGTTTACAGCTGGCTGGGGAGTGGAGTTCGGCCTCTGGTGATTACGGGGAAACACCGGGGACATCTCAGCCACATACATCATCATCAAGCGCGGAGTCGACTCAGGATGAAACCCCGCCCCTTGAGGTTGAATCCGATCCCCTTACACACCTCCAGTTTCAATTTAGGCAGACCCCGGCTTCATTTAAAAGGGGTACGTCTCTTCGGGAGTTCCGCCCGGGAGATCGAGTCATGGTTTTAGTTCCTACCTCACATTCTAAATTACTGGCTCATTGGCAAGGCCCCTATGAAATTAAGGAGAGAAAGGGATTGGTCGATTATTTGGTGAAACAACCGAATCGTCGTCCCAGCGAGTGGATTTATCATGTCAATCTGCTGAAACCGTGGAAGGACAAGGATCTCGAGCCCTCCTCCGGACAGCCCTGCTCTCTCTTTGCTCATAAATTGAACCTTAATTTCGGAGATAATCTGACTCGCCAACAACAACAGGAGCTCGAAGTAGTTATCCTGTCTGTCCCTGAGGTAGTAAGTGAAAGTCCAGGATGGACCTCCCTAATTGCGCATGACATTGTGACGAAACCTGGGGTTATAGTCCGAGAAAGCCCATACAGAATTCCCGAAGCAAAAAAGGCTGAAATGGAGCTGGAGATCAGATACATGCTGGACCGTGGTGTGATTGAGGAAAGTTATAGTCCCTGGTCCAGTCCTATTGTCATGGTCAGTAAGCCTGATGGAAGTTGGAGGTTCTGCAATGACTTCCGTCGGCTTAACCAAGTCTCCCAATTCGATGCCTATCCGATGACACGAGTGGACGACCTCCTCGAGCGGCTAGGTAACTCTAAATTCTTGACTTCTTTAGATATGACTAAGGGGTACTGGCAGGTTCCCTTAACAGACTCCGCTAAGGAAAAGACAGCGTTTAGCACCCCTAGTGGGCACTGGCGGTATCGTGTTCTCCCATTTGGATTACATGGGGCACCTGTGACATTCCAACGTCTGGTGGACAAAGTGCTCCATCCTTATAATTCATATAGTGCTGCCTACTTGGATGACGTTGTTATCTATTCCAACACATGGGAGGAACACTTACAGCAGGTTCGAGCTGTATTGCGGTCACTAGCAAAAGCTGGTCTTCGTATTAATCCGAAGAAATGTTACTTTGGGTTGGTCGAAGTCAAATATTTAGGCTATCTAGTGGGCTGGGGTATGGTGAGACCATAGTGTTCTAAAATAGATGCCATTTTGAATTGGTCCCGTCCGATGAACAAGACACAGATTCGGGCCTTTCTCGGCTTAGTGGGTTACTATTGCCGGTTTGTACCCCGTTTCTCTGAGAGAGCAATGCCCTTGACAAACTTCACAAGGAAGGGGAAACCTAATCATGTGGTATGGGATGAGACATCAGAGGCTGCATTCAGTGACCTAAAAATGGCCCTTACATCAGATCCTATATTGAAAGCGCCTGACTTTTCTATGCCTTTCATCCTCCAGATGGACGCTTCGGACACAGGTCTTGGAGCCGTGCTGAGCCAAAGTGTTGATGGAGTTGAACACCCCATTATGTACCTGAGCTAGAAACTGCTGGATCGTGAAACCAGGTATGCGGCAGTGGAGCGGGAAGCTTTGGCTATTAAATGGGCGATTTACTCAGCTGAGATATTACCTCTTGGGGCGTGAATTCACTCTTGTGACAGACCATGCACCTTTACAGTGGATGGCCTTGCATAGGGAGTCCAATCCACGTGTCACGAGGTGGTTTTTAGATCTGCAGCCTTATAAGTATTCTGTCATTTATAGCCGTGGTGTACTGCACGCCAATGCCGATGCCACGACTTCTCGGACCGGTACGCCCGACCCGATGGGTCTGGGCTGAGGGGGGGGCCATGTCACACACGTGCAACTAGGAAGACATTGTATAGACCAAGCAAAGGTAATTCCACGCCAGGCCAGGGGGTGGCGGGGTGCATTAAACTTTCTCCTGTTATCTCTGCAGACCAGCCGCAGGAAAACCTGTCTGATTTAGAACAGAAGACATCACTTCCGGTTCCGGCACCCAGAAAAATATCACTTCCAGTTCCGGCGCCTAGAAGATTATCACTTCTGGCATCTACTCTGACTAATGAAGAACATCACTTACGGTTCCCTTACATCACTTCCTGTCCTATCCCTTAAAAACGCCATCTTGACAAACTATCAACAGTTCTGTTTTGGACTCGGTATAGAGAACATCTCTGTATTTAAAAGACTCTTTTGCAGCCAGGAATAATATACGGGTGGCTGCCCCAAACCTTTTTAAGTGTGTCGAGTCTATTCATTTTACACACGCAATACTAGACTAGACATATATCCATTTACTTTATCAAACACTTTAAATATCTAGGGGTAAATATCACAAGCAAATACCTTTTACAACACAATTTTGCGATCAGCATGGAAAAAATCAAACAAGATGAGAACAGATGGTCTACCATCCATTTCACAGGGTGAATCAATACTGTCAAGATGAACATCCTTCCCAAGCTTCTTTTTCTATTTCACAGCGTCCCTATATACATTAACAAATCATTCTTTAAGAAATTAGACTTGGTTATAACCTCATTTATTAGGAATTAAAAATGTTCACACATTCAAAAGGCAACTCCATAAAGACCTAATGCAGAAGGTTAACTTTCAGTTTTATTACTGAGCAGCAAATATACAAGCTATAAAGTCCTGGTAATTGGCACAAACTGTTGAATATGCACAAAGCCTGGTTTGCAATAGAAATAAAATCTTGCTGTACTTATTTATATGCCCAGCTTTGTGCTGCAAAATAAGGTGAGTCCAGATTTCTAAAAACATCAGTTTTATTGTCATCTCAAAGTTATCCAAATAGGAGCTGTCTCTTCAGCACTCTCAGAAACTCCAGCATGCACACAGTGACGCTGTCGTCATCTTGCAGTTGCTCCCTTCACAGATTAGAAGAGTAGACAGACTTCATGCACAAGTGAGAAAACAGCAAGTGAACACACTGCCAAGTCAATGGCCAGTTTCAAATGTTCCCTGCATCAACTAAAGGCTGATAGACGTGTTATGCAGCAAGCCTCTGAACTTGCAGTTGCACCGGTGGCAGACAAGCAATCCCTGCCTGTGTTTAATGAATGAGTTTCAGTGCACAGTTATGTTGGGGGGTTGTTGGGGTCTCAAAAATCTCACAGTAAAAATATTAACTTTTAAAAGCTATTTGTACTGACATACCATGCAAGTAACATGTTTTCGATAAGAGTTGAGGGGAGAGTTATGGTAAGTCTGCATACATAAGCTTGTTCAGTTGATGGAAAACAATAGGAATGAAAAATAACTTTCAGTTTGTTATTAAAATGCACTAGTAATCTATAACAAAGAATACAAGAATTAACTTTTAAAAGCATTTTCTTATGTACAAATAGCTGTACATATACATGTTTTCTATAGGAATTGAAGGTTGGGGGCTTCATTGTGTTCGTTGGATGCCAAGTCTAACTTTGCTGGACTTACAAACAAATTAGACTTGCAAACACGCTCTCGGAACAGTTTCTCAAAACAGCTTTCGTATGTGGAAGACTTACTGTACCTGGAAAAGTAAGGAAAACATCAAACTTTAAGAGCAAGGTCAATGTCAGAGATACCTCCCATCTGACCCTGTACTAGCTTCAGGACAAACTTCCACCTCTCAATTCTGGAGCCAGATGATCCATTGATTTATGGTACAAAAAAGTTAAAGTAAAAGCAAATTATAAAAATACTTCCTTGAAGTAAAAGAAAGAGTGAGTCAAGAGTATTTTCGGAGAGAGATTAACAAAGTTTTTACAGTGATTGTGCCTAAGACAATAATTTCTATCAGATAACAGTAAGAGGGAGAGATGAGAGATTTAAGAGAAGGAATATTTGGAGCACATTTAATGTAACAGTACATAGATGATGGTTAGGATCCACAGCCAGGTCCTTGGTATTGGTAGGGGCCTGTTGGATGCACTACACATTAAGACATAAAAAACATTCACTAACTTCAAAATAGGAGAATGAAAGCAAAAAAAAGTTACAGAGAGGAAAAGAAATAAGTGAAAAAGTATACTGTTCACCTTAAGAACAGACCCAAGTTGTAAGTAAAACAAAAAGTGAAAGGGAGGACATTGCTGATCAATAGCTAAATCTGAATGACTAGAAAACCTGGAACCCAGAGTCATCATAAATGTCCCTGACAGTAGGAATACCTTGATGCATCCCAAATGAGAAAGTGCTGAGATTACCATTGATGCGTAAAGCCAAATTGTGGAATATTGGGGTGTGTAACTACCAAAATGGACATAAGGCAAAAAGGTTTCAACCTTGTGCCTTTCCTCAACATGTATGAACAATAGGTAGAAATTTCAACCCTGACTTTAGTTTAAAGGGAGTGAAAAGAAGAAAAGAAGGAGGAAATATGTTAGTACTTGGAGCTTTTACATTATAGTCAGTAGAAAGCCACAGTTGCTGTAAAATTGGGCAAAGTGTAAAAGCACAATAATACAATTCCAAAACCAGTAAAGACACCCCATCCTGAGAAAAGTCAGGAATTAAAAATATGTATTTAATAATAGGTCTTTTAGTATTTCTTAACAAACAGAATAGGAAAATATAACATTGTCTAGTATCTAGTGAGAGGGAGATAGCTATGATAAAATTTAAAATGATTGCCAGTCTGGAATGAAATAACACATGGAAAAAAGAACAGGTGGTGAGAAACTTTTTAATACTGTTAAAGATTTAAAGATTTGGACTATGATGTTTGCTGATGACATTGTGATCTGTAGCAAAAGTAGGGAGCAGGTTGAGGAGACCCTGGAGAGGTGGAGATATGCTCTAGAGAGGAGAGGAATGAAGGTCAGTAGGAACAAGACATAATACATTTATGTAAATGACATTGAGGTCAGTGGAATGGTGAGGATGCAAGGAGTGGAGTTGGCGAAGGTGGATGAGTTTAAATATTCGGGATCAAAATGGGGATTGTGGAAGAGAGGTGAAAAAGAGAGTGCAGGCAGGGTGGAATAAGTGGAGAAGAGTGTCAGGAGTAATTTGTGACAGACGGGTATCAACAAGAGTGAAAGGGAAGGTCTATAGGACTGTAGTGAGACCAGCTATTTTATATGGGTTGGAGACAGTGGCACTGACCAGAAAGCAGGAGACAGAGCTGGAGGTGGCAGAGTTAAAGATGCTAAGATTTACACTGGGTGTGACGAGGATGGACAGGATTAGAAATTAATACATTAGAGGGTCAGCTCAAGTTGGACAGTTGGGAGACAAAGTCAGAGAGGCGAGATTGCATTCGTTTGGACATGTGCAGAGGAGAGATGCTGAGTATATTGGCTGCCGAAAGAAGAAAAAGAAGAAGAAAGATTTGTTGGTAATTTCAGGTTATAATTTTTCTAGTAAGGGACAGATATCAATACCAAGATATTTAAATGAATTGACCAATAGCATGTAAGAAGTAGAAACGCAAAAGTGAGAGAGGCAGTTTCAGGTAATTTACCCAATTAATTGGGAGCATCTTCAGGACCCTGAGAGTAAAAATAATTCTCCTCCAGAGATAGAGAGTTGAAGCACTGTCACTTAATTTCTTTTCCCTGCTGCACTCAGGTCCCAGTCCAGGTGGTTTGTCGTGCGGTGGGTGCAGCAACGCGCTATCAGCACATGCTCCCAACCTGTTACGCAGCAGACCAGACAGTAAAAAGTAGGAAGAACTCTGATTTAATTTCCTTTTTCTGGCCCAGAAGTCTTCCTCTGAGATAGATATAAGTATTTGAGATCCCAGAAGTTAACATTCATTGAATAACCCGCATTTGGTGGGAATACAGTACTTTGTGCCTCCAGGGATGAATATAATACAACTTATATCTCAGCTCAGTAGAGAGCTTTGCACTTTGCAACGGCTGTATTGTTTACTTGCCTTGTTTATTTTTATGCATCATCTAATAGGCTTGCCTATATTAAATAGGGTTTACTAGCCTGGTATTCCAACCCTCTGAAGAGTATCTGCTTTATTTTCCTACACTAGATAACTTTTCAGAAGAAGTAAATGAGCACAGAACATGTCTGCAATCAGAACATGCATTCCCAGGAAACAGCAAAATATCACTAGTATAAAGGGAATTTTTATGTTGGGAGTCATAGACCGTGATAGAAATTAAATCTTAAAAGCAAACAATAATGGCCAAGGGCTCAATATTGAGATTCAAAAGTAAAGGAGAGTAGGAAGAACCTTGCCTAGCTGGCTCTTTTAAAAATGGTTGAGATATATTTCGCAATACAGCTGTGGGAGGAAATTATAAAGTTTTACTCATTTTAATAAAGTGTTCTCCAAAGCCCATCAAGTTTATAATATGCTAGAGAAATTTCTTGTTTATATGGTCAAAAGCTTTCTCTGCATTGAGTGAAAGAGTTAAAGATTGTTGAGACAGAATAGAGGCTATGTCTAAAATATGCACTACACATCTAATATTAACCACTGCACAGCCTGATAGGATAAAAACAGATTGATTTGGGATGAATTTTCTTAAAGATAATTCATTGCAGATGTCTAGTTAAATGTGTTGCCAGCAATTTTGCATCTGAATTTATCAATGAAATAAGGAGATAATTAGAACAATCTGTGGAATGTTTGGCCAGTTTTAAAAGGAGTGTGGTCATGGCAGAGTTTACTGTAGCATTCAAATTGCATGAAGGAATAGCAGATTTCATCATTGGCAAATATGATGGTGTCAGCTGCTTCCAAAAGGCAAATAATAGCTCTGGGGCAAAATTAAGGCCTTCATTGGCAACATCACATCAAGAGCTTCTTTTGTTCTGCTTCAAAGCAAAATATGTACAAGCCACTGGGGCAAAGGGAAAATAAGATCAAGAAGTGAAAACAGTAAACAAAAACAAAATGGAGGTCAAAACCAGAATGACAGATTTGTGCAACCAGACTCAACATTTGAAGACAGAAAAAGGACCTTGTTAAACTTCTAAATCAAAGCAGCACTCGTGAAAGGTTTTGCTATAATATCTGCAAACTGCACGGTGATTCTCGTCACATCTGGGATGTCTCGCTGCCACGACATTGGGCATTGCATCATAACTACAATGCTACACAATACAAAATGGCATAAGGGGAAATTTCTTTAAAAATATTAAAGAAAATTAACAACACTCAAGTAAAAATATACAAGGCAGATATTATTACCATTAGTGTCTTTGAAGTATAAATTTCAGAAAATGTTACTTCGGAGTCTCCAAAAATAATTGTAGCAGAAAGAAAATCATTAAAATACAATGAATTATGATTACTTTTGTCTCTCACAGTGCAAGGTAAGAATTTTCTGCTATTAGCCCGAGCCCGAGAAAAGTCAGTTAACCTGGAAAGTAATTAAACAATTTAGTGCTGAACTCTAAAAAAGATTATAAGTCATTAGAGTATTATTAGTAAATATGCCAATTTTTTTATTTGTAATAACTGAATTGGACGCAAACACCTCACATTTCCATAACTTGAATGCTTCAAGTTTTCTAGGTGTAGCGTAGGAGAAGTAATATCTATTCTGATGTGGTGAATCTCAAATTTTGCCCTTTTTAATATTTTAATTTTCAACTACTATTAAAGAAATATCATGAATTCATATTCTTGGTCCACCACATGACGGCACGCTCTTTCCAAAAAATCAGGCAGATTTCCAGTTCCTTAATTATTTCATGTGTTAATGTGCTATGCCAACAGAAAAAGCAATTTTAAAATCATGTATGGTTGTACAGCCATCCCAACAGATTATATATTTATTTTTATGAACTACTCCAACATACAAGAGAGCTTCATTCAGAACTCCAGATTCTGAAGTAAGGAGAAAGTTAATCGCCAATGTTCAGCATTTAAAGGGAGAAGCAGCAGAGTAGACACTGGACAGCGGTGATGTGAAAGTAATGCCTGTTCCAAAGTTTCATTAGAGCGGAATTTGGCCAACGATCAAGAAACAGATTGTTGTGAAATCCTTTGTTATGTCCAAAAGCTATGATATTGGAATGTACATCAGATATTACTGGTAGTGTAACTGTTCATTTTTTTTATTATTTGATATTATTTGATATTTGGTATTTAATATTTAGTTGGAATGAAGTACCTCTGGCAAAATGTCATTTGATAATGAAAACTGCCCTTTAAGGTTTAGGAAAGAGTTCTTGTGACAAATTCATCTATCCTGTGAACATGACATAAGGAAAAACAAAAGGAAATGGTTAAAATTATGTTCATTTCTTCAAAGGTCTTGCATAACATACAGATATTTAAGGAATTGCAGTAAGTATCTGTGAGCATTCATTCAGAAAATGTGGGCAATTTGCATTAGTTATTATTATGAATTAATTTCTCTTCATAATGACTTTTTATTTTAAATAAGCTTCATATGATGCAAATCCAAACTCCCAATATAATCTTTTATTAGAAGCAGTAATGCAGAAGTCTGAAAATAAATTACTGATCAGTGAGCTGTTTCAAAATGTAAACGTGAACTGCAGACAGGATTAAGGAATCAGGCAGAGAATACCATCAGGGAAATACAAATATTTGACTGAATTTGTCAGGTTTTGTCAGCTATTATAATAACTGCTTTACATCTATCAGAGAAGGTTAGTATTGCCATACAAAAACTTAAAATCATGGAGACAAGCTTTCTTGTAAGTTTCTTATGCTATTTATAACTGCAATATGTGTATATAGTTGTATTTGCTATAATTTACTCTTTTTTTCTCTATAATAGAATCTGTCAGTCATGTTCTTAGTGAATCTCTGCAGCTATACATTTCATTCTAACAAGTTGCCAAATCAGGCAGGATTATTTTTTCTTTATTTTATTTATTACCTGGCAAAAATTTCCACATGACCACAGAGGGCTAGTCTTTATCACAAGTGTTTACATGATTTAAACTCTCTGAGTAGGAATAACTTTGAGTAAAATATCGATTTTGCGTTAATGCCCGAGGGTGAAATAAAGGAAATTAGAAATGTTGTTGTTACTAACTTTGCAAGTTAATTTATGTTTTGGATTAATGAGTTATGAGTTGTACTATATAAAATAACAATTTAGTCTTTTCAGAATTTCACTATTTTCAGAGGTGCTATGTCAAATAATTATCAGTTGAAATTCTTGTTCCTCCAGGATTGCAGTAGTTTCCTTTCACTGTACACTGATGGACTACTTCTTTAGCTGCTTCTGGGAAGATTTGTGTGAACACAATTATGATTAAGTACATTTCATTAGGTACTGTAAGATGCATGCAGCCTAGGGTTCTTTCTATGACCCTGAACACTGCTAGTTTCTGATGTTATCACTCATACCACTGCACATTTAAAAATACATAGCCTATGAATTAAATGTTATATATTGATTTGTGTCATACATTAACTTATAAATCAGAGCTCAGCTTAAAAAAATACCTTGTGCTACAACCTAAACCAATATTTTGATAAAAAGTATTATTTATAGAAATCCAGGATAATTTTCACATGCATATGAAATAGATACCCCCTGATAACCAACCAAAATCCTTTCACCTAGCATATTAGGCAGCAAAAATATAGTGCACTTCAATTCCATTCAGTTTATTGTCAGATCTTACAGTATAAGGAGGAGCTTTGCTACTGGTGCAAAAACAATAAAACAGAAAATTCTAAACAAAGCAAAGTCAAAAATGCTATAGATTTCAATAAATATGTAACAGTATCAAATAAAAAATAATGTATAAATATAAATGAATATGTTATGCAGGTTATAAGTTAGTTATAGTAAAACTTTGGTATAGAATGGTTAAGTGCTGCTGAACTTGACAAAAGGCCATAGGCTCTTAAATAGTTGTCTTCTTTGTGGAGCATCGTCTGCTGCAGCTAAACTCACTAGTGGTTGAAAGACAGTGTTTCCTTTTGCAAGTTGCTTTTCACTCTTAATGATTGGAACAGAAGGAGTTGGAGATGGAGCTTACGTGACACTGGTTTTCCAGGCAGTGTTCATCCAATTAATGGTTGAAATAGAAATTGTGTTAATGACTGTTCCATAATTCTACCATAGCCCAGTGTACCATTTAAACAGTCTCTGTAAGAAACACACTGTGTTCGCATTTTGAATAAAAGACATATCAACATGTGCCAGAAAGAATAATAAGCATTCCTATAGTACTAGAAACTGAGTTACAAGCCATCAGTAAATGAGTCATTAGAGCAAACTGATTGGCAGTGAAGGTGATTACTTAATGCCTTGGTACAAGGTCAATAAGATAATTGTGTAAAAATTAATAGTTAAATCACCAGCAGGTAGAAACACTTTGTAAGTCTGTGCTCTGCAGGTCTGACAATTGCATGTTTATGTATCTATTGCTGGGCTCACACTGTTCTTTTTTGTGATGAATGGCATGTGAGATGATGGAGAATGTTTTTTCTGGCATCACTTTTCATAGATATTGTAATAGACATTTAAGCACTTCCTACATTGCCATGCGATCTGCCACCATGCAGTTTCCACATAGAACTGTGATGCAGTTTCTCAGTATACTTTAAAGTATGCATCTGTAGAAGATACATAGTTAGGAAGCTGAGGACAGATGAATGGCCCCCTTCCTTTTAAGAAGCTCTCATTTGCAGAAATTTTTCTTTCTTGGTTTTATTTTGCATGTGTTATGACTATCTTGTCAGATAAAAATCATCAGTTTGAGTCAAGATTCTGGGGACCCTTTTGTAATAGTTTGGGGACTAAAATAAAACAAACTTATTACTACTTCCATAAATACAAACCTGAGATAATATTTAGTTTTTGGCTTGTTCAAAGTGTCTTTATCAAGTATTTTGATCGAGTTGCTGATTTAGTCACATTATAGGATAAATTAGTCTAGGCAAACAGATTGTAATGATTGCACTGACTGAAGAAAATATCACAGGATGACCACCCCTATGACACCTAACTACTGTTTCAAGTGTTATCTATTTTTTAATACAAATAAATTCTTATACTGTACATGAATATTTTAAAAGTTCTCCAAGGATTTCTCTGATATCCCACACATACACACATTATCTCTTTGAGGTCTGAATATTTTTTCCAAAAAACTCAGTTTTCTGAAAAGCACACGAAGCACACATAAATGAATATAAAATGGCTGTGTCTCTGGCAGCATCGGCGACATGGAGGTGGCTCAATGGCCAGTAGGAATGCGTAGCAGGCTGGCTGCCTGGCTGTCTTCGTGTGGAATATGGGTGGTGGTGGCATTTGTAGTGCGACACAATCTGGTTTGTACCTCTTGTCATTGTAAATGGCGGTCCTCCCAGGCAAAAAATGTTGTAGGTGCATCAGCTACAGGAATGTGTTCAGCACTGCGACCAGATGGGGAGCAATCAGCTGATACTGTTAACTCACTTTTGTTTTTGATCTCCATCTCCAATCACTTGCATCAAAACCGGAATCTGATTCAATGATAATACACAAAACGTCGTCCATTGAGTGTTTTGCTTTGAGCATTCACTTTGGTCTCTAGCTAAATGTTGATGCCATTTTAGAAGTAGTTTACTCTATGCTACTCATGCATGTACAGCTTAATTGAGATCAAATCAACGAAGCTAAGTTTCCTTCGAGTAAAGAGAGTCGAACTAAAATGTAATAGCAATTTTTGTTGCAGTTTACAGCTGGTTACTGTCCTGTATCCCTGAATTTCGACAAAAGTCGATATCCACTGTGAAAAAGTTAAGTCAGTCATTCTAAATTGTCTAGTGTGGATATGACTGTGGATATAACATATCATAACCCACAATTGCTTCTTTTTCCTTAACCAACAGCTAAACAAACTTAGCCAACTCCATATCATTTGAATAAATGTGTCAGTGGGTACCATTTTCAATAAAATATTCTAAAAGAAAATGGTAAAATTCTAAAAGATATTGATCTGTTCTGGTACAGAAAACATTTGGATAGTGCTAACAGAAAAGATAAAATAAATAGGTAGGGAAAAGTCCAGTATGGCAAAATGAGATTATTTAGAAACTATAGCATACTTTCATATAATATTTTTGAAAAACATGTAGAGACCATTCAGTCCATCTAGCTTGTTTGTTTACTGTAGTTAATAGCTAAGTTGTCCCAAAATATCTTCCAGATTTTTCTTAAAGGTTGTCAAAGTTTACACGTCAAATATATGTCTCGGTAGTTTGTTCCAGATTTCCACAACTCTTTTCATAAAGAAGTGCTTTCTGGCTACAGTCCTAAATGCAATTCCTCTTATTTTCCACTGTTGTCCACATGTGTTTCACTGTTTAATTGAATTAATTCAGCTGGATCTACTTTATCACTGCCATTGATTATTTTGAAGACCTGGATTAAGCTACCATGCTGTCTCTTTGGCTTGATGCTAGGCAAGTATATTATTTTAGTTCATCAAAGTAGGATATATCTTTACATCTTGATATGTGCATGATTGCTGTCCTCTTTATAGCTTCATGTGCTGCTATGTCTTTCTTGTAGCATAGTGACCAGAATTATAAACAGAACTCTAGATGTACTCCTACTAGTGCATTCTATAGGTTGAGCATAACACTCCTCAATTTATATTCAACAGTGTTTTTACAGTGTAACATACCATCTTATTTGCCTTTTTTAATGGCTTCTGTAATTACTAATAAGATGAAAATGTTTTGTCAACATAGACCTTTAAATCCTTTTTCATGGTTGCTTCCTTTTGGACAGTGGGTTCCATTTTGTATTTCTAATTAATGTTACTTTTGCCCAAGTGTAGCACTTTGCACTTTTCTGCATTAAGCTGAATGTTCCAAGTGTTTGCCCAGTTATGAAACTTGTTTGTCTTTATGAATTGTTTTGCTGCCTCCTCAGTGTCTTCCATTCCTCCAGTTTTAGTATCATCTGCAAAATTTGCAAGTCTGTTAACTACACCAGAATCTATGTCATTAATATAAATTTTAAAAATTAATGGACAAAGGACAGACCCTTTAGGGACTCCATTAATGACCTCATTTCACACAGATCATGCTTTTTCCTTTCCCATTCTGTATTTCTAGATAATTATCTATCTCTATAAATTCTGTACAGATTTTAAATCTTTGTTTTTGGTATACATTTCTGTTTTCATCGATGATCTCAGTTGTGATTACTGTTGCTTAAAGTATAAATTACTTCTTTTTTATTCTTCTGTCTTTATTGTTCCTAAATATTACATTTAGACAGCTGTAACCATATGTTGAACTTGAAGCAAATTGTGTGAGAAAACATCATATCTTCTTTTGTATTTCTGATAGAGGCTTCCCAAACAATGTTTGGAAAGTTAAAATCAGACATTGGCCACTGTTTCCTCTTTATTGTGCATATGTCTTACTATGGTAATATGCTACTGCCTGAAATATTGGAATGTGGTGGCCTGTAGTAGACTCCAAATCACCAATTCTCTGTACTTCTTCCTTACTAGCTTAAGCTACAGTAATAGTGACATTTTGTCTTTCTCTGATATTTTGAGCCTGAATGTTACTTTTATCACATAGCACCACAGCTCCTCCTTTCCTTCTTTGTCTTTATTTCCTGAAGCACTTAGCCACTGATATTATATTCTCCCATCAGTCTCATTTAGCAACAAGTTAATTTAAGAGCAACAAATATCATCTAAGTTAGGAACCTGGCTAAAGTAAACATTCTGACCTCCAGGAAATGAGTTGAAGACCACTGAAACATAAAGAAAGAAATCAAAAACAAAATATTATTTACAAAATAATTCATAGCAAATAACACAAAGATAAAAATAGAACACACTTAAGACCCTAGCTATAACATAACAACATTTTTTGACTAAAGTTTTTGGCTCTTATTTGTTGGTTTGGGTTTTTATCTTTTTGATCATTTAGTACAGAACTAAATAAACTTTGTCATTACCCATTCTTTTTTATCATCCATTCATCTCCTGATTACTGTTTTTAAAACTGTCTTTTTAGAACATGTATGCCTTCAACTTCTGGCACAAGAAATAATCGAGCTTGACAAAGAATTACTCAAAATTTGTTTCCCTCTACAGTTCTTTATTAACATACTTAATCTAACCTTTCCAAGTATAGGTATCCTAAAACAGATATTTTATATTTAAGACAGGCTTATAGTTAAATTATTTTATGTCTTTTTAATTCATTTTTAATTTTAATTATTATAATTTATATTATTATTTTTACTTATATTTATTTTTTTATGTGTTTTTGTCAGTTTTGTTTGTTATCATGTGGTATTTTGTTTTACAAAGTTCCTTGTATTTTGTAGGTGGTTCTCCAAGAAGAGGGGCCACCTTTCCTTCTCCTCTAGGGACTGCACCCATGTTGTAAGATGAGTCTGAGGGGTGATTTTTATTAGTTTATTTATTGGTTTTAATTGTTTGCATGCGCAACCCAACAGCTTAACTCATGCTGGTAAGAGATATGTATGTAAGTGAGTGTACTAGCCAACAAAGTAATTACCTTTTAAATGACAATACAGTGCGGCACGGTGGCGCAGTGGTAGCGCTGTTGCCTCGCAGTTAGGAGACCCGGTTTGCATGTTCTCCCCATGTCTGCGTGGGTTTCCTCCAGGCGCTCCGGTTTCCTCCCACCGTTCAAAGACATGCAGGTCAGTTCGATTGGCGATTCTAAATTGGCCCTAGTGTGTGCTTGGTGTGTGGGTGTGTGTGTGTGTGTCCTGCGGTGGGTTGGCACCCTGCCCGGGATTGGTTCCCTGCCTTGCACCCTGTGTTGGCTGGGATTGGCTCCAGCAGACCCTCGTGACCCTGTGTTCAGATTCAGCGGGTTGGAAAATGGATGGATGGATGGATGACAATACAGTAATTAGTGGGCGCCAGCTGTTGAAAGAATTGTAGCATGAAAGGGGACAGGCTAGTGCAAGTGAGTAGAGAAGATTTTGGCTAAGTTCAAAGAGAAGCTACCACTGGTTGAAGAGGCATTTGGGAGAAAAACAGAGAGGACAATATCATCTTTTTCAGCCCTGTTGACCAATTAAAGAGAGCAGGAATGAGGGCTGTTGCGGAAGGTTATTTGTTGTGGCTGTGTTCAAGTTTCCTGAGCAGCAGAACAGATGAGATAGCGAGAGGACAAAGGAGCTTGCGGAGGATCCATGGTGTGGCAGCATTCGAGTGAAGGGCAAGACACCCTGGGGAGCTGTGGAGACTGACCGTGGTCAGGTGTGCAGTTACTGGCTGAGGTGGCTGTGAAGTGAGAGAACAGTCCTTGAAGATGGACTGATCTCTCCATCTTCAAGGAATGGAGATTAATCTGTCTTCAAGGTCTGGTGAGGATATAGATTGATTAAATCAATCTATATCCTCATTCTTACCTATAGTCAAAAGAATAAAGATAGCAGTAGAACTAGACAAAAATTAGGTTCCTGATTAGAGTTTAGGGCTTATTCTCTGAGTCAAAACTATCTGTCCTCTGGATTGAGATAATGTGGTTTAGGTATTTTTAGATACCTTCTAGCAATTTCCCGCTGGATGTATAGTAGGAATGGCCCATTGCCAAGTTTTTCCCAGAACATTTTCAATTAATTATATCTCTCTCAGTTAGCCTGGAAGAACCTGGCTAAAAGTAGAAAAGCATATGGACACATTTTTGTAGTTCAGGTAGTCTGGTATGACCAAGTCTGATCAAGTAAAAAACAAAGTTGAAAATGAAGAAAATAATGATTAGGTCAAGGTTCAACTTATAGAATCTTATACCATAGTTAGTTAAAAGAATGTTAGTCAGCTTTTAAGAGGGTAAAGTGATAGGTAGATGAAGTTGACATAACTCTCCAATACAGAATGTAAAATTTCAGAGGTAAATTATAAGTCCAAAAGGAAGAGTTATATTTATTTATATTCAGGTGTAATTCTGTCACATACTGTATAAAATTGCAGATGACACTAGTCCAATTAATAGTTTTGGGCACAGTTAACCTTATTTATTTTTATAAAAGGAAAGTGTGAAGAGAGATAACGTAAGCAATTAGTATGATAGGAGACAATTTTTTGTCCTTGATGAAATGTAACTAGAAAATGAAGAAATATCAATATTTCTAAATCTGCTGATGCCTGGAATTTAGATTAGAATTGCTGCCTTTATTATAAAGGTGTTATTTTCTGTCCTTTTATTATTAGATTAAGCAATCTATAGGATGTACAGTGCAGTATATATAATCACCATACTGCCAAAGATTAGCTCTGAACTAATTTCTGGAAAAAAAATACAGAAATATTGCAGATGCATTTTACATCTTCCTATCCATCCATTCATTTGAAACTCATCTTGAGGATTTCGACAGCAGTTAACCACTGGGTAATTCACTTCTGTGATTAGAATTGCTTAATTAAACTTTGAGTTTATCTGCTGCTGAATTTAAAATAGGGATGCAAAAGAAAAAAAACTGTAATTCATTTAAACAACAGCCAAACTGATATGTTTTAATACTGGCTTCTCTTTCATAGCATAGCTTAGTAAAACTTAAGCACTTATTCTTCAGACTATTACTATCTCTTTAGTGTGACAGCACATTTACATAAACATGCAATGTCTGCTTTGGCATTTTAAATTTGGGTCTTTCTGTATGACATGGATGGTAGGTCTGGTTTTATGTTTTAAAGTGAAAATGCAATATTGTGGTCAACTAAATAAAACATAGTATTGAACATTAGCTAAAATTAATTTAAAGACATGCAGTTACATTCATGTCATGCCTTGTTTCTTCTTAGAGTTAGTTTAGTTTGCTAAAAGAATTTTCATATTTAATAATGCATAAGGTGATACTGTTAAACTGACAGAAATACAGTTTCCAGTGTAAATTACTTTTCATACGAATATTCACATTCATAATTTAAAAGTACTTAACATTGTGTTCTTTATTTTATCATGCTACTTCCTTGCTACTTCTTTCCATAAGGTCAGTGTGTTTTTCTTGTCACAATTTTCCTCATGATTTACAGAAAAGTCTTAGGAAAGATGAAAAGTACTGTGATTTAAAAATAATAGTGCATAACTTAAATGCAAGAGAATTAGGTTGGACAGTTTATGTGTTCTTTGTTTCCTTGTCTGTTTTGTATCTGTGGGATCTTCCCTGTCCTAAGCACCACTGTTCCTGTATTTGATACACAACCAGTTTGGCCAGTACAGATCTCTTCAGCTTATAGAGGGTGCCTTATGTGCAAGAAGTCTATACCATTTGTGATATGTGGCCGGCTTTCCATTCCGGCCAATACCCCCAGGCCGCCAGGTGGAGCTTTCCCTGCAGCATGGACGTGCCCCGAGTTCCAGGAGGGACTCATGGACTATGTAGTTTTTATGCACAACCCTGCTGGATGCCTTGGGGACCACCAGGAGTCGCTGTAGGGAAGCCCGTAGACTCTTATATGCCCTATAACCCGGAAGTACGTCATAATCCCAGGACAGGAGGAAACGGTGTGCTTCCGGGTTGAAGAAAAGGACTGTTTACTCTGACCCGGGAGGAATAAGGACTTGTGGGTTGTGCCAGGAACCACTTCCGGGTCAGGGGCTAAAAAAGGACTATGGGAAGCCCAGTATGTTGAGCTGAGCTGGGAGGTAGGGTGGCAACGTGTCTGGGAGTGGAGGATTGTGTATTGATTATTGATTTATATATGAGTGTTGTAGAGTATAGGGTGCTTGGTGCACATATTTGTCTAAATAAAAGTAATATTTGGACTTTTATATGGTGTCTGACGTCTGCTCAGAGGGTTCAAGGGGTCACGGAGACCTCAATCTTTCACACATTACACATTTAACCTGTTCATCTCCTAAGTCTTACTTGGATTAATGGATGACCCTAGAAACATTAATAGGAAAATCACTTTTTTAGATCTATCTCGTTGTCTTCATCTAGAACACATGTGTCAAACACAAGGCCCGCGGGTCAAATCGGGCCCACCTGACCTTGCAATGTGGCCCACAGGAATCATGCTGCAATGTGGCCAAAAAAAATCATGCTGTCACTATTTTCGCCACAAGAGGGCGCATCGCTACTCCGGCAAAGGCTGTGTGGCTTCAACAATGACAGAAGCGCAGTGCTGTATTGTTTCCATGGAGACGTCGGCACGTATGTGCGCCAGCGTCTGCCGCAGCTTAAGTCAGGTAGGAGGCGGGCCTGTAAGTGTGGTAGGAGGCTGACCTGTGAGCATGGTAGGAGGTGGGCCGTAATGTGAGCGTGAGCTACTCCAGGTCTGAGCAGAAGTTGCCATTTGTCTCACAGCACACACACACTGCAGGCATTAAATTAGCAGCAGAAGCTGCCAGTTGTTTGTGAAATTTGTAGCGTCGATCTGTGAGCAAAAGCTGCCATTGTCTGTTGATCTCTGTTGATCTCCATTGCTGATCATACTGCAGGCATTAAATCATCATAGCAGAAGCTGCCAGTTGCTGAACCTACACTGCAGGCATTGATTATTAGTAGCAGAATCTGCCATCTGTACCCAGTGGCATAGTTAGGGGCGGGCGGAGAGAGCGGTCCGCCCCGGGCGGCACATTTTTGGGGGCGGCATTATTGGCCAAAAGGCTCAGAACACTTCACGTGTAAGCAGCAGGATTCGGAAAAATATCACTCATCAATGAAAAAAAAGTCAAATTCTCTGATTTTCATCAACAAATGCTTCAAAAATCATTTTCAGACGGTTCTTCTGTGACGGCATCAGACACGGCAGTTGATATTTATGAGGCGATAACAAAAATAAACAGAAACATTACACCGATAATAATTTCTAGGAAGATAAACAACTAATTCACAATGTATAATTTTGTTTTGTTAACAATCCGAATGCGTTCTTGCTCATCCCCACCTATCACTTGTACACCACACCGGTTCTGGTTTTCGCAGTGTAATTATATTAAACTAATAATCAGAACACGGCTCATCAGTGTGTCTGTACTATATTCTTGTCTAGTTGATGCTTATAAATAATTATATGTGAAAAAAATATGCTGATTCTCTATATATAAATAAATATATGCAAAATGTATCTTAATTTTTCTCTATACGTCATTTTAATTTTCTACGTAAATAGGTTAATATATTCAGATACGTTGGAGGGCGACAAATTGAAGCCCCACCCCACCCTGAGTGGCGCGAACTCGAGCTACGCCACTGTCTGTACCCTGCCAGGCATTCACGGGCGTTGTGTGAATCTTTTTTTACTCTGCCAGGCATTAACAGCAGAATCTGCCATCTGTATTACCCTGCCTGGCATTAACAGGCATTGTGTGGACCTTTATTACTCCGCCTTCTTCACTCCATCTGCCAAATCAAGCTATCCCAGTGCAGTCTACTTTTCCCTTCTAGCGCAGATTGCCAATAAACTACATCTTATTAGTGGTGATATTGATCCCAAAATGTCCAAAAAAAGATGACACTGAAGGCAGACAATTTAATGACAAATGGGAAAGTGAATACATGTTTGTGCTTAGAGAGGGCAAAGAAGTGTGTATATTGTGTTATGAGGCAGTGTCGGTGATGAAAGAGTACAATGTACGTCGTCATTTTGACACCAAACATGGTGTTAAGTATGGCAAATATACCTTGGAAGAAAAGCATAAAATTGTGCAAGAACTAAAAGGCAAACTGCAATCGCAGCAGCAAATGTTTACAAAAGCTACAGCAAAAAATGATGCTGCAGTGAAAGCAAGCTTTATAGTGGCTGAAGAAAGTGCCCGTACTTCAAGGTGTTTTTCAGAGGGTGCCTTTTTGAAGCAATGCATGCTAAAAGTGTGTGAGCAGGTATGCCCAGACCAGATACAGAGTTTTCAATATGTCAATTTGTCAAGAAACACCATTGCAGACAGAGTTTGGGAACTCTCAGGAAATCTATCAACACAGCTGGCCAAACAGGCATGCAGTTATCTTGCTTTTTCACTTGCTGTCGATGAAAGCACAGACAACACTGATACAGCGCAGTTGTCCATCTGTATACGTGCCACGAAGACCGACCTCTCTGTCACTTAGGAACTTTTGGATGTAGCTGCCATGCATGGGATGGTGACTGGTAGATATATTTGAGGCTGTGGAGAAATCTATAAATAATTATAAATTACCCTGGGAAAAGTTGGTGGGGCTAACTACTGATGGCGCACCTGCAATGTGTGGAGAAAAGAAAGGCTTGGTTGGACTAATGAAGGAAAGAATGCAAAAAAGTCACTGCCACACACCTCTGATTACTTATCATTGTATTATTCACCAAGAGGCTATGTGTGGAAAAGTTCTGGAAATGAATGACATAATGACCACAGTCATTAAAACAGTTAACTTTATACGGGCACGTGGCCTGAATCATTGCCAGTTCCAGCAGTTTTTATAGGAGGTGGGTGCAGAGCATGGAGACGCACCATACCACACAGAAGTAAGATGGCTGAGCAGGAGAGCAGTCCTCAAAAGATTTTTTGAACTCAGAGAACAAATCGCTCTTTTCATGGAAAGTAAAGGAAAGCCCTTGCCTGAACTGTCAGATCCCGCCTGGCTATATGATTTTGCTATGATGTGTGACATATGCAAGCATCTCGCCCAACTGAATCAGAAGCTGCAGGGACGCAAACAAGTCATCACGAAGATGTCTGACATGATCACAGCATTCCAGCGTAAACTTCAACTATGGAAGTCCCAACCGGAACAGGACAATCTTGCCCACTTTCATGTTTGTCAGAGTATCTCAGCCACTGTTTCTGGTGCTTTTCCTTGTAGTCTGCTGGCTACCAAAGTTAGCCGGTTAATATCTGAATTTGAGCGGCACTTCTCTGACTTCAGAACACAGCACTCAGGCTTTGACATCTTTGACAATCCTTTTACAGTTGATGTCAACAATGTGCCCCATCACCTTCAGATGGAGATAATTGAGCTTCAGACTGACAGTGGCATGAAATCAAAGTTTCAGGATGTTGCAATTGAGGACTTCTACCCTCTACTGCCCTGACTCAATGCCACAGCTCCGACTTCATGCATCCCGTGTTCTGTCCATGTTCGGGAGCACCTATCTTTGTGAACAGATGTTTTCATGTTTTCAATAATGAATCTGAATAAAAACAAGCACAGGTCACGCATCACTGATGACCACCTCCACACTGTTTTGCGGGTTGCTACAGCACAAGAAATAAAACCAGACATTGACTCATTGACCCGGGGAAAACGGCGTCAGACATCTAGCCAGAAAACAAAACAATGAGCATTTTATGTCCGTAGCAATATTACTGTTTTGCTTGATATCATGTGAGTTGGTTTGACAGCCCTGTTAAGGAAAAAGATTGTTGCACTCATTTGAAATTCATATTTCTGGTTAACATTGTCAGTTTATGACTGTTCAGTAAACAATTCGGCCCGTGACTTAGGCTGGGTTTTAGATTTCAGCCCCTTCTGTGATTGAGTTCGACACCCCTGATCTAGAAGAACTGTCAACATTTCTTTACCTGTATCTTTTGTGGAAAATTGCATTTATCTATTTCAGAGACATCACTTAGAGTTTTTATATACATGGATAGCTAATCTACATAAACTTTATTAAGGAAATGCCTTAATTGCAACTGGTTGCCTATTATACAATCTATGAGGCAAGACAGTACATATCAAAAATTATGAGAAAAGTCCAAGTATATTATATACAATGAATGCTACATGACATTTGTTCTGCTTTATTTCACTGTTGTAATATTGTTTGATCATTGTTAGTATTATATTTTCTAGCTAGTAGATAAGTTAATACATCAATCAGCTGCTAAAACTGCAGCTACAATTTATTTAGCAGGTCAAAATCAATGTATTATAATTACATTTGATTACTTTTTATTTAATCTTTTCTACCATATTTGCAGCTTAATTTAACTCAGATGGCACTTTTCACTTGGTCTGTTCCCGTCATGCAACAGCAGTTTAATGCAATGCAATGTGCTTGTGCATAGTAATCAGGCAATCAGTCCGGATTCACATTTCTGATCACTACATTTCAAAACCTTAAGACAAATCTTTGAATTAATGTTCAGAGCATGAGATGTATAGGCTAAAATATCTGTTTGTCTGTAAATAAAATGATATTTGGATTCAGCAATTTATACATTAGGAATTAGTACAATGTAATACCTTATTTTGAAACAAAACACAATTAAACGTAAGTTGATTGCTAAGCTATAGTTTTTTTTATGCTTTCCTAAAAACTAAAACTTAAAACCTTAGACAAACTTCAGATATTTAATATTCATTACCATTATTTTACATTCTTATTCTGAAATAGGGAAATACATATTCTATTCTAATCAAAATATGTTATAATTTGTTGAACACTTTGAGTAGAAAGACTGCTGTTTCTTGTTGAAGTTGTATTGGCCAATCTCTTGCTGCCTTTTGCTGTCATTTTTGAAAAAGTAACATTTCTAGGAGAAATCAGGATCTCAAGCACCATTTTATTTTCAGGTTAATCCTGTCAAACCTGGCTGCAAATCATTCAAGTTAAAGTCGAAAATCACAGTTTGATGAAACTGTGAACATATGAGATACAGCTCACAATTTAGCAAACTCTGAATGTTGTCTGCACTTTTATGCCCAATTCTTAAAAATCTCAGTATGATTCTAGGTGCTGATGAATAGAAGACATTGAACATTATCCATTTCATTTACCAAAATAATATATTCCTTTGTTTTCAATAGACTCCTGGAGGGTGGGTGCATATCCTTGCAGCACTAGGCGTAAGATTTAAACCATCACTCAATACGATGTCAGTCCATTGCAGGGTACACTTACAAGCACATAGATTCATCACCTGGTGAAGAAGGGGCATGAGTTGCCTCGAAAGCTTGCATATTGTAATCTTTTTAGTTAGCTAATAAAAGGTGTCATTTTGCTTGGCTTTTCTCTGAAACAGCAGTCCTAACTTAAGTTTCATTGGGTCTATTATGGAATGATTAAATGGCTGAGGCAATAAAATTTAAACTACATACAGCTTCAGTGGTGCTGCAGCTGTAAGACATATATGGAAACAGGGTTGTAATTAGTATTTTAATGTAATGAGGGTTTAACGTATAATTGCAGTAAATGTATAAGCATATATTTATATATTCAGTCAAAATGATAGGAATTAAAAGGGCTTGCAATTTCAGAAAATTGTTTTTAAAAATATTTTGAAGTTGTTATGACTCACATGTAGTATGCAAATCAAAAGCTAAAAAGTCTCTATTATTTCATCATGTGCTGTACAGTATATCAGTATGTCACCAGATCGACTGTTTATTGATTGGTGTTTAATGTTCTTTCATAAACATGCTGGAAGCATTTAAATATGTTTCCTTTAGGTTTAACCACTTCTAATGAAAGCTCATTTTTGATTAAAATTGTTTGAATGTCTCAAGTAATCATGCATGATTACAGTGTGCAGCATCACTTATACAAACCTACCAGTACCCTAAGCAGCCTATCAATATCCAGATGCAAGTAGTTCTACAGTAGATGGTATGTCAAGCTATCACTAGTCATTCTTACACATAGACATACACAAACCCGAGTCTGCAAATCAATGTGGATTTATGTTCATACTTATTGGTCGAAAATCAATAAGTACTGTATACACAGCAAACGACAACATTACTATGTTTGTGTGAGATCTCTGTTTCACCTTTCAGCCGGGGATACTAAATTAATTATGCTATGTGTGAGATCTATGTTCACCCTCCAGCTGGGATGCCAGAACTATGAAGAGATCCACATTAAATAACTTTCATTTTCTCTGTTTGTGGATTGGATGTGGTGATAGCTTATTTTTCAACAAATAACTCAGACGCGCTTTCGACAGTAAACCAAATAGTGCAATTTATTCATAGTATAAGGATAACAGAAGATTTATACATGCTAGTATATACAGACAAAGGATGATAACAAACAACACAAAATATAAATCTATGCTAGCTTAGTTTGACCATTTTCTTTCCTATAGAAAAAGGCACATAACTTATGAATTCTATTTTCCTAATTCTAATCTAGAGAAGTATCCAGGAAATCCAGGACCAGATTAAAATGTACTGGTCAGAATTTTAAGTGGTTAAATGAAAAGGTTCATAACAAGTTCAAAGTCATAACGTTACCTGTATTGTGATGGTTGCATTGATTTCTTCACAGCTAGTCTGGACTGGTTTACTCCCACTACACAAAACTCCTCTGTGCATAATATGTGGCTCTGGACTTTCCTACTAAATTTAGGAAGAGAAACTTATTACAGCCAATACTTTTCCTTCACACAGCTTATTACTTTTCAGTTACAGTAATACCAATAACCAGAGTACATTAACTGGCTTTATCCTATCTACTAAAACATAGTTAATAACTCTCAGAATCAAAGCAGGTATACTTATGGTTTGGTTCCTGTTGACTCTGGGTGTAGGCAATGCTTTGGTCCAATCCTTCTGGCTCAGCTTTCTCCGGCACATGTGGATGCATATTCTGCACACTTTTTTTTCTCTGTTCAGGCACTCTTGTCATTCTTTGCTTTGGTTACACCTTGTGGTTGCTGGAGGTACTGTAGTTTTCATTTGAGGTATCACATACAGTGGTCCTTTTTTGCTAGCAGAAAATTATGTCTGCTGGCCAGTCTGTGATCATTTACCTCCCTTCTTCAACAAGAACAATGCTTTATGCATGGTTCGTCTTTCGTGTGTACCTTAGTTTACTTTATCAAGATTTGGATGTTCTGTGCCCCTCAAAATCAATTCCATTTTGGATGGTCTTCCACTTTGCCTGAAGTGCTGAAAGTAAGTAGACAGCAAAGATCTAGAGCTTGCAATGGGTTTTAAAGAAAGGAGTGAATGCTTTTCTATAACATTTGCACATAAGCGCAATCTTTTGGTTGACAATTGGAATTTTTGGAAGTTTTGGCCATCGAGGTTTCCAGTCATTGAGTTGTGGCTCTTCTTTCATTGACTAAGTGTTTAAAAGGTGTTTTATGGCGACATCTCTGGATGCCATTTTACTGTGATTGATTAGTCTTATCAGATGAAACCCAGAAACTGCATTCCAAAGAGAGGCCAACTCTATGAGGAAAACTGACACTTTAGTTGATGTTAAGAGGGTCTGAGAGCTTCCTCTTAAGCAAAAGACTTGTATGCCAAAGCAAAGCAAAGTGGGAAATGCCAGTCTGTCCTACATTATATTTCTAACCTTAGAGCGTTGCTTGGTAATGTAATAGTAAGATTAAAATGGAAGATTATCTGTTGCTTAAACACTCCATGTGAATATTAGCATTACCATCTTTTAAATACTTATTTTTAAACAAGAGCAATGAGGTGATGTAGTGGCCGCGATAATGTCCTGTGAAAGACTCTCATCTGTGCAGAAGTACTTCCTGACTTTCACCCAGTTCTGTAGGGATAATTTCTGAAACTTTTGTAGCAGTATGCTTGTTTAGAAAGTAAATGAAAGGGACACAACAGCAGCCATTTGCTTGTAAAAATAGAATGATTTCATTCCTTATTTTTTTATAAAACTTAAGAATTACTTGTTATAAAATAGCAAAATATCTTCATTTTATTACATTTTTAAAATATACTCAAACATGACATAGTTAAATATATACTAAACAAATACAGAATGTGTGGATGAATACAGAACAGCTTGAGGTGTGTGATGAACAGCTGATTGTCCAGAGGAAAATTTCAATGGAGAATTCAAACTTCAAAGTCTTTTGGAGCTGAGAGGCAGCAAGACTAATCAAATTTTGTTTAATGGCATTTTTAAAGATTTCCATACTTTGGGTTTAGTTTCTGTAAGCATGACCATGTGATTTCAGTTTATGGTTTGTGTAGGAAAAAAATGAAGTTTAAAATTATTTTCAATAATAGCATGGGTACTATAACAGCGCACATTAAACAGTTTTTAACCAGAAAACTTATTGTATGGAAACTACTTGGATGTTCCCTATCAGTTAAGCCAAATATTCAGTTGATTGTCTCCTTAAACAGAGAGCTGATATTGATCTGACTTTTATTCGTTTCTTGTCAAGGCTGTTGCTGCAGGTTGGGTTTTCATATTTCCCCACAACAAAGCAGTGGAAGGCATTAACACCATCTCTCCTCAAACATTCAACACAAATAATACAGGATTTGTTAAAATATATTTACTTACTACTGTTTTTAAGGAGTACAGGACAAACTGTAAATCCATAAATTCCCTAATTGCTATTTTAATGAGGAAAGAATGTTCAAATCTTAGTTTTCCATTTTCCTTTTCATGCTGTAACATGCCATCAGTATATTTTTAGACTGTTTATATACATACCGTGGATACAATCTTAAAGGCTTGTGCCACAAGGTGCTGGTTCTTAAGAAATTAAGCAGTCACTGGAATAAATGTATGTGTACAGAATAAAGAACATTAAGTTTTTTCAGTTCTTAATTGCAAATATGTAGGTGTTTCACATTTCTAAGTTTAGCATTCTTTTTCAGGTTTGTGGAAAGACAGTCCAGTTCTGACATGTTTTTTGGCAAGCACATTCAGAGGCCTCTTCTCTGTTACTGCTAGCAGTAATTGCAGTCTTTTTTGCTGGTTTTCCAAAGAGTTTTCTTAGGAAAAAAAAACACCATTAAGGTTAAAACGTGTGCCATTTAGAAAAGCTAATCTTTGCCATACGGCTTTGTGGAGTGTGCTATTCAAACCTCACCTAAAGCATTTGGGTACACACAATCAATTTTGTAATTATAAATTCCATCCACCAAATCATTTATTTTATTGCCTACATGCATGAAAAATGCTTTTGACTCATGACCTTTGAAACATGAATTTGTATAAAAATGAAAATGGTTTGTTGTCTTTTGGAAGACAATTTTATAAAGGATGAGATATAAAAAATACTTTTTAAGCTGAAATCATATTACCAAAACAGTGAAATAAAATGCACTTTGATGGAACAAATTGATTGATTTAACTTCACTTTATGTTATATTTATATTTAAGACTTTAGGGACTTTCAAAACTTGACTTGATGTTTGGAAGAAATAAGTGGATAGGACTGGCCAGCTTTGTTGGGCTGAATGGCCTGTTCTTGTCTAGAGTGTTCTAATGTTCTAATATTGTCATAGTAGTTGCAAAGGTCCTATAGTTTTAATTTCTCTGTGTTTTTCATATATCTTGTTGCTCTTATTCAAATCCCTGGTCATTTGGCCAATATTTCTTAAAATGAACTGCTTTCTTTTTAACATTTTCTTGTTTTTGTTACTTCTATCAGTAATCATTTCTGCATTATTGTCATCTCAAACATAACATCTGGTCAAACTATTACACATGTGATTACAGAAAAATAATTAATGTATGACATACCATCAAAATCTAAGGATATCGTCAACTTATTTTACAATGTGCTACTGATTTTTCTTTTTTTTGATAATGTATTACAGCAAAATGGCATGTTACAAAAAACATTTTTCTTTTTAAACAATTTAAATTTTCACCTTTTTTTAATCAAAAAGGTCTATTTGCAGGAGCCTAGACTAGATGCATGTACCTTTTTGAAATACCATTTAAAATTTTTGGTTATTCATCTGAACAATGCAAGTCATTCTCTTTATTTTAGCTATTTTATGTTCTTTTCTCTGATGCTGCACAGCAGAGTATTTTTTTAAAATTGGAAAAATCATTTTGGGTTCTGCATGCTTTCACAAGCAGAGCTATTTCAACACATTATATTTCATTATTAAAGAAATATCTTATTTGTTGAAATGTATTTTTGTATACAGAGCTGCGTGGCAGAGAGACATCACTGCTGTGTAAAAGTTAAAAAAAATCAAAGAAATGTAATTAATTTAGTGATTCATATTTAATTTAGTCACTTTATCCAGCTACTTTCTCCTTACATAATAACTTCAATAAGCAATCAAGTAAACATCTTTGCTGGTAAAAAAGTATTTTCTAAATCTAATCCAAGAATTTATAGGAGATAATTGATGGTATTTTCAATTAAATGTCCAAAATGAAGGCTTTTAGTCAATCATGTATTTAGCTTCATCCAGCCCACCAAAGCCAAGCAATTGATTAAGTTTGATATGATTTTTACATTTTGAGCCTCTTATGTATTTTCTCATGTAAACTCTTTACATAGGACCTTGTTTTATTGTTGTTTAAACATTTTTTCATCAATGATTTTTGATTTTTGTGCATCACGATTTTGTGTGCTGTTATGGGTCACAGTAGACTTCCCTAGTGGTCCTGGTAGTTTGTTGTTGGCAATGTAGTGGCAGTGTTACCATAAGATCACAGGAAGTGGTGACGGTCATGGTCAGTTCACTGTTTAACATGCTTTCATGTTTTGAATCAAATTTATGGATAACAAAACAATTATAATTGGTGTGTGTAGTAGTTTTTTATTTGGGTCTTAGGATTCTTTGTTTTTTTTTTCACTACAAATTCTGGCATTTTGTTTTGATACTTTCAGTTTCATTTTGCTCTTTAGTATCAAACTACTGCACATTTATTGACAGTGATTTTAGGGACATCTAATTTTCCATTCTGCCTACACTTTCTACAAAGCTGAGCATGTAAATGGTATGCCTGTCGACAATCTAGCAAATAACTAGATCCGTTTCCATTCATTCAGATACTAAAATGTTCCTGATATTTAAATATATTATAAATGACATATAAATATAAGTCTTACATAAAAAAATTACCAATTGGAGAACCCTAAAAAGATTTATCTACCGAGCCAAATGCAAGAAAAGATTTATCCTATGTAAAATAGCACACAAATGACAATTAAGAGTCAGAACACCACCTTGGTGACCCCGTATAACCGAAAGACTTAAAGCAAAGAAAAACATGCAGCAATTGTGGCAACATCTTCACAGACTCAAGTTCATAAAAGAACTGACTCAAGAGGGACGATTTCTGGGTTATGAGTACACAAGGCAGGAAGGAAGACGGTCTAAGCAGATGGATACAGAAGTGATGTCAGAGATGGAGTGGCTGTCAATCTTCCGTTCTGCAAATGCATTGGTATACAGCGCCAACTCCTAGTCCGGCAGGTAATTACTGTCACCAAAGCTCTTAAGCTGTCTCTCATGTGCACGCGTGTGACACCTGGTTTAGTAAACCTTAATTACTGGTTTTGAGGCCGTTTCCATAAATACTGCTTTTGTTTTCTGGAGCAAAATGGGATTTTAGTATATGCTCAGCAGCCATTCTAAAACCTGAAAGCAATACAATATTTTTCAACAGCACTGGCTTTTGCATCAGTCAGGAAAGACATGAAAAAGAATGACATTAGAGCTGACGAGCTGGCATTCCATCATTCAGATGAGCAGCTTCAGCACCAACCACAGGGAATCCTATAAAAGGCATGAGCCTGCCACACTCATCTGATCACTATCTTTGTGTGGCATGCCACCTATAACAGCAAGGAAATGAGCAATATTTTATTTGGCAAGATTCACGCAGAGCTACAATATTGTAGTGGCCAGCAGAAAAAAGTATTTTTGATCAGTTCTGGGTACAACAGATAGAAAGATTATACTATCAGATAAGACGACCCAGCATTGACTTTAATGTGCAATGTCCAGAAGAGGGTGGCCAGTTGGCTGAGATCTTCAGGACTGTGTCCGAATTTATCTTTAGCTTTCTCTGTTATAATGTGTATTTACTACAGGGATACTACTATTTGGAATTTTTGTTTTTCTCTTTTCTGATATCAACTGTCCAACATTCAACAATTAATTAATGGACAGATACAGTAGTTCTGGGCTCCATGTATTTTAATCAGATTCAAACTAATTTTTGTGTTTATGTACTCATTATGTAATTGGTAAAGTCTGTAACAGCATTTTAGATGAGAGCTTGTCATAGCACTCTACATATGTACTGAGGAGCGCTATACAAAAATAAAATGAATTGAGCTGAATCGGCAGGGAACACCACTAAAAGATGGAGTAGAAGCAGTTACTCCACAGCTTTCTAGGGAGCAGTATCCAGTGTCTGGTCACCCTGTGGTATGGGTGCTTTAAATAGGAGCACCAAAGTTTCTTTCAATAGGCAAAAGTTAGGAGTTGCCTGTGTGAGAAGGACACTATAGGTAGACAGCAGGAGTTCTGATTTGAGGATCAAGGAGAAGTTGTGCAGCCAGAGGTAGTTAGGAGAGATTGTGTGAAGAAGAGGAGCCAAGGAGGCCGTGTTCAGGAGTCTGGTGAATTCACATGATGTAGAGCTTGTGATGAGTTGGCCATAAGCCAGCAGGTAAGCATGAGAATGGGGGCAAGGAGAAATGAGTTATGATTTGTTCCAGTGTTTAGGGGAATATTTGTTGTTTTGGAGATGTTTGCCAGTTTTCTTAACAGTGGGAATATCTGCATAGGCATAATAGGTTTCAGAAATTTGCCAGTTCTCTTCTAAAGTAAAATAATAAATATGTCAGCTCAAACTGCTCATTCCTCAGTAGAGTCTAAGATTTTTATTTTCTTGTTTAGAGATAGTACTTTATCCTCCTTCTTAGCCTTTGAGGGAATTCTTTGACAACTTAATAACTTTTTAGCAGCCATTTTTTCACAGAAACAAGGGTGCACACATTATAAAGCCAAGGGCCTCATAGCACCTTATGGTCGGGATGGCTGACTGAGCACTTTTTGATTAAAGAAACACAGGGCAGTGCTTGAATTTGTGCACGCATATATCTCTGGCAATAATAACGGTTTTGTTGGTTGAAACTTTAGCATTTAATTTGCAGTACACTGATTACGTACTGACAGTCTGTGTGTGTCCAAGCAATTTCTAGTCTGCACAGCTTCTTACACATGTAAGTGTATAAAAAAACTTCTCTGAATTTAAAGCTGGTGCCCTTGTCAGGTGTCTGGGTGCTGACGGATGGACTCACTATGATTGGCTTGAGTGGGGGCAACACTTTAGATAAGTCTGATTTCAGTTTTACATTTTGGTTAGTGATTGTTTTGTCTCCCTTTTCGAGTGTCTTTATTTTCCAAAATATATGTATGTCTAAGTGTTAAGATGGAAACCATTGCCCAACTTGGTTATTGGTAATGCACAAAAGCCAAGGTAGGGGAGGGGAGTGAGAAAGAGCTTTCCTTTTATAAAGGCTGCTTTTGCTGGAAATTGGGGTCAATTCATCTACAGAGTAGAGCAAGGGTGCTTTGTATAAGCAGAGCTAGCCAACTGAAGAGCTGTGTGGTGGCTCAGCAATTGACTGCCATATAGGAGCTGTAAGTTTACTTCTATGAACAATTTTATTCAACTCCTGTTGTGGAAGGGTACAGCAGGGTATGCCTACAGATAACACCATTTGTATGGTTTCAGCATAGTGCTTGGCAAGTGGCACACTTAAGAGGAACTTTCTGGGTTTTTTTTTTCAAATATTGTCAACCCATGGTTGGTTGTAATGGGAACCAGAAAACAAAAAAGACAGAAACTGAAACAAAATCTTTAGACAAACAAAAACAACAGAGAAACACTAAAAACATCACAAAAACATGACTAGCCCATCAATCCTTATTAACAAAAAATAAAAGAATATGGACATTATGTATGTATGAATTATAAATGCATATTATTCAGAACATACTTTAATTTCAACTAAGTCTTTGAAAATGAGTACTGCTCCAAAAAGTTAAACAAAATACCAATCGGTTCACTTGTATTTGCATTGATAACCTCTACTGAAACCAATAAAAATGCCAATAGAGGACTTTGTAATTAATTCTTGATGCATTGTAAAGCCATCCATCCATCCATTATCCAACCCGCTATATCCTAACTACAGGGTCACGGGGGTCTGCTGGATCCAATTCCAGCCAACACAGGGTGCAAGGTAGGAAACAAACCCCGGACAGGGCGCCAGCCCACCACAGGCATTGTAAAGCCACTTTATACAAAATGACTTCTGCAGCTTTATGTTTTTCAGGCAAGGCAAGCAGATGCTGTTGGTCATTTCAGGCATAGACTGAAAACCATACTTTATAAAACCAAAATTGCCTTTCTTTTAGAGTTTTTAAGCCGTGGGCATATACTTAAGGTGCAGTTAAATAAAATACAAACAATTGCAATAAAATGATATGTATTTTAAAATTCTAACAACTATGTCAACTGTCATCTGATCCAATTCAGTTTGAATTATGCTCAAGGAATCATTTTCTGATACACAGATGAATCCACCCAGATATCACTCAGAAATTATGGTCAGGGATACCTAAAATGTATCAATCTGTTGAAAGCTTGCAGTCAAGTTTTTGACCCTGTCAAAATACTTTCCCCATATATGTATATATGCACTATACCTACAGTATACATTATATTACACATTCTGACTTTATAACAATGTGTTTTAAGAGAAAAACAGCAGAAGTGCTATTATGGTGTCAGTGAGCTGTAATCTCACAGCTATGCGCCGTATGTAAAAATGCAATTATTCCTGCAAGCATTCTAGAATTGTAAGGGGAATTACTTTTAACTGGTCCCTGAGAACCACAGAAATATGACATGAAAGAAATCCTTAAACAATTGAAGTTCTTTATCTTTTGTAAAAAAAAAAGTGCAAAATTTGACCAACATTCCACTGTTCTGGACTGTTTTTGATGTTTAGAGTGTGTAGGGAGGTGGATAATTGCAGTGACTTGTATTAAGCAAGTGTTAAAAGAATAATTAGCTCATCAAAGGCATAAAAATCAAAATGGGACACGACTTATTAATGGAGCAAAGTTTGGGACAGCAAATTTCATTTAGCTATAGGCTTCCTCAGACCCAAGTCTACTTACAGTGGTGTGAAAAACTATTTGCCCCCTTCCTGATTTCTTATTCTTTTGCATGTTTGTCACACAAAATGTTTCTGATCATCAAACACATTTAACCATTAGTCAAATATAACACAAGTAAACACAAAATGCAGTTTTTAAATGATGGTTTTTATTATTTAGGGAGAAAAAAAATCCAAACCTACATGGCCCTGTGTGAAAAAGTAATTGCCCCCTTGTTAAAAAATAACCTAACTGTGGTGTATCACACCTGAGTTCAATTTCCGTAGCCACCCCCAGGCCTGAATACTGCCACACCTGTTTCAATCAAGAAATCACTTAAATAGGAGCTGCCTGACACAGAGAAGTAGACCAAAAGCACCTCAAAAGCTAGACATCATGCCAAGATCCAAAGAAATTCAGGAAGAAATGAGAACAGAAGTAATTGAGATCTATCAGTCTGGTAAAGGTTATAAAGCCATTTCTAAAGCTTTGGGACTCCAGCGAACCACAGTGAGAGCCATTATCCACAAATGGCAAAAACATGGAACAGTGGTGAACCTTCCCAGGAGTGGCCGGCTGACCAAAATTACCCCAAGAGCGCAGAGACGACTCATCCGAGAGGTCACAAAAGACCCCAGGACAACGTCTAAAGAACTGCAGGCCTCACTTGCCTCAATTAAGGTCAGTGTTCACGACTCCACCATAAGAAAGAGACTGGGCAAAAATGGCCTGCATGGCAGATTTCCAAGACGCAAACCACTGTTAAGCAAAAAGAACATTAGGGCTTGTCTCAATTTTGCTAAGAAACATCTCAATGATTGCCAAGACTTTTGGGAAAATACCTTGTGGACTGATGAGTCAAAAGTTGAACTTTTTGGAAGGCAAATGTCCCGTTACATCTGGCGTAAAAGGAACACAGCATTTCAGAAAAAGAACATCATACCAACAGTAAAATATGGTAGTGGTAGTGTGATGGTCTGGGGTTGTTTTGCTGCTTCAGGACCTGGAAGGCTTGCTGTGATAGATGGAACCATGAATTCTACTGTCTACCAAAAAATCCTGAAGGAGAATGTCCGGCCATCTGTTCGTCAACTCAAGCTGAAGCAATCTTGGGTGCTGCAACAGGACAATGACCCAAAACACATCAGCAAATCCACCTCTGAATGGCTGAAGAAAAACAAAATGAAGACTTTGGAGTGGCCTAGTCAAAGTCCTGACCTGAATCCAATTGAGATGCTATGGCATGACCTTAAAAAGGCGGTTCATGCTAGAAAACCCTCAAATAAAGCTGAATTACAACAATTTTGCAAAGATGAGTGGGCCAAAATTCCTCCAGAGCGCTGTAAAAGACTCATTGCAAGTTATCGCAAACGCTTGATTGCAGTTATTGCTGCTAAGGGTGGCCCAACCAGTTATTAGGTTCAGGGGGCAATTACTTTTTCACACAGGGCCATGTAGGTTTGGATTTTTTTTTCTCCCTAAATAATAAAAACCACCATTTACAAACTGCATTTTGTGTTTACTTGTGTTATATTTGACTAATGGTTAAATGTGTTTGATGATCAGAAACATTTTGTGTGACAAACATGCAAAAGAATAAGAAATCAGGAAGGGGGCAAATAGTTTTTCACACCACTGTATTTATGTCTGGACTGGAGGACAAATGCATATATCACATAAAACCTGTACTTCAATCTTTGTGGAATCATTGAAGTTAGAGGTTATATAGTGTAACATATTAACACTACCTAGGTCAGTGCTTCAGTTACCATGTTGCTCAGTAACACTTAAAACATTAAATATACTTGTAAAGTTTGTGATATTCTGTCATGTAAAAATTAGTGATGAATCCTCACAGACATATGCATCTTAAGAGTTCATTTCAAATGGAAACAGATTTTTTTTGAGTAAGATGGCATCATACCAAGGAACTTTAATGTGCAATACTGTACAATGATGGCCTCATTACTTCCAAAAAGGTTCCAATGGGGAATGTGCTATGCCAATGATTAGGATATCAATTTAGCCACAGAAGAGTGGTTGCACAAGCAAGACACAACATTTTATGTGAGTGGCATAGAAAACATTTGTGAACACTAGTGTATTATGTGATGGAGATATGGTAAAAATTACTTTTGGGTTTAATTATTTTTTCTTGATGGCTCAGGCTCAGCTTTGAACTTAATTTATAATTACTTAAAAGTAAAAAAATACAAACAGTTTACTTGAAGATTCTATTGTGCACTCTAAACCTTTTTCCTAAGCTTCACAAATATTTTCTGACTTGGTAGCAAGCACCATTAGGACCCTATAAATGGTAATAAAAATGCAATTGCTATAGGAACATCTATGCAACATGACTATTTCAGACTATTAAGTGCTTTAAAGTGCATAATTGCATATAATTATGTATTTTATTTCCTTATTGCCTTTATTCTACTTTGATTTTTTGCAAAGCGAATGACTTATTTTTGCAGTCAGTTACTGTTTTTTCTTTTGTGTAAACTGCTAGTGAATTCTTTGATGTGTCCAGAGGATCTCATGAAGAATGAGAAAGACTGGATTGGAGAACAGCATTACAAATAAGTCCCTTGTTTGTAAATCATTTATTCAAAGAGGTTCTTCTTAAGCCGGGTGCTACACGCATAAACTGAATCCTATCAAAATTCTTTTTGAATTGTGAGCCAGCATTGTTACACTGATGGAACATGTCTCACTGTTCTAATAGATAAGTGAAAGTCTGAGAAACACTACTAAATAAGGAATATTTGTAACCTGTTTACTACTTTAACCAATGTTAAACTACTGGTTAATGGAACGCTGGGGGTGCTTGTGAAACAAACAGAATCTGTACTGCCAACCCAGACTAAATCTGAAATCAGAAGGGCACTGATGTATAGTGAAGTTGTCTACAAAGATAAGGAATTAACTTGAAAACTGCCAGTACCCATCATATAACCTGTTTTCCTTTGAATGTAAAGATTTAAAAAGTTTTGTTAATTAACAAATAAATGACTAATAACCTGTGATATACTTTAGGCATCTGAAACAAATATCACACTCTAGATCAGTAGCCATATTTTCAAATTGGAATTAACCACTATTAACCACTAAAATTGTATAATTAGAAACTAATGTTAACACTGGAACATTTTTTCTTTCCTAGAACAATACTGTGTCTTCAGTCTTGGTGTACTGTTTAACTATTATAAACTCACTCAGTAACAGATCCTCTGTTATTCCAAAGTTGGGTAACCTCCTTCTGGTACTCTTTAGTCAGGCATATAACATCAGAGATATCAGATTCACTGTTCAGATCTACAAGATGCTCAAAACTGCTGGTCAAACCTGGGGTTGGTGGCCTAGGGTCAGCTTTATAAAACTTATTTAGGCACAAAAAGAGGCCCAAAATGTGCATATACAACTTCTCACTCAAAAGTCGGGATTTATAAAAGAAAACGTGAATGAAGAACTTGCATATATTTATGGCAACTCTGATCCAGGGCTGGCGTTTAGGGTCAGGTGACAAGTCAATCACCTCATGCATCCCTTTAATCAGGGTGGCATTTTCATATAAATTTTTGGGTTTTTTTTACATAACAAATTAACTATATGAAAAAGGTATGTTGGCACCCTGCCCAGGATTGGTTCCCTGCCTTGTGCCCTGTGTTGGCTGGGATGGCTCCAGCAGACCCCCGTGACCCTGTGTTCGGATTCAGCGGGTTGGAAAATGGATGGATGGATGGATGGAAAAAGGTATGAACCTTAAGAATAATACACACATTCATGCTGTATTTATATAATACCTTTAAAACAATGAGAAATATTTTAATTATAAAAGTTTCACATTTGGCAAGAAGCAGTTCATAGCACTGTGAGTACACTGAGAATCAAAATGGCACATGCATATTTCAAATCCACATACCAGTCAATGGTATTTGCCTTCATTTTTCTGATATCTATCCTAAATCTGCAAAATTAATGCAAATGAATTCATCAGAGAGAGATGCAGCCTTATAAACATGAATAGCAGCAACATGCTGGCTTCAAATTCTTTACATCACAGGACGGGGCATCTGCAAATCAGTCAGCACATGATGACCAGTGCTCAAAGGTGCTTTCAATAGCATCATCAGTGCTGAATGTATCTCTTTGAAAATTACACATTAAAGGTGTGACATTTCAGAAGACAGTAACTGTTTTTTTGGCATTTTTCATTTGCAGTTTTCATTTTTGCACAAGTAATGTCACATGTTAAGTAGCAATATATAGAAATAGTGCTGAGAACCTTAATGTTTAGCCTGCTAGCTTGCAACATGGCTTACAATTATGGTGATGGTATTATAATTTTTTTTTTCACTTTTTGACTGTAAGCTGTAACCATGTAAAGTATATTGTGGCGGACAGCCGGGTCCCATGCCTGGCAGGGACACCCCTTCTGCATCTGTTCTGGCGGAGCAACCATGGGCAGCTCAATACCTCCCCCGGGACGCATGGTGGCAGCCTCCCTGGCGGACGGTGATCCCCCAACCTGTCGCATGGCTCCATGGGAGATGGAGTCCTCCACAGCCTGGTTGGGGGCTCGGATGGCTGCTAGGGGGAGCTGCATGGAGTCAGCAGCCCGGCTGGACGAATCTTCAGCCCCACCCGGAAGTGCAATTAGGACCAGGTGGTCAAGCACCTGGAATGCTTCCGGGTGGGCTATAAAAAGGGCCAGCCACCACCACTCGAGTGCCAGAGTCGGGAGGAGGAGGACTAAGCCTGAGGAGAGTGGTGGTAAAGGAGAGAGGATTGTGTTGTGTTGTGGAATAGTGCTTGTGGACTGTGTATTGCCTGTGGGTCACGTAGAAGACGTGCACCCATGGGCGAAGAAAAAATAAAGTCTGGTTGTACTTGGTACGTGCCTCTGTGTCTATCTGTGTTGGGTCGGGTGCCTATATAGCGCCTTTGTTACAATATTTAGGCCCTTTAACTAAACTGACTAGCCTAATATCATTAAAATTCAATGAAATAGAAGCATAACAAATATCTTTAGAATTTACCCATGATTTCTCTTTACCCTGTGGTTGCTAATGTATGCAAATGTAACACACTGTAACACAATAAATGCATGGCATCAGTTTTCCTAGCAATGGAGAACTTTTTAATGGGGCAGGAGAAGGGAGAAGGAGCAAATCTAAAGAGTGTAATCATCAAGACGTTGATGGTACTGAACAACAGAGGATTTGAGGAGGTTTAATGTAAGACCATTTAATAGATGCTTAGACTTTGAATTAAATCAGTCTTTAGCAGTGCATTTAAAGTCTACAGCTGCAGTCCAGTTTCATTTTATTTTGCCATGTCTGTGTCTCCTATTCTACTCCATTTTGAAGATTATTATGTTTATTATTATTTCTGGAATATTATGGGCAGAGTGGTGGCTCTGAGGCTAGGGATTTGCACTGGTAATCAGAAGGTTGCCGGTTCAGATACTGTAAATGCCAAAAGTGACTCTACTTCATTGGGCCCTTGAGCAAGGCCCTTAACCTGCAATTGCTGTGTCCTGGGTATGACTTTAAAGTGCATCCAGCCCTGCATGTAGGCCCTCCAACCTGCAGGGAAAAACCTGCAGGGAAAAACCTGGGGGTTGGTGACAGAATTGACACTCCGGCCATCATAAAAACCCTCACACTGGTTCTGTTCCATCTGAACTTGTGTGGTGCTGAGGTGTCACCCGTTGCATGGCTACACTTGGGTCCCAATCTGAGATCCAGAGTTGGTTCATCATGTGGTGGGTGCGGCAATGTGCTGTATCAGCGCATGCTCCTAACCTCACCTCACCTGGAATATTATCAAAATGTTGTAGCCTGTAATTGTTGGCCTCCTCTTCCCAGTGTTTATGGCAGGTTGTACATAATCACACCATCTTGTAAAATTTTGTTAATTTCTGGAATCTGTTTATGATGTCAGCCACAATCGATGCTGGTTAAAAGTCTCTTAAGTTTGCACCCACGCCTTTTAGCTTGCAGGACAAAGTCTGAAATAAACAAAGTTGTTTAGAAAAGAATGTGCGATTAAATTCAAATTAAACATTTGAATTGGTTTTAATGCCTGTTGTGTTTTTTACTGTTTTAAAGCCAATCTTCATTCATGGTTTTGTATTTTTGTCTAAAAGTAAAATATTTATTTTTTTTGTCACTTTTATTTTTTGTTGCTCAGAGAATGCACTGTATCATGAGGCTTGTATACCAATACATAATATGTGTAAATTAAAAATACCATCTCAGGGCCTGTGTGTCTTGGGGTTGCATGGGTATTCGAGGATCAGTGGTTAATGGGCAACAAAAATGTCATTTTCCTCAGGTGGCATTATTCCATGCACTGGCTCTGCTTTGACCCATCCATAGAGATAGGACTAACTGCACCCCAGAATACCTAAGACATCAGTCAGAATGTCCCTGCACTTCAGCTTTTTCTCATTCTCTTACTTTAATTTAATATTGACAGCTTCTTTCACTCCAATATCCAACTAAAGAAAAATTATTGGTTATTACAGGATTAAAATTATTAGGCACTGCAGTCAGAAGTTACTTGTGTTGTTTTTGAAGAAGCTCTTACAGGACTTAAACGTTCTGGAGAATACTAGATAACCACTAACAATTTGTAACTTTTTGGCTCTTTCTTATATGGATCAAACCTTCCTTCTTCTTCTCATTTTCTTCTCAGATTGGCCAGTTTCTCTTGACTGAGCACAAATTAATTTATTTATCTGAAAACTACTTGTTATTACTTTCTTGGCTGTCACATTTGAACTTCAGCACTCTTCAAATGAAGATTAATTAGCCATCTAACTGCCTGCCACCCAGCCTCCTCTTTCTCAGCTGTTCTTTCTTCTTCTGGTGCCCCCTCAACTCACAGAAAAGCTGACACATTCTGAGTACTAGCCAAGACACATACATGCAAACACACTTAATTTCTGTCTAGGAGGAAATAAATCTGTAAAAAGTGCATTGCACCCCAAATACTAACCTGAATCCACATTTTAGGAGTAAGTGGTAAATTAAAATAAAAGGTTCCAAGAATACTCAAAACCAAGACTCAAATATGAAGATCAGCAAACTACACTAAAGTAAATAGATAGATAGATAGATAGATAGATAGATAGATAGATAGATAGATAGATAGATAGATAGATAGATAGATAGATAGATAGATAGATAGATAGATAGATAGATAGATACTCCAAACCTCAAGTCCGCAATCTTGGTGTTACCTTTGACAGTAACCTCTCTTTTGAGAAACAAGTAAATTCTGTAGTCAAGAGTTGCTTTTTCCAACTTCGTCTATTAGGTAAGATAAAGCCTTTTTTTTCTTCTAGGGATCTTGAGATAGGTACTCATGCGTTTATTTTTTTTTTTGCCTCGATTACTGCAACTCGCTGTATTCTGGGATTAACAAATCTCTGATATGCAGGTTACAGTTGGTCCAAAATGCTGCTGCTCGCTTTCTGGTTTGGGCAAGAAAGTATGACTCTGTTTCTCCTATTTTAGCTCCTTTACACTGGCTGCCTGTCAGTTTTCGAATTGATTTTAAAATCTTGCTGCTAGTTTTTAAATCTTTACATGGGCTTGCTCCTGCCTATTTATCTGAACTGTGTGTTTTACACCAGCCATCCAGAGTGCTTAGATCTTCTGGTCAGCTGTCTCTGGTTGTCCCTCGTACCAAGTGTATAACCAAGGGGGACAGGGCATTTGCAGCTGCTGCTCCTCGCCTGTGGAACGCTTTACCTCATCACATAAAGGAGTCGTCTACAATTGAACTGTTCAAAACAAGATTAAAGACTCATTTCTATTCACTTGCATTCCATGACCTTCAGTAATACTGATGGTTTCCTCTTTGTGATTATATAACATTACTTCTATTTTTTATGTATATAATATTACTTCTATTTATTATGTATTTTATTTTATGTTCATATATTTTATTTCTATTTATGTTTTATGTTAATTATTTTGTTTTTCTTTTATTCTATTATTGTAAAGCACTTTGGCCACAGCATTACTATGTTGTTTTAAATGTGCTATATAAATAAATTGACATTGACATTGACATTACTTTATTAATCCCAAGGGGAACTTCACATACTCCAGCAGCAGCATACTGATAAAAAACAATAAATTAAAGATTGATAAAAATGCAGGTATAACAGATCATCACTGACAGACCTCCATTATCAGACTTTTCACCTACAGTATATCGTACAGACTTTTATTTTACTGTTTCTAGGTACCACAGGAAAAATGTATTTTCCCTAAAGTCAATAGTTTTGTTTTCCTCCTCTATTGCCTGCTGCTGTATTCATACTTTAATGTTATCTGTAATATTACTTTTAAGGCCCCTATATATAAAAAAGATTACAAAAGAGGCAGGTACTTATTTTCTCTCATTGTTTCTCTCATCTTCTTTAAAACAAATTCAGATTATACTTTAGGAAGGGACTTTGCTTCAATAAATTCTAGATTGCAAGGCTATTTGATTCTATCACTGTAAATTTTAATTGTAGTTCTTTTCCTATATATTTCAAAGTGAGTAAAAACAACACATACGCAAATGTGTTTTTTGTGTATGGTTCAGAATTGAAAAAATGTGATTTGTCTGATGTTTGTTTTAGCAAAAGAGACAGGAAGTAAACAATTTTTCTTGTGCAAAGCTGAAATAATATCACAGGCTCATTTTTTAAGCACGTTTGACTGCTAAAATATATTGTCATTTTAATAAGATCCATGTATGTGTAGTGCATACTTAAACAATGGAACTCCTAATGTCACAAAACCTTCTAACAAATACACATAAGGTGGTGTAAATCATTTTGGAACAAAGATTAAATTTCATTACTTATGAATGTGGTGAAAAAATGTTCTATTTTTCCTGGTCTGAAAAAGCCTCAGCTTCTGGACTTGAGCATAAAGAAACCATTGTAAACATTGTCACACACGTGCGCCTAGGAAACAGTCAAAGGGTCCAAATGGGAATGAATGTTCAAAAGATAGGGGGTTAGAAACAAGCACTAACGCCTTTTTCCCTCTTTTGACAGAGCAATGGAAGAATAACCATTAATTTCTACTTCTGTCCCAGTCAGGCGACATCACTTCTGTCTCCCCTCCAATGACATCACTTCCGGCTCCAACATGACATCACTTCCTTCCCCCCCTCAGATGACATCACTTCCAGTTCCTACCTTACCTCTAATTTCTCAAACTCTCTTCATGTCGTTTCAAGATAAAAGCTCGACCCAGTCTGTATTTGGTTGTCTATTGTAATCACTACAAAGAGACCATCATTTTTGACTACTCAGTGCTCCAGACATTATATGGGGAGGCTTCCCCAAATCTTTATGTTTGTTTTTTTCTGTTTCTTGGCAACATATTAAACCATTATAAACATATTAAAAGCATGAAATACTGTTATCTATACTTAATGCTAAAGCTTAAGGAAAACTTGTCACATCTGTTGACCTTTTTGCATTTCTGTCTATACTTTATATTTGTAAACAAACTAAAGTGCTAGGAGTACTTTGAATTTGGGTTCCACTATGTAGACCGGTCACTCTGGCTATAAATATGAGTGTAGTGTGTCAGCTGCTTAATAAAATACTTATTGCCAGTATCTATTGTTGTTTAGGGACTTTCACATGATGTCTTTTTGCATTTTATGACTTTTTTATGTTTGTGTTTGTCTTATTTCTCATTTATTTATTGCATTGCATCCTGATGCATGGCATCATCTGTGGCAGCTGTTTCCTGCTTTGCACATCACACATGCAATGGAGTGAGAGAACACCAGTACCATTTTTAATACTTGCAAGCAGGTATATGTGTTGTGGAGAATAGCCCGGACACAGACAGGTAGACATGTTGATTTCACCACACACACGTTTATTGTACATATTTACAGTAGTTCAAGTGCACAGACCCAGTGCCGCAGCAACAATCACCCCTTAAGTCCTGGCCACAACACAATGCCTTCTCCAAGTCTCTGGTCCGCCTCCACTCCTCTTCACCAAGCTTCGTCCTCTTCCACCCGACTCTTGCCCCTCACTAAAGGAAGGCGGCCCCTTTTATATACCCCGGATGGACTCCAGGTGCATCCTAAGGGCTTCTGTAGCCACACCCCTGTGTGACGGAAGCTCTGTCGGTGTATCTGGAAGTCCCCCAGGTGTCCCCAATACTCTTCCCCCCAGCACTTCCGGGTGTGGCGGAAGTACTGAGGTCCAGGGCTCCCAAGGCATCGGGGCGCTCCCTGGCGGGGACCACGGGCCCCTACAGGGTTGAGCTTCCAAGCTCTGTACCCGTGGCCCACACAGCAACCAGGGAGGACGCCCCCTCGTCTTCTGGAGGAGGCACAAGCCCTCCTCCGGTCCTCCTGGTCATCCCGGCCGGGCATAAACACCCGCCGGGTACCACAGTGTTTTGACAAGAACTTTGACCAATCAGACAATTTGGTCATTCCATGTATTGTTAAGTAAAAAAGAAGAAGTAACAGGAACTTTTTTGTTTAAATTCAAAGAGCATAAAATGGAAAAGAAAGATGTATTTTTCTTTGTTTCTATATTTACCATTTGGAGGCTGCTCCAAGAATTTAAAAATTACCATATGGACATTTTGCTATTGTTTGTTTCTGTGCTTTTCTTTTACTGATCCATTTACTTCATTGATCTCCTACTTAGGCATTGTGGCACATTTACTTGATTTGTTTTATTTGTTTTAGGATTGTCCTAATTTAACCTTGTGTGTGTTTGGCATTAAAAATTTTCCACTGCATTTTAATCCTGGATGCATCTGAAGATAACAACTATCAGTCTACTAACTTCTCTCTTAGAAAAAAAAAAATCCTTTCATTGTGTTTTTTTGTGTTAGATCATTGCACTTACAGTATCCAATAAATATTTAAGGTTACTTTAAGATTAGCTTATTAAACAAGAACTACATTTATTTATCACTATGTTTAGGAACACAAAACTTAGGTTCCAAAATGCAGTAATTCTAAAGTTTACACTGTATTGATAACAAATAGATAAAGCATTATAGGGTACCACTTAGCAATCTGCAGTGCGAAATTTGTATTTTTTTATGCCTAGCTGAGATTCTTGTATACTTTAACAATCTAGATACAAACTGATTCCAAATTTTATAAAGTTCTGCTGAAATTCAGAGCTCGGTACTTGAAAATTGGTAAGGTAAGAATGTCAACTAATGACTTCTTAACAAAAATTCATGCTATCAAGAACACATGAGTTTGATCTTCAATAGCATAATCAATATCTTTATATATAATACGCTACCGTGGCTGTTCGTTTGTCTGTCCAGGATTTTAAATCACCTGTAGCTGACAAAGCGTTTGACCTACTGACCTGAAATTTGGTACACATATACTATGTGATGTCTACTGTCCGCTTTTGGGGGATGATTTACCTCCAAGGTTATTTCTCTTTTTATTTTAGTTTATTGTAGAATCAACTCTTGGCAGCGGCCAGCAGGGTGGCCTGTTTGGTGCATACGTACGGGTGCCGTTCTCATCCCTACCACCTTCGCCGTCACTTCCCCTACCTCTTCATATCTTAAATCATTCTTGAGGCAGATTGAAGACTTAAGTGCCAGCTTAAGTGAAAAATTAAAGAATACATACTAAGTAATTGCAACACAAACACTGACTTAATCAGTTTTAATGTGGAAACATGCCGACGAAAGAAGAGAAGAAGCGAGCTGCTAGGATGGAGAAAAGAAGAGCTGCTCAGGAAGCAGCAAGTGCATCAACCTCTGAGAAAATGAATGCTAAACGTACAGAGAAAGAGGATGAAAACTATAAGTCAAGTGTATTCACTGCACGTTATCGAGCAGTGTGCCGTTACTGGTGTTATGATAATAGTAATTTGCAAGCAGTAGCACAATCCCACATATAGGATGATAAGTGCATTTATGGGTTTGCTTCCAGGGTCCTTCCTGAGTTAATTGCATCAAAATGACACATTCTTATACTATAAATTACACAAAAGGGTTTAGTTGTATTATTTTATTATTAACATTTCAAAACATTGAACAAAATTCAGTTTGAATTGTGGTCAGATAATCATATATGAATTTTACATACAGTAAGATCTAAAATGTGTAACATAATGTTATGAGGAAAATATAAGAGATTAACTGGGATGTTGAAATCAACTTCTTTATAAATCCATACGGAAGGTAATTAACACTGTAGAGGAAGCCAATTTAGGCAAGCCTTTGTGGGCTGATATGCACATTGCGTTGAGTCAGTGTCAGAATTGTTGGCATTCTGTTGTGCAGGGACTCTTGACATTAGAAATTAGGATGATAAAGATGGGCCAGAGCATTCTAGTATCAGAGGAGTAGAGACTGTGTCAGACTGGAGCAAAGCTGAAGTTGAAGTGTGCTCATATAGTTTTAAGTAAATAGTTAATAAACACTTGCTTATGAAGCCATTTTGGGTGTTGTAGCACGCTTTTCGTTTATTTTTGTAAGACTGCTTTTTCCAACACAAAAGTCCAATGTTTTGAAATTATAAGAATTATTATATAGAAAATAACGACACTATAAAGTAGCATGCCTTTGCAACGATAAGGATTAGCCCTTTTTTACGAAGAACACGACAGTAATGAAAAATTAATCTTCTTGCATACCCAATTAAAGCAGAAAGACCTTAAATGTTTTCCTTTTCTAAGAGGTGCTTCTTCAGTTTAAGTCATTAAAACACACACAAGACTTGTGATAAGAAAAAGGGTACCGCAATAAATATGTATTCAGCATAGACAGATACATAAAAATTCAACCTTCTCTGTAAAGATCACTGCTTATTTCCATTAAAAAGATCCCATGACAATCAAAGTAATTAATAAAGATTATGTGTATTGCCATAGGACAGCAAATGCTTTTAAGGTGTTTGAGGTTCAGTTATAATACACAAAGATTAATTAATTCAAGCCTGGCATACTAATGACTAAAAGTTTAAAAATAAGATTTAATTCCAAGTTCACAATCCTTTTTAATTTTATTAAAATAATCCAGTTTTAATTATGATATGTATTTATTAGGAAAGCAATTCCAATGTCTTCTGTCAGGGGTGTCAAATTCAAGGCTCATGGGCTGGATACAGCCCTTGGACCTTGTGAATGTGGCCCACATCATCAGTATTCAAGACATGTTACATACTTGCCACAATGACCATTCATTTTCTGAAAGAAAACCTGTGATGTGCATTTCATACAAAGATTCAGTCTATAGTTAATTTTCATTTTCTGACACGCGAGTCACTTTCCTGCACCTTAGAGAAGAGGCTAAGTTCAAAGGCATTGAGAAAACCAACTTTATTCTGATTATACCAGGAACAGTCAGGGTATTTATTCAAACAGGAGCTACCATTACAATACATACAGACACAGTAAAGGAGCAGGGGCAGGGCCAGGTCAGAGCACAGAATATAATGTTCCCTGCATTACCCATCGGGCAACAGAAGTGTTACGCGGGGAGGCTGTGAACTTGTAGTTGCCTCATTGGTGCTGTGCGGTTGCCTTGGCAATGGACAAGCAACCCTCGACAGACGTGTCAATTGTGTTTTTCCATGCATGGGGAGGGTCTTAAAAGAGTTCATGGATCTCACAATTTACACCTACCTTCAAATGCATCTCCAGTGTCTGCTTGTGTTTATCTATTCAACATTGTTCACTTCAGCTACTAAAATGTAGTTAGAAATGAAACTTACTCAATAAAAAAAAGTGAAAGTAAGGTGACATGCCACACTGCCTGCCATAATGAACTTTAATGTTATTAGCATTATGCCAAAATATGTAATGGTAAAAAAGTAAAAATGGAAACACAACTTGTCACATGCCATGGCCACCACTCCACTTACTTTTTAAAGCTACACAGTTGTCAGGGCTAGGCTCCCTGATGCAGTGTATCTGATTCCTTACACCGCTTTACTTGATTCTTTAGTGTTTTTGCTGACTATGAATTTCATTGCTGTTTGTAGAAAGAAGTCGTGTTTGCATATCCACCACTCTTGTTAAATAAGATCACTATCCATTTCTGACAAACTCCAAATGTGGTCTCCATGATCCATCACCAGTGTGTGTATACCTGATATTTTTATGTGGTCAAGTTACATCTGATTGTGGCACATGTTAATGCAAATGTAAACAAATGTACTACAAATTCGTGCCACTTTTACTAATCAGAACACCTACATGAGCTCTTTACCTGTGGTCTTTCAAATCACAGGATACATTGCACTTAGCTTTGCAGAGGCATTCTTTATGCCGAACTTACTTATTGTAGCATTCATAACAGGCACGTAAATGATCCTTTTAAAAAATGCTCATAATGCAGTGCATTTTGGTTGCATAATAAAAGCAGAAACTGAATGAAAAATATATGTATCCAAAATCTGCATCAATGTCAAAATTAGGATGGAAAATAAGAAGAATATACTTGCAAAAAGGGAAACTACAAACCTGCACCTGATAAACGAAAAAAAACAACAAGTAAGTTCGACATAAAGAAATATTTCCATCCTAATTTTGACATTGATGCATTTCACGCCCCTTTAACATTTAGGTCCCTCTCATTTTCATGCTCAGCACCTTGGTACACCTGCGAGCTACGAAAAATGAAGGCAGTTGGGCGTGTCCTTGAGCGGCGGCTCAAGGCTTCTGGGTTGACTGTTCACAAACAGGCCTATAGGGAACATTGGAGGGTGTATGCAGAAGCTTTGAAGGTTGCACGGTCCAGGTTCTATTCTACCATCATTAGAAATAGCTCCAGGGATCCTAAAAAACTTTTTTCAACTATAAATCATCTTCTTAAACTTCCTTCATGTGCTCATTCCGAGGCCACTGATGAGAGGTGTAATTTGCATATTAATTTTTTCAAACAAAAAGTTTATAACATCTGCTTACACCTCTCTACCATGGATATTCTTTTCCCCCCAACTGTCGACCCGCTGCCTGAGACTGTCCAGCCCATTTGCTCCTTCTCTGTTGCCACATGGGAAGAGGTGGAGGACGTCATCAGGAAAATGAAACCGTCTACCAGTGCTGTGGACCTTCACATTTCTGCTGTTTCTCCACTTATCACCAGGATTATAAACCATTCCCTTTTGGCTGGCCATATTCCTTCTGCACTAAAAACTGCTGTCATCAGACCTCTACTGAAAAAACCCACCCTGGATCCTGAAGTTCTCTCTAACTATAGACCCATCTCTAATTTTCCATTTCTCTCTAAAGTTCTGGAAAAAACAGTTGTAGTACGACTTCATGATCATCTCAAATTGAATAACCTGTTTGAAAAGTTTCAGTCTGGTTTTCGCCCTGGCCATAGCACCGAAACAGCCCTGGTCAGGGTCACTAATGACCTTCTGATGTCAGTAGATACTGGTTCTCCTTCTTTACTCATTCTCCTTGACCTGACAGCTGCTTTTGATACAATTGATCATAATATTTTTCTTTACCGTCTGCAATACACCATTGGACTTTCAGGAAATGTTCACAATTGGTTTACATCTTATTTGACCAGTAGAACTGAGTATGTCGCCCTTGGCAGCGCCAAATCTCACACCCATAATGTTACCTGTGGTGTTCCACAGGGCTCTGTGTTAGGCCCCATTCTTTTCATCATTTACATGCTCCCCCTTGGAAGTGTCATTAGCAGACATGGTCTATCTTTCCATTGCTATGCCAATGACACTCAGCTTTATCTTAGGACTACCCCCACCTCCTCTACTGCTCCTCTGCCAACATCTACACTGACTATTTGTTTGGAGGAAACAGAGGCATGGATGAGGCTCAATTTCCTTCAGCTGATCTACCAATTTAGGTGTTAAAATGGACTCTCAACTCACTTTTGACACCCACATTAAACATCTCTGTAAGTCATCTTTTTATCTCAGGAACATTGCTAAACTTCATCCAACACTTATCCTGGCAGATGCAGAGAGGCTTGTCCATGCCTTTGTCTCGTCCAGGCTGGATTACTGTAATGCGCTCCTCATTGGGATTCCTGGCAAGAGTATCCAGAGACTCCAGTACATTCAGAACAGCGCTGCCAGGATCCTGATGAGGGTGCGAAAGCATGGCCACATCACTCCTATCTTGAAAACCCTTCACTGGCTTCCTGTACCAGTTAGAATAGAGTACAAGGTTTCCCTCCTTACCCATCAGTGCATCTATGGATCTGCTCCCCTATATTTACAGGAACTCCTTATCCCTCATACTTCCTCATGCACCCTCCGTTCTGTGCATACTAACACTCTTCAAGTTCCCAGAACTAAGCTTAGCAGTATGGGTGATAGGGCCTTTTCTTCAGTGGTGCCGAGGCTGTGGAATTCTCTCCCTGATTACCTGAGAGCTCCACAGTCGACTGATGCTTTTTAACGAAACCTAAAAACGTATCTTTTTAGAAAGACATTTTGTTAAATTATTTTTATAGATTATCTTGTTTATTAATTTATTCTTATTTTGTAGCACTTTGAGATTGTTAAATATAAAGCGCAATATAAATAAAATTTATTATTATTATTATTATTATTATAAGTTAATTGAAAGTTGATGCAAACAATTCCTACAAGTGTCCCAGATGTTGTTGACTACTACAAACTCTGTCTATATAAAAGCAGTGTTGAAAAAAACTGTTTTGCTATACACTCTAAAGCATATTTTGGACAATATTGCACTATATACAGTATTGCTATCATAATGACAAGAAAAAAGGCAATTAAGAAAGGAAGATGGACAGACCATTATAACCCTTAAAAGTGTAGGCCTTTCCTTTAGAGAAATTGAAATGAAAGCTAAGATGTCACTGAGTTCAGTTTCCTACACTATCAAAAGGAGCTTGGGAACTGCAGAAACTGCGACAGAAACAGGCCTGGTAGACCCAAAGCCTCAACACAATCAAAAGACATGTTTCTGAGTGTCAACAGCTTGTGTAATGGGCGCCTCACAGGACAACAGCTTCAAGCACAACTTAATAGCTGTGCAATATCCATATTTCCAATTGTTTAAGTGTTCTATGCTTTAATTTCAGATTGAATATGTGGAGACTGGTTGTGCTTCCTGGCCCAGGCTATCATCTTTTTCTTATTTTGCAGTTTTAGTAATGGCTTTCTTACTACCACTTGACCTGTCAAACCTGCAGCTTGAATTCTACTCAAAGTTGAAAACGATGCTTGCTTACTTTGACCATTGTCCTGTGCTAATTTCAGTCCCATGGCTGATGGTAGCTTTCCTAAACCAACTGCAATGTCCAAGGAAATAACAGCTGATAGAGAGAACACAGTTTCTTGATTGGATTGGATTTACTTTCTTTGTTGTTCAAACCATACAACAAGGAGAGCACAGCTGAACAATAACTCTGTTTCTCCAGGCTCAATGTATAAACACAAACATAAAGACAAGCGCATGTTATACAACAATATAGAGATATACTGTAATAAGCAGCATAACAGACAAAATATATGGATAATCCAATAAACATATTGGTGAATTATTATTTTTGGTTTCTTGAGAGACATGAAGCAAAATTTACAACTATGATGAGCAGAAAGGAACTTGTGTGGTTTAAGAAAATATAGTGGTAATTGTTTGTTTATAGGCCTATATTACAAAAATTAAATTAATTAAGCAAAAAAGATGTATTAGTTTCAGTCAGTCAGTAAGTCATGTTCCAACCCGCTACATCCTAATACAGGGTCACAGGGGTCTACTGGAGCCAATCCCAGCCAGCACAGGGCGCAAGGCAAGAACAAACCCGGGCAGGGCGCCAGCCCACCTCAGGGCACACACACACACACACCAAGCACAATTTAGGATCACCAATGCACCTAACCTGCATGTCTTTGGACTGTGGGAGGAAACGGAGCACCCGGAGAGAACATGTAAACTCCACATAGGGAGGACCCAGGAAGCAAACCCAGGTCTCCTTACTGCGAGGTAGCAGCACTACCACTACGCCACCATGCTGCCCCATATTAGTTTCATTGAACAGGTAAAATATTCATCAAATCCCAGGAACTAAAGAAATAAGATCAGTTTTATACTGTATATGTGTTGTTTGAATACTGGTATTTTGACCATTTTGGCTGTTTTTATTGTACAGTATATGTAATATAAACTTCACAGGACCTGAGGTTTCCATCCGTATTTCTAGATGATCATGTTGTTTCTCAGCCTTATCTGACGGAGCTCTCTAATACACAATGGAGCAGTTGGCAGTTGAGTGTGGCAAGGTGATTGAAAATCTGCACCTCAAAACCTAATGCCATGGTCTTCTTGTAAAATAAGTATCATCCCTCTTCAAGTGAGGAAGAAGCGTCTGCCAAAAGTTAATCAGTTTAAGTACCGTGGATTCCCAGGACATATCATAATGACTCAGGCGCCGCCGAAAGTGGCAGCCTTTTCAGCAGCTCCGTGTACGACTTTATTTTTCTACCTTTTATTTTTCTCTTTTTTTTTATTATTTTTTATTGATCACTCCTGTCACTTTCTTTTATGTGGATTCGTTCCCTGGACACTTTTACTTTTACAACGTGGACATGGATTTTTACACGCCGAGACTCATCTATTCAAGTAGTCAACTTCAAGCGCTGAGAACAAATGCCAGTGTCGGTGTGGTTCCCTATTTACCCGATGAAGTAAGAAGGCGGTATCGTGGCAGCAGAGCTAGCACTAAGCTAAAAATGAAGCGGCTTGCGAGAAAGTGGCGTTTTAAGCCTTCAGTGCCTTCTGTGATCCTGGGAAATGTGAAATCAATATCAAATAAGATCGACGAACTGGCTGCGCTGGTGAAAAATGTCAGGACCTACAAAGAATGCAGTTTGTTGTGCTTTTGTGAAACGTGGCTAACTACCACCATCCCAGATGCTAATGTGGAGCTACCCACGTTTAGCACGGTTAGAGCGGACAGAGACGCAAGTACCTGCGGGAAGCACAAAGGAGGAGGTCTAGCTCACTATGTCAATATAAGGTGGTGTAACTCTGGACATGTAAACATGAAAATCTCCACTTGCTGCAGGGACATCGAACAGTTGGCCATTAGTTTGCGTCCATATTACTTGCCCAGAGAGTTTGGACATGTCATTGTTGTTATTGTTTACATCCCTCCTCGGGCAGACGTGGAGATAGCGAGTGACATCATCCATTCTGCTGTTGCTAAATTACAAACGCAGCATCCTGAGGCGCTTGTGCTAATTGCTGGAGATTTTAACCATGTGACGCTGGACAAAACATTACCTGCCTTCTCCCAGTATGTGGACTGTAACACCCGGGGAAATAAGACTATTGACTTACTGTATGCAAACGTTAAGGACGCATACAGCGCCACCCCGCTGCCTGCGCTTGGGAAAGCAGATCATAACCTGGTTCTGCTTCAACCTCACTACACACCCAGAGTGAGGGAGCTACCTACAACCACATGCTCATTCAGGAAGTGGTCCCCTGAGGCAGAGCAGGCTCTGAGAGACTTCTTTGGAACTACGGACTGGGATATCCTACAGGGATCACATAGTGAGAACATTGAGGAGGTTGTTGAATCCACTACTGACTACATCAACTTCTGTATGGACATTGTAGTTCCAGTAAGAACAGTACGCTGCTATGCTAACAACAAGCCATGGATTACAAGTGACATCAAGGGCCTTTTGAACCAGAAGAAAAGGTCTTTTAAAGGCGGTGATCAGCATGAGCTCAAGCGCGTGCAGAAGGAACTCCGAGTCCAGCTCAGGGCGGTGAAGGAGCAGTACAGGAGAAAGCTGGAGCAGAAGTTGCAGAATAACAGCATGAAGGAAGTGTGGGATGGGATGAAGATCATCACTGACTGCAGCTCGAAGCGGGGTGCCACCATCGAGAGAGACGTGAAGGGAACAAACCAAATGAACAACTTCTTTAACAGGTTTGACCACCCTAACCCACTCTCACCTCGGAGTACTACACCCTCCACCCATCCTTCTGCTGATACCAGCATAGGAGAGACATCCCCACCCACAATTACAGCAGCACAGGTGAGCAGAGAGCTGAGGAGACTTCGTGCCAGCAAAGCAGCGGGTCCAGATGGAGTATCACCACGACTGCTGAAGGTCTGTGCACTGGAGCTGGGGAGTCCTCTACAGCACATCTTCAACCTTAGCCTGGAACAGGGGAGAGTCTGAGGCTTTGGAATACATCTTGTATTGTCCCAGTCCCAAAGGTATCACGTCCTAGTGAGCTGAACAACTTCCGGCCTGTCGCTCTGACGTCACGTGATGAAGACCATGGAGCGGCTGCTGCTTCACCACCTGAGGCCACAGGTACGCCACGCCATCGACCCTCTGCAGTTCGCATACCAGGAGAAGGTGGGAGCGGAGGATGCCATCATCTATATGCTACACCGATCACTCTCCCACTTGGACAGAGGCAGTGTTACTGTAAGAATTATGTTTCTAGACTTCTCTAGCGCCTTCAGCACCATCCAACCTCTGCTCCTTAGGGACAAGCTGACAGAGATGGGAGTAGATTCATACCTAGTGGCATGGATCGTGGACTATCTTACAAACAGACCTCAGTATGTGCGTCTCAGGAACTGCAGGTCTGACATTGTGGTCAGCAACACAGGAGAGCCGCAGGGGACTGTACTTTCTCCGGTCCTGTTCAGCCTATATACATCGGACTTCCAATACAACTCAGAGTCCTGCCACGTGCAAAAGTTCGCTGACGACACTGCTATCGTGGGCTGCATCAGGAGTGGGCAGGAGGAGGAGTATAGGAACCTCATCAAGGACTTTGTTAAATGGTGCGACTCAAACCACCTACACCTGAACACCAGCAAAACCAAGGAGCTGGTGGTGGATTTAAGGAGGCCCAGGCCCGTCCTGCACCCTGTGATCATCAGAGGTGACTGTGTGCAGAGGGTACAGACCTATAAATACCTGGGAGTGCAGCTGGATGATAAATTGGACTGGACTGTCAATACTGATTCTTTGTGCAAGAGAGGACAGAGCCTGCTATACTTCCTTAGAAGACTGGCGTCCTTCAATATCTGCAATAAGATGCTGCAGATGTTCTATCAGTGAATTTCCCCTTGGGATTAATAAAGTATCTATCTATCTATCTATCTATCTATCTATCTATCTATCTATCTATCTATCTATCTATCTATCTATCTATCTCATCATTACTGAAAAATTAAATGGTAGGTTGGCAATAGTAATGATTTTCCAGACTAACTATATTCTTATCTTTAGGAATGGTCACAAGTTTTAGGAAATGACTGAAAGAAAGATGGTAACATTGTCTAAAATGAGGGTCCCCAGCTGCATTGTTATTGCTCATTCTCCATCATAAGGTAAGCAGCGCAAAAATCTAGAAATGCTTTAGAATGGAGTTGTTGCAACTCCAAGTTTAGAGGAGCCAGGTGAGGTGATGGTAACATCAGCTAAGGTTCTCCTCTTAAAGCCAATTACAAAGGGTGTAGATCCATGGCACATTGAAGGGATTTCTTACCTGGGCTCAGAACTAGTCAATATCACTACTGAAAGGGAGGTCTGGCCTTTTAGGATGCCCTTTTGCCAAGCAATGCCCTTTTCAATCACCAGTATAGGTTTGTTTTTTGTTTTTCTTTAGTTGTTGGTCAGTCCTACCCCTGTTGTTAATCTATTATCATTGTTAAACTTTGCCAGAGTGCACATGACAAATAAGAGTAAATAAATTAGTGCCATTCATTTGTTGGTGGGGTAATAGCTAATTTATTAAAATATACAATTTTTTTTCTTTTTAATCCAGACTGAAACAGTGCTCTTCCCTTTAATTTCTATTGATGATATGTGATTCCTCTATTAAGAGCCATATTTCAATTCACATGCAACATTGTTTCAGTGGTGATTTCACAATTGCAAAATTCACTAAAATGAGTTTTTGTAGGTTTCAAGGTTTTTTGAGATGCTCCCTAAAGCCTCGTTCACACTGTCATGCTTACCTGTGTTCTTTTCTGCACCTGTGTAACACATGTATTTATAGGTACAAAAGTTAAATGAATTCTATGTGTGCTTCCTGTTCACATGACTGCAAAACAGTGAAGTGTATTTTTTTAAATGTGATATGCTGCAAATTTTCCACACAAAGACACACCAAAATGCACCATCATGCCCATTACTTTGTTTTCTCCACAGAAAAGATGATGGATGGCAAGGAAAGTTGCTTCTCTCCACACCCCCTTGCCACCACTCGTTCCTATTTTTGATTCCAGCTGATGAGCTTGATGGCACACACACTCCATGTATTGTAGAGCTTCAAGTTTCTTTTCTGTATCAAATGCATCCTTAGAGCTGTGAATGAAATTGTGCAAGTAGAACAACCATAACACATGGCTGAAGGTTCAATGAAATGCCTATACATGACACCAGAAATCTTTATTTTAATACTATATGAAAGGCATAAAGATATGGAATTAATGTAGAAAAATAATTCCAGACAGGAATCAATGTCAATGGCATAAATTTCCTCAAATGTATTTATGAATAGAAATATTGAGATTTACCACATTTGCATGAATTATTTCACTAATCAGCACCTGATAACTAAAATATGCTGCTTTGCCATTTTCTTTAAGGATTTTGAAGATCCTCATTAGGTTCTTACGTAGCTTTCTGTGCCCAAACAGAAGAACTTCAGTTTGTTTTGTCTCCCCCACTGTGATCTCCAGAGTGAGTTCTTTCCCACCCTGCATTAGAATTAGGATTTTGCACGAATCTCATATAGCCATTACAGTAGTCTTCAAATGACACAGCTGCCCCTTAGTCTCACTTCACAGTAAAATATAAATCTGTGTAGAAAGAAAACAAAGTTGGATCAGAAGTTACCAGTATCTTTTAAGTCCAGCTCTCTGAGGCATAAATTAAGTAGAAGCAGGTAATGAATCAAAATCAAATATTCTTACTTTACAGGTACAGTTTTAATAATAAAAAAATATCCTGCTAAGCACTTACCTTTGGAATGCTCCCACCTTCTCTTTGATAACAAAACACACATCTTCAGTTTGAGCTCATGTAATTACTCATTTCTTCCTCCAGTTATCCTCTGAGTGTTGTCTTTCCCCTTCTCCTGTCTTTTAATGCACTCCTTATAAAGGGCAGAATGCCTGCCTGAGGTTATTGTGACCTTAATTAGCAACATAAGCATCCAGCATCTAGCAGCTAACCCATTTAAGGATACCATCACTGACATGAGTCATTTCACTTTAAGCTCAATTAAAGCCTGTGTGTGCTCAAATAAAGTAATAAAAGAATCTCAGTTAGTACTATTTCTAATACTGTATGTGTTCTGGTATGATTGCATATATTTTATGCATACTTACAACAATATGTTGTTTTTCTTATATAGTTCTTTTCAAATGAACACCATCACAAGATTCATTGCAAAAGCAACAATAGAGTGCAAAAATAAAAATAACTTGAATGCAGAAATTACAGATAATAATAAAGTGTAACCTTTAGTTAAACAGTGATCTCTGCACCTCACTTTGTGATAAAGAAAGAGTCCAAACCTCAGATGAGAAGATTGTTGCTCATTTCAGATTATGTAATTTGGGTTTACTGCATCTTCTGCAATTTCATTGGTGTCATGTGTGGCACCCAGACGGGGCTCATGCCCGGCCGGGACGCCCAGGAAGACAGGAGGAGGGCTCATTCCTCCTCCTGACCGCAAGGGGGCGTCCGCCCTGGTTGTATTGGGGACCACGGGTACAGGGCTTGGAAGCCCAACCCTGTAGGGGGCTGTGGTCACCGCCAGGGGGCGTCCCCCTGCCTGAAGGACCCCGGACCCCAGTACTTCCGCCACACCAGGAAGTGCTGGGGGGAAGAAGAGAGGGAACACCCGGAGTGCTTCCAGGAGGACAGCCGGCACTTCCGCCACACTGGGGCGTGTCCGCGGGATTGCCGGTGCACACCTGGAACACATCTGGGTATGGATAAAAGGGGCCGCCTCCCCCCAAGGTGCTAGAAGGAGAGAAGGAGGCGGTCCAAAGAGGCAGAGTGGTTGGCCTGGACTTTGGGGTTTGTGACACTTATGGACATTTGTAAATAGTAGGTATTGTAAATAAATGTGTGTTGGGTGACATGAGCGTGTCTGCCTGTCTGTGTCCGAGCCAGTCTCCACACATCGTTCAAATAGGGTTTTATCCCCGGCTCAATTGTCTTTTCTTTTTGTTGTCTTTTTAGATATGGTTATTGATTATGTTTTTGTTATGTTTGTATTTTATTTATTGCATATTATGTTGTTTATTTATTGTGCATGTTTGTATAATGTTAATGTAAATATTAGTCTCCTTTGTTTTCTGCTCTGTCCCCTTTATATGGAGCCTCAGAGGGCAGGGCCACCTAATGATGCAACTGGGAAACCCATCCCTCAAGAATTATTTATGGGGAAGCAGTATTTATTTCAGCTATTTTGATACTTAGGTTTCTTGTCTGTTTTGAATTTTGATTTTCATAACGATATTTGGATATTGTGATTTTGACCTCTGCTTTTGAACTAAGGTACTGTCTCTGGTTTCTGTTCTCTGGATTTGCATGCTTTAAGTTTGTCATTTAGACAAATCTACTAGTTTTTGCCGCTTTTGTTTCTGCCTTGATTTTTTTTTCTTTTTCAATTCTTCACAATACATATTTATATATTCAAGGAACTTTGTTTGTGTTTTTTGGGCCACACATTTTTATGATTTTTCCTTCACTCCCTTTGCTATTTGTGGCCCTAATAGCCTGTGCCCCATTTTTTTGTTTCTGCAAGGTGTAAGCCTGCCTTATGAAATGTAACAAGGTTGCCTGACGTGGTGAAGCCAACTGTGTGGTTGTAGATCTGACTGGTGTTTTTGTAGACTGCATCCTTTTTTGATTTTGTGAGATGGCAGGACTATGACAAAATGGAAAAGTATGACTCATTCTGGAACAAGAATTAAGGTCCTGATATTCTCTACTTGAAGTATAACTTCATTCTCCTGGATTGGGTTTAATCAGTTGCATAAAAATTAAGCTTAGGTCAGAGCATCCTAAAGCTAGTGAAAGGGCAGTTCTTGACATTCCACTCCAAGATCTTCAAGGAAAGGAGCTTCCAGTCCCAAAGAGGGTGCTTTCCGTCCCCAAAGAGATGTCCTGTTCCCAAAAAAGAAGTTGACCTTACTGGGTCTAAGGTTGATGTGTTAGTATTTAAGTTCAGAGCATCAGAGATGCAAACTAGTTTGGGGATAATCTGAAACGAATCATCGGACAATAGAAAGCCCTTGGTGAGAGAGATCGCATGAGGTGCCATTCCAAATTACTTTACCATCAATGGGGATCATTAACTAAAAAAACATTGTGACAACACTTACAGAAAAATAGCATACAAAATACTGGCACTCCATGGAAAAAGCACCAAGAAATAGGTTTTGTGAAATAACAATAAAACAAGTACAAGCCAAAAGAAAATATTCTTTTTTATAAAAATGATCAAAAATCAGTCCATATTACTATATTTCGTGACTTCATAAAGAGATGAATGCACTTGTAACCACTGCCAATTGAATCACTTTCGGTATCTTTGACAAACCTCTCTGGTTATCTGATAAAATTCAGAGTGCAAACTGACTAATTTTAAGGATGCTGCAGCTGGCTTTCTGCAACTCAGTCATGAGTTGGGAGTCAGTGAAAGCCTAACAAAAGACGTTCTGCACTGTTGGTAAAAGATGATAGTAGGCTGACTCTTGCTAGTATGGTACCAGATGTAACAGTTAACTGAAATCATATTGGATATGTGTGTTTGTGTGTGAAAAATTATACTTCCTTGCTTAACACTAGAATTACCAGAGCCTACAAAAAAACTTGTAAATCCGGCCCACTTTAAATCCCTTCGCACCTCTCCATCAGCCTCTTTTGTCTTGTAAATGTGTCGATAAGCCCAAAGAGCAAGCAGCCTGCTATACCATTCCCCCACTGCCGCAGAACGGGGAAGAAGTTCTCCCAGTTCCTGCCTTGATTGATTATCTGGGAGTGAGCTACCTAGAATTGTAAGGGGAAATAATTTTAATGTGTGTTCTGTGTCTACAACAATCTATGTAAACACATTGTTAAAACAGAAATGTTTTTCATATTTTAGTAATAAGTGACAAAATGTAGACATGAACTGTATAATGTGTGAAGGCTGATGGCCAAATATCAAATAAACACTTTCACAAAAGGTACAAGTACAATACGACAGCTTCCGTTGTGCAGCGGTTAGAACTGCCGACTTATAATCCAGAGGTCGTGACTTCAAAACCAGCTCCCCGGCAAATTTACCGTTTTGAGAAGTGAGCTACTCTTATTGTTAATATTTTACAATAAAAACATACATTTCATTTTTGTCTGTAACAGCCAGTATAAATTTATAGTACTTGTAAAAGTTGGCGGTTTTTTTTTTCCACTTTTATTCTCTTAGTCACGATCACGATACAATACCCACTGAAACTGGAAATAACTGTAGATATGAATGGTGTTTTGAGACAATGGAACTGAAAATTCTTTGATCTGGGGGGATAAAAACTGACACAAACGCTGGTAAATCTGCCTTCTTCATATCTCACCGTCACTTGAATTTTTTTTTATTCAGATTTATTGAGTGATCCTGCTCATGCTGAATTAGTATTTTATTACTCATTTTATGACCTGTATACTACATTTCGGAAAACATTGTGGCACGGATGCAACATTATTCATTTTATTCATATTAATTTGAATGTCTTCTTGCGGTTGTAATCACTGACCGTGTTTTTTGTTTTTTTCCTATCTTGACCAGTCTCCACATTTTGGGGCATGGTGCTGTTTCTTTTGTGGAGAAGTGGCGATCTTGGAACAGAAACTTGTCAATGTTGCATCCTCTTTTACTTTATTCATCGCCTTTTCTTGTAAGAAGCAACAACGAAGTTCTCTCTGCAAGGTGAGCCATGAACACTCTTCTTTTTTCAGTGGCCCCCGTGCATGCCTTGTACAGTACATGTGCATTGATCACCGCCAAGTCAAGCATGTTATAGCACAAGCAACCAGCCACCTGCATGCTCCTGCTCACACTGAATAAGCTCACGCCTTCTGGTGTATGATGTCAACGCAGCACCAGGCAAAAAAGAAAGAGACAAATATATGTGACATTTTGAAGAAATCATTTTATGACCTGAGTAGTGCCAATCAGAAAACATTGTCGCACTAATGCAATATTATTTGAAAACGAAGTGTAAATTTATGGTATTTGTAGCTTTTTTTTCAGTTTTATTCTCTCAGTCACGTTCACGCTGTCCTTCGCCCCCCTCCTGATCTGACTTTAACTAACAGCACCAGTACGAATTTACACCCGATCTGACGCTGTTCTTTTTCAAATAATATTGTATTAGTGTGATGATGTTTTCTGATTGAGCAAGTTATAAAACTACCTTGAGCAGAGCAGTTGTGATAATTGCAAGTAGAAGACCTTTTTACTAGTTTATGTAGTTATCCAGGTATTTGTAGGAATTAAATTTAATTTTTCAGTTTAATAAATTATGATTTAATTGTTCACTTGAAAAGCCCTTATGTTACTTAATATTAGCAGTAAAAGAAAGACTCACAAAATGATATGGAATATTGTAACAATATACATATATGATTAAAACTACTAAACTGTAATGTGCTTTGTTTTCAAATTTCTCTCATGCATGTGTAACAATAACCATTAATGGTTTAGCCTTCTTTCAGTTGGAGATTGGAAATAAAGCTTAGTACTGAAGTCTCGCGCAAAACAACACTAACATCTTAGAAGTCTCTTCAAACAAAGAGAAAAACTCTTAATGCAATACATACTGTATACTGTTGCCAAAAGCAGGCATAGAACATTGATTATTAAGTAAATTCATATTAGTGTTTCAGTGATGCTACAGATTAAAACTTTATGAAAACTTTAAATGCAGTTTTCTCTTAAAAAAAGTAAAATACTGTTATTACTTTTCATCACATCATTAACAAATAAAAAGAACACTAACATTAAATATGTATCCAGTTAAGCTGTGATTAGGTTCAAAATATTATATTTTTTCCTAATTTTGTATTGGACAAAAAAAAAAAGAAAATCAAATATACCAGTACATGGAATATAATGATGGTACAGATCTTTTGAAGAGATAATGTACATAGAATAAAATGTTTAACAAAATATCTTACATTACACTTGAATTTCGAAGTCAAAGAATACATCACATGGGTTGAAATACTCATTAGTTATCCATTTCACTTCAAAATGTATTTAATGTTACACCATGGAGTAGGGTCTGCATTCTCCGTAAAATATGAGGTGTGACATCTTCTAGGATAATTTTTAGCATTTACAACTTTTGTTTCATACTCTTATATTATTTCTTCAAATGTCCGTTCAAAATGTTGTGCTGTGTTTAATAAATGCCCTTGAAAGCATGTTTACTTGCCTGGCTCACAATCATACCTTTATTCTGTTAAATTTAAAAACTTTAAACTTTAGTCTGAGAAAAGTAACAGTCAAACTGGCTAGATTTATTCGTAGTTATACTACTGCTGCTTAAAAAATTGTCAAAACATCCGAATAAGCTTCCAAACAATGCAAATGTCCTTTTAATAGCAAAAGGCATGGACTGATGTTCAGTTTTATAATGATTTTCTGCCTGGCTGTTTGGATGTTTGAACAAAATCAATATCTACGACTCAAAGACATATCTCAAGACGTCTATTAATATATCAAACTTTAGTGGCTAGTTAATTAACTTCACACAAGTGCAACCCTATTTTCAGCCTCCTGACACTCATAAAATGATTTGTAAAAGGTTTCCTTAAATATGATTGCCAGCAGCTGCACAATAAAGGTTTGGTTTATAGCTCATACTTATTTGCATAGAGGTGATGTCAATTAGTCATGTCATTTTCTAACCTAATTTGTCCTTAACAGGGTCATGGTGTGTGCTGGAGCCTATCCCAGCTAGCGTAGGGCGCAAGGCAGGAACAAACCCTAGACACACACACTTTAAAAACACACTAGAGCCAGTTTCATTTTGCTAATCCATCTAACCTGATACAGGGGATTTGTTAACACCTAATATGTTGAACAACTCTATAAAGTTTATTTTACTTACATAAGTTGGAACATTCAGGCAGGTTATTTTCTTTACTTACTGAAAAAAAAAGTTTTTTCATAGCTATCTTGATATTTTTCCATTTATCCTTGTTCACTGAGCCATATTATCACAACCAGAACTACAGTGTTTTGCTGGTAGCTAAATACTGCTCAGTATTCAGTCAAATAAAACTGAGGGCCTCTGTGGCTGCAAGTTTTTGTCCCAACCAACTTCTGCTTTTAAATGGATGTCTGCCTCAATTGAGCCATCTGATTTTTTGTACTTCCTGATGTCGCAATAACGAGACATCACACAGATAAAAGTTTGGGGCAGCCATCTGTATAATGAGGTATCCTGGTTGCAAAGTCGTAAATGCAAAATATAGAGCACTGATGTGCTTACAACAGAGTCCACAACAAGACTGACACATAGGGGAAATGGTTAGACTTTTAAAGGGGAAGACAGGAAGTGAGGTCATATGGGTCTGGCTCAGCATCATCTGCCATTGGTTCAAGCCCGGAGGTGACATCACAGGAGCCGGAGCTGGTAAGGTCTTCTTCCATTGGCTCGGTCCCGGAAGTGACATCATGAGAGCCAGGTGAGATCTCCCGGGAATGGTCTACAGGCAAGGGAAAAAAAGAATCAGTGCACTCTGCCACATCCCGGCATGCTCCAGAACTGTCTTCCCTCGAGCCCTTTAGCTGCCTCCCATGTGCACGTGTGTGACACTGCGTTTTAATGTCAATCCTGAAATTAGAGAAATTGGTTTGTTAGATGTTAATTAGAATATTGCAAGCATTCATGTATATTATAGGAGGATGATTTAGTGTTTTTTATTTTATCTTGATTTTTAACATTTTTTTCTCAAAATTATCATCATCATGCTTTTCCAGGTTTTGTGGTTATGCAAGCTGTTATTTACTAAGTGAGCAAACTCCAAAAGAAAAAAGGTGAAATAATAAGAAAATCATAAAAGAAAGTTAAGCATCTAAAGTGAAAGGCAAAAATACAAATATTTCTAAATTTCTTATAAATATAATTCTCATTTTATTGTACTTTTTGTGGGCAAAAAAGAATAAAGTGAGAGCAACTAGAGGGAAAATGACTAACTGCTTTTTGGAATGAAAACCTGCAGCCACAAGGGTCCCCAGGACTGAACTTGAGAAGGATTGCTGTTGTTCTGGCACAAAATAAAAGAAGGCAAAGAAGGTATAAATATAGATGTGGGTAGAGTATGTTTTTTTTTTAATTGCCAACACAAAGAGCTTGTAGTTGAGATGTACTGCAGCATAGGCAAAGTCTGTCTGTTTTTTTTTAAAGTCCACACTTCCTTGCTACAAACCAGCTGTCAGTAAACATTCAGTTGAGTGATCATAATTGAAAATACTGAAGCAAAGTTGTTTAACAAGTCTCCAAAAAGCCTAATGGCAAAACCAGAGTGTTAAAAGGAATCAAAGTCAAAATAGAACTGTTAATGGTTGCAGCCAGAAACACGGTAAATAACTCACCAGCTCTCCATTTATATATTCACAAGCTCAGATGCAAGTATACACTGTTGCTGACTTATAAATTGTTGTGCCAGTGACATCAAGTAACGTCCCTGGTAGCCTTGCAATGTGTTATGGCAACAAAAAACTAACAGAGTGGCACTCATGGCAAAAACAAAATAGCGTGGTGGCAGAACAACAACATACAGAAAATAATTATTTAAACCTACTGAACCATAACAGCTGTCCAGTACTTCCTTAAACTTAGGATACCCCTTTTTCAGTATCTTTGAAAATTAGGGCACATCTAATATGTAGTGGTTTGTTAGAAGGAAGACTGAAAACTGTTCAATAATCTGTTTGACAATAGCACCGATGTTGTTTTCTTAGACAAAAGCAGCACACATGTAAATACATTTATTTTCTCCTTCCCAACAATAGTAGCACTGATTATATGACCCAGTGTAATGATAAAATAGACAGAACAAGACTTCAGATTTCAAGGTCATCTCTGATATTACAGCATTAGGTGTCTGACCTAAGTCATTTAAATTTAATAACAAAACAAGAAATTCAACCTTTGATCTTTAAAATGAACCCAAATATCCATCCTTTAGACACATTCTCAGCTGTTACTGAATAATTCAATTACTGTTTTTGCAGTATTGATTCTTAACATCATGAACAAATCTATATTAACAAGCACATTTCCTATGCACTAAACGTGATTACTGTCAGACTATTATTGAAGAAATCAGACCTAGACCCCAATATTCTTAATTATTATAAACTAATTTCAAATTATTTATTTTTCTAAAGTATTTGAAAAAATAGCTGCTTTGCCTTAATCACCTGAACCTACATTAAACATTTCAGTCCGACTTTTTCACCAGTAACAGTACAGAAACAATATTACCCAATTTTGGACACAGTATTGATCACACTATTCGATTAAACAGGCCCAAAAGTTTGCTGGACTCCTGTGAAATTGTTTTTGCATTGTTGAGTTGTTTTGTTTTTTTTTTTTAATTTCAACTTGCACAAAAATATAATGATAGTACTTCATTATTACTTTCTGCAATATAATGTCTCTCAGGGCTCGGTACAGATATAGTTACATGCTGTGAATAGGCGATAAAGTTCAGAGACATAACGTTTGTTTTCACTTGAATGCAGATGAAGCCCAGCTATGTCTTTCATTCAGATGGAATGCCACTTTCTTCTATTTTCTTTGTCTATGAGTTTAAAATTGCATTAGAAATACTGCTTGTGTTTAAATGAGAAAAAACTGAAAGTATATCAATTCATGGGAATGATACAGGCTGTGATGATCTTTAGTCACATTCTAGGGGCCTTAATTTTGCCACAACGTGCACCCAAAGAATTATCTTAGATACCAATATAATAATATAGTAATCATATTTCTATACAAATCCAAGATCTATTTATCAAGCTAATAAACTGATAAAAATAACACTGTTATGCATGACACAGACAAGTTTATTCATAACTTTATTTTAAACAGAATCGACCACTGCGGTGTTTCATTCACAAATTTCACAAATTGTTCGATTGAAGTATTGAGTTAATTTTAAATTTCTAGGACTAGAATATACTACCATACACCTTCAGTTTTTATGTTTCTACATAGGCTTCCAGATAAATTCAGAGCTAATTAAAAATCCTCCTTCATAGAAAAGTTTAAAAGTTAATGGTCCTATACTCTTACTACAACTTACCAATGTGTGCATCCCCTAACAGACATTATAATCAAAGGATGTAAATTGAATAGGTTAAATTAAACTACTGTGAGATGTTGACCCTTAGCTACAGGAAACCCAAGAACTGTGGAATCTTCTGTATGTTTAGGTAAAGGATGGCTCTTCAATGTCATCATTTATATCCAGACCGAAGATCTACTACTTTAGGGTAACACACCCTAATATGGGCTGAATAATAGGCTGTTAATGCTGAAATTAGGTTTTTTAAGTTATTTTCTCAATAATAAAAGCTTGGAAATCATTATGAATTGTTACAGACCCTTGTCTTTTCAATTTCATTTCTCTGTAACTCACTGTGGCAAGCTACTGTCACATTTCTATTTCTATCCATGGCATGAGACAACAGAGTGATTAGCATCCATAGAATTTGACAGTTATTGAGGCAGCACCAGGTTATATTATGTCTTTTCATTTTATACAATTGTGGACCTCACCATATGCATATTAAATTAAAGAATGTCTGGGAAAAGGGAGGCAGGCAGTGGGCCTAGGTCCGTATAACATGGCAAATGCTTTATTTTCTCTTGTCTGCTAATAACTGGAGTTTTGATTTCCTTTCCAATGTTGTGACCAGGCTATTTCTTTATTTCTATTGTAACAAGAATTTAAGATGACTTGTTTATACCTAACCTTTCAGACTTATTTCTGTTGTACCATTAGATTACCCTAATGAATACTACTAAATTTTGTAAATAGTCATCATCTTCATTTTAACTAAAAAACTAGTTTAAGGTCTTTTGTTCAGGTTTTACAGTGTGATTTTTCCAGATTTGATTACCTTTTATTTTGGTTCCACTTCATGGCATATTAAGAATGTTATATTTATAATGAGTGAATAAAAGTTTTTTTTCTCTCTCCCTGCTCCCCTAGCCTGCATTAGTATTTGCTCTGTCATGCCATCTGGGGTATAGAGAAAAAAGTAGATGTCCTCTAATAGGAGAAGGAAAGTATGGTAGCAGTCAGTCCCAGCTGCAAGTGTATTTGCAGATGTGGACTGAGTCTCCTTTCAGACCAGGGGCACATTTTCATTGCAGCGTCACATCATGCATACACACCTTTCTACTCGGTTTTGCAAATGGGTGGCACCTAACATCAAAACAGTACTACTACTTCTGTGTGGATGCATACACAACTTTCTGCTCGGTTTTGCAAATGGGCGGCACCCAACATCAAAACAGTACTACTATTTCTGTGTGGTGTCCTGTTCTTTTTTAGATTTGCATCCATGATACAGGATTTATCAAATACACTGAAATTAATTGCATATTGTTTACAAATTGAAGGCACTTGATTGTTATCATTCTGTAATAATATAATGGTGCACAGAATGGCCAAACTATTCCGAATACCATAGCTGCCTTAGCATTGTTACTCTCAGTGCACCACTAAGAGTATTTTAACCTATTATATCTGTGTGTGGTATCACAGCTGCACAGCAGCTAATCGGAAAGCTGTACAGTTGGTTGTGTCAAGAGCACAGAGGATTATTCAGATACAGCTTCCAGCCCTGGAGAACATTTATAGCACACACAGCCTCTTCCTGAATGGACCTTGACACTCAGAAACAGTTTTATCCTGAGAGGTATAAATGCACTTAATTAGTCCATCAAGTGCTCCTGGTAGAACTGTTTGTACTTGTAATTACAATTATGTCATTGTAAACTAGCACTACAGCTGTAATATTGCACCACCTGAGCCAGTTTATGAACCATTTGCACTATCTGCACTCTATATACATGTATATTGTACTTGTGCTTTCATAGTATATATTTTCATTGTGTTTTATTGTATTATTATTATTATTATTTATCTTTGTATAGCAAAATAAGTTTATGGATGAGTTGCATATTGAATCTCACTGTACCATACAATGACAATAAAGGAATTCAATTCAATTGAATAGAAGAGAGCATGTATTTAAAGATAAATATAACTGGCTTCTAAGTTGATTTAGATTTCCAAGAGCTATCCTCTTAGAGCTGTGTGCTGTTAGAATACTAGGATGTACTGTATACTTGATATTATTTTTATGCATTAAAGTATGTGTATTACATTTTACAGATGAATTTTTAACTTCATTTAAATAATGTATACTGTGCACGGTGACACAACGGTAGTGATGAGCTGGTGCCCCATCCAGAGATTGTTGCTGCCTCATGCTCTGTGTTTGCTGGGTAACTTGCACGACCCTGGATGGATGGATGGAATAATTAAACATGTACAACAAAGATTTTTCAGTGTTCTGTAAAACTTTTGAAGAATCTGCATTGTAAGCTTACAGCTGGTTTTACGTTTATTACAGATGCTTATTGTATGGCAGTTGGTTACGTGGAGAAAGAAAATGGAAGAACATGAATTGGGGATTGGTACATATCACAGAGACAGCACTGCTGCAATAAATTATTCTATTCAGGGTTGCACATGTTCCAGCAAGCATCTTCCGCAAGGCCAGAACAATCCCTGGATGGAGCACCACCAAAATACATCTTAGTATTCTAAAATGTTCAGAGAGCTGTAATATCATAAATGTAATGTATTCCGTGTGGTGATCACTGCCTGTATGCTCCTGTCAGCATAAGAGAAAGTCTGTTTAAGAAGCATGTAGTGATTAACGATTTGGTCAGGGAACACACAGAATATAAAGCATTTATTGTGCTACTTTAGTTTCAATAGATTCTGAGAAACTTAAGTAAACATCAATTTTAAGATGTAACTTATGATGTTCTATTTTAATGTCAAAATAAACTACAAAATTAAAGAGGAAATGTTGAGATTAAAGTTCCCTACCTTTTTTTACTTCTCTGTGACCCTAATACGCTTCTTTATGACACTCACACACCCGTCTTTTCATGTCGACTTTGACATCTGACCACTTCTTTTTTATTTCAGATACTGTGCGACTTTCTGAACTTGAACTTTTGAGTGCCATTCCATCAATTTCCTTTTGATGCTCTTACCACTGCCTAAGCCCCCAAATAGTAAGTTTTTCCTTGATTCCACTTCAATGAGTAGGACCTCTACTTCATATTTGGTGAAATTCTTCTTTTTCACACATGTTAAAGCACATGCTTTAACAAAAAAACTCAGAACGGAAGGGGCAATTTATATGCAAAATTCTGGGAGGAGTTGGGATGGGGCTGTAAGCACATGCATGTGTGTTAAATGATAGGGATTTATAAAGGGGAAGTCTGTGGAGCTTTGTTTATTCACAGTTTTTTGTATCTGAATATTTTTGTGCCTACTCACATTTCTGTTTTTGTCCACACACCATGTTTAGTGTGAATTCTATGCATAGCATTATACATGAGGCCCCAGGTAAGTGCAAGATTAGAAGAACTAAAGCAGAGGTTGAAGACATATGTTTTAGTCTACATAACAAAGAATCTGGGCCTTGGAAATAAAGTATTTATGTTTTAAGGATAGGACCTCCCCAAAAACCCTCCCACAACAGAACACATCCTATTGTATTACATACAGTATGCTAGAAATTTGCATTGGGCTTTCAGGCACCATTTCTGCACAGTTTAATCCATATTTATCAACTCAATTTTAGTATGTACAGACATGTTCTGACAAAACGTGGACATTATATTCAAAAGTTCAATATGGATGTCTTGCAGCACTTATTACTTAGACCTTTATTGTTTTTACTTTACTCTTTCATTGGGAACCATATTATTTTTAGAAAACCTAACATTTACTACATCATGTGCAGGTGATACCCAAATATACTTTTCTTTAAGGCCCCAGTATTGTCCTTAATTTATTGTATCAGTAAATTAAAAGAGTGGATGGGTGATAACTACTAGTCCAGGAATACAGAAAAAACAGACATTTTATTTATTGGGTTGGAGTGATGCAGACTATAATAATATTCTGCCACTTTTGGACTTAATGTTAGTTTTACCAAATTAGCATAGTAATCCAGTCATCATCCAGTCCCATGGGTTTCTATATTAGTGCTATGCTGATGATATCTGTTATTCCCTCCAGTGGCCATGCAGTATCAGCTAGAATTTCTGCATGTCTCACTGATATTGCAGGCTGGATGAAGGAACATCATCTCCGGCTCAACCTGGCAAAGCCAAACATTCTTGTTAAAGCTGCTCATCTATGTATTCAGCACCACGTCTCTGTTCAGCTTGGCTCACTATAGCTAACACCCACAAAGCTGGTGTTCAACCTTGGGGTGGTGTTTGATGACCAGCTGTCCATCGGGGATCAGACAGATAGATAGATAGATAGATAGATAGATAGATAGATAGATAGATAGATAGATAGATAGATAGATAGATAGATAGATAGATACTTTACTAATCCCAAGGGGAAATTCACATTCTCCAGCAGCAGCATACTGATACAAAAAAAAAAAACAATATTAAATTAAAGATTGATAATAATGCAGGAAAAAACAGACAATAACTTTTTATAATGTTAACATTTATCCCCCCGGTGGAATTGAAGAGTCGCATAGTTTGGGGGAGGAACGATCTTCTCAGTCTGTCAGTGGAGCAGGACAGTGACAGCAGTCTGTCTCTAAAGCTGCTCTTCTGTATGGAGATGACACTGTTCAGTGGATGCAGTGGATTCTCCATAATTGATAGGAGCCTGCTTAGCGCCCGTCACTCTGCCACAGATGTTAAACTGTCCAGCTTTTCATGTTCATGTTCATGTTCCAGGATCATGTTGCTAGTTTCTCAGTGTTGCCGATTCACTCAATACAATATCGACAAGATCAGACTGTATCGAACAGAATATGCAGCACAACTCCTGGTCCAGGCTTTGGTCTTATTATGCCTGAACTACTGCAACGTTCTGCTGGCAGGAACACCGGCATGTGTAACCAAGCCAGAGCCGATGACTGAAAATGCTATTGCACGTATGCAGTTCAACCAGCCTAGACTAACACAAGTCACTCCTCTCTTTAGGACACAATACTGGCTGCCTGTAGCAACATGTATAAAGTACAAATCCTTGCTTGCCCGCAGAATAGTCAGTGGCTCTGCACCTAAGGTCCTGTGCTACTTTTTGACCCTTTATGTCTGCTGTTCAACAATGTCTAGTGATGCCACTTCTGTGTGGTATCAAATCTCAGTCAAGACTCTTTTCGTGTGTAGCTCCTGGCTGATGGAATGAGTTGCCCATCTGAACTTTTACTCCTTCAATGTGTTTAAGAAGCAATTGAAGACTCTCTTGTTTAGTGAGTTTATGTCCAAGTGATATTAGCTATTAGGTTTTATAATGTAGGAACTGTAGTACTAGGGTGTTGTACCGTGTTAGCCATTATGAATGTAATGAGAAGTTAAGCAAAATGGCAACTTTTACTGGCTGACAATATGCAAGCTTTTGAGGCAACTCAGGCCCCTTCTTCAGGCAGGATGTACTTACAACTTGCCTGAAGAAGGGGCCTAATGTAGGAATTGTAATTCGCCTGTATTTTGTTTATGAGATCTTTGCTTGTGATGATCAATTTTGTGGCCTTGTTCTGTAACACTTGTTTCGCAAACAGTTCCAAGACTGATGTTTATTTTATTACATTGACCTCCTTTGTAAGTTGCTTTGGTAATGTAATCTATATATATAATTCACAAAGTCGCCGCCAGAAGGGGAAGACACCCATGAAAGCACGCACACCAAAACAAGACACCCTTGAAAGCACGCACACCAAAACAAGACACCCTTGAAAGCACGCAGGAAGGGGCGTGGATTCACTAAGCCGCCGACAAGTAGGAAGGAGCCATGCCCACCAACTCTATGACCATTGGATACGACGACAACTCCCAAAGCCACGCCCACCACCTTGGATGCGTGCCTCAGAAAAAACGGCGTCATTTATGTTCGTCTGTGCAACAGTACACATGGACCTCTGAGCCATGTTGACTTTTCATTAGTCAACCTCAGTGGAACCTTGGTTCACACAGAGGCAGCGCTAGAGAGAGACAGAGGCACATACAGGCAGCCCAAGAGAGAGAGCCACGCACACACAGGCAGCGCGACAGGGAAACAGAGGGACACACACAGGCAGCGCGACTGAGAGAGCCGCGCAATCCTTTAAACTGAGGTTAAAACACAATGAAGGAAGCAGTCTTAAAAGAATAATAAGCCCTGTGCCTCTTTTTCATTAGCGTCTCACCTGCTTCACCGCCCTGCAACAGTCGAGACGCTTTCTCAGCAGCTGACCTTCTCTGTGCCTGACTCCACTACTGTCAGTCACCTGATTAAAAATGGTGAACTCCTGTAATGTTACTATCTTGGTTGGCTTTTAAATAAAGTTCGGATTTGTTAAAATGTTCCTTTTTTTTCCCCCTGTGCTTAAAACTCATTTTAAAAAAAAGTGTTTATACAACTGCTGCAATGTTGCAGAGAGAGAGAGGGCTCCCGTGCTTCTGAGAGACATAGGGGGAGGGGGCTCGTGTGCTGCTAAGAGAGAGAGAGAGAGAGGGGGGGGGGCTGGGGAGGCTCCCGTGCAGCTGAGAGAGAGAGGGGGGGGGCTGGGGAGGCTCCGTGCTGCTGAGAGAGAGGGGGGGGGGGCTGGGGAGGCTTGCGTGCTGCTGAGAGACAGAGGGGGGGGGGCTGGAGAGGCTCACGTGCTGCTGAGGGAGAGAGAGAGGGGGGGGGTGGCTGGGTGTTTGTGTCAGTGTTATTCAATGTTTTTACTATTACACTGTGCATTCTATGGTGTAATAATTAACTATATTTGTGCTTAAAAATCTTTAAAAAAATATATTTACATACAGTTCATACGGTCTGGAATGGATTAATTGTATTTACATATAATCCTATGGGGGAAATTGCTTCGGTTCACGACCAAATCGGTTTACGACCAGAGGTTTGGAACGAATTATGGTCGTGAACCGAGGTTCCACTGTATATTGAGTCTAGAAAACATGATCAGCAAGTCTTTGATAGGCTGCAACAAAATGATGAAAGAACGGGCACATTTTTTTCTCACAAGCTGGGTGGGTGGGTGTTAGTTAGTTAATTAGTTACTCGAAGGATTTCAAGATTTAATATGCACAAGCGGTAACACTGCAAAAGCAGCCCAAACCAGAAAAGACGGCTGGCAAAAAGTGGCTGACAAATTAAACGCGTGTGCATTGTACTTACTGAAAGCGGTGTTACGGATTTTGCAAATGTTCATTTTTTCCCTCTGCTTAAAAAACATTAAAAAAGCGCGTGATTATGTGGCGTATACTACGCCGCGGGTTGGTATGCAGCGTGTAAAACAGTTTGTTTGTCGCGGATAATTTGCCTTTTACTTTAACACGAAGACAATTTCCTGTTAGATTTGCCTTTGCGATGTCAATTGATAAGGCACAGGGCCAAACTTTCAAAAAGATGTGCATGTATCTGCCAAAACCAGTTTTCAGTCACGGACAGTTGTATGTTGCTCTCTCCAGAGTTCCATCTTTTCATTCACTTACTGGTATGCCTGCAGGAACACGTGCAGCGAGCGAGAGAGAGCGAGCGACACACATACACACACACACACGCATACAGGCGCGCGAGAGAGAGACAGCTGGACGCATAACAATAATAATACTTCATTACATTGATATACCGGTGTTTTCAGTATTGAAAGCGCTATCCACACAGGGAGAAACCGGGAAGCGAACCCAAAATCTTCCACAGTCTCCTTACTGCAAAACAGCAGCACTACCATTGCACTACAAGGCAGTTAAAGAATGCACCGGCTTCGATTTTGTTTTCACTTCTGTTTACAGCGATCGGATCGTAGCGTGCATTGTTGCAATGTTACTTTTCTTGGTGGCTTATTACATTATGGATGTTTCACATGTTAATTTTTTTCCCTGTGCTTAAAAGACATTAAAAAAGTGTTTCTCAACTGTGACTCAAGGAACAACTCAATACGCAACCTATATTAAGCGTCAACAACGAAGACTCGCTACACCTTAATGAACAAGTGCTGAAACTTATCCCTACCGATGAAGTAACTTTCACCAGCGTGGCCTCCATCGTCACAGACGATCCCACTTTCAGTCACGGACAATTGTATGTTGCTCTCTCCAGAGATCCATCTTTTCATTCACTCACAGTGGTATCCACAAACCCACCCCATTTGGACAACTGTGTCGTTCAGCAAGTGTTCACCCATCAATACATAATTATGTGGCGTATGTTACGCCGCGGGTTGGCTAGTTGTAAATAAATCTCTTTGTTTTCCTCTACTCCATTGCCAGTTGGCCATAGTTCAAAGATAATCTTAGTGGACAGATATTGTTATTTTCCTTTTATGTTTATCAGTTTGGAACGGTTTCATTTTACTGTGTGTTTAAACATATCTGTACCTTTATATGTATGCATTGTGAAATTAGTAATTTGCAAAGTGGTAATTGCATTGTGAACTTTTTACAGTGCTCTGAATGTGCACTTAATGAAAAACACTGTATAAAAATAAACTGATTTGAACTGAATGTTTTCCCTTACTTATTTTTAGCATTTATCCATTTCAAGACAAGTCTGTTCTGCTATAAGTCACAAAAACTAGATTCTGACATTGAGTCTTGGCAACATTATATAATGATAATCAGAATTTCATGGGTAAAGTTTTACTCATTGAAATCAGTAAAAAAAAAAAACTATTCTTGTCTATCTTAACTGTAAAAACAATATAAAGAAACAAGAATAAAAAGCTGTGTTTTAGGGATAGATATACTAAATGAATATGATTAAGGAAGACACGGCAATATAATTCATTTAAAAGAAAATTAAAGAAAGAACATAGTGTTTTTTGTAGGATAAAACAACATAGTGGTCAGTTGAATTTGAAATTAAAACAAATAAAGGAAACTTTAGTAGTTATGTTCAGAATTGAATAAATAAGGCTGAATTTATTTTGAAAGTAAAAAATATGAAAATTTAAATTGGCTTTTGATTATGATTTTAAGATTTTTGCTCTTAAGAGTTTCACCATTTTTTTTTTGAGTCTGGAAGTCTACTTGTATGGTTTGGGTAGTGTTATGAAATGTGAGAAAGACAGCAACCAGAACAGAAATGGTGTGAGCAGAAGGTGTGAGCACAAATTAATCAGGCAGAATAATGGTAAAAAACAGACCAGGGTCAATGTTATGAGACAAAGAGATCCAAGTGAACAAGACCTGAAACGTTAACTAAGAATTGTAAGTAAAAGAAACAAAGCAGAAAGGCGTAAAATTAATATCTCCGTGGAAATGCTTTATGACTTCTACTAACACAAACATTTATTGAGAATAAAATAAACGGATGCCAGGAGCAGTGTGCTGCCTTAACTTTAGCCTTTAATGAATAATCCAGCAGCCAAAAAAGTGTTCTTGCAGAAAGTTAGAAATCACTATACAATAATTATGCCAAACTCCACAAGGAAGTGCAAAATGATTCTTCTCCTATTGTATATTCTCTGGTATAACAAATATTTTTTATATTATATTGAACCATAATTTTTAAACTTGTGTCTCCGAAGCAATTTTTCAAATGCAACTCACTCTGCCTCTTCAATTAAAACAGACAGAAAACCGAAATAGTACCATGATTTCAAGTGTGCTCTGTATCTACTGGCATAGTATGGAAACAATAGAGATAACACAAGCAACAAATGGTTATATAAAACTGCCATTTTAATAAAGAAGATTGCACTTATCCAGTTATTTCAAGTGTATTCCTTTCCTTACACTATTATTGAGTATACATTAACATTGAATAATCAACTGTAAATAAAATTGTAATATCTTTCTCTCTCTTTTAATTTTTCCTTATTTGATATTATTTATCTGTTTTGAACACTAAGGACCCCATTTTTGTCTTCAGATTTAAACTTATTTCTTCGATTGTATGTTTGTTCAACTATCACACAAAAACTGCTCAACTGATTTTTACAGAAATTTTATATGAGGTTGCTGTTGGTCCAATACAAAATATAGGCTATATGGCATTTCAAAGACAGAGGGGGAAAGAGAGAGGGGAGTTGTAATGTTAATGGCCATGCCAAAAACTGTGCATTATTTTAATGCAGCCGAGTTGATCGTAATGAAATTTTGCTTTATTAAGAAGCTGAATCAATTTAAAATCACAGCTACATTAGCATTTCAAAAATTTCATCAGGGTGGTTGGTGTTAATGGGTGAAAAACAAACTCCAAAGTGGCTGAGCCAAAGTTCATGTAATCTGCATGCATATTGCTGTTGATATAACTTAAAATATAGACTTTAATGCCATTGAGAAATGGGGTTGTAAGGTTGTTAGCATAAAACCACTTTATTCAGCAGATTGTATTGAATTTCGTCATTTTGGCAACTGTTTGTGACATGTTCTTGTGTCAGCAACAGTAAGAATCTGTTTACATGTTTACCCAACAAAAGACAAAAAAATATTCTTTAAGGAAGCCTGAACGTGTTTCCAAATATCCCAACATTAGGAGGTAATTCCTGTCCATACTATCATTTATAATTCACTTTTCATATTTAAAGCACCTTGCAATGAGGAAGCATGAAACAAGGTGTAAGATGTTACACTAGAACAAAATATTTTTTTGGAGAAAGGCAGCAAGATGATAATATGATGATGTTTATGACAAACACACTAATAATTCCAAAAATGGTTATATGAGAGCAGAGAAACTGATAGTACAATTTTTAAAATAAAATTATGCTTTATTTTTCTCAGTTATATTTTTATGAAGTCATTGTAATGTCTGATCATGATCATTTTATTATAAAATACATTAACTCATTCTTGTCCTCACAAAAAGACTTCATCATTGAAAAAACTGTGTTGGAGGTTTCATCTATGAAGGAGTCTGTCTGAGAGGTTATTTATGAGGAAGCAACAAAGAATGAAGTTAGCTGAGAAACCCCATCTTGATGCCTGAAAGGAAAAATACTCTATCTACTACAGTATCTTCTTATATAATTTGTGAATTTCCCTTTGGGATTAATAAAGTATCTATCTATCTATCTATCTATCTATCTATCTATCTATCTATCTATCTATCTATCTATCTATCTATCTATCTATCTATCTATCTATCTATCTATCTATCTAATACGCTGCTGTGGCTGTCCATTTGTCTGTCCAGGATTTTAAATCACCTGTAGCTTGCAAACTGTTTGACCTATTGATGTGAAATTTGGTACATATATATTACGTGACCTCTACTATCCACGTTCGGGGTGAGGATTAACCTCCAAGGTCAAAGGTCAATCCAGGAAGGTCAAGGTTAAAAATGAAATAACCTGTGGCCTAAAATTTGGTACACATATACTACACTGAAACTCTGCACTACAGCTTTATATTAAAAGTGAAGAGTTTTCAAATTACTACTCTTTATTTTATTTTATTGTAGAATCAACTCTCGGCAGCGAGAGGCAGGGCGGCCATGAGGTGCATATGTATTGGCGCCATTCTCATCCCTACCACCTTTGCTGTCTCTTCCTCTACCTTTTCATATCTTAAATCATTTTTGTGACAGGTTGAAGACTTAAGTGCCAGCTTAATTGAAAAATTAAAGAAAACATACTAAGTGATTGCAACACAAACACTGACTTAATCAGTTTTAACATGAAAAGATGCCAATGAAAGAACAGAAGAAGCACGCCACTAAGGTGGAGAAAAGAAAAGCTGCTCAGGAAGCACAAGCGCATCAACCTCTGAGCAAACGAATGCTAAACGTACAGAGAAAGAGAATGAAAACTATGAAGAGCACATTTACGACAAACTGACGCAGAGCATAAAAGAATTGCTCGAGCAAATGAGAGCAAAGAACAGACCATACAATGAAGACAGGCTGACACTGAGCGAAAAAGTATCGCAAGAGCAAATGAGACTGAGAAAGGGGCTAATCGACGTTGGCAATCAGTGGTCAAACCAGAATTGCAAAGACAAATGAGAGAACAAAACACCATGCAGTGATGACTAAAAACAACTACTGATCGCGTGACAATAGCTAGAACACTCTCAGTGAAGTGTATTCACTGCACTTTATCATGCTGTGTGCTGTTACTGGTCCTTAATATTTACAAGAACTGGCATGTTCTACGGATTGAGCATAATGTTCTGCCCTCAAAATGTGCTGCACAGTTATATGCTAAATTAGTGTATCTGGTTTCATAGCCAATCGATATATGTACATCACATATAAGTGAATCTGGGTAGGTATACAGCATACTTCTAGTTCTAGCTCTTTACAAACAAGTAAAGTAACATCAGGACAGGACAAAGGAGCCTAAAAAGATACCTCTACCAACTCCTTGATAATAGTTCACTAGGAGTGGGTCCTTAGAGATAGCTAATCAGGCTTATTGTACCCTGATATGGTTAATAGGTTGGGATGTAGAAAAAAAAGTAATTCTGTTGTTTTACTATGTTCCTATTATTTTTAAGGCTGTGTACTTAAGATGCAAATTGTTTAAAATTTAGGAGCTTATAGTGAAGAAATCACAGCAAACACCCTGTGATATGAATTAGAAAAGGCACAAAATGAGAACTCCCAGTTCCCCGAGAAGGTACATTAATATTACTGCACCTGACACTTTAGTACTGCTGTTGATTCATTCAGAGAAAGGAAAAGGAGATTGGAAAAGACTGCACATCTAATAATTCTTCAAACAAACCTTTGCAGGAATTACAAAGGGCTTCACCATATGATTAAAATTAATATCCTTATTTCAATAATATCCATATTGAATTATAGGAAGCAAGACCCTGTTCCCACAATACCAGACAAAAGCAAAAAAATCTAATTTTATGTAGTATCTTTCTATGCTGAATGCCACTCAGAGTGGTCTGCTAGTTCAGAGATGAAGTACAATTCCCATAGATTGCTTATATTTTGTGTTAAGTGGCTTGTATCATACAATGGCATTGAACCATCAACCTTGGCATTAAAAGTCACAAACACAAGATACAAATTTCAGGGTTCATTGAAGATTTTAAAAGCAGTGATATGATTAAAGTATGAGGCACATGTCTTTCGGATGAAGAAGGAAACTGAGCAACCACAGAGAGAATGTATAAGCTTCATATAGATATACACCGGCACACTGCCAACCTGTAGAGGCAGTGCTTCACAGTAACCTTGGGGCTCAGCTGACGTCACCAGGGTGTGCTCTGTTTTACAGTGCTTTCAAGCACTCCCTGCATCAACAGAAGAGGCAATTCTTCCGTTTTCCTCTGTAGCAAGGAGCTGCTTCTCAGGGCTACAACATCCCAGGTTTAAGGCTGACTACTGGAAGCTACCACATTGCAAAAAATACAAGTTGGGATGGATCGTGGTGTGATTCCATGATAATGCACCACCATCGTATGTGTCACTCATTAGACACATTTTAAGAGCAGCCACAATTAGAGTCAGCTTTAACAATAGAAAATATTCATTCATTTCACCATTCTCAGATCTGCTTGATCTGTTTCAGTGTTGCAGGAGCTGGAGCTGACGTTGGCAACAAGGCAGGAACCAAGGCTGCATAGGTCACTATTCCATCATAAATCACACACATGCACCCATTATAAAGAACACTCGGGCACACTCCTATGCTTGTATGTGTCTGTCTTAGAGTTGCCAATCTACCAATATGCAAATTTTTTTGATGTGAAGGAAAATTCAGAGACAAACGCAAAATGCATAATTAATGAAAAACTAAATATAAAATACTGTTTAAAAGTACTGTTACGTAAACTTTAGATGCATTCATATGTTTTGTTAACTGTGTTTTACTAATAGCACACTACATTTTAAAATGTCTATTTAGATTTCATGTACAAGTACAAATAACATGAAATGCATTTTTGCTATGAAGCATATATATAATGCATTGTTAAAGAAACTGATATATAGAATATATTATTAGATTATGCTAAAATTATGTGCTGCTCAATTGTAATAGCTTTACTGCTTAATACATACTATAAATTTCAAACCAGATGTCATATAATTTGTCTAACACAAAGGGTGAGTAATGTCAAAGCATTGCTGTTCATTTTTTTACACATCAAATTTCTTCTAACTACTCAGTCATTGCTGGGGCAGTCATGTTATAACCTCAGCAGAACACTATAATTACATATATAATACATATAAAATATAAGGAGCACAATAATACATTTACCTTAAGCAGCATATTCAAGATCCAACACGTTCCATCCCTGACACTAATGTCAGCCTCTATTCATATTATTACAGCTAATGATGGTGCACAGTGTTCTTTGAGCAGCAGGATCACTCCCCAGAGTTCGATCGTTAACATCTTGATCTCTAACACAATACACAAACCCTGACTTAACACTTAATCAATGGTGAGTTTTATCAGATATTATGCATATGAGAAAGTTTACTTCTCTTTGACTTTGGAGTCCCTTTAGCATTTTAATGGCTGTAAAGGATTTTTAACTGTAAAATGTACATGGCAGAATCATATAAAACAATCATACAGCGCAACAATAAAACAAATTGTGTGGAATTTAATATAAATTTATAGCTTATGGAGATAATCACATTGTGATGCATTGGTAATTAAAGAAGGAGGCTGGTTAGCCATGACTCTGTTTCATTGATTATTATTTTACAAGTAATAGATAATGAAATGCACTTTGTTCATGTTTCTATTTTTTCACTTGTTGCCTTCCACATCAGCATCCAACCCTCATATCTTATTGTATCTCTACAGCCCCTTTATCCAAACTCAGAATTTTGTTATGACCCATTGCTTCTCATTTACCATTCCTGATTCTGAAATCTCATTTCCTGTTGCTATCAATGTCTCAGCTTACAGATCTTCGGCTTCAGTACATTCTTCCACTTAATTTTACCATTGACTCTGGCCGGAAGCTCTTTTAGAACTAAGTAGTATTATGATTCACCCTTCTCCAGGGATAACCTTCATATTTTTAATCATGCCTCTGTCACCAACAAATAGTTGATTGTGCATCTTGGATCACGAGATTTAAATATCACTAATTTCTTTTCCTCCTTATTAAGCATTACTAAACGCCTGAATCTACTTGCTTCTAGCCATTTATCATACTTAAGCTAAACTCACCACAACAATAAATAATAATAATGCATTTTATTTATATAGCACCTTTCCCATGCTCAAGGCGCTTAAAACAAAATTATATCTACTCCATATATATATATATATATATATATATATATATATATATATATATATATATATATATATATATAAAATCCTAAGCCTAAAAGTGCAATGGAAGTGCAACAATGATGTTTTTAATGTCCCATTTTTTGTTACGCTATAAATCAGGCTTATTTTAAAACCTACAAATATATGTTTGGTATCATTATTTTCAGAATTTATCAAACGTTAATGTGATGTTATTAGAGTTTCAGATTCTTAGTCCATTTTTAAATTATAAACTAAAAAATATCACAAACTCACATCTCGTGAGACAAGACTTGTGCCAAAAGATTTAACCACGCCCGGGGATGGAGATAAAAGACAAGCAGTAGGACAGCTGCTGTACAGGCTTTTAAATGTTCGAAGTGCCGCACAAGATGCAGATCACGCAGCACGGCAGCAGCAGCAAACCAGCATCTGATCGAGCAAAGAGGAGGTAAAAAAAAACTGTTTGTTTTCCATTGTATCACCATTTAAGAGGGGGTTTCGGAGGAGTGACCACATCTCCTTCATGTGTGTTCAGCCCCCCTCTTCACAATGCAAGTGGCAGAGACGCGAAGTGGCTGGCGAGTGAAGCGAGCAGGGGGGAACCCCCTAGTAGAACAATAAACAAATAAACACAAGATATACAAAAGCAATAAACAGAATAAAAGAAAGAATAAACCAGAGTATAATACTAAATTCAATACTAAAAGAAATGTCTGAACAAATCACATAATTTATGATATAACACACACACACACACAAATTATCCTGAGGATCTGGACAGAGAGGTAAACTAAAAGAAGGTGCAGAGAGGTAGGTTAAAGTAAATGCCTTTCTGAACAGATGAGTTTTAAGTTGTTTTTTAAAAGAATGAATGGAGTCAGCTGACCTAATTAATTTCAGGAGGTCATTCCAAAGACTGGGCACCATACAGCTGAAGGCACTGTCACCCATGGAGTGTAGTTAGTGTGGGGCACAACAAGAGGAGGACCTTTGTGGGCAAACAGGAACATAACACTGGAGTAGGGCCATTTAAAGCTTTGTAGGTTATTAATAGACATTTATATTTTATCCTGTAAGACACAGGGAGCCAGTGAAGGTGAAGCAGGATGGGTGTTATATGCTTGCCATTGCTGGTCCATGTAAGGACTCTTGCAGCAGAGTTTTGAATTAACTGGAGTTGTGATATAAGATTTGAAGGGACACCTGCCAGTAGGGAGTTATGATAATCAATGTGGGATATGATAAAAGAATGAACACATTTCTCAGTATTAGAAAAGGAGAGGAAAGAGTGAACATGGGATATGTTACAGAGGTGGAAGTAAGAAAGTTTCTTAATGTGGTTTATGTAGGTGGAGTAAGAAAGGGAGGAATCAAAAATTACACTAAGATTACCTGCATTAGAAGAAGGTCTAATGAGATCACCATCAAGAGTGACTGAAAAGGATCTCATTTTATTATGTTGTGCTTTAGTGCCAATATGCAGTTCAGTTTTGTTGCAATTTAATTTTAAAGAGTTCTGCTCCATCCAGGTTTTAATTTCACTAAGGCAATTTGTAAGCAGACAAAGCCCTGATGAAGTTTTGCTTTTAACATTGAAATAGAACTGAGTATCATCTGCATAAAAATGATAATCTAGTCCAAAGCTACAAATAATATGGCCAAAGGGGAGCATATAGATACAGAAGAGCTGAGGGATGAGTACAGAGCCCTGAGGAACTCCTTCTATGGTGCAGAGCTGGACCTGCTGTTGCCAAGACTAACAAACTCTTGCCTATCAGTCAGATAGGATTTAAACCACGGGAAGACAGTGCCAGAGATACCCAGCATGTTCTCCATTCTGGACAGTTGATTGTCATGTCTGACAGTGTCAAAAGCCACACTGAGGTCTAACAGAATTAATTTGCTGGTTTGTCCAGAGTCTGCTGCCATACAGTAAGCAAATCATTGGTTACCTGAAGCAGAACAGTTTCACAGCTGTGCTGTGCTCTGAAACCAGACTGAAAGTAGTGTTCCATCAAATTATTACAAGCTAATACAAGTTAATTGGTGAGTTGGGAGGATACAACATGCTCAAGAACGTTTAACAGAAAAGGTAAGTGAGAGGGTGAAAATTGTTAAGATTGTCCGTGTCAAGACCAGATTTAAATATATTTAAAGTGGCTGACACAAAGCCAGTGTCAAGGGATATATTTATTAGACTGCCATATAACCATTAGCACTGACTCCATCATGCTTATTCTGGTAGCACCCCAATACAATCACCTCCCCCTAAGGTGACCTCAGACATCATCTCCACCTTTCATTTTGTCATTTCTACCAGTTATGATAAGAGAATGATTGGGTGGAGAGATACAAAGTGATACAGGTCGACAGAATGAGGCCAAGAGGCTAAGAAGATGTGGTTAAAGTTTGTGGCAGATGACTTGGTAAGAATGGCTGTTACCCTTAAGGATGCCCAGGGCCATGGGAAAATGAGAAAAAAGATTTGGTTGTCAACTGGCCACCATTTGCAAGCCCATAAAATGGTTACTAAACCAGTGATGATGATGCTAATGATGTGTGGCAGGTGGCCGGGTGTGGTCATCAGCCGCCTGCCTATTTAAGGGGCCGCCACCCTGCAATCGAGGCTGGAGTCGGGTGAGGAGAAGGACGAGGTCGGAGAGGAGGCGGCAAGGAGAAGCCTGACGTGTGTGTGCGTGTGTGTGTGCGTGCGTGTGTGTGTGTGTGTGTGTGTGTGTGTGTGGAAGAGAGAGAGAGAGAGAGAGAGAGAGAGAGACGGCTAAGGAAGAAGCCTGGACTTTGGGGAGACTGTGGGGATTTGTGTTTGGTGGCGGTGCACTTAGTGACTTGTAATATAATAGTGTAACGTGTGGTGACGGCTAGAAATGTGTCTGCCTGTCTGTGTCCGGGCCGTACCCTTTCACAGATGCTTTACTTTCCATACCTAACACACCTTTCTTGGAAGCTCTATTTTTTATTCAGACCATCCAGAAAACCTACACTAATATCTGAACTGCATGACTTCAAAAAGAACTATTGACTTCACAGCAAGATTTTCTGGTTCTTCAGGGCCTGATACAAATATGGGCCTGCTTCTGTTCAAACATAATTTACATTACAAACAATTTGTGACTAGCATAAAGCTCTAATAACAATTTACTAATCTTGAAAACCATCCTTCCTGACCATAAAGCCTCATTTATCTTTTTTTTTCCCAATGTGATCATTAAACTCTCCCAGTAGGACAACAGAACACCCACAGTCTTTAGAAAGGCCTTTTACTCTGATTATGTGTTATTATACTCATTAGAAGGGGCAAAACATCAAAACAGTTTTTCCTCAGCTGGGGATTAGCAAAACTGACAGAGAAGATTATCATGGAGTTGAAAGAAAAACCTATAACAGGACACCATTTCCCCACAGGAGTAAAAAATTCAGGGACAGCTTGCTGGTCCGAAGAAAAATGCATTGCACTTTAATAAGCTAAGTTGTGATGCGCATGAACTCTCCAAACTGTCACTGTTCATTGGACGAAACAGTCTTTCTGCCATCATCTTCGTTTCATCCTTATTTAATTTACAATGCAGCTACAATGGCCCAAGTATAAAGGAAGAAAAGTCATGACCAAACAGAAGTGACAAAGAATAATCTGAAACTACAGTTGCTGAAACTAAACCATTCACAACAGACCAGTAAGAAGCAGCAAATTGCTGTTGTTTTGACATAATATTTGCTGTTAAAAGATACCTTATGCAGATAGAAAGATACAAATGATACACTTCCCATTATTTTTAGTTTGTGTCCAATAGCTGTTATTCAAACCACAGCTCCAGGAGAGTGTTGCAGCACTGTACAATGAGTTTGGATTTTTTTAAAACTTATTATACCTGTTGTAAAAAAGCACAGCGGACAAGGAAAAGTTATTAACAATGTCTCAAATACGAGAGGAATAAAGATAGTTTCAAATGACTGAGTCCAAGACGGGACTGACTGGGAAAGGCAAGTGGGTTTCTTTATAGGTAGTGGGAAGGAAGAGGAGGGTCCAACTGGGAACAGGCAGAAGTGAGGTCAGTAGAAGGTTGTGGTTTGGAGACGGAAGTGGAACCTGGTTGGGGTTTAGGTGGTCTTTCCTTCTTGGTGATCTGCAGATAAGGAAGAAAAGACAGGAGTGCACTTTGTCAAAAACTTGCCCCAGTGTTTTACCCTTAGTTGTTAGTTTACTCTTCCATGTGCATGTGTGTGGCATTGTGCTTCCTTTATTTGTGAAAAGGCACATTCATTTTCAAATACCACTGTGGCAAACAATTCCTGTATTTAAGTCCATAAGCAAAACAGTATTATTTCTGCAGTTATCTCATGCCTGTAGTACATTTCCTGAACTTGTATGATGAAGGAAGATTGTAGTTTTTAGAAAATACGCATTTTCAAAGCATGCAGAACAGACATTGTCTACCTAAATCACATCCAAAAGCAAAGGCAATTACATTCAACCAATTTTATTTAAATTAATGAAAAAATAAAGTTAAGAAGTTATGCAAATAAAGAAGACAACACACAATCTAATGCATTTCTGGATACATTACTGCAACCAAGCTCCTGCCTCACTGGGTCACATGTTCTGGGCCTGCACCAAACTAACATCATTTTGGACCAAAATTTTTAAGTGCCTTTCAGAAGCCTTGGTATCACAATTCCTCCTAACCCATTAACAGCTGTGTTTGGTATTCTTCCAGACGGATTTGAATTGGAGAAGGACAAGCAAACGGTATTTGCATTCACTACACTTTTGGCACGCAGACTTATTCTGTTAAATTGGAAGAATCCTCCTCTGATAAGTCAGTGGGAAACCGATGTTTTATATTATTTGAAATTGGAAAAAATCAAATTCTCAGTTAGAGGATCTGTACAAAATTTTTTCAAAACCTGGCAGGATCTAATCAATATTATTTTAGAATAAGAGAAATAACTATTACCGCATTTAATTCCCTCCTCCATTTCTTATTTACCTATATATTTATTTCTCCCTTTCTTTTGTTTATTGTTGCCTTATTAAAAAGCCCTAAGCAATTCTCCTTTGGCTAAGCTCTCCTTCTCAGGGGTGGGGTTTCGATTTGTCTTAAATTTTGTTTGGTTATAAATTGATCTATTTGTATGGAATGATTACAATAAAAATTAATAAAAAAAAAAAAAAAAAAGTTATGCAAATAATTGTGCCCTTTTGTTAGTTTTAACAGGTCAGATATAGACAGTAAACATCTGTACAGAAAAAAATAACCCTAGGAGTTAAACAGACTAATAGAGTGAACAATAAATGAGATACAGTGAAACCTCAGTTTGCGAGTAACTTGGTTTACGAGTGTTTTGCAAGACGAGCAAAAATTTTTAATAAATTTTGACTTGATAAACGAGCGAGGTCTTGCAGTACGAGTAGTATGTATACGCTTTGTCTGCTGAGTGTCATGTGATCACAACTGAGCTGATGGTTCTTCTCTCTCTCTCGCTGCAGGATTGTGGGCAATCGTCTCCTATTCTCCGTCTGAGTCGGCATGCCTCATTCATATAGTCAACATCCATACTAGCATATACTGTTTACTACAGCATTAGCATTGTGACTATGTGCGCACGCCCGTGTGTGTGTGCTGTGACGTGCGAGTCCCCGTCTTACACCCTAAAACATGAAGCTGAGTCTCAGTACTTTAGCAACACCAGCTTTATTCAGCTTGAAACAGCAACAGCGCGGTTATTTATTGTAGCGGGATCTGCCTCTCTCCTATACACAGACACAGCAGTCAGGCAGGGCCCTGCGCATTTATAATGTTCCTTGTTCCTTGTATCACCCATTGACGGCAGGCGCCTATAGCATGTCCGCGATTCTTTTCGGATTCGTTTTTACGGTGAACTGCTACAGTGCTGGGAGACTGCGATTGCTTTGGGACGCTCTTCCACGTGTCATCCCGTTGGGTGCAATCCCACAACAGTTTAGAAACTCACTCACACCAGCCATGATTCTTTTCAAAGGTAAAGTGCAGGTTAATTTGTTTTATGTATTTTTACTTTATATTTCGTATTAATCATTTTTATATGAATAGTTTTGGGTTGTGGAACAAATCATCCGAGTTTCCATTTTTTCTTATGGGGAAATTCACTTTGATATACGAGTGCTTTGGACTATGAGCACGTTTCCAGAACGAATTATGCTCGCAAACCGAGGTTCCACTGTATTGCCCTTTTTGTCCTACATCTGCCTCCACAGTTTTAAGATGAATGTTGAATGTTAGCGAGTCAAGGCTGGGGGGCTGTGAAAAGGCAGGGCCTGCTATAGGCCATTGTGGCACTTCCAGTGTTATTTTGGGCTATACAAAAATAAATTGTATTGTATGTGTTCTATGTACTCTATGTGTTTGAATCACTACGTGCTTCTTAGACTGGCTTTCTCTTACGGCAACAGTACACAGAATACATACATTCATGATATTACTGCTCTCTGAACAATTTAAATACTGAGATGTATACTTGATATCATTTTCATGATGATAGGAATTAAAACATGTATCAAACATGGAGATACAGTGGTGCAGTGGTAGGAGGACACCAGCTCATTGCTACTGCTGTGCCACCGCACCCTCATATGTTTAATTATTAACAATACACATTATTTAAATGAAGTTAAACATTTATCTGTATGATATATTATACAAACTTAAAAGCATTTCATGTTAAAAATTATATTAAGAGCTCCAAGAAGATAGCGCTCGGAAATCTAAATCGATTTAGAATAGATCGTCATCATCTGTAAATATGTACTCTCTTCTATTGAATTGAATTCCTTTATTGTTATTGTACAATGAGATTCAATATGCAAATCCTCCATAAAGTTATTTTACTATAAAATGATAAAATAACTAATAATAATAATAATATTATGATAAAAAAGCAATGAAAAATATACAATATGAAAGCATAAGGACAATATACATGTACAAGTAGTGCAGCTACTGAAATAGTTCATAAAGTGGCTCAGGTTGTGGAATATTACAACTATAGTGCAAGTTTACAGTGAGGTAATTGCACTTATAAGTACAAACAGTTCTACTAGGAGCACTTGATGGAATGATTGAGTGTGTTTATAGCTCTTGGGATGAAACTGTTTCTGAACCACGAAGTCCCTACAGGAAAGGCACTGAAGCATTTGCTGTGTGGGAACATTTCAAATAGACTGTGTGAATGGCTGAGGTAGCGTTTGCTAGCTTCTGTATCCTGATAATCCTCTGCGCTCTTGACACAGCCTGCCATAGAGATTTCCGATCAGCTGCTGTAGAGCTGTGATTCCACACTCAGATACAGTGGGTTAAAATACTCTGAGTGGTGCACTGAGAGTAACAATGTTAAAGCAGCTATGGTATTTGAAATAGTTTCACCATTCCGTGGACCATTATTTTGTTACAGGTTGATTACAATCAGATTCCTTAAACTGATAAACGATATGCGGTTAATTTCAGTGTATTTGATAAAGCCAACCTCAGGGATGTGAATCTAAAAAATAAAGGGAAATCATGCAGGAATAGTACCACTGATTTAATGCTGGGTGCCACCAGTTTGCAAAACCGAGCTGAAAACTTGCATACGAGAGCAGGAACAAGTCATTATATATGAGGGCAGGAATAAGTCATTATATATTAACAGCAAGAATTGGCTTCTCATTAAGAAACTGGTTGGAGTGAAATTGGCTGGAGTTTGACATTCCAATTTAGCTGGTCATCTGTTGGCTCATTTCACATCTCATTTCTGTTTGGCTGCCATTTAATAAAGAAACAAATCAATTCAGAGGACTCAATCCTTAAAAACAGGGCTATGAAAATGAAGGGAAAATGAGTTAATTAGCAGTGAAAACTGCTCACTGATTAGGAAAAGGATTAGAATGAAAAACTGCAGCCACTGCGGCCCACCAGGACTGGAGTTGGACACCCCCTGCTCTATATAGTCCTTTTTCTAGTAAATGCTGAATAACTTCAGTTAAGTGAACGGGACTTCTTACTGCCATCAGAGTTTACTCCAAAGCACAGAAAGTTACAAATGACAATCAATCAAAAGTCCTCTTGTTTCAGCACAACAACATATGTCCTTTTTAAATGAATATGCATTGCAGCAGAGGTACTTAACTGAGGGATCAATAGGTTACATTTTTACTAAAAAAAAAAACTCTGAGGAAAATTTTCAATTTCTTTACTTAATCACAAAACCCTGCCTTGCATAAAAGGATGTCTACTTAATAGTTGAAGGTTATAGCATTATATAGATGCAAAGCTAAAATATTTATTTTAAATAATAATGAAGTAAATATGTAAATTATGTGCTAATATTGATAGAGATGTATAAATGTTATTGCAGGTCACTGTCAATCTGTGACTGATTCTACTTTGTCTTGTTAATGGTCTTTCATGATGTAGATTTTCCGTTTGTCTGTCAGATACTTACTGGATTGTATACTACTGTATTTCTGACCATTTCTATGTCTTTCAATGCTAAACTTGCTTGCATAGCCATTATTATTTATTGTAAAGAGTCCTGAAGATTAATTATTTGTTCTACGATCTTAGCTAATGATCAATTTGTCTTACTGTAGTCTAAATCTATATGGATCTAAATGGGGCAGAACAAATTTATACCATATTAATTAGCCATGGTTATCTTCAAGACTCACAAAAAAGCAAGCTGATGCAATACAGTAGATGTTTTTCAATATCCAAGACAGGCAGATTGTTTTCATAAAGAAATATGCACCATCTCATCAGCTGATGCAGTTTTGGTGCAATGAGGGAATGCTGTTGTGGAAGGATGGCTTGCTTCCCAGCCTTTCAATAGAACAGAGATGAGGACGTGGTCATTCTAAATTGTAAAACTTCATTGGTGTAAGACCATATGTCACTGATTTACTCCTGTATTTTGGGACATTGTGTCAAAATAATAACAGATAGCAGATGGAATGGAACTGCTATATTTCTCCTCATTGGTAAAAAACTTCCAGTTTGTTTCTTACATCTGTTCTGGCAGTTATTGTTTAAAATGTCACCCAGCAAAGAATGGACACCTGTTACTGTATATCTGCTCACCTGCACAATGTCAAAACAGCTTTCAAACCTGGAAATATCTAGATATCAACAATCTACAGTCCAGGAATTTACCTTTGTTTATCTAGCCCAATCAGTAAGGTGGCCACCTAAATTATCGTTTTGGACAGTTCCCCGCAGCTTGCTACATCTTCGTAACACGCATGGTGGCGTAGATTGTGCAGTCTACCTTGCATTTTCAAACAGTTCTATCACAGAACTATCACTTCTCTTTAAAACAGGTTTATACTGGCTTTACAACATTATCAACTCTGATTCTTTCAATAACCGTTTAAAAAACTGGACTGTCTTTCTTTTACATCATTAATACATTTTATTTATATAGCGCCTTTCCCATGCTCAAGGCACTTACAGAATATAATAAAGAACAGCAGTGTATACAGTATATAGCATTGTACAAACCAGATAAATAAAGAAGATTAAGACAGTGAATTCTGAAAAAAAACAGACAACATAATTGATGGTCTAGCACACACACACAGGTTACATTAGCATCTTGACAGAGAAGTATTGTTTTATATATATGTGGATGGCATGGTTTTCGTGGTAAATACAGTTTGTTTTCTGCATTTCTTGTTGTCTCTTATGGTCTGTTTGTTTGAAAGCTTGTTTCCTTTGCATACATGTGTATATCTATTTTTTTAACATTTTATAGAATTTATTAAATTCAAACAACATTCCATACAAGCAAGTCAAATTTTACAAAACTAGGTTCAAATCAAGTCAATCCCCACCCATGACAAAGAGAGCTAGGCCAACATAGTGAAACTTTAATAGTAGAAAAGTTAAAAAGGGAAAGAGAATCCACTTCCTTAATTTAAATGCTTATTCTAAAATATTATTAATTAGATCCTGCCAGGTTTTAAAAGAAACTCTAAGTGAGTATTTCATTTATTCCAGTTTCAAGTATTATGTAACATCGGTTACCCAATGACTGAAAGGAGGTGAGTTAGGATTCTTCAAGTTGAGCAAAATAAATCTACAGTGCGTCCGGAAAGTATTCACAGCGCATCACTTTTTCCACATTTTGTTATGTTACAGCCTTATTCCAAAATGGATTAAATTCATTTTTTTCCTCAGAATTCTACACACAACACCCCATAATGACAACATGAAAAAAGTTTACTTGAGGTTTTTGCAGATTTATTAAAAATAAAAAAACTGAGAAATCACATGTACATAAGTATTCACAGCCTTTGCTCAATACTTTGTCGATGCACCTTTGGCAGCAATTACAGCCTCAAGTCTTTTTGAATATGATGCCACAAGCTTGGCACACCTATCCTTGGCCAGTTTCTCCCATTCCTCTTTGCAGCACCTCTCAAGCTCCATCAGGTTGGATGGGAAGCGTCGGTGCAGAGCCATTTTAAGATCTCTCCAGAGATGTTCAATCGGATTCCAGTCTGGGCTCTGGCTGGGCCACTCAAGAACATTCACATAGTTGTCCTAAAGCCACTCCTTTGATATCTTGGCTGTGTGCTTAGGGTCGTTGTCCTGCTGAAAGAAGAACCGTCACCCCAGTCTGAGATCAAGAGCACTCTGGAGCAGGTTTTCATCCAGGATGTCTCTGTACATTGCTGCAGTCATCTTTCCCTTTATCCTGACTAGTCTCCCAGTCCCTGCCGCTGAAAAACATCCCCACAGCATGATGCTGCCACCACCATGCTTCACTGTAGGGATGGTATTGACCTGGTGATGAGCGGTGCCTGGTTTCCTCTAAAAGTGACGCCTGGCATTCCTACCAGAGTTCAAGCTTTGTCTCATCAGACCAGAGAATTTTCTTTCTCATGGTCTGAGAGTCCTTCAGGTGCCTTTTGGCAAACTCCAGGCGGGCTGCCATGTTGCTTTTACTAAGGAGTGGCTTCCGTCTGGCCACTCTACCATAAAGGCCTGATTGGTGGATTGCTGCAGAGATGGTTGTCCTTCTGGAAGGTTCTCCTCTCTCTACAGAGGACCTCTGGAGCTCTGACAGAGTGACCATCAGGTTCTTGGTCACCTCCCTGACTAAGGCCCTTCACCCCATGATCAGTTTAGATGGCCGGCCAGCTCTAGGAAGAGTCCTGGTGGTTTCAAACTTCTTCCACTTACGGATGATGGAGACCACTGTGCTCATTGGGACCTTCAAAGCAGCAGAAATTTTTCTGTAACCTTTCCCAGATATGTGCCTCAAGACAATCCTGTCTCGGAGGTCTACAGACAATTCCTTTGACTTCATGCTTGGTTTGTGCTCTGACATGAACGGTCAACTGTGGGACCTTATATAGACAGGTGTGTGCCTTTCCAAATCATGTCCAATCAACTGAAATTACCACAGGTGGACTCCAATTAAGCTGCAGAAACATCTCAAGGATGATCAGGAGAAACAGGATGCACCTGAGCTCAATTTCGAGCTTCACAGCAAAGGCTGTGAATACTTATGTACATGTGCTTTCTCAATTTTTTTATTTTTAATAAATTTGCAAAAATCTCAAGTAAACTTTTTTCACGTTGTCATTATGGGGTGTTGTGTGTAGAATTCTGAGGAAAAAAAAATGAATTTAATCCATTTTGGAATAAGGCTGTAACATAACAAAATGTGGAAAAAGTGATGCACTGTGAATACTTTCCGGATGCACTGTACGTGCCAATAGTGAAGTAAAGGCAATTACAGTTTGTTTATCCTTCTTCACTTTAAGCACATCTGGAGGTACACCAAACACAGGTGTTAAGGGATTAGGAGGGATTGTGATACCAAGGCTGTCTGAAAGGAATTTAAAGATTTTGGTCCAAAATTATGTTAATTTCGTGCACACCCAAAACATATGACCCAATGAGGCTGGAACTGGATTGCAATGTTCGCAGGTTGGATCTTGCCCTGGAAATATTTTGGACAATTTTAAATTAGACAGATGTGCTCAATAAATGATTTTAAGTTGAATAACTATGCTTTGCACATATGGCGCTAGAGCGAATTCTGTGCATTGCTGCCTTACATTCATTTTCCAAAATGTTGAGTGAGAGATCCTTTTCCCAATGTACTCTGGGATCTTTGAAAGGGGGGGACTTTAAGATGTTTCTATATGTGAGGAAAGTCGGGCAGGTTTTGTTTAACAAAGTTTCTAATTTGGAGGTAGTGAAACAAATGTGTTGCTGGAAGGTTAAATTTGGAGTTTAATTGTTCATAGTATGTGAAGACATTGTCTATGTACAGATCTCTAAATAATTTAATCCCAAATGTTTTCCAGACATTAAAAGCTGCGTACGTTTGAGAGGGAGGAAAAAGGTGGTTATCGTGCAAAGGTGCCACAGATAAAAGCTTCTCTGTCTTAAAGTGCTTCCTGCATTGGTTCCATATTCTGAGTGAATGAAGCACAATTGGGTTATTACTATATTGGTGAGAAATTGTATTTACTGGGGTACAAAGCAAAGAATATAAAGAAGTACAGCAGGATTTTATTTGTATTGCTGACCAGGTCTGTGTATGTTCATCAATTTGTGTCAATGTCCAGGTTTTTATAGCTTGTATAATTGCCGCCCAGTAATAAAACTGAAAGTTAGGTAGAGCCATGCCATCTTCTGCCTTACGTCTTTGTGGGGTCACCCTTTAGATACGTGGATGTTTTGAATTCCAAATAAATGAGGTTATGATTGAATCTAACATCTCAAAATTATTTGTTGATGTATATTGGAATGCTTTGAAAAGAGAAAATAGAAAAAGAAGCTTAGGAAGGATATTCATCTTGACAATGTTAATTCTTCCACCTATAGTTAGATGAAGGGTGGACCACCTATTCAAGTCTTGCTTACGTTTTTCCAAGCAGACAGCAAATTTATATTGATAAAGAGCTTTATGTTTACTTGTGATGTTTACCCCTAGGTACTTAAACTGATCTGCGATAATAAAAGGGTAGGTGTCCAATCTAATATTGTTTGCTGGAGAGTTCACTGGAAAGAGCACACTTTTATTCAAATTAATTCTGAGACCGTAAATCTTTTGAAATTCTGTTAGTGCTGTTAGGACTGCAGGCACAGTATTTTTTGGATCTGATACATATATAGTACCATGTCATTTGCATATAGTGAAATTTTCTGTTCAAGTCCTTCTCTGATAATCCCCTTTATGTCATAAGCATTTCGACAGTGAACTGCCAGTTTCTCTATGGTGATTGCAAAAATCAGTGGTGACAAGGGGCATCCTTGTCTACTACCACATTCTAGTTTTAAATAGTCTGAAATAATATTGTTAATACAAACTGAAGCTTCTGGACTGGTATACAGCAGTTTAATCCATGCACATATGTTCGGGCCAAATCCAAATTTTTCCAGTGTGGTGAAAAGGTAGTTCCATTCCACCATATCAAATGCTTTTTCTGCATCAAATGATAATAATATCTCCAGGGTGTTTTACTTTGTGGGTGAACATATTACATTAAACAGGTGACGAAGATTGGAAGCTAAGTGTCTGCCTTTAATAAATTTGGTCTTGTGATATTATCGAAGAAAGAACTTTCTCAATCCTACTGGCAAGGACTTTGGAGAGTATCTTAACATCATTATTCAGAAGTGAAATTGGTTTGTATGATGCACATGGTAATTAATGTTTGGTGAAAAGTTTGAGGTAGAATTTTATTGTCTCTATAAAATTCAGCAGGGTAACCATCAGGGCCTGCTGCTTTCCCGCTCTGAAGTAAGTTCATAGCATTGTCACAAACTCCACAAAGAGCCATAGCAAGTTTTGGGGCAGCCACCCATATATTTGGTTTCCTGGCTGCAAATTGACGTAAATGATAGCACTGCTGTGCACAAAACCGAGTCCAAAACAGGACTGAGGGAATAGGGAAAAGGTGGAGGCTTTTAAAGTGGAAGACAAGAAGTGAGGCCAAAGAGGTCAGGCTCATAAGGGTCTTCAACCATAGGCTGGAGCCTGGACGTGACATTACAGGGGCTGGAGCGGGCAAGGTCTTCTTCCATAGGCTCGCACCCGGAAGTGACATCAAGAGGGCCCAGGTGGAATCTCCCGTGAATGGTCTGCAGGAAAGGGAGAAAACGAGTCAGTGCACTCTGCCACATCCTGGTCTGATTCGGAATTGCCCTTACTCAAGCCCTTCAGCTGCCTCCCATGCGTACGTGTGTGACAGCATCTAGTAATTCTGATAGTGCCAGAAGTTTGTCCAATTCTTCTGCACTGAGAGTATCTAGTTGTGGTATCTGTAATGTATCCAAAAATGCATTAGGTTGTGTTTTGTCTTCTTTAGTCTGTGTAGAATATAAGGCCTTATAGTAGTCTCTAAATGAGTGCATTATATTTTTATGGTCAATGATTTTTGTCTCTGTCTGTGTTGGTAATTGCTGGGATAGCATTGCGAACTTCCTGCTTGTGGACTTGTTGAGCTAAGATCTTGTTAGCTTTGTCTCTGTGTTCATAGTAATGATATTGTGATTTAAAAATGAGTTGTTCTGTTTCTTTTTTTGTATAGAAATTGAGTTCTGAATGCAAAGTCTGTCTTTTCCTATGAAGTGCCTCATTCAGAAAACTGGAATGTTCTTGATCTATACTGGTAATTTCACTGGTTAGCTCTGATACCTTCCTGGTTTCTGATTTATTTTTGTGGGACAGATAAGAAATAAACTGTCCTCTTAAGGAAGCCTTCAGAGTTTCCCAGACGATTCCTGCAGAGATCTCTGAGGATGTATTTGTCTCTAAAAAAAATCAGTCTGCTTGGATATGAACTCCGTACAATTCTCATCTGCTAATAACAGTGGGTTAAGGTGCCGTCTATGAGATGAATATATGGGGCAAAGTGATTTAAGCTCCATGATCAAAGGGGCATGGTCGGAGATAACAATAGCGTCATACTTACAAGATTTAACACTAGAATTATCAAAGCCTACGAAAAAACTCGTAAACCCGGCCCACCTTAAATCCCTTCGCACCTCTCCGTCAGCGTCTTTTGTCTTGTAAATGTGCCGATCAAGACAAGCAGCAAGCAGCCTACTATTCTATCTCCCCACTGCCGCAGAACAGGCACAAAGTTCTCCCAGCTCAAGCCTTGAGGTTCCTAGAGTTGTAGGGAAATAATAGATTGTTATTTGGAACACATGCATTTCATGTGTGTTCCATTTCTACAACAATCTATGTAAACACATCATTAAAACAGAAACGTTTTTCATATTTTAGTAATAAATGATAAAATGTAGACATAAACTATATAATGTGTGAAACCTGAACTCCAAAGATCAAATAAACACTTTCACAAAAGGTACAAGGATGATATGACAGCTTCTGTGGCACAGCGGTAAAAATTGCTGACTTGTAATCAAGAGTCCCCCGGTTTGATCCTGACTGCCTCGTATATTTACTGTTTTGAGTAGTGAGCTGGGGGGTATTTTTCGTACGTGGATAACTCATTTAGCCGGATGTAATTGTTGACGATTTGGCCTGATCCTGGATCTGTTGGTTTTTTGAAACTCTTGCTGGATGTGTTGTCATAGCAGCACATCCAAATCCTCAAACCTGCTTGGAGCAGGTTTGTTTTATGTAAACAAGGATTAGCTCACACACTCAATCAGTGTCCGTGCATGGAATTCATTCAGTCATGGCTTCACCGTTCATGAATGAGCAACCAATTGATATCGGTGCGCAAATTATAAGATGAGAATTTCATATAGAGAGAGTTTTGCGCGATCAGCAAGATCCTTTATTGCTCCCGGAGGAAATTTTTTTCGAAAGATACCACTTTAGCGGAGGGGGAATATCGTACCTCAAAGATTTATTAGCACCTTATATTCGAAGTCAAACTAGGCGAAGTCGGGCTCTCACAACCACACAGACAGTAGGCATTACTTTGAGGTTTTTTTGCAAGCGGCACTTTTTTTATATACTGTAGGCGATGCGGAAAATCCATCTAAAATTGCAGTTTGCCAGGCAATTCGTAAAGTCTGTTTGGCTCTGAAATATTTCCTTCGGGTTTTCATAGTGTTTCCTGGACACCTGCGTGTGCAGACAATAAAAGAGGCGTTTCATGCCATTGCAGGTAGGTAATACACAGGCATAAACACCCACAGTTCCATGAAGAATCTCAATCAGCCTAACATTCTCATTACCCAGGATTTCCAAATGTGATTGGGGCACATGGGACTGATCAGAGTGGAGTTTGATCAAACATTATTTGGAAAATATACCTCTCCTCCTGATGAATAATCAGACACAGTGTCTTCATCAAATATTTTACCTTCGTCAATATCTCGTTGGTCAGACAAGTTCTAGGGATATGACATTCCCTGCAACTGACCCAACAAAAAAAAGAGGGCTATATGGAACATACCTATGGCACACATTGAGGACAAATATATGCAATGACCATCCTTTACCTGAAATGAAGTGACCACTGCATCCTGCCACTGGTTATGAGGAGGAGCTTCCCCCTGGAATGCCCTCAGAAACAGGGTGATGGGCATTTTGCTGGACAGCCAACTCTTCTGCAGGGGTTAGGTCTGGACCATGTGGACCTCCACCAGTTTTTTGCTTGTCTGCTTTCTTATTAGCTTTAAAATTAATGTTTTTTTTATATTATATATGATTATTTATGTCAGCAATTCTTTAGTTATATACCAATATTTACCAGTTTGAAGTATATTCTTGTACTTCACTTTAATCTGTTCCCATGTTCTCACGTTTGATCTGGAATTATGCCATATTAAATAATAATTAATCTGACACATAGGAAATGAAATGCTGCATTCAGTAAGTACAATGCACACTACTTAGCATTTAATTTGTCAGTCACTTTTTGCCAGCCATCTTTTCTGGTTTGGGCTGCTTTTGCAGTGTTACCCCTTGTGCATATTAAATCTTGAAATTCTTCATGTCCTTCGAATAAAAGGTTCAGCACCGCTTGTGTGAAAAAAAATGCACCCGTTCTTTCATCATTTTGTTACAGCCTATCAAAGACTTGCTGATCATGTTTTCTGGACTCAATATATATGGGCTTTTCAATCATTGCGGGCGCGTGCATTCATCTCGGATGATTAGATCTAACTAGACTAATCTACCACACCGCTGCGTTTGAAAAACTGACTTATCCTGGATGAGTTTCACCAACATTAACTCATCCAAGATGAGGCATCTGATCTCGGATGGTTTAAGCGACGTATGGAAAATACCCCCCGGTCTTATTGTTAATATTAAACAATAAAAACATACATTTGATTTGCGTCAAAGTACATGAGATGTTATCAGATCCAGACCCTGGGGTTCCTTGTCAGTACCTTAACTATTGCATGAAGGATGATGCAGTAATTTTTGCAAGATGCCCTATTCTAAGGATAGCAGTAACAGTGTTAAATTTATTTAAAATGGAAGCCAACTGCTTGAATGTGGACTGATGGAGGGCTCAGTCTTTAGAAATTCTTTTGTATCTCTTTATCTGCTTCTCTACAATGTGTTTTGATCTAAATAGGGTGCAATTTAACACATTTCTTTCTCTCTCTCTCTCTCTCTCACATATATACACACACACACACACACACATGCACACACACTCTGATTCTATACACAGTATGTTGTCTTCCCCATTATAATCCTAACACACTTATCCTCCTTGACTTTTCTTTTATTCTTAAATTACTGAAAGATCATTATAGATGTTTATCCAGGGTTTCCAAAATTCTGCAGATTCACCTTGCTTCATAGTAAGATTCAGGTGTGATGCATGTGAAACTAATTCCATAGTCCAAGTATCTTTGTTTTAAAAGTTTTCATTAAAACTATAGGATAAGTTCATTTTTTCACAAACATGTATATATGCATTGCCACACAAAATTGTTTTCTAAAGTTAAGTGCTTTCTATAAATTTATAAAAAGAATCTTGCCCACATTGGGCACAGAAGAAAAGCTTAAAAATGTACCACACTGTTGTGATGTGAGATTTTGCCTATAACTTGATAAGTATTTTGCATGTTTTTATTTGTAATTTAGGCAAAGCAATGTAATTTAGTGTTTTGGTGAGTGTTTCTTTGCTAAAGTGTTTCAACCCCCGCAAGAAACCCAAGTTATGTTAACATATGGTTTGGGGGCAGGTGTTAAGATGTTTTATTTCCCCCATTGGTCTGAAGTATGGCTGTTTAGAATTGGCTTGGATCAGAAGCTTTTAAGTACCATGATGTCCTATTGACTCTAGGGGTTGGATAGAACATCTATAAATGTACATGCTTAACCTCACAATCTCTCTCTCTTACCAACCAACATATGATGAAGAATTATCTCTCTCTTACTAACCAACAACTGATGAAGACCATCACACTATGAACTGAAAGGACAACACAATGGAGACCACAGTTTAGCAGCCATATTGGAACAGGCATACGACCTGTTCTGAAGAAAGCTGAATGATGCTTTAACTAGAGACATTTTAAATAACTACAGGTCTGTGTGCCGCCTGAAACTACACATCACCATTTAATCAGGTTGTATGGTTGCCAATATTCAAATGTACTTTGCATATTGTTATTGATAATAATCATAAATAATAATACATTATTTTATGTGTAACTTAACTCCTGCTTGTCTTTTTACAACACCTAATTGCCTGAGGTTATATATATAGAACGGACGGTGGGGATAAGTTATATACTATAATACCTTATAAACAGTGGTAAGTCTGTGAGATTAGGCATTCTGACAAAGGCTACATATTAATAATATAATAGGGGAAAGTAGAGCAATATATTACTCTACCAAGACAAAACACACATACATTCATTTTTCAAGCCCAGAAAGTTGTCAAGTATTGACCCCATGCCCCATGCCCATGCCAGTGCAGGCAACATATTATTTTTTAATTTATAGAAAGTGTTTAACTTTTGAAAACAATTTTACTTGGCAAATGCATAAACAAAATGGTTGTAAATAAATAACTTCATTTTGAATAATACCAAACTTATCTTTTAAGAAGCTGTCCAAGGATTTGTTCTTACATGTGGCATTAATACTTATCCCAGGGCTAAGTCAATACTCAGGTTAATAAGAATCCACCTACTATAGATGTAGACAGCAAGAAGGTCCATTATGGAAGTTTTCTTCCTTGGTTAAACTGTATTGTATACTGAAAAAATAGACTGCTGGTTTGTTCTACAAAGTTCTCTCTCACAATATGGGTCATAATAAGTTTCTGCATGCACATAATAAAGGCAATAAACTAATGTCATAATGATGTACATTTTCTCTGAGTGGTAAGAGATCCAACATGGAATAATAATAATTATAATTGAATCCTACCTGGCAGGTAGAAAATTCTTTGTTAGTTGTGGTAATTATACTTCAAAGACACGTGATATTCTATATGGTGTTCCACAAGGCTCTATCCTGGGACCGCTGCTCTTTTCGATTTGCATGCTTCCGTTTGGTCAGATTATCTCGGGCATAACGTGAGCTACCACAGCTATGCTGATGACACACAATTGTATTTATCAAAAGCACCTGATGACCCCGTCTCTCTTGATTCACTGATACAATATCTTACTTGTGATTCTGAATGGATGGGTAGTAATTTTCTCAAACTAAATAAGGAGAAAACAGAAATTTTAGTGATTGGCAAAAATGGATATAATGAGGTTATTAGAAATAATTTTGGTCCATTAGGATTAAAAGTCAAGACGGAGGTAAAGAATTTAGTCGTAATTATTGACTCTGACCTGAATTTTAAATTACATATTAATCAGATTACTAGGACAGAATAAATATAGCAAAAGTTAGACCTCTTATAACATTGCAAGATACTGAGAAATTAGTTCACGCTTTTGTTTTCAGTTGACTAGATTACTGTAACGCTCTCCTCTCAGGACTACCTAAAAAAGCCATCAATCAATTGCAACTAGTGCAGAATGCAGCTGCTAGAATCTTAACTAGAAAAAGAAAATCCGAGCACATTTCTCCAGTTTTGATGTCACTACTTTGGTTGCCTGTGTCATTTAGAATTGATTTTAAAATACTGCTTATGGTTTACAAAGCCTTAAATAATCTCGCTCCATCTTATACAGTAATCCCTCCTCCATCGCGGGGGTTGCGTTCCAGAGCCACCCGCGAAATAGGAAAATCCGCAAAGTAGAAACCATATGTTTATATGGTTATTTTTAGAATGTCATGCTTGGGTCACAGATTTGCGCAGAAACACAGGAGGTTGTAGAGAGACAGGAACGTTATTCAAACACTGCAAACAAACATTTGTCTCTTTTTCAAAAGTTTAAACTGTGCTCCATGACAAGACAGAGATGACAGTTCTGTCTCACAATTAAAAGAATGCAAACATATCTTCCTTTTCAAAGGAGTGCAAAGCAAGCAGTCAAAAAAAAAATCAATAGGGCTTTTTGGCTTTTAAGTATGCGAAGCACCGCCGGTACAAAGCTGTTGAAGGCGGCAGCTCACACCCCCTCTGTCAGGAGCAGGAAGAGATAGAGAGAGAGATAGAGAGAGATAGAGAGAGACAGATAAAAAAAATCAATACGTGCCCTTTGAGCTTTTAAGTATGCGAAGCTCCGTGCAGCATGTCCTTCAGGAAGCAGCTGCACACAGCCCCCCTGCTCACACCCCCCTACGTCAGCGCAAGAGATAGAGAGAGAGAGAGGGAGAGAGAAAGTAAGCTGGATAGCTTCTCAGCCATCTGCCAATAGCGTCCCTTGTATGAAATCAACTGGGCAAACCAACTGAGGAAGCATTTACCAGAAATTAAAAGACCTATTGTCCACAGAAACCCGCGAAGCAGCGAAAAATCCGCGATATATATTTAAATATGCTTACATATAAAATCCGCGATGGAGTGAAGCCGCGAAAGGCGAAGCGCGATATAGCGAGGGATCACTGTATATCGGAATGCCTGACACCTTATATTCCAAATTGTAACCTTAGATCCTCAAATGAGTGTCTGCTTAGAATTCCAAGAGCTAAACTTAAAAGAAGTGGTGAGGCGGCCTTCTGCTGTTATGCACCTAAAATCTGGAATAGTCTGCCAATAGGAATTCGCCAGGCTAATTCAGTGGAGCACTTTAAAAAACTGCTAAAAACACATTACTTTAACAATGGTTTCTCGTAACTTCATTTTAGTTTAATCCTGATGCTCTGTATATTCAATTAATTATCATTATTATTCATGGTGGCTCTAAAATTCGTACTAACCCCTACTTTCTCTTCTGTTCTTTTTCTGGTTTTCTGTGGTGGCAATCTGCGCCGCCACCACCACCTAATCAAAGCACCGTGATGTCCCTACACTGATGGATTAAGGGTCAGAAGTCCCCATGACCGTCGTCATCAAATTCTTCCATCAGGACCCTGAATACAATGAGGACTGATTGAGGTCATTTATATTAGGTAGAATGCCTAGAGGGGCTGGGCGGTCTCGTGGACTGGAACCCCTGCAGATTTTATTTTTTTCTCCAGCCATCTGGAGTTTTATTTTTGTTTATTCTGTCCTCCCTGGCCATCGGACCTTACTTTTATTTTATGTTAATTAGTGTTCCCTAATTTTAATTCTAATTTATTTTGTCTTTTTTCTCTTTCTTCATCATGTAAAGCATTTTGAGCTACATTATTTGTATGAAAATGTGCTATATAAATAAATGTTGTTGTTGTTGTAGGTGGAGCCCTACTATCTTAAAAAGAAAAATATCCTGTCTAGACTTGAATGCCTGGGTTAGTCATTTATAAAACTTTATGTGGTTTCGAGAGTTCTCATTTCTATACAATTTTCCTTTATAAGGAAAGAACTTGCTTCAAATATTGCATTGTTCCCACCCTGAAACAACCGTAGGCCTACATGTTCTATGTTAATCAACCTCATACATATGCAGTCTTATTGCTACAGGACTTCATAGGCTAGTAAAGCAACTTCTTGCCTGACACTTCGAGTCCTATGATGCTCTCCGCAACTGATTGTGCAACAGCATGATAGGGATTATGGCACCCTTGCTGTGCCTTCTGGGAGTATTGGAAAAGGGTCAGGTGCCAGCAACTGAGTGGGTGGCCATTATTACCTGGGACATGTAATGACTTTCTGCTGTTACAATGAATAGTAGAAAAATAATTTCTACTGAAATGTTGCTTACACATGGGTCAGAGTTACCATAAATTTACACACTTCTCTGGTCAAGTTTTCTTTTTTAAATACCTATGCTTTCATGGAAAGCTGTGAGTGCACATTTGCAACCTCTTTTTATAAATAGACACCAAGGTTTCAAGGAGTTTGTTCTCCACATAAGTTAATAGGATGGTGAACAGAGGGCTCATTTATAAAATGTCCCATGGATTAGAGTGTGAGAATATGCACACAGCAAAAAAACATGCCAAAAAAAAATCAGAAATTATAAAACCTAGCATATGCAAATCTCTATGCAATTTACACTATATAAATCACAATCACCTTGTAAATGTACGCAACTAAATATACCTTGATTGCCGCCCTAAAACATCCATATATGGAGCTTGATAGTCAACCTCATACATATGCAGTCACGATGCTGCAGAACTTCATTCAGAGCAGCCTTCCACCTGACACATCAAGACACCACCACTTGTAATCAAGAGTATCTGGCTTTACTCAGCAACAAGTGCAAGATCATACACAGCATTATAGTGCCTCTTCTCTGTGTTCTGGTGGTCAGGGAAAGAAGTAAGGTGACAGCGTCTGAGCAGATAGACACTGTCACCTAGCACATTTAATGACATGATTGCTATTATAAAGAATAGTGCAGGCTATATGAAACACTGAGGGTTCAGTCAGTTAGTATTCCAATAAGCCAGCCACCAGGCACAGCATTATTACATATGTTAAAGATACTTTGCCTCAAAATAAATGAATCCCAGACCCAGATCACTGATCACAGTTAAGAAAAGCAGCTTTGTTCTCGCTAGATGCCCTTGTTACAATATGAGTGCAGTAAAGTGCTCTAATTATGTTAGGAGAACCAGAAACTGCTGCAAACTGTCTTTTTAGGTTGGCAAAAACATTTTATGTTTTATGCATATGCACCCATACTATACGCAAACTGGATACTGGGTTGGTTAATGGCTTCCAGCATAGCAGGCATGACAGGGTTTTGCTTGGCTGTGATATTTGGTCAGTTCTGTGAGAAGTGACAACAGCTAGCTGATATAAACTGAAGAATAATCAAAAAAGTTCTTCAGTGCAAATAGGGAATATTTGCCTTTTTAAAAAGGGAACTAAAATAAATCACATTCATCACGTTTGAGGTGTAATCTGTTTAACATATCAACACACATTCTAATAATGGCTTGCTGATATGAATTATTAGAGTCATCATTTAGATGGATAGATAGATAGATAGATACTTTATTAATCCCGATGGGAAATTTAGTTTGTTTGGCTAAATTTTCTTACCTGATCAAGGGTGTCATAATTTCCCAGTTTCTGCAATATGTTGCATATGCATTTGTAAGAGTTGCAGTAAATATACACAAGCTCTCCTGTCAGATTTTCTTTTATAAATATCTGCATTTGAATATGAAGTTGCGCACACACATGTCAAGCCTCTTTTTTGTGGATACAAGCTTTGTAAATGAGGCCCCTGGTGATGTATGAGTTGATTAGCTTTAACCCCAGATGTTACCCTAGGCTTTGTACCAGAAGTAACCGCTGGATAAGATTTAACAACTTCTTCTTATATACAGATGGGAGATAATATGGGAAAAGGCCTGAGGTATGAAAAAGAAAATTTTTTTTCCAAAGGCTGGAAGCCACAATTGCCTGGAGATACAATGGAAACCTTTGAAGCTGACCCTTTGGTTTATCTTTCATTTGATAGTTGGTTGTTATTGTATATTTCTGGAAGAACACACACATCAAATAGCTGTTCTCTGTTTCTTTTTTGTATGACATTTCTGAATGGCTCATATACTTGCAAGCTGCCTTGGTTTGGTGTGTGCAGGCCATCTAACAAGTCCAGAATGGTCATTTGTAGCTTTTCTAGTATTTGGATTTCAATTCATCTTCCATAGGTTCTTCAGGCTTCTCTTTTTTTTTTAACAGGATGGGTTATATATAGCAGAGAACATTTATGTTAATACAGTTTAGGAGAACACATTTATTAGTGAATAAGAGCACTAGAATTAATACATAGGTTTTCTACACGTGTTCCTTTTACAATATAAAAATGTAAAACATATACTGTATTTCAGTGAAACCAAAAGACTGAATTTAAAATAACCATCCTGTCAGTCTATTACTACAGCCTAATTTCAGTTTTCATGAGATAAACTGAACTAATATCAAGCATGTATGCACTTTTAGCATGAGTCTAGTTAAACTGTATAATGACATTTACATAAACTTGTTTAATTAACAGATATTCACTCTGGATATTGAGGGATCTGGTGCATAATTTGCCAACATATTCTTTTCTCATCTCATTATTTTATGTTGTCTCTTTGATCATGATAGCCTTGTTTACCTTTGACGTCACAGTAGATTTACTCAATTTTTTGACATGCCCAACCAAGGTGCAAGAGGTCTCTCTTTGAATTGCCCTAACCAAAATGTGTTCCCTTTTTCCTGTATGGTTTTTTTGGAAGCTTTTTTCCTTGTCTTCTTTGTGAGTCAAGGCTGGTGGGGGCATGGCAATTAACAGGGCCTGTTAAAGCCCATCATGATCTTCTTTGTGTATTTTGGGCTATATAGAAAATACAATACATTGTTGCTGTTGTATGGAAGGAACTTAGCATAAGGCATCCAGCACGGTGAATATCATTTGATAAAAACAGATATATAGTGTAGCAAAAATGACCATCAGACATTGCGAAGGTTTGGGGCAGCCACCCGTATAATTTTTCCCAACTACAAAAATGATTCAAAATCATAGACATGTTCACACAACTGAGTCCAAAACAGAACTGTCTTAGTATCAACAAGACGGCGGCTTTAAAGGCCATTAGGGGAAGTGATGTCATCAGGACTGGAACCGGAAGTGACGTCGTTGGCTGCCCCAGAGCTGGGCGGGATTTCCCTAGAATGGTCTGCAAGAGATCGAGAGAGAGAATTAGTGCCCTTCGCCACCCCCTGGTCCAGCATGGAATTACATGTACTCAACCCCTTTAGTTGCCTCCTAAACACGCGTGTGTGACAATGGATATAGCATAGCATTACATGTTCAAGCCTTCTTAACACTAGAATTACCAGAGCCTACGAAAAAACTCGTAGATCCGTTCCACCTTAAATTGCTTCTTAAATCCGTTCGCACCTCTCCGCCATCGTCTTTTGTCTTCTAAATGTGTAGATAAAGACAAGCTGCAAGCAGCCGGCTACTCCATCCCCCCACCAACTTAGAATGTGCACGAACTTCTCCCAGCTCATGCCTTGATTGATTATCTGGGAGTGAAGTGGAGTTTTAAAGTGGACATAATAGATTGTTATTTGGAACACACACATTTCATGTGTGTTCCGTTTCTACAGTAATCTGTGTAAAAACATTTTTAAAACAGAAACGTTTTTCATATTCTAGTAGTAAATGACAAAATGTAGGCATAAACTATATAATGTATGAAGCCTGAAGTCCAAATATCAAAGAAACACTTTCACGAAAGGTACAAATATAACAGAACAAGTGCACTTTTATTCAAAAATATAACTGCCGGAAAAAAAAAGCCGCCTTAGTGTGCGACGTTGACACTCATTTACTATGACTGCCACCGTGGTGCAACAGTATCAGTTGCTGACTGGGAATCAAGCGGTCACAAGTTCGATCCTGCTTGACTTCCTTTTGAGAAATGAACTGCTCTTATTTTTACTATTTTAGAATAAAAAGATACATTTGATTTCAGTCTGTAACAGCCGGTGTAATTTATGATATTTGTAAAGGTTAGCTTTGTTTTTGTTTTTTTTTATTCACTTTTCATTCTCTCAGTCACATTCAGGATCCTTCCCTACCCCATGTGACACTGCTGTTTTCACAGCAGATGTGCTATAGCTCTGCAGTATATCACGATACATACGACTGCGTGTTTTTTTTTTCCCCAATCTTGCTAGTCCCCACATGTTGCTGTATGCTGTTTCTTTTGTACTCCAGGACATGCAGAGGAAAGCATAGTAAAGAGCAGTAACTTCAGCGCTATATGCAATCATCAGACACTCCCCATCTGACACTGCTGTTTTCACATAAAGACATGCTATAGCTCACCCAAGGAGCACCCTTCCTACATTTACGACGTGTGTACTTGTTGCAGTGTACACACCTCTCTGTGCTATGGTTCCTATTACACTGAGCAAGCACCTGTAATTTGCAGCTCTATTCATTATCTCAAAACACCACGCACATTCACAGTAATTCCCAGTTGTGTCCACCACTCACACCCACGCCCACAACCATACAGAACTGATTCCAAATCAGAGAATTTCCAGTTCCAGCATAAATTCTCACCCGATCTGACGCTGTTCGTTTTCAAATAATATTGCATTAGTGCGATGGTGTTTTCACATATATTGTCTTTCTTTCAGGTGTGTAATAGAAACCACAGCATAGAGAGAAGTGAGTACATTGTAACAGATACACACGTTGTAAATGTAAGAAAGACGATCCTTGTGTGTTTGTGAACTGTTAACATTTGAATCTGATGATTGCATATAGCGCTGTCTTATTCAGTGTGCTTATTCAGTGCGCGCAAGAACATGCAGGTGGCCAGTTGCTGTGTGCTACAACATGCTGGCAGTGATCAATGCACATTTTAAAAAAAGAAAGAGACAAATATATGTGACATTTTGATGAAATCATTTTATGACGTGAATAGTACCAATCAGAAAACATCGTCGAAGTAATGCAATATTATTTGAAAATGAACTGCATCAGATCGGGTGTGAATTTATACTATGGCGCTGTTAGAGTCAGATCAGAAGCTGAATAAGATGAATAAGCTCCTGTTCTGACTCTAAGTAAAAAAGCATGAATTAATCAACAGAAATAACAACGATTGACATTTTAAACTTAACGATTTACAGTGCATACCAATTTATACATTTTATGTCCGTCTGAGGTTACAAAGAAAAAAAAAAACACTTCCTCCCCAGCGGGGAATCGAACTCGGGTCTATAAGGCACGGCAAGGCTGATGTGCTCTGATTCCGCAGATCTTAGCATTACACCACGGAAGGTGTTATATCAGCCTTGAACCTTTTGTGAAAGTGTTTATTTGATGTTTGGACGTCAGGCTTCACATATTCTATAGTTTATGCCTACATTTTGTAACATTTATTACTACAATATGAAAACGTTTCTGTTGTAACAATGTGTTTACACAGATTACTGTAGAAACGGAACACACATGAAATGCGCGTGTTCCAAATAGCGATCTATTATTTCCACTCTAAAACTCCAGCACTTCAGTCACTCCCAGATAATCAAACAAGGCATGAGCTGGGAAAACTTAGTGAACGTTTTGCGATGGTGGGGGATGGAATAGCCCGCTGCTTGCTGCTTGTCTTAATCGGCACATTTAGAAGACAAAGGAGAGGTGAGAACGGTTTTAAGGTGGACCGGATCTACGAGTTTTTTCATAGACTCTGGTAATTCTAGTGTTAATCTAGTTCAGGGTGGCAGTTAGGATAGGATAGGAGGAGAAATGGAGTAGGGGTTATTCTGAAGGAACAGTATGTCAAGAGTGTTTTGGAGGTGAAAAGAGTGTCAGACAGAGTAAAAATTATGAAGCTGGAAATTGGAGGTGTGATGATGAATGTTGTTAGTGCATATGCCCCGCAAGTTGGGTGTGCAATGGATGAGAAAGAAGATTTTTGGAGTGAGTTGGATGAAATGATGAACAGTGTATCCAAGGGACAGAAAGTGGTGATTGGAGCAGATTTCAATGGACATATTGGTGAAGGGAACAGAGGAGACAAGGAGGTGATGGGTAGGTATAGTGTCAAGGAGAGGAATGAAGAAGGTCAGAGGATAGTAGATTTTGACAAAAGTATTTACGTGGCTGTGGTGAATACGTATTTTAAGAAGAGGGAGTAACATAGGGTTACGTACAAGAGTGGAGGAAGATGCACACAGGTAGACTACATCCTATGCAGAAGAGTCAATCTGAAGGAGATTGAAGACTGCAAAGTGGTGGCAGGGGAAAGTGTAGTTAAGCAGCATAGGATGGTGGTCTGTAGGATGACATTGGACATCAAGAAGAGGAAGAGAGTGAGGGCAGAGCCAAGGATCAAATGGTGGAAGTTGAAAAGGAAGACTGCAAGGTTGAGTCTAAGGAGAAGGTGAGACAGGCACTGGGTGGTAGTGAAGAATTACCATACAGTTGGAAAACTACAGCAGATGAAATAAGGGTGACAGCAAGAAGAGTGCTTGGTGTGACATCTGGACAGAGGAAGGAGGAAAAAGAAACCTGGTGGTGGAATGGGGAAGTACAGGAGAGGATACAGAGGAAGAAGATGGCAAAGAAGAAGTTGGATAGTCAGAGAGGTGCAGAAAGTAGACAAGAGTACAAGGAGATAAGGTTCAAGATGAAGAGAGAGAGGTGGCAAAGGCTAAAGAAAAGGTGTATGATGAGATGTATGAAAGGTTGGACACTAAGGAGGGAGAAAAAGACCTGTACTATTTGGCTACACAGAGGGACTGAGCTGGGAAAGATGTGTAGCAGGTTAGGGTAATAAAGGATTAAGATGGAAATGTTCTCACAAGCGAGGAGAATGTGTTGAGCAGATGGAAAGAGTATTTTGAGAGGCTGACGAATGAAGAGAGAGAAGAGGTTGGATGATGTGGAGACAGTGAATCAGGAAGTGCAATGGATTAGCAAGGAGGAAGTAAGGACAGCTATGAAGAGGATGAAGAATGGAAAAGCCGTTGGTCCAGATGACATACCTGTGGAAGCATGGAGATGTTTAGGAGAACCAGTGGAGAAGAAGTGTACTGGTGCCGATATTTAAGAATAAGGGGGATGTGCAGGACTGTAGTAACTACAGGGGGATAAAATTGATGAGCCACAGCATGAAGTTATGGGAGAGAGTAGTGGAAGCTAGGTTAAGAAGTGAGGTGATGATTAGTGAGCAGCAGTATGGTTTCATGACAAGAAAGAGCACCACAGATGCGATGTTTGCTCTGAGGGTGTTGATGGAGAATTATAGAGAAGGCCAGAAGGAGTTGCATTGCATCTTTGTGGACCTGGAGAAAGCATATGACAGGGTGCCTCGAGAGGAGTTGTGGTATTGTATGAGGAAGTCGGGAGTGGCAGAGAAGTATGTAAGAGTTGTACAGGATATGTACGAGGGAAGTGTGACTGTGGTGAGGTCTGCAGTAGGAGTGACGGATGCATTCAAGTTGGAGGTGGGATTACATCAGGGATCGGCTCTGAGCCCTTTCTTATTTGCAATGGTGATGGACAGGTTGACAGACGAGATTAGACAGGAGTCCCTGTGGACTATGATGTTTGCTGATGACATTGTGATCTGTAGTGATAGTAGGGAGCAGGGTGAGGAGACCCTGGAGAGGTTGAGATATGCTTTGGAGAGGAGAGGAATGAAGGTCAGTAGGAACAAGACAGAATACATGTGTGTAAATGAGAGGGAGTTCAGTGGAATGGTGAGGATGGAAGGAGTAGAGTTGATGAAGGTGGATGAGTTTAAATACTTGGGATCAACAGTACAGAGAGTGATGGGGATTGTGGAAGAGAGGTGAAAAAGAGAGTGCAGGCAGGGTGGAATGAGTGGAGAAGAGTGTCAGGAGTGATTTGTGACAGACGGATATCAGCAAGAGTGAAAGGGAAGGTATACAGGATGGTAGTGAGACCAGCTATGTTATATGGGTTGGAGACAGTGGCACTGACCAGAAAGCAGGAGACAGAGCTGGAGGTAGCAAAGTTAAAGATGCTAAGATTTGCATTGGGTGTGACAAGGATGGATAGGATTAGAAATGAGTACATTAGCGGGTCAGCTCAAGTTGGACGGTTGGGAGACAAAGTCAGAGAGGCGAGATTGCGCTGGTTTGGACATGTGCAGAGGAGAGATGCTGAGTATATTGGGAGAAGGATGCTAAGGATAGAGCTGCCAGGCAAGAGAAAAAGAGGAAGGCCTAAGAGAAGGTTTATGGATGTGGTGAGAGAGGACATGCAGGTGATGGATGTAACAGAACAAGATGCAGAGGACAGAAAGATATGGAAGAAGATGATCCGCTGTGGCAACCCCTAACGGGAGCAGCCAAAAGAAGAAGAAGACTGAAGAAGTACATGCAAGGTTAACAAAGCATATTTGTTTAAGTTTTTGCATAGGTTTTCATTTAAAAAATTAAAAAAAATAATAAATATAAAAAATAATAGTAATCATTCTTGTTATTTTGCTAATGATTGTTTAAAGACCCTACATTCATTCTTCACATATGCACTATAGAGAGGTAAATATGAATTGTGCAGAACAAATAAATGAAAATAAAAAAGAAAGATTAAAAAATGAAATTTAAACATACTTGCAAATCAATAGCCGAGAGAAGTAATAAAGTGTCAGGAAGAGTAATTAACATAGATAGCTGATCCATAGCCTAAAGCAGTGCTACAGGCCAAATGTATTCTAGAAGGTTGTTTGATTAATGCAAATGTAAAAAAAATGATGATGTATCAAAGGGGAAAGGTAAAAGATTTAAATTTTATAAGGATATTGTAATAAGAGTCTTGCTAATTTAGTTGCATAGGTTACAAAGGACTTGAAAGCTGATTGCATAGTGCCCTAAAATAGACTCTTCAGGTTTTTCTTTAATTTAAAAATAAAAATATGGACAAATAAAAAGATATCAGACTGCCACAAGTCTTCTGAATTAACACTGCAGGATATTCATATTTATGCAGAGTATGTTATGATGTGCCTAGCAGACAAATATGCTGAATTTCTAAATATATAAAGTCATAGTTGAAATATATAAAGTCATTTTTGAATATATAGTCACTGGCCAGATATTATCATTTGAAAATATAAAATTAATTATGATTATATGAATTCAAATGTGACACAGGACCAGCAAGCAATGATAGGAAGTAGTCAAGGCAAGATATATAAGTTGTGTATATATATATATATATACACAGGTCCATAAATATTTGGACAGAGACAACTTTTTTCTAATTTTGGTTCTGTACATTACAACAATGAATTTTAAATGAAACAACTCAGATGCAGTTGAAGTGCAGACTTCAGCTTTAATTCAGTGGGGTGAACAAAACGATTGCATAAAAATGTAAGGCAACTAAAGCATTTTTTTAACACAATCCCTTCATTTCAGGAGCTCAAAAGTAATTGGACAATTGACTCAAAGGCTATTTCATGGGCAGGTGTGGGCAAGTCAATCGTTATGTCATTATCAATTAAGTAGATAAAAGGCCTGGAGTTGATTTGAGGTGTGGTGCTTGCATGTGGAAGATTTTGCTGTGAACAGACAACATGTGGTCAAAGGAGCTCTCCATGCAGGTGAAAGAAGCCATCCTTAAGCTGCGAAAACAGAAAAATCCCATCCGAGAAATTGCTACAATGTTACGAGTGGCAAAATCTACAGTTTGGTACATCCTGAGAAAGAAAGCAACCACTGGTGAACTCAGCAACGCAAAAAGACCTGGACATCCACGGAAGACAACAGTGGTGGATGATCGCAGAATCATTTCCATGGTGAAGAGAAACATTCTTTGGACAGATGAAAACAAGATCAATCTCTACCAGAATGATGGCAAGAAAAAGTATGGAGAAGGCATGGAACAGCTCATTATCCAAAGTATACCACATCATCTGTAAAACACGGTGGAGGCAGTGTGATGGCTTGGGTGTGCATGGCTGCCAGTGGCACCGGGACACTAGTGTTTATCGATGATGTGACACAGGACAGAAGCAGCCGAATTAATTCTGAGGTGTTCAGAGACATACTGTCTGCTCAAATCCAGCTAAATGCAGTCAAATTGATTGGGCGGCGTTTCATGATACAGATGGACAATGACCCAAAACATACAGCCAAAGCAACCCAGGAGTTTATTAAAGCAAAGAAGTGGAAAATTCTTGAATGGCCAAGTCAGTCACCTGATCTTAACCCAATTGAGCATGCATTTCACTTGTTGAAGACTAAACGTCGGACAGAAAGGCCCACAAACAAACAGCAACTGAAAGCTGCTGCAGTAAAGGCCTGGCATAGCATTAAAAAAGGAGGAAACCCAGCATCTGGTGATGTCCAGGAGTTCAAGACTTCAGGCTGTCATTGCCAGCAAAGGGTTTTCAACCAAGTATTAGAAATGAACATTTTATCTCCAGTTATTTCATTTGTCCAATTAATTTTGAACCCCTGAAATGAAGGGATTGTGTTAAAAAAATGCTTTAGTTGCCTCACATTTTTATGCAATCGTTTTGTTCACCCCACTGAATTAAAGCTGAAAGTCTGCACTTCAACTGCATCTGAGTTGTTTCATTTAAAATTTATTGGGGTAATGTACAGAACCAAAATTAGAAAAAAAGTTGTCTCTGTCCAAATATTTATGGACCTAACTGATATATATATATATTGTGGAAGCTGGCACGGACACAGACAGGCAGACACCGATGGTTCACCCAACACACGTTTATTTACAATCATATCTACAAAAGTGCACCTCAAAACCCCCAAAAGTCCCCAAAGTCCAGGCCAACTCGAATGCCTCAGTCTTCAGGCCGCCTCCTTGCCTCTCCTCCTGAGCTCCGTCCTTCTCCACTCCTGACTCAAGTCAACGAATGGAAGGAGGCGGCCCCTTTTATAATCACCCGGATGTGCTCCAGGTGCTTCCCGACAACCTTCCACCGGCACTCCCCAGTGTGGCGGAAGTGCCGGCTGCGCACCCGGAAACACTCCGGGTGTCCCTGGTCTTCTTCCCCCCAGCACTTCCTGGTGTGGCGGAAGTGCTAAGGGCCAGGGCTCCAAAAGCCGCCAGGGCGGTCGCCCCCATGTGGTCTGGGGGAGGCGCAAGCCCTCCTCCGGTCCTCCGGGGCATCCCGGCCGGGTCGCCTCCCCATCCACCTGCAACAATATATATATAGTAATAAAAATGACAACAGAGCATAAAGGTTTGGGGATTTCCGGCCCCGTATACTGTACAGTTTGCAAAATTGTTTTCCAAAGTCAGTGATAGAGCATATAGCATTACAACAGACAGTGTGCATCCGCTTCTGAAAGCAGCACGATTGGAGGAGGTGGAGGGCGCGTGGGCTCTGGTTTTACCGCTTCAGCAGCTGCGAGCCGTGTCTTGGTCTCCGCCAGCTCCCGCTGTATGGCTGCCTGTTCCCGCTGTAGCACTTGGCTTTGGCCCGCTATACTCATCAGAACAGTATTCAGATCTTGTCCTTCAGTCATCTTTCCGGACAATGTATCCTGCCGGCTACGCCACTAATAAAAAAGACAACAGAGTATAAAGGTTTGGGGTTTCCCGGCCCCGTTTACTGTACAGTTTGCAAAATTGTTTTCCAAGGTCAGTGATAGAGCATATAGCATTACAACAAACAGCATGCATACGATGAGGGGGACCATTTATGGGGTGGGACCGGAAACTGATGGATGGAATGATGGGAAGGAACCGAGGTGCTGTATGGGAGCCATGACGTCATCAGAGGTGGACCAGGGGAAGTGAAGGAATGCAGGAGTGATGGCACGTGGTTAGGGAATTCCGTGTAGACTATGGCAGCATTATTTCTGTCTTTCTGTGAAAACAAAAGAAAGAAAGGTTAGTACCCCGCCTTTGTCCCCTGGCACGATATACTACGCTGCTCATTGGGTTTTATGTGTCGTGACAATATATATACTGTATATATATATATATATATATATATATATATATATATATATATATATATATATATATATATATACACTATACTGTATATTGGATTTAGGTCAGGCGAGCGTGGGGGACAGTCAATGGTATCAGTTCTTTCATCCTCTAGGAACTGCCTGCGTACTCATGCCACAGGGTCTGACAATGGGTTCAAGGCTTTCATCCCAATACCTAATGGTCAAGTTGCCGTTGTCTAGTCTGTAGAGGTCTGTGCATCCCTCCATGGATATGCCTCCCCAGACCATCACTGACCCACCACCAAACCGGTCATGCTGAACGATGTTACAGACAGCATAACGTTCTCCACGGCTTCTCCAGACCCTTTCACTTCTGTCACATGTGCTCAGGGCGAACCTGCTCTCATCTGTGAAAACCACAGGGTATCAATGGTGGACCTGCCAATTCTGGTATTCTATGGCAAATTCCAATTGCGCTCCACGGTGCTCAGCAGTGAGCACAGGGCCCACTAGAGTGCGTCGGGCCCTCAGACCACCCTCATGAAGTCTGATGTTTCATGTTTCTGATTCTTTGGTTAGAGACATTCAAACCAGTGGCTTGCTGGAGATCATTTTGTAGGGCTCTGGCATTGCTCATCTTGTTCCTTCTTTCCCAAAGAAGCAGATACCGGCTCTGCTGATGGGTTAAGGACCTTCTATGGCCCTGTCCAGCTCGCCTAGAGTAACTGCCTGTCTCTTGGAATCTCCTCCATGCCCTTGAGACTGTGCTGGGAGACACAGCAAACCTTATGCCAATGGCATGTATTGATATGCCATCCTGGAGAAGTTGGACTACCTGTGAAACCTCTGTAGGGTCCTGGTATCACCTCATGCTACCAGTAGTGACACTGACTGTAGCCAAATGCAAAACTACCGAAAAAACAGTCAGAAAAGATGAGGAGGGAAAAATGTCAGTGGCCTTCACCTGCTAAACCATTTTAATCAGAAACCAAGGGTATGTTAATAATATTTAAAAGGAGTAGATATATTGTGTCAAAACAACTTTTTAAAAATGAAGTGGAAGCAAGATCAAAAGAGCTGGACCATTAAACAATGGGAGCAAGGTCCCTCTCAAAGACTTAAGTAAAAAAAACTCAATAAAAAAAAAAACAAAAGTAGTAGATGAAATAGGAACAGAGCTGGGGCCTCATGCATAACACCGTGTGTAGAATTCACACTAAAACATGGCGTAAGGACAAAAGTGGAAACGTGCGTACGCACAAAAAAATCCAGATGCATAAATCTGTGCGTTCGCCAACTTCCACATTCTTCCGCTCCATAAATACTGGTTAGCGTGAAAAGTAATGCACGTGCACGCGCCTGCTGCCCCACCCAAACTCCTCCCAGAATTACGCCTCTTTGAAAATATAAATCAATATAAATAGCACTTAAGCTTAGCATTCTGTGAAAAGGCAATGGCAAAAGCACGGGGGAAAATAGAAGAATTTCAGCAAATACCAAGTGGAGGCAAGGAAAAATGTACTATTTGTTGGTTTAAACAGTGGTATAAACAACAAAAGGAAGTTGATCGAGTGACATAGAGTGTCGGACAAACTCAAAAGCTCAAGTTCACAAAGTCACACAGTGCGCAAAATAAAAAAGAAGTTGTCAGATATCAAAGTTGCTGTGAAAAGGTGAGTCGTAGCCCACTGTCTGTCATATTAAAGCTTATTAGGGTACGGAGAAAAGAAAAAAAATAGGGACACAGTGAGAAAAAAGCTGAAAATGTCAACTTTAATCTTGAAATTTCCACTTTAATCACGTAGTTTAATTTGTCATTAAAGTAGACCATCATAAACTTCATCTTTAAATCATTGAATTTACTAGTTTCTCAAATCTCATTGTAACTAAAGTAGCATGTTAAATGCTTTGTTTTGTATGTGTTCTTCCTGTCTCTTGGACAGTGTGAATCACTATGTGCTTCTTAAATGGGCTTTCTCTACCCTCCGACAGGATACAGAATCCATTACATACGTGATATTACAGCTCTCTGAATAATTAAAATACGGAGATGTATACTTGATATCATTTTTATGATGATAGGAGTTAAAGCATGTTATTAAACATGGCAAGTCGGTGGCACAGTGATAGTGACAAGATGGCACCGTCCATAGATTGTTCATACCTCCCACAAGATGCTTGCTCCGCCATATGCGACCTTCGATGAAATAATTTATTGCAGCCGTACTATCTCTTTCAAACATACTAACCTCTGATTCCTGTCCTTCCTTTTCTTTCTCCAAGTAACCAATCGCGACACAATCAGCTCTGTAATAGATGTTAAGCCATCTGTAATGCAGATTCTTTAAAACTTTTAAGGAACATTGAAATATATTCGTAGTACATGTTTAATTATTCTGTCTATCTATCCTTCCAGTGTCGTGCCAGCCCCAGCAAGAATACAGTGCGGGGCAGGAACAATCCCTGAACTAGCTAGCGCTGCACCACTGTGTCCTCACATGTTTAATTATTAACAATATAGATTATTTAAATGATGTTAACATTTTATCTGTATAATGTAATAAACATATTTTGCAGCATTTCATCTTAAAAATTATATCATCATTACATGTAAATACGTGCTTTATAAAGTGGCGCAGGTTGTGCAATATTATAACTGTATCGCAAGTTTACAGTGAAGTAATTATACTAATACAGTCATATGAAAAAGTTTGGGAACCCTTCTCAGCCTGCATAATAATTTACTCTACTTTCAACAAAAAAGACAACAGTGGTATGTCTTTCATTTCCTAGGAACATCTGAGTACTGGGGTGTTTTCCAAACTAAGATTTTTAGTGAAGCAGTATTTAGTTGTATGAAATTAAATCAAATGTGAAAAACTGATTTGAATGCACGTAACTGCTCAATACTGATTACTTGCAACACCAAATTGGTTGGATTAGCTCGTTAAGCCTTGAACTTCATAGACAGGTGTGTCCAATCATGAGAAAAGGTATTTAAGGTGGTCAATTGCAAGTTGTGCTTCCCTTTGACTCTCCTCTGAACAGTGACAGCATGGGATCCTCAAAGCAACTCTCAAAAGATCTGAAAACAAAGATTGTTCGCTATCATGGTTTAGGGGAAGGCTACAAAAAGCTATCTCAGAGGTATGAACTGTCAGTTTGTCAGGAAATGGAAGGCCACAGGCACAGTTGCTGTTAAACCCAGGTCTGGCAGGCCAAGAAAAATACATGAGTGGCATATGCGCAGGATTGTGATAATGGTTACAGACAACCCACAGGTCACCTCCAAAGACCTGCAAGAACATCTTGCTCGAGATGGTGTATCTGTACATCGTTCTACAATTCAGCGCAATTTGCACAAAAAACATCTGTATGGCAGGGTGATGAGAAAGAAGCCCTTTCTGCACTCACGCCACAAACAGAATTGCTTGTTGTATGCAAATGCTCATTTAGACAAGCAGATTCATTTTGGAACAAAGTGATTTGGACTGATGAGACAAAAATTTAGTTATTTGGTCATAACAAAAAGTGCTTTGCATGGCGGAAGAAGAACACCGCATTCCAAGAAAAACACCTGCTGCCTACTGCCAAATTTGGTGGAGGTTCCATCATGCTGTGGGGCTGTGAGGCTAGTTCAGGGACTGGGGCCCTTGTTAAAGTGAAGTGTTGGGTGAAATCAACCCAATATCAACAAATTCTTCAAGGATAATGTTCAAGCATCAGTCACAAAGTTGAAGTTATGCAGGGGTTGGATATTCCAACAAGACAATGACCCAAAACACAGTTCGAAATCTACAAAGGCATTCATGCAGAGGGAGAAGTACAATGTTCTGGAATGGCCGTCACAGTCCCCTGACTTGAATATCATCGAAAATCTATGGGATTATTTGAAGCAGGCTGTCTATGCTCGGCAGCCATCAAATTTAATTGAACTGGAGAGATTTTGTATGGAAGAATGTTCAAAAATACCTCCATCCAGAATCCAAACACTCATCAAAGGCGTCTAGAGGCTGTTATATTCGCAAAAGGAGGCTCAACTAAGTATTGATGTACTATCTCTGTTAGGGTGCCCAAATTTATGCACCTTTCTAATTTTGTTATGATGCATATTGCATATTTTCTGTTAATCCAATAAACTTAATGTCACTGCTTAAATACTACTGTTTCCATAAGGCATGTCATATATTAAAAGGAAGTTGCTACTTTGAAAGCTCAGCCAATGATAAACAAAAATCCAAGGAATTAAGAGGGGTTCCCAAGCTTTTTCATATGACTGTAAGTACAAACAGTTCTACAAGGAGCACTTGATGGACTAACTGATTGTGTTTATAGTTCTTGGGATGAAACTGTTTCTGAACCACAATGTCCCTATAGGAAAGGCGCTGAAGCATTTGCTGTATGAGAGCAGTTCAATAGACAGCATGGCTAAGGCAGCGTGTGCTTGATGCTGTATACCGATAATTCTCTTTCCAATCAGCTGCTGTAGCTGTGATTCCACACTCAGATACAGTGATATAAATACTCTGAGTGGTGCAGTGAGAGTAATATGGAAAAAGATGATCCACTGTGGCAACCCCTAACGGGAGCAGCTGAAAGAAGAAGAATAAGGTGCAGTGAGAGTAACAACGCTAAAGCAGCTATGGTATTTGGAATAGTTTGGCCATTCCGTAGACCATTATATTGTTACAGGTTAATTACAATCAGATGCCTTAAACTAATAAACAATATGCGGTTAATTTCACTGTATATGATAAAGCCGCGTCAGGGATGTGCATCTATAAAAGAAAGGGAAACCACACTGGAACGAAAGCACTGCTTTGACACTGGGTGCGATCAGTTTGCAAAACTGAGTGGAGAACTTGCGTACGCCAGGGTTTTAGCTAGCGTGAAAATGTGCATGGCTTTATGGCAAGTTTAGGTTTTATACATTGCGATTTGAACGTGGAAACATTTTTGTGCATACGCACTGTTTATACATGAGGCCCCTGGACTGAGTGACGATTACAGGTTTCCAATCTTAAACATTCACAAACATTATCAGAAGAAATCAGAGCATTTAACTGGTTAGGCTTAATGACCTCATCAGTTACACAAAATGGATGTTTGGAATTTTAGTTATTAGTGTTTATTAGTTTAAAATTATTGGTGTATTTAGGTTATTGCAAAGCACTAGAATACAATTTCTGATGTTCCCTAAAAGTTAATGGCAAACTAAGCCTGCTGCTTTCCATCTACACTTCAGCCAACACTCCAGTCCTCAAGAGTCCTGTGGTGATCATAAAGGTGATGAGTGACAAAAACACAGAATTCCTTAAGGTTGCTCATTGAAACATAATTCGGCAGTCCCATATGTTCTAATAGTGGAGATTCAGAGTGCAAATGTAAAGAGAACAACATCAACAGCTGTCATATTATAAAATATTACAGTGTTCCAATTGCTAGAAGCACACTGAGTAATTAAAACATTCAGTAGCATCTTATTAATATCATACACATATCCATCATGCAGATAATTAATGATAAGAATTTCACTGGCTAAGGAGAGGTATAAGGTTTGACCGTGCTTACACATATGACCATTTATTTAATTTATCAGTTTAAAATATTCAACAAGTTTGACAAACTCAGAGGCAAGTGGACAGCTAGGGTGCATCAAAATATGTATTAAAATCACTAGAACCTATCAAGTTTATAAAAGAAATTTAGCAGATTAAAAATTAAAAAATACTTTAAACCGGTGTTCTTCAATTATCAGGTTGCGGCCCGCTGCCTGTGGGCTGTAAGCCACTACTGTTTATGCTGGCATTGTGTTTTGTTGGGTTGCAAAGTGGGTTGCGGTGCATTGAGAGTGGGCCGCCACTCAGACAATCACATACACACAATTGTGCTCAAATCACCGAAGTGGGTAACAACACTGAAAAGGTTGCGAAACACTGTTTTAAGTGAATGATAAATAAGTATTACAACTAATGTTTGAAAACGATACCATTTTAAAACCAAATATTAAAATGTTTGAAATTATCCTACTAGCAGTATAATGTGCCATGTCACAAAGCAGGTATCATCTTAAGCTGTTTCCACGACAGTGATTTCAGTTTACTTTAATAGCATACACAATTTTGAGATGGTAATCTAATAGAGCACTTTTGGGATGAAGTGGAGGTTAGCAGTATGTGTAATGGAAAAATATGCAAAAAAAACCTGCATGATTACATTTGACAGCAAGGAACAAAATCCTTTTGACAGCAAAGAATATTTCCAAGTCCTTGCTGAATCCATGCCATGAAGAATACAGGCTGTTCTAGAGACAAAACAATGGAGAATATATATGCTAGTTTATCCATCCATCCATCCATCCATTATCCAACCTGCTATATCTTAATCACAGGGTCATGGGGGTCTGCTGGAGCCAATCCCAGCAAACACAGGATGCAAGGCAGGAAATAAACCCTAGGCAGGGCGCCAGCCCACCGCAGATGCTAGTTTATGTTTTATATTATATTTATAACGAATGTGAATATATAAATACACATGGTATATACAGGTAATAGATAGATAGACAGACAGAGCTGGAAATGTGGCTTTTTTACAGTAGCTCTTTAAATAAACACATAAATAGATAAATAAGTATGGTCTGAACACACACCAGAATGACTAATAAGGCAGTCACAGTTATATTCTGTGCTTGCTATGCTACGCTACTTGTAATGTCAAGTACTCTTTCTGAATAAGGGTGCACCTAACTTGTTTCCAAATCCTAATCTCCCTTTTGCTTATTGGAATTGATAATGTGCCTGTAGAAAATAATTTAACATTTAGCTATTAAATCTGAATAATGAAAAGATTTACCTTAGACTGGAAAGTAATCAATAATATTAGTACAATTCTGAAAGACATGCTTCTTTTTAAATTATACATTAATTTGATTAAATGGCACTCTTCACATGATGTGAAAATTATTGATTATGTTAAAGTATATTTATTGGTCTCTGTTTCATTTTTAAAGAATTATTAAAAACAAAACAATCACTGAAGCTCAATCAATGTGGTTTTGTCATTAGAAACACAAAACCTGACTTTTTACACTAAATAATCTATGAAAGTATATGGAATTATTTGGCAAAGAAACAAAAATTATTTTTCATATCTAATTGCATTAAAATTTTGCAAGGAAAGCCATTTTAGCTTTTCTTGTAAATGGTTCTTATTTACTTATGGGCATTACCAATATGCATGGATTCTTGTAAAGGCACTGAGGTATGTCAAGTATTCAGCATACTGCTATTAAATGCATTTTATGTATTGGTTCAACAGACTTTTTAAGGGTGTTCTTGTACAGGATTTGTACTTTTATCCTTAACTTTGTTTCCTGGCTGTTTTGTTGGCTGTCATCTCCTGTCATCACAATGTGCACACAGTTTGGTGTACAAGTAAGCATGTGCTTAGCATCTGGAAAGAGACCATGTGCTAACTGCTAACATCAGAGCAACAATTCTTTCTCACAAAAAGAGCACAGAAGCACAGGCTTTTCTAGACATATATTCAAAGAAAGAATATTCAGAAGGCATATTCATGACATTTTAACTGGATTTTTGTTGTTGGCATTTGTTATTAAAATTGTTAAGATTTTGTTTGTGTTGTTTTGTTCTTTTAGTGGTAACATTTTGTTTGATTGCCTAAGAATTTTTCATTATTCTTTGTTTTTTGCAATTTACCCCTAGTTTATTTTATGAATGGAGTTTATTTGTAAATTTTTCTTCATCATCTCTGTGTTTCAGTGGTAATTTTCTTGATTGCAGTTGACTTTTATTTAACATCTTTTCAGAAATCATTTTTTTCTAATGATTGGTGAGCCATTTTGTGCATTCCATTGCCATGATGCGAGTCCTGGGGCCTCATGTATAACGCCATTCATAGGATTCACAGTAAAACATGGTGTACGGACCAAAGTGGAAATGTGTGTATGCACAAAAAAATCCAGATGCATAAATCTGTGCTTCCACGTTCTTCCGCTACATAAATCCAGGTCAGTGTGAAAAGTAACGCACGTGCACGTACCTGCTGCCACTCCCCATCTCCTCCCAGAATTAAATAGCCCTTAAGCTTAGCATTCTGTGAAAAGGCAATGGCAAAAGCACGAGGGAAAATAGAAGAATTTCAGTGAATACCAAGTGGAGGCAAGGAAAAACTTACTATTTGTTAGTTTAAACAGTGGTATAAACAACAAAAGGAAATTGATCGAGTGACAGAGTGTCAGAGAAACTGGAAAGCCCAAGTTCACAAAATAGCACAGTGCGCGAAATAAAAAAAGTTGTCAGATATCAAAGTTGCCATGAAAAGGCGAGTAGTAGCCCACTGTCTGCGTGTCATATGAAAGCTTATTAGGCTACGGAGAAAAGAAAAAAAAAAATAGGGACACTTTAATCTTTAATCTCAAAATTCATGTAGTTTATTTTGCCATTAAAGTAGAACATCATAAACTTCATCTTTAAATCATTTAATTTACTAATTTCTCAAATCCCATCGTAACTAAAGTAGCACATTAAATGCTTTGTATTGCATGTGTTCTTCTATGTGTGTGTATCACTACGTGCTTCTTAAACAGGCTTTCTTTTCCTCCGACAGGACACAGAATCCATTATATTCATGATATTACAGCTCTCTGGATAATGTAAATACTGAGATGTATACTTGATATCATTTTCATGATGATGGGAATTAAAGCATGTATTAAACAGGGGAACACGGTGGCACTGTGAAAGTGATGAACTGGCGCCACATCCAGTGATTGTTCCTACCTCACGCAAGATGCTTGCTACGCCGTGCATGACCTTCGATGAAATAATTTATAGCAGGAGTACTGTCTCTTTCAAACGTACTAATCCCTAATTCCTGTCCTTCCTTTTCTTTCTCCAAGTACCCAATTACCACACAATCGGCTCTGTAATAAACGTTAAGACATCTGTAAGCTTAGAACGCTGATTCTTCAGAACTTTTAAGGAACATTGAAATATCTTCGTAGTACATGTTTAATTATTCTATCATTTATCCATTTAGTGTTGCGTGAGCCCCAGCAAGAATATAGCACGAGGCAGGAACAATCCCTGAACAGGGCTCCAGCTCCTTGCTAGTGCTGTGGCACTGTGGCCTCACATGTTTAATTATTAACAATATAGATTATTTAAATGATGTTAACATTTTACCTGTATAATGTACTAAACATATTTTGCTGCATTTCATCTTAAAATGATATTGTCATCATACTGTATGTAAATATGCGCTAAAGTGGCTCAGGTTGTGCAATATTATAACTGTATCGCAAGTGTACAGTGAGGTAATTGTACTTATAAGTACAAACAGTTCTACAAGGAGCACTTGATGGACTGATTAGTTGTGTTTATAGTTCTTGGGATGAAACTGTTTCTGAACCACGAGGTCTGTACTGGAAAGGCTCTGAAGCGTTTGCCGTATGGAAGCAGTTTAAATAGGCTGCATGGCTGAGGCAGCACGTGCTAGATGCTGTATACTGATAATTCTGTTTCCGATCAGCTGCTGTAGAGCTGTGATTCCACACTCAGATACAGTGATATAAATGGTGCAGTGAGAGTAATATGGAAAAAGATGATCCACTGTGGCAACCCCTAACAGGAGCAGCTGAAAGAATAAGGTTCAGTGAGAGTAACAAAGCTAAAGCAGCTATGGTATTTGGAATAGTTTGGCCATTCCATGGACCATTATATTGGTACAGGTTAATTACAATCAGATGCCTTAATTTAACTAATTAAATTTAATTTCAGTGAAAATGTAGCTGCGTTTTCCCAAAGTTTCCAAAATTCAGCAGCTCCAACTTAAAAAATGGGATTCAACAAAAGCCTGACGCGCAGAAATGATTCCACAGACTAAATATCTTCGTTTTTAAAAGTTTAGTTAAGTTTGAAAGTAAAACAGTTCACATAAAAAAGAAAATTAAAAATAGCAAAAAAAAGAAAAAATTATAACAAGAAAAAATTTAGTTCTAAGCTTAATCTTGTTACATCTTAAATCATTACTAATTACTTATAATTTCTGAACCATTTCAAAACGTTTCTGAACCATTTCAAAGCGGTCAGAAAAATGTATGCTTATCCCATTTCTAACTTGAAAATGGGTCTTTCAAGTCCCTGATTACTGGGACCTGTTCTAAACACAACAAGAGCTTATTAACTCACAGTTGCTCAGTTATAGTAAGAAGATTCTATATCTTGCTAACTTATAGGGGGAAAAGACTATACCATTGTCTATGACTATAGAAGATATTATATTCTATTCAAATAAAGCAAACATTAATATGAGTTTAACTCAAAACTTTAACTTTCTAAGATTGGCTCTTACAGTATATGATAAAGCCGCATCAGGAATGTGCATCTAAAAAAGAAAGGGAAACCACACTGGAACAAAAGCACTGCTTTGACACTGGGTGCCGCCAGTTTGCAAAACCGAGTGGAGAATTTGCGTACGCCAAGGATTGAGCTACAGTGAAAATGTGAGTGGCTTTAAGCCAAGTTTAGTTTTTATACATTGCGATTTGAGCATGGAAATGGTGCATACGCAACAAGGCCCCTGGTGATTTGGGGTGTGGCCTCTAGGGTCATGACATTGAGAGGTCAATTGGTGAGTTAAAAAGTTTTAAGACAGCTTTTTTGTATACAAATTTGGACAAAACTTCGCAATTTTAGATTCTTTTGATTTTTGATTACTGGTTCTAGAAACAAGCTCTGCTTTTTGACTTTGATTTTAGGTTTTCTATTTTGCATTTATTTCTAATTTTTCTCTCCATGTCTCATCATTTTCTTTTTCCCCTATTTCTCGGTTCTTTCTCCTGATCCTCCCTTTAAATTTTTGGACCGCCTGCCTTCTTATTTTGCAGTTAGTACAGTGTGTCCTCTGTTTATGTTTTTTTTGTATGACACTAGTTACTTGTCTAGTGATCTCGGGGTTCACCTTATTGGCCCTATTTAAGACACCTGAAACCCTTAAAGCCTTTCTAGGGCAATAGCTTATGGCTTTACTCTTTGGCTTGCTTTTCTTAACAGTTTTCTCTTTTCACCATTTAGTTTATTTGTTTATTTATTTACTTCTGTTTTGATCTTACTCTTTTTTTTTTTTTACTATATTGGATAACAAATTTGCTTTATTCTTATTAGAGATTGCCTTTGATATCTTTTGTTTTTTATTTTTGTTTGTCCTTTTTGAATATTCTGTATTTGGCTTTGTTTCTTTGAATGTTTTAACTTTGTTTTGTATTCTTTGTTTGAAATTAAATGTTTTAATACCTTGTTCATTTTGCTATTTATACATTTTGGAAAAATCGTAATTCAGTCAATTCAATATTAATAGTTTTATATTGGTAAATTTTGCCATAGTTTTACCATTATTGAGTAAGTCCTCATGTATATTTTCCAAATTATTTTCTAAACACTAGTTGTCATCTCTGGTATTCATTTTTTTAAAACATTGTTTTTTGTTCATCATGATGGTTTTTGTTTTTTTAATTCTTAAAGAGTTTATTATGACTGGGTGTCATTCTGGTACCCTCTCTTTTTCATTCCATATAAGCAGTGTTTCTTGGGCCATCTTTTACCATCTCTGAAACATTTCTGGACTCCATCCTGCTCTCACAAAACATAGTACTAGAGTAACGGTCAATGCCTTAGTCACTTCAAATATAGATTATTGTAATGCCACTCTATCTATCTGGCATCCCCAAAAAATGTATCCATTGCCTACAACTTATGCAAAACTCCACTGCTAGGATAATTACCTGTTCTAAGTCCACTGAACATATCACACCTATTCTCTGTCAACTCCACTGGCTCCTTGTAAACTATTAAATACAGACACTTTCTCTCACTCCATATCACTTTCTGCACCACACATCAATCTTTGTTCTATGGGAGTTACAGCATTTTTTCATAGTGCCCCTCAACTCTAGAATTCTCTTCCCTCTCACATCCATCAGTTGGACTCAATAACACAATTCAAAACCACTCACAAAACATATCTCTTCAAACTGGCACACTAACTATGATCTTAATATTGCTAAAGTCAGTTATTTTCTTTTATGTTTGCTACTACTTTTTGCCTTTATTGTCATTTGATTTTATTTTTTATGTGTTTTTATTTTTGTATTTTTACTGTTGTCTAATTCTTTGTAAGATGACCTTGATTTCTAAGAAAGGTGCTTAATAAATAAAATGTATTATTATTTTTAATCTTGGTAGACACTCAAGTCAGTGTATAGTAAATGGTGGAGGTGTTCTCTGTATATATTAAAATGAGTGAAGGACCAGGGGCCTCATGTATAAACGGTGCGTACACACAGAAATGTTGCGTACTCCTGTTTCCATGCTCAAATCTCGATGTATAAAACCTAAACTTGGCGTAAAGCCACACACATTTCTACGGTAACTCATACCTTGGCGTACGCAATTTCTCCGCTCGGTTTTGCAGACTGGCGGCACCCAGCGTCAAAGCAGTGCTACTGTTCCTGTGTGCTCATCCTTTCTTTCTTAGCTCCACATTCCTGACGTGGCTTTATAAATACACTGAAATTAACTGCATATTGTTTATTAGTGTAATGCATCTGATTGTAATTAACCTGTAGCAATATAAGGGTCCAGGGAATAGCCATAGTATTCCAAATACCATAACTGCTTTAGCATTGTTACACTCACTGCATCTTGTTCTTCTTTTTGCTGCTCCTGTTAAGGGTTGCCACTGCGGATCATCTTTTTTCATATTACTCTCACTGCACCACTCGGAGTATTTATATCACTGTATCTGAGTGTGAATCACAGCAGCAGCTGATCGGAAAGAGAATTATCAGTATACAGTTTCAAGTACACACTACCTCAACCACGGCAAAAAGCGTCAAAGCCTTTCCTGTACGTACCTTGCGTTTCAGAAACAGTTTCATCCCAAGAACTATAAACGCATTCAATCAGTCCATCAAGTGCTCCTTGTAGAACTGTTTGTAGTTATAAGTACAATCACCTCACTGTAAACTTACACTACAGTTATAATATTGCGCAACCTGCGCTACTTTATAAAGCGCGTATGATGACAATATCATATTTATGATGAAAATATGTTGCTTATAGTATACAGATAAAACTTTAACTTCATTTAAATAATCTGTATTGTTAATAATTAAACATGTGAGGACATGGTGCCGCAGCGTATAGCTAGTTCACGGATAGCTCCTGCCTTGATGAATAGACGAATAGAATAATTAAACATGTACTACGAAGATATTTCAATGTTCCTTAAAAGTTTTGAAGAATCTGCGTTCTAAGCTTACAAATGGGTTAACGTCTATTACAGAGCTGATTGTGTGGCGATTGGGTTTTTGGAGAAAGAAAAGTAAGGACAGGAATTGGAGGTTAGTATGTTTAAAAGAGACAGTACTTCTGTAATAAATTATTTCATCTTGCGTGAGATATGAACAATCACTGCGCCACCATGTTCCCATGTTTAATAACATGCTTTCAGTCCTATCATCATGAAAAAGATATCACGTATACATCTCAGTATTTTAATTATTCAGAGAGCTGTAATATCTCGAATGTAATGGATTCTGTGTCCTGTCGGAGAAAGAAAGAATGGAAGCATGTAGTGATTCACACACACAGAGCACATAGAAGATCAAACACAGAACAAAGCATTTAACGTGCTACTTGAAAAACTAGTAAAATAAACGATTTTAAGATAAAGTTCATGATGTTCTACTTTAATGGCAAAATAAACTACGTGATTAAAGTGGAAATTTCGAGATTAAAGATGACATTTCGTGCTTTTTTCCCCACTGTGTGCCTATTTTTTTGTCTGTACCCTAATAAGCTTTCATATGACACTCAGACGGTGGGCTACGACTTACCTTTTCACGGCGACTTTGATATGTGATTTCTTTTTTATTTCGGGCACTGTGCGACTTTGTGAACTTGATCTTTCGAGTTTCTCCGACACTCTGTCACTCAATCAACTTTCTTTTGTTGATTATACCACTGTTTAAACCAACAAATAGAACGTTTTTCCTTTGCCTCCACTTGGTATTCGCTGAAATTCTTATATTTTCCCCTGTGCTTTTCCCATTGTCTTTTCACAGAAGGCTATTTATATTGATTTGCATATTCAAAGAGGCGAAATTCTGGGAGGAGTTGGAGCGGGACAAAAGGCGCGTGCACGTCCGTTACTTTTCACGCTGATCGGGATTTATGTAGTGGAAGAATGTGAAAGTTTGCGTGTGCACAGATTCCTGCATCTGGATTTTTCTGTGCGTACACACAATCCCGCTTTTGTTCTTACGCCATGTTATAGTGTGAGTTCTACGCACGCCGTTATACATGAGGCCCCTGGAACCGAAACATACCAAAACAGAGCAATCAGAAACAAAGCATCTTAAATAAAAACCAAATTTAAAAATCAGAAGTCAAAAACTGGCTAAGGCAAAGATCAAACCTAGACTTAAAAAAATAAAAGCACCTGTCCAAAAACAACAAAGCTTCGCACAAGTGATTTTGTTCATACTATGAAAAACCTTAAGTTCAATTTACACCTCACTGCCATCTTTATAGGCATTATGTGATGCCATAATGTGTCACATGACAAACAATAGACATACCATTAAAAATGAACTCACTGTGTCAGCTGCAGTGTGCTCTGAGCTGGGGTTGATCCCGTGCTGGATTGGTTGTAGTACGTATTTACCGTTACAAGATTAACTTTGAGGATTAGCACCATTGTAGTTTGCCTCAGAGCTGCAGACTAGCAGTGGATCAAGATTAAGACTAAGTGCAGTTGGAGAAGGGGAACAAAGTTGCATAATAACTTTGACCTCAGCAGGTTTAATAAACTTAGTATGGTGGATATTTTTACAAAATACATTCAGGTACACTGTTACAGTCGTAAAAAAACACAAGTATGCTGTTAAAAATATTAAAATCATATTTTGTATTTATATTTAGACTGATGTATAGTGTGATACTGAATGAAATAGATTTGTATATAATATATTAACTCAACGCCACAGAAAAAGACAAGCAATGCATGGAAATATTTATATTCAGTCATATAAGAAACAGAAAAATTCTGATCAACATGCATTTACCCATTATTCTTTATTAAAGTGTAGAATTGGTGTCTGTAATTAAGAAATCACTCAGCCAGCAGTTCAGAAAGTGGGCATTGAAAGATGTTGCCAGTTTCATCCTTACTTAATTTGTTCAAAATGTGGTGGAGGTATCTTTGTGAGTGTTCTCCATATATAATATCTCTCAAAATATGTATTATGTAGCACATGTGCACTTTTGTTAGCTTTATGCTGCAATGAGGCATTCTTTATGAGTATTGTCCTGCCTCTGTCTAGGTACTTTATACTATGTAGTAATTGTTGGATTAATTTGGTTAGTAGAAAAATCCAGGTGCATAATCAATGAAAAGTATTCACTCCTCTGTTTTCTATGTAAAAATGAGTTATAGCATTACCAAATTACGATCCACACTGGCTCCAGGGTGTCACATACATATATTTACACTCTGAGCATCACATATAAAAATAAAATGAGCCTATGGAGGGGGAGGGGGTCTCCCTCAAAGATTTAAGCCAGCTTTCACTTGTACATTGGATTAAGGGCCAGCAGTATAATGTACAAGTAACTGCATACATATATTGCATGGAAGAGCACAAAGTACCCTTTAAACAGAAAAATACTGGTGCTATTGAATGAGGTTCAGACATTAGAAATTTCATTAATGTAGCTGCAACACAGCTACTTTAAGGTAGGATTGAAATTTCTAGGCTATGATCTACAGGTCAGTTGATGACAGCAGATAAAATTTGAAGTGATTCTAATCTTCCAGTAAGGAGTTAAAGGGATGAATATTTTGGCAGGGGTGATATCAACATCCTAAAAATCTGTTTTGGTTATATTTCAAATAATTTTGCCTAACACTCAATGCAGTAATACGTAAAATAAACCTAAATGTGATCATGCAATTGCTGTAGACTCTCCCAATAGTATGACTGAATTAATCAATAGTAATTACATATTAACCTTAAGAAAGATAAAATAATACCTCTCTGTAACAGCACTGAGAAGTTGCATCAGCCAGGGATGAGTCACCAATAGCAGGAGCTGGCATTCCATCGCCAGCGGCAGTGGCGCTTATAAAAACGGTAAGCCTGCAAAGAATTCCATCTAGTGTGACAATGGAGAGTAGTCCTTTTAAGAACAGTGAACCAGCTAAAAAAGCCGAGTAGAGAACAGAGGTTCTGTTAGAATGTACGCAGATAAAAAAAAAAAAAAAACCACATACATCTGTACCAAGTGAAATGTACAAGGTGTAGCTAGAATGCCTTGAAAAAATATTTGCCTCTTTGCTGATTTTCCGTGTTGTTGGATGATTTTCAGAATTAATGTTTTCAAGTCTTCAGTCAAAATAAAACATTAGATAAAGGGCACCTGATTAAACAAAATAACATGCAGTATGTCTAACTTATTTAATTTACCAAATGAACAAACTTATCCCACATCACCTGGCACTGTAAGAAGAAGAAATGAAACTTGAGTAAAAGTGAACTACCAACTTTTGGTGGAGTTTGAGGAGTGGCCAGGGGGGCCTGCTTCCCACATATGAATGCACCATGTTATTAAAATAACTCTCAAATAAAGGGTATTTGTTCCTCAATTTCTAAGGCCACAGTTAATGTTCATATGTAAATTAACTAATTGGGCACTCGGTGATGCAGTATTAGTGCTGCTGTCTCATTGTAAGGAGTCTGGGGCTTGTGTTCCTGGTGCTCACTGCACCATTTTGCTCTGGTTCCTCCCATAGTCCATAGACCAGTTAGGTGAAATGGTGATGCTAAATCTTCACCTGATGTATGTGTGTGTGTTTTCACCCTGCAATGAGTTGGTGCCATGCCCAGAGATTGTTGTAAATAACCAGGTTTAGAAAATGGATGGATGGATAGAAAGATGGACGGACATTAGTATTTCACTTACATGTCATTGAAATAGATAATGAAATGAGATGTTCTGATCACTTCATTGTCCTGCTGTATAGAATCATGAAAATGCCAACGCCAAAAAAGTTTGCAAAGGATTTATGGATGGTCAAAACTTTCTATAACTTTAAGCCAGTTTTCATGACAAGTTTGTACACTATAAATCCTGACTTATGCACGTTTCTGAACATAAGTAAATTTTGTACATGAGGCCCCTGGTGTAGCATCCTGGGTTTTTTCTTTTATGGGATACTGCACAGTGCTTATTGAAACTGCTGTAGCACTTTGATGATACAAGAAATAGATAATCATTTGAGTGATGGTGCTTTGCGCTTCTTCACGGGGGACACTAACCCTAGTTGTTTATTGTGTACTTCACAGGGGGCAAAAATCCCCACTCCGCCTACATTCATCCATCATATGTGGTGGCTACGTGACACGCAATTCTTCAGGAGACCGGAACCCAATCCCCTGTAGCACATCTGGAATCTGCTTATATGTTGTTCACATCTGCTCATCAGTAAAAAACAAGATTACAGACAACTAAGGTGGAGTCGAGTCGGCACTGCAAATGTTTTGGATTCAGGAACATTTTGGATTTTGGAATTAGAGATTAGGGACACTGAACCTGTAATAGCTTTTTTTAGGGGGGTAAACTTATTGATCACTCAAGTCTTCATAATGCATTCTGCACTATTTCCCCCATATTATTCTGCTTGAATGAAGGAATACAAAGCAGCCTGCTATACTACAATGGGGACCTGTACTGACAGCAATGGGTGCACAGCAGGAAGTATCCTAAGATGTGGCACTAATCCATTACAGGGTTCAGTCTTGCAGTCATCCACACTCACACTTACTCAGGGCATTTAGAATCATCACATAATCTATCGTACTCTGACTCACAAAAAAACTGACAAAGACACCGGGAGAACAGGGATAAAAACTCAACACAGAGAACAATCAGGAAGCTTGATCTTTAGGCAACTGCAGCATTAATCACTTACTTATGATTAGCGAAGATTAATTTACACTAAGGGGAAACATTTAATAAATGAATATATGCCATGCCCTCGTTAATGTTGTCCTCAACTAGTATTCCTTGTAGCAATCACTGAACAAGTTCAGTTAGTGTTCTAACATACTACTATTTGAAATATTCTGTTGACCTTTCTTTTTTGGTGGGGAAGGGGGAACTTGTGTATAATTTCCAGATGGAGTATTTACATAACAGGTGGCACAGTGGCGCAATGGGTAGCGGAGCTGACTCGCAGTTAGAAGATCCGGGTTCGCTTCTCGGGTCATCCCTGTGTGGAGTTTGCATGTTCTCCCCATGTCTGCGTGGGTTTCCGCCGGGTACTCCAGTTTCCTCCCACAGTCCAAAGATTGTAAATTGTCCCTAGTGTGTGTGCGTGTGCCCTGCGTTGGGCTGGTGCCCTGCCCGGGGTTTATTTCCTGCCTTACGCCCTGAGTTGGCTGGGATTGGCTCCAGCAGACCCCCGTGACCCTGTAGTTAGGATATAGTGGGTAGGATAATGGATGGATGGTATTTACATAACTGTATTTTGTTTTTATTATATATGCAAGGTTCTTATATATTATAAACATTAAAAATTATACAACATAAATAAAATACTGCAAGTATGTAAACAGTATGTTATAAAGTTTTAACAGTGCTTATCCATATCATTCAATAGTCAGGAATGTCTATTAATTTCGTATGAATCAGGGTATTAAAAGCATTTTAGAAGGAAACAATAGCTTTCTATTTTTTTGCAGTCCTGCATGTAAGTGATGACTTAAATGTATTGGATAGGCCTACTGTTCTTATTAAAAAAGCATCAAAAGGCATGCATTTGAAGTCAAAATGTATTTTTACTTCTGACCCTGACTAAATCCAGACATGAATTGGTACTTTAATGGTACTTTAATGAAACGCTTCACACTCTTTAGAAAGCTATTTTGGGAATAAAGATAAGCAATTCATTATTAATTATCTGCCATTCCAACCCTAAAGCTAAAACCCTAAGATTATAGTACATGTTGGTTTGAGTGAAGTATGGTATTGTAAAATAAAATTCTCTCCTATAGTTGTACATAACATAGGATAAAAATTCCCTAGTAATATAATTGTTTTCTATTCTTTACGTACATTTAATTGGGCTAAAGCTCATCTAGTAGAGAGTGCCATCATCCCATTTTGTAGTCTGGCTGGCTCCAAGAGAAAATATATTTCTGCCTTGTCATGCATATACATTTTAATACCAACTAAGTTTGTGTAGTGTTGGTATTGAAGTAAATAGCTTTATTATGTCAGACTTCTCGGGTGCATTTTGTGTAAAGCTTTCATATTCTCCACACTAATATATATAAAACATTTCCAAAAAGTCCTCTAAATTGTGTGTATGAAAGTGCATTTGCTGCCATAGTGTGTGCCTCTGCCTAGTACTTGTTAATGCCAGAGTCACTTTCAGATACTCCTAATCTCCAGTGCACTTTAGTTGAAAATATGAGCAAATATGCAAAATATTTGTGGATTTCTTTGACATTAACATTGATTCAAAGGTCACTATTTGTTAATATTATTCAGTAATATTCCATAATTTTGTATAGTTGTTCATGCAGTGTCTTGTTAATACGTTATATTTTACAAAAAGCAAGCTTCTTTTTCACCATTATTCACTACTAAGCTTCTACATTGATTGCAATACTATACAGCAGGGGTCCCCAACCCCCGGTCCGCGGCCCACTACCGGGCCGCAGCCGTCTGACAGCCGGGCCGCGAGAGAACTGCCGGCAACGGAGACTCACTCAGACTTTTCAGAATACTTGGCGGGCGGGGCTTTGCAGTGGCGCAGAGAGAGAAGAGAGACTGAGGTTTGAGAGTATTTTTATGGTCCCGACAAATTCCCCATATGACACGAGTCTATAGAAATCGTGTTACTACGAAGTACATTCAGCAGATGCTTTCATTACAATGAAGTGACCTTGAAATGCTTGAACGAATCATCCACAGAGCAGTTAGATCTGTGGTCGCAGCTCAGTTGTGCACATTTGCACAACGATCCCCAAACAGAAACGATGTAAAAAAAACTCTTTCTTCGAACTTTTGTTTCAGTGATACCTTTTGCTTATTGCTTGTCAACATTTGAAAAACATCCATTGGAATTTAATTCATTGTCATCCTCCTATAGAAACGGCAGACACAAAAAAAGATAGCACTGTTAATGTTTGTGATGTGCAATCTGTTGGAATGACAAATGCAAAGCATATGTCTTTGTTATATGCAAAAAAAGAAGAACAATCTCGGGTTGCAAACGTATGCGAACTGCTTAATAACTTAATAATAATAGAAATGTTATGTAAATTGTGTATAAAACTGCACAACCCCATCCCCCCCCCCCCCCCCCCCCCCCGTTTTGTATTTAATAATTAACTAAAAGATAAATGGAGAAATACAGTATACCATTAAAAAGTTTATTGAAAATATTTAAATTGTGATTACCTGAAGTCTGTTTGGTGCAAATACATGTTGCCTGACTGAAGATTCAACTTTGTATTGTAAAAGTTTGCTGTCATAGTCTAGATAAGTGGATCAATGACAGATAAATAAACAAGTAGATAAATGACAGGTTTTGTGTTTAGCTGTCTAGATTATTGCAATGCACTTCTATCAGGATTACCAAAAAAAGATACAAGTTGGCTGCAGTTAAAAAAACTCCAAAGTTCTGCAGCAAGAGTTTTAACTAAAAAGAAAAGATATGAGCATATCTTACCAGTGTTAGCATCATTGCACTGAATACTGGTGTCCTTTACGATCGATTTTAAAATACTTTTAATTGTATATAAACAATCTAGCACCTTCTTATGTTTTGGACTGCTTGTTCCCCTACATTCTTAATTGTAACCTTAGATTCTCTAACATTGGTTCGCTCAGTATTGCAAGAGTAAAGCATAAAAGAGCTGGTGAGTTGACTTTCAGTTACTAAGCAAAACAAATGTGGAATACTTTATCATTTGAGATATGCTGGGCCAGTACAGCTGACCACTTCATAAAACTACTAAAAACCCAAATCATTTCTCTGAATTTTTTTTGATCACTTAAATTACTAGTATCACTAGCTTTCCTTCATACTGAGGAGGGGAAGACATTCTTTCATTAAATGTAATCGAATTTGCTATTTTATAGCCTGGTCACTAACTGCTATACTTGTGGTTTTTTTTCTGGTACTCTGTGGTGGCGCTACTGCACCACTGCCCCCTGGCCCAAGTATGCTGCACCCACCTGATATGCTAGGAAGATGAAGAGAGAGAGAGTATCCTGTAATTGTGACATAGGGGGCTGGGTAGTCTATTGGCCTTCAAACCCCTGCAGATTTTGTTTATTTTTTCTCCCGTTAAATGAGAGTGGTTTTTTTTTTCTATCCTACCTGGCCATCTAACTGTATCAACTGACTAAATTTTAGAGACTTATAAATGAATCCTTAGGGACTTAAAATGAACTAAGGGCTCTGTTTTTTTCTGTTACTTGCATATCTATGTTAGGTAAATACATATTAATTTATTATTATATAATATGTGTTGTATGTAATATTTTAATTTTTCTTTTTACCTTCTTCTACTTTTTATTTTTCTTATTTTTTTGTTATCTTGTAAAGCACCTCAAGCAACATCATTTTTATGAAAATATGCTATAGAAATACATGTTGCTGCTAAATAGTGTTTATTGCCTACAAGTGGAAATTTGTTCTTTAGTCTGCCACAGTGGTGGTTACACATTCAGACAAACAATTAGCTAATTAATACATAGACTTAAATAAGGTTGTAACAAAAAATAAAATCATGTCAAAGACATGGTGAAACATTAATACTCATCCATCCATCCATTTTCTAACCCGCTGAATCCAAACACAGGGTCACGGGGGTCTACTGGAGCCAATCCCAGCCAACACAGGGCACAAGGCAGGAAACAATCCCAGGCAGGGTGTCAACCCACCACAGGACACACACAAACACACCCACAACATTAATACTCAGTTCAAAATATTTCCTTACTGACATGTAGCATTCAGTATACTGAGCAGGTCAATCACCATGTGGATAAAGCTGCCTCTGTCTCCGGTTTACCTCAATTTCAGTGTAATTCTTCTCTTCACACAAGACAAGATATAAAAACAGTTGTTCAGACAGTGGTTATGGTCTTCTGCTTGTTGTTCATGAGTGAAATAGTCCTTGAAACGCTGAGCAATACACACAATCCATAGACAGCCGACCCCTTTAGCTTACCCTAGTTGCCAAAATTAACAATTATTAATAATAATGGTATCACAGCATTTCTTAACAGCCACTGTGGGCATTCATTTTGCTCAAGCAGATAAGCCCCAGATTTTCACTTAAAGTTCGGCAGAGCAAGGAGACATGAAATTAACTTCTGATCGACTTCTTTGGCAGAAATTTACCAAATAGAAATGATTAATGCCACTGTGAACAGGTATTTTATTGCTTGCTAAATTACTGCAAATAGTTTTCTTCCAAGGCTGCTCCAATGCTCACATACAATTTGAATTTAGCAAAAGACATTTAGAATTCTAATCTGGATTTATGTCGTGTCAGAAGGTGGTGTTCAGGTGGGTTGAGGTTCTACATCTTCTGTTGTAACAAGTTAAAGCTGAAATGGTCAAAATTCTGTTCAGATGTTTTGCTGAGAATAAAAACAGGAACGGTTTTAAGGATCTTCAATTATTTTTCAACAACTTTTCTCAGTATAGATTCCCATCATGATGAAGCTTAACCCAGAAACTGAGCTCAATGCAGAAAAGACACACCACACCATCACAAGAAAGTCTTTTGAACATACACAAACTGTACACTCTCGAGGGTAGGAGGAAACTTGAATACACATACACAAAAATACAATATGTGAAAGGGGAGAACATAAAAATTCCATTGAGGACAGGTACAGTATCTAGAGTGTGAGGTGGTAGTTCTAATCACTGACTCGTGCAACTTGATTTTATTAAGTTAGAAATCAAAAACATTATACATGGAAATGTGTTATTGTCAAATATGTGAGCATTGGTTTCCTTCTATGCAGACCAACTGTGAGGATGTGCAGTAGAATTCTGTTTTGTGTGAAACAGGCCCTTACATTTTTTCCGCTTCTACCCCTAGAACAGAGGACCATGACCCAAAAGAAGAATTATAATTTCCCATAAAGCCCTTCCTTTCCCAGTATTTGCACAAAAGGAAAATAAATTTAAGGACTAGCACAGAAAGAGGTACAATATTGCTACTCTATGTTTTTATATTGCTTAATTTTATGCCTTACCAATGGCAATGTACAACAGGCTTATTACACTTTTTTACTTTCTTTATGGCTTTGTGTTCACAATATATATTTTTTCTGCACCACTGACAGCATAGATCATTTCAAGCCTCTTTACATTGCAAAGTAGATTCCAATACATTATTTAACATATTGCTCATTAGTACAATTAAATCAATCTAGCAATATACATAAAATCAAAAAAGGAAGCAATGACTGATAATGAAGAGTCTCATAAACTATGCCTTATGTTTTTTTAAGTGTAATAAAGGCAGTATTTATTCAGATTTACAGTACTGATTGAAAATTAGGTGGCATGAATATAAAGCAGCATAATTTACTTTATTCATAATGTATCATTGCCATTTTGTCTAAGTAAGCCAAACTTTTTTAAGATTCTACAAGCAATTTTACAAACTTAGATCAATTGCCAGTAAGGTCAATGCCCAGTGTTTTACCCCTTAGCAGTCCTAAAATATGAGTTCACCAAATCAAAAAATATATCAGCAAACCATCTATACATGAAAAATGGTGACAACGAGGAAATCTAGAATACCTTCTCGAGGACAAATTACACCTCCATCAATCAAGATAATAAAATGAAGCTACTGTGAAGGCTGCAATGAAATATAGAGATCTAACTGAAAAAAATAACCCTCTCCTATCAAAAAAGACACAAAGCAAACAAAAAAGAAAAAACGGGCTCCAGAGACTTTCCTTGAAAAATGATAAAACACTCGTTTCTCTGCATATTTCAGGCCACAAGGATGTTTTATCAAATCACAATATATGCAAATATAAACACAAAAATATTAAACAAATTAAGAAATAACTCTCGTACAGTGATGTTATAGGGATTGAAACAAATAGCTGTCTAATCCCTAGTCATGTTTTGGAAAATATCAAGTTGCAATGTGACAGTCTCCAAAGTAGTAATGTCTTCCACAATTCTTGGTAATTTATTTCAGGTATCTGTGGTTCCCTGTGTTTCAATGAACATGTTTCAATATTTCTATACAATTTAGCCTTAATGAGGTTCCATCTGTTCCGCAATGTTTATATCATTTTGTATTGCCTGTTTTGTGATGAGAAGAGACAACGAATATGTGGTAAAAGAGTAATGGGAATGGAAGTACAGGGGAAGAGAAAACGAGGGAGGCCAAAGCAGAGGTGGAGGGATAAAATAATAGAAAACAATCTGAAGGGAAAGGGCTTGACTGGTGAGGGGGTGCAGAAACGAGCTATGGAGAAGGTTGATCAAGCACACAGAAGTGGGAAAAGATGAAGTGGAAGGAGAACAAGAAAAAGAAGAATTACATGTTATTTTGTGTTTCATTTTCAATATACCACATCCGCATTTATAGCACTCTGAATAAGCAAATGGTAGTGTGATGTAAACGCACGAAAAAACTGAACTGAATGCAGAAACTTGACAATTTGACCCATTTATCTATGCAACGGTCAGGCAACAGAGCATTCAAAACTCCCTACCAAAGGTACAAACCACTGGACAGTCTAAATAATAACATCAGTCCTTTGTTACCTTCATTTTTTTTTTTTTTTTTTTTTTTTTTTTTTTTTACAGATTTGGATTAGAGCCAATTTGTCCAATCTTTTCAGTCCTCCTTGCTACCTGAAATGATTCAGAGTTGCTGCTCAGCTACACAAACAATTGAGAGTGGTTGTAAATTTGCATCTTCAAGGCAATTAACTCAGGACATGCTCTTGTCCAGGGATTATATCCAGAAGTGACACACTTGCCACAGTCTCAATGAACTATAGCTTTTTTCTGCTCCATTGTCTATGTGCACTAACTAGACATTTGGTTTAGCCATTCTGTTGGTGTGTTACAGGGAAGGTAAGCAATTTCCTCTTTTATTTCAACAGCTCTGATGTTGCTGTTCCAGTTAAGATAACCCCTTTTACAGTTTATAGCCTCTTTCCACAAAACAGAGATAGATAGATAGATAGATAGATAGATAGATAGATAGATAGATAGATAGATAGATAGATAGATAGATAGATAGATAGATACTTTATTAATCCCAAGGGGAAATTCACATACTCCAGCAGCAGCATACTGATACAAAAAACAATATTAAATTAAAGAGTAATAAAAATGCAGGTAAAAACAGACAATAACTTTGTATAATGTTAATGTATACTCCCCGGGTGGAACTGAAGAGTCGCATAGTGTGGGGGAGGAACGATCTCCTTAGTCTGTCAGTGGAGCAGGACATTGACAGCAGTCTGTCGCTGAAGCTGCTCCTCTGTCTGGAGATGATACTGTTTAGTGGATGCAGTGGATTCTCCATGATTGACAGGAGCCTGCTAAGCGCCCGTTGCTCTGCCACAGATGTCAAACTGTCCAGCTCCATGCCTACAATAGAGCCTGCCTTCCTCACCAGTCTTTCCAGGCGTGAGGTGTCCCTTTTCTTTATGCTGCCTTCCCAGCACACCACTGCGTAGAAGAGGGCACTCACCATAACCGTCTGATAGAACATCTGCAGAATCTTATTGCAGATGTTGAAAGACGCCAGCCTTCTAAGGAAGTATAGTTGGCTTTGTCCTCTCTTACACAGAGCATCAGTATTGGCAGTCCAGTCCAATTTATCGTCCAGCTGCACTCCCAGGTATTCATAGGTCTGCACCCTCTGCATACAGTCACCACTGATGATCACGAGGTCCCTTACAGGCCTGGTCCTCCTAATATCCACCACCAGCTCCTTGGCTTTGCTGGTGTTCAGGTGTAGGTGGTTTGAGTTGCACCATTTAACAAAGTCATTGCTTAGGTTCCTATACTCCTCCTCCTGCCCACTCCTGATTAAGCCCATGATAGCAGTGTCGTCAGCGAACTTTTGCACGTGGCAGGACTCCGAGTTGTATTGGAAGTCCGATGTATATAGCCTGAACAGGACCCAAGAAAGTACAGTCCACTGCGGCGCTCCTGTGCTGCTGACCACAATGTCAGACCTGCAGTTAACGAGACACACATACTGAGGTCTTTCTGTAAGATAGTCCACGATCCATGCTACCAGGTATGAATCTGCTCCCATCTCTGTCAGCTTGTCCCTAAGGAGCAGAGGTTGGATGGTGTTGAAGGCGCTAGAGAAGTCCAGAAACATAATTCTTACAGCACCACTGCCTCTGTCCAAGTGGGAGAGGGAATCGGTGTAACATATAGATGATGGCATCCTCCGCTCCCACCTTCTCTTGGTATGCGAACTGCAGAGGGTTGAGGGCGTGGCGGACCTTAAATACATTGCGATGGCCTCATCATAAAAAGTCTTTTTTAAGAATTAAGTTGTTTGTACTGCTGTACTGTCATGTTTGGGTATGTAGTGTGCTAAAAAATATTAAGGCACCACTTTGATTTTACTCTTTTTCCAACTACTATTAATATTACTATTTACTAATTTGACTGATGCCTTCATCCAAGGCAAATTATAACATTTGAGATACAATTGGTTACATTTTTATTCTATACATTTACATTTATAAGTGGATTGCTTATGGTCACACAGAGTCAGTAGCAGGATTTGTACCTACAACTTCAAGGTTTTAATTCCAAAGCCCTAACCACCACACCACACTTGCCTGTCTGAATAAATATAATATTTGTTGACATTACAGAAACTGCTCAACACAAAATCCCTCAATGGTGAAGACCTGGGACTGAATTCATCACACACCTGAAAAATGTCACAAACTTAAAAACCTCTCTGAATGAGGCAACAGTACACATTACATTTACTTTATTGATTATCAATTGTCCTTTGGAAGTATGGCAAATATTTTTATTAGTGACTTCACTATTTACAGTGATATTTGTTACATTTTAGCACCTGACTATTAAATCTCAACTAATACGATGCTATGCTATTCACTTGGTGGAAAACATTAAATTTCCTGCTCAAATTTAAGGCTGTATATTACAGCTAGTCTACATAAGTGACAGATTTTGATTAATGTTCATAGCACTGATTTGTGTCTTTCAGACAGCAAACCAGTGATTTTTACAGTCTCTTTCCCACCCTCTTCCAATTTTGAGGTCCTATAATCAAATTTTCTACAAAATTCTAAAACAATATCCTTCTCTGTATCTCCTTTTCTGACCAATTACTGAAATCTCCCTACAAGCTACTTTAGAAAATATGGTTAACAACCATAACTCGGTTCAACTTTGGATAAAAAAGTAGCTTTCAAACACAGAGAAGTTACCTTTAAGTATATGGCTGCATGATGTAATTCTGCTGTACAATTATGAAAGAAGCTTTCTGATGCTCTGAGAGACTATGACAAAAGATTGGCCCCACTATACTTGCTTAGTCTTTCATCATCAGGAAATGGCTAACAGAGATGCACTAATAGCAGCTAAGAATGCCCATTGTGTGGATATGATAACTGAAGGGTTTTGTTCTCTGTGGCTAAAAAGGCATTTTAACCTTCAACCTTACTCTGTTACCAATTCTACCACTGCTGAATGTCATGAATTCCTTAACTTGTTCAATGATAAAATTAAAAACCTAAGTAATTTCATTAATCATCTTCTCTTCCTCTCTGAGTTTCCTAACCTTCCAGCTCCTTAAATGGATTTTCAGTAATTTCATCTTCATCCATCAATAACCTGTTCCATGAAAGATGGCTGCACCTCATATATTGGATCCTATCATCACTGCACTTATTATGTCCTCTCTTCATGTAATAGTTTTGGCTGTCACAACAAATAATAAATACATCCCTAGATTCTGGCTCTGTGCCAGATGATTTGAAAATTGCTTCTGTAACCCCAGTGTTAGAAAATTCCAGTCTTAACCCTGACAATCTTAACAATTTTCATCCAATTTCTCACTTTGCGTTTCTTTCCAAAATTCTTTAATGTGTTGCGACATCTCAGTTTGACAGTTACTTAACTTCTAATAACCTGATGGAACCATTCCAGTTCAGCCGATTTCAGGGCACAATGCAGCTGTGAAACTGCTATACTTGAGTAGCCATTAATTTAATTTTGCAGAAGAATTTTGGAGAATAGACATATTAATTCTGTAAGATCTTATTACAGCATTTATAAATCAATAACAAAAATCTACTGTCCAGAATGGGAGGCACCCTTGGTATCTTTTTCACTGCTTTCCAGTGGTTTAAGTATTACCATACTAGTGGACCTTTGGGAATAGAACATGCTGCTTAGCACTATTCATTCAAGGAACTCCTCAATGGTACTATATGTCCTTGGTCCTCTGCTTTTCTTTATAGGCATACTTCCCCTTTGCTATATTATCAATAGTTTTGGGTTTGGTAATTATTTTTATGTTGATGACACTCAATATCAGTATTAAAAATGTTCAGAGATGACCAAGTTCATGACCTCTCTTGGAGTACAACTTCTACTAAAGGGAAGTGGATTTAAGATGGAAGACAGGAGGCACTTCTTCCCACTAATAGTTGTATGAATTTGGAACAAGCTAATGAGATATGTAGGTGAAGTGGAAACCTTGACAATATTTACTAAGTAAAACAGAGATCATACTAATTGGAATTGAAGCCATTTAAAAAAAATGAACCTTTTATTCACTCTAGGCAATGATACAATCATACCTTTGTCTTCTGTGAAGAATCTTGCTATTTTTATTCCTCCTGTTTTTCAACTCACATAAATCATACAGGAAAAGTTTCTTTCATCTCTGCAACATCTCTCATATCTACTACTTCCTATTCTTTTCTGACTCTGAAACACTGTCCATGCTTTTATCACATCCCACACTGATGTCTGAAACAATCTACTAGCACTTGTCACTTCTAATCTGTTATCTCAGCTCCAGTTATTTCAAGAGTCTACTGCAAGACTCACAGCAGTGAGAACATAATGGCTTTTCTGCACATTCTCCTCTGGCTCCCTGTGTCTTTGAGATTTCTGTATAAAATTCTGTTTCTAACATACAAAGCTTGTAAGCAATATCCAGCATTGTTACACTCCCATTTGCACATTCCGGTTCACTGGTGTTGTGCTTGGGTGTCTTTAGTTCTACTGCACCAAGTCTTTGAAATTGTCAATGGGCAACCGATTTCATTCTGTCTTTTAAAGGCAATTTAAACGTCATCTGTTTAAGAAATTATTTAACTTATACTAACAGTCTTAGTTTTTTTTTTCAGTTCAATCTGTAACCAGAGGCTAATGATGTATCTAAAATTATGTTTATTTGTCTACAATCTTCTAAAATTCGATGTTTTCTGGTGCCAACCTATTTTACTTTAATGATGTTTATGTATTTTTAATTTGATGTTAATACTGGGCGGCAAGGTGGCACTTCCTGGGTCCCGAGTTTGCATGTCCTCCGGGTTCTCCAGTTTCCTCCCACAGTCCACAGACATGCAGGTTAGGTGCATTGGCGATTCTAAATTGTCCCTAGTGTGTGGGGGTGTGTGTGTGTGCGCGCCCTGCCCGGGGTTTGTTTCCTGCCTTGCGCCCTGTGTGGGCTGGGATTGGCTCCAGCAGACCCCCGTGACCCTGTAATTAGGATATAGCGGGTTGGATAATGGATGGATGGATGTTAATACTGCTGGTATATGTTTGTAACTATAGTCGTATATATCTCTTGTTTATCTCTGTTTCTATTTATCTGAGCATGAGAAGGACAATAAAGGTTATCATTACTACTATTATTATTGTGTAACAATCTTCAATTATTATGAATTATTTATATTATTTTTGTGTGTAACTTATGGCACTTGAAGAGGAACTGCCCTGGATTCAACAGCTATTTAGATGTTACTAGATTTATAGCAGTGTATACTTATATATATATATATATATATATATATATATATATATATATATATATATATATATATATATATATATATATATATATATATATATATACAGTGCATCCAGAAAGTATTCACAGCACATCACTTTTTCCACATTTTGTTATGTTACAGCCTTATTCCAAAATGGGTTAAATTCATTTTTTTCCTCAGAATTCTACACAAAACACCCCATAATGACAACATGAAAAAAGTTTACTTGAGGTTTTTGCAAATTTATTAAAAATAAAAAAGCTGAGAAATCACATGTACATAAGCCTTTGCTCAGTACTTTGTCGATGCACCTTTGGCAGCAATTACAGCCTCAAGTCTTTTTGAATATGATGCCACAAGCTTGGCACACTTATCCTTGGCCAATTTTGCCCATTCCTCTTTGCAGCACCTCTCAAGCTCCATCAGGTTGGATGGGAAGCGTCGGTGCAGAGCCATTTTAAGATCTCTGCAGAGATTTTCAATCAGATTCAAGTCTTGGCTCTGGCTGGGCCACTCAAGGACATTCACAGAGTTGTCCTGAAGCCACTCCTTTGATATCTTGGCTGCATGCTTAGGGTCGTTGTCCTGCTGAAAGATGAACCGTCGCCCCAGTCTGAGGTCAAGAGCGCTCTGGAGTAGGTTTTCATCCAGGATGTCTCTGTACATTGCTGCAGTCATCTTTCCCTTTATCCTGACTAGTCTCCCAGTCCCTGCCGCTGAAAAACATCCCCACAGCATGATGCTGCTACCACCATGCTTCACTTTAGGGATGGTATTGGCCTGGTGATGAATGGTGCCTGGTTTCCTCCAAACGTGACGCCTGGCATTCACACCAAAGAGTTCAATCATTTTCTTTCTCATGGTCTGAGAGTCCTTCAGATGCCTTTTGGCAAACTCCAGGCGGGCTGCCATGTGACTTTTACTAAGGAGTGGCTTCCGTCTGGCCACTCTACTATAAAGGCCTGATTGGTGGATTGCTGCAGAGATGGTTGTCCTTCTGGAAGGTTCTCCTCTCTCCACAGAGGACCTCTGGAGCTCTGACAGAGTGACCATCGGGTTGTTGGTCACCTCCCTGACTAAGGCCCTTCTTCCCCGATCGCTCAGTTTAGATGGCCGGCCAGCTCTAGCAAGAGTCCTGGTGGTTTCGAACTTCTTCCACTTACGGATGATAGAGGCCACTGTGCTCATTGGGATCTTCAAAGCAGCAGACATTTTTCTGTATCCTTCCCTAGATTTGTGCCTCGAGACAATCCTGTCTCAGAGGTCTACAGACAATTCCTTTGACTTCATGCTTGGTTTGTGCTCTGACATGAACTGTCAACTGTGGGACCTTATATAGACAGGTATGTGCCTTTCCAAATCATGTCCATTCAACTGAATTTACCACAGGTGGACTCCAATGAAGCTGCAGAAACATCTCAAGGATGATCAGGGGAAACAGGATGCACCTGAGCTCAGTTTTGAGCTTCATGGCAAAGGCTATGAATACTTATGAACATGTGCTTTCTCAATTTTTTTATTTTTAATAAATTTGCAAAAATCTCAAGTAAACTTTTTTCACGTTGTCATTATGGGGTGTTGTGTGTAGAATTCTGAGGAAAAAAATGAATTTAATCCATTTTGGAATAAGGCTGTAACATAACAAAATGTGGAAAAAGTGATGCGCTGTGAATACTTTCCGGATGCACTGTATATATATATATATATATATATATATATATATATATATATATATATATAATATATATATATAGTCACACAAGTGCGATTAGGAGGAAGCTTAGTGGACCAAGTGGAGTTAATTACCTGCCAGGCCTGGGGGTGATACAGTGTGCTGAACCTACTTCTGTTATCTCTACAGTCCAGATACGGGAAAACCTATCTGATTTAACATCAACAACATCACTTCCGGTTCTGGTGTCAAGGCTGACATCACTTCCGGTTGCCATCATCTCACAACTCAAGTCAGTTCAGTTTGGAAATCAACCAGAGCACATATTTGTTATGCAGTGATCCCTCCTCAATCGCGGGGGTTGCGTTCCAGAACCCCCCCGCGAAAGGTGAAAATCTGCGAAGTAAAAACCATATGTTTGTATGCTTATTTTTATATTGTTATGCTTGGGTCACAGATTTGCACAGAAATACAGGAGGTTGTAGAGAGACAGGAGCTTTATTCAAACACTGCAAACAAACATTTGTCTCTTTTTCAAAAGTTTAAACTGTGCTCCATGTCAAGACAGAGATGACAGATCTGTCTCACAATTAAAAGAATGCAAACATATCTTCCTCTTCAAAGGACTGTGCGTCAGGAGCAGAGAATGTCAGAGAGAGAGAGAAAAGCAAACAATCAAAAACCGATTGGTGCTGTTCAAGCTTTTAAGTATGCAAAGCACCGTGCGGGAAGCATATCACTTGACAACGCAGCCTAAGTAAGCCCAACAAGGAAGGGAGCAATGTGAAGGTAGTCTTTTAGCATTTTTTAGACGAGCGTCTGTATCCTCTAGGGGCGCGAACAGCCACCCTGCTCAAACCCCATCCGTCAGGAGTAGAGAATGTCAGAGAGAGAGAGAGAGAAAAGCAAACAATCAAAAATCAATAGGTGCTGTTTGGGCTTTTAAGTATGTGAAGCACCATGTGGGAAGCATATCGCACAACAAAGCAGCCACAAGTAAGCCCAGCAAGGAAGGGAGAAATGTGAAGGTAGTCTTTCAGCGTTTTTTGAGGAGTGTCCGTATCCTCTAGGGGTGCGAACAGCCCCCCTGCTCACAATATATTTGAGGAGTTTTATTTAATACGTAATACATGCTCTGATTGGGTAGCTTCTCAGCCATCTGCCAATAGCGTCCCTTGTATGAAATCAACTGGTCAAACCAACTGAGGAAGCATGTACCAGAAATTAAAAGGCCCATTGTCCACTGAAACTCATGAACCAGCGAAAAATCTGCGATATATATTTGAATATGTTTACATATAAAATCCGTGATAGAATGAAGCTGCAAAAGTCGAAGCGCGATATAGCAAGGGATTACTGTATCATTACCCTTTTGCAGCCAGGGACAATATACGGGTGGCTGGCCCACACCATTTTTCATTTGTTGAGATTTTTTCACTATATATGTATATATATGAACACTCATGGTACCTAAAAAATTTAGTCAGGTCACTCCACACTTGGTCACTGCCATTGAAGCCAAGATAATGGAAAATGATCCTCAAGAATAATGCAAAATTTGATTAAAATTCCAGGTTGTGAAAAAACATCTTTCAGTCTATGGTGAGGAATGAATACATGGTAACTTTTAAGGAAGCAAAGTGCAACAGTGTGGAATTTGTTAAAAAGCTGTAGCACTCAAGGCATCTCTCATGAAGAGAATGGGTGGAGTTTTTACTCATATTAAACAGCATCAGATGGGAACAATCTGTGTACGTATAATTACAACAGCGCAGGTGAGCAGAGAGCTGAGGAGACTTCGTGCCAGCAAAGCAGCGGGTCCAGATGGAGTATCGCCACGACTGCTGAAGGCCTGTGCGTTGGAACTGGGGAGTCCTCTACAGCGCATCTTCAACCTGAGCCTGGAACAGGGGAGAGTCCCGAGCCTTTGGAAAACATCTTGCATCACCCCAGTCCCAAAGGTATCACGTCCTAGTGAGCTGAATGACTTCCGGCCTGTTGCTCTGACATCACATGTGATGAAGACCATGGAGAGGCTGCTGCTTCACCACCTGAGGCCACAGGTCCGCCATGCCCTCGACCCTCTGCAGTTTGCATATCAGGAGAAGGTGGAAGCGGAGGATGCCATCATCTATATGCTACACCGATCCCTCTCCCACTTGGACAGAGGCAGTGGTGCTGTAAGAATTATGTTTCTAGACTTCTCTAGCACCTTCAACACAATCCAACCTCTGCTCCTTAGGGACAAGCTGACAGAGATGGGAGTAGATTCATACCTGGCGGCATGCATTGTGGACTATCTTAAAGACAGACCGTATGTGCGTCTTGGGAACTGCACTTCTGACATTGTGCCACAGGGGACTGTACTTTCTCCGGTCCTGTTCAGCCTATATACATCGGACATCCAATGCAACTCGGAGTCCTGCCATGTGCAAAAGTTCGCTGACGACAGTGCTATCGTGGGCTGCATCAGGAGTGGGCAGGAGGAGGACTATAGGGACCTAATCAATGACTTTGTTAAATGGTGCGACTCAAACCACCTACACCTGAACACCAGCAAAATCAAGGAGCTGGTGGTGGATTTTAGGAGGCCCAGACCCCTCATGGACCCCGTGATCATCAGAGGTGACTGTGTGCAGATGGTGCAGACCTATAAATACCTGGGAGTGCAGCTGGATGATAAATTAGACTGGACTGCCAATACTGATGCTCTGTGTAAGAAAGGACAGAGCCGGTTATACTTCCTTAGAAGGCTGGCGTCCTTCAACATCTGCAATAAGATGCTGCAGATGTTCTATCAGACAGTTGTGGCGAGCGCCCTCTTCTATGCAGTGGTGTGCTGGGGAGGCAGCATAAAGAAAAGGGACGTCTCACGCCTGGAAAGACTGGTGAGGAAGGCAGGCTCTGTTGTAGGCATGGAGCTGGACAGTTTGACATCTGTGGCAGAGCGACGGGCGCTAGGTAAGGCTCCTATCAATTATGGAGAACCCACTGCATCCACTAAACAGTGTCATCTCCAGACAGAAGAGCAGCTTCAGCGACAGACTGCTGTCACTGTCCTGCTCCACTGACAGACTGAGAAGATCATTCCTCCCCCAAACTATGCGACTCTTCAATTCCACCCGGGGGGGGGGGTTAACGTTAAAACTATCTATCTATCTATCTATCTATCTATCTATCTATCTATCTATCTATCTATCTATCTATCTATCTATCTATCTATCTATCTATCTATCTATCTATCTATCTATCTATCCATCCATCCATTTTCCAACCCGCTGAATCCAAACAGGGTCACGGGGGTCTGCTGGAGCCAATCCCAGCCAACACAGGGCACAAGGCAGGGAACCAATCCCGGGCAGGGCGCCAACCCACCGCAGGACACACACAAACACACCCACACACCAAGCACACACTAGGGCCAATTTAGAATCACCAATCCACCTAACCTGCATGTCTTTGGACTGTGGGAGGAAACCGGAGCGCCTCTATCTATCTATCTAATCAAAAAACAAATATACCAGTAGAAGAAAACTGGACTAAGGTAGTACAGAAAATAACATTCATGTTTTCATTTCATAGTGATATTTGTTAAATATTATCTATTAATGTGAAGTAATTGTTTTAATTGTAGTGAGTTTAGACATGGTTCTGCTTCATTCCTTCTAAGTGTGTATGGATATATGAAATCAGAGTTAATAAAGAAACAGTTGTGTGTTGTACTCTGGAAAGGCCACCAGATAGAGCTATCTGTGTCTTGTGATGGTGGGGTTCAAGATTATAATTGTACAAAGCAGTTTAAATTCTATATCTTGTCATGACGTACTTTTTTGCCAAGTACATATGTGCTTCACTGCATTTAGAAATAAACATTCAGGATTATCCAGGCCGCCTCTTTATTAGCATTTCTCTATATATGACCCTTTCTTAAGAGAAGCTTAAGAGAAGTGGTGAGACTGCCTTTTTTCTACTGTGCACCAAAAATTTGGAATACTTTCCATTTTCGTAGCTTGAATTTAGTTCTACTCTTAATACCCTATATATGCATATCATTCTCTTCTGTGAATTTGCAATCATTATTAATATTTACTTTTCTCTGTTTTATTTTCTGGTTCTTTTGTGGTGGAACTGATTAAAGTCCTGTGCTGCCTGTGATGTCTGAATGAAAGCAGATACCTCAACTTGTCACAAAACCCACTGCCTTGAATCCTCTAGGATGAAGACTTAGAAAACATTAAAGAACCACTTAAGAATATTTATGTTAGGCAGAATGCCCAGTGGGGCTGGGTGGTCTTTTGGTTTGGAACCCCTACAGTATTAATTTTTTACTCCATCTAACTTTTTTTTTTTTCTGTCTACCCTCGCCATCTGACCTTATGAGTGGACTGTCATTTCACAAATTAAAAAGAAGTCTATATTTTAAGGACACAATTTGTTCTAATTACAGTATTTATTTTTTATGTAAGTGTGCATTATTTATTTATCTTTTGTATACTATTTATTATTCTTATCTAAATTTAATTTGTTTTTCTTTGCATGAAACTACTTCTTTGACACATTTGTAAAGCAAACTTTTTCGTAAGAATAACGAACCTATTTTTGTTGTGGTAACATTACTAATATTATGGACTTTTAATATAAATTGTGGTATGGTTTGGTGATAGGAGGGTCCTCAGGGTGGAAATAAGCTGGTGATTATATTTTGAAGATAAAAAGATAAAAAATAAGTACATTATCTTAAAGTAATGTGAACACAGTGCAGAAAATGAGCAAAACAAATAATATTTGCTCAAGGTCTTGACCTCCTACTGGCTTGCACATGTGTTAGTTTCAACATCTGCCATCCCCATCTCCTCAACTAATCGATAACCTTCTCACTGTTCCAAAACATTTGGTATGCACACTTTTAGCTTGGCGGATCCACAAAGTCTCTTTCTAGGTCTGTTTTTGAAGCACCATCATTGGTTATATTTTCAAAACACACTTAAAAACACCTCTTCTGTCTTGCATTTGCCTATACCGGTTCTACTTTTCTGTATTGTCACCTGATCCTCTAAGTGTATTCCTATGTATATTGTTATACTTTTGCAAACACCAGGTTGATTATCACGTATTCAATGACACTGCATTTTACCTTGTCACTAAAAAATTCAATCTTTTTTTGTTTTGTGAAGTGACTTGTAATGACTTGATTGCACTTCATAAAGTAAAGATAGACTGATTGATTGGAAGAGTGGGGATTTGCTTGATAAACTGTATTAGATGAAAATTCTCTTGATTAAATGGATGATTAAGAAACTGAAAAATGGAAGTGATACAAAGCAAATCAAAATACAGTCGATAAGCACTGTGTTGTTGGCAACAAAATGTAGATACAGTATGGATGGTAACATACAACTTTTGTTTTACTGAACTTAATTCTAATAATAGATTACGTGTTTGTTCTGTAAATGCAATCCACTTAGAAAAAGTGAAAAGGAATAAGAAATAGACTGAAATGTACTGCTTTGTTTTGGTTATTTTTAGTGTTTTAATAAATAAATAAACCAAATGAGAGCAGGAACCCTTATTATTTAGTTTAGGTCCCTGAACCCTGGGATTAAAAATGTTGAAGTAAGCAAAATTCTTTTAGGAATTCAGTTAAATTTTTTCTCGTTACAGTAACAGGAATTCCACTTAAGAACTATCCATCCATCCATTTCCCAACCCGCTGAATCCGAACACAGGGTCACGGGGGTCTGCTGGAGCCAATCCCAGCCAACACAGGGCACAAGGCAGGGAACCAATCCTGGGCAGGGTGCCAACCCACCGCAGGACACACACAAACACACCCACACACCAAGCACACACTAGGGCCAATTTAGAATCGCCAATCCACCTAACCTGCATGTCTTTGGACTGTGGGAGGAAACCGGAGCGCCCGGAGGAAACCCACGCAGACACGGGGAGAACATGCAAACTCCACACAGGGAGGACCCGGGAAGCAAACCCGGGTCTCCAGGTCTCCCAACTGCGAGGCAGCAGCGCTACCCACTGCGCCACCGTGCCGCCCTGGCCGGCGAGGCGTCGTCGGGGAGCGCCTCCGACGTGACGGCCGGCAAGGGGGTCGGAACCGGCCGCGGCTCGTCCCCGCCTGCCCGCCACCCACGGAGCGTGGGACGCGGGGGGGAGGCTGGGACTCTTCCGCGGGGGGTCTTTCCACCGAAACCGCCGTCGCGTCGGCGGACCTCCCGGGGGTGGGAGGTCCCGAGACCACTTAAGAACTAATGGTTGTTATTATACAATAAAATATAATGAAACAAAACAGATATCCAACGTAAACACAAACCCTAAGACATTGTTTCACAGTGTGGGAAATAGCCCGGACACAGACAGACGGACATCTTTTAAAAGTCCAACACACATTTATTTACAAAATGAAAGTGCACGAAACCCAGTGCCGCAGCACCAATCACCACAGTCCAGGCCCTCAACAAATGCCTTTCCTTCAGACCGCCTCCTTCTCTCTCCTTCCAGACCTTGTCCTCTTCCACCCGACTTCAGCCTTGAATGAAGGGAGGTGGCCCCTTTTATAGGTCCCCGGATGTGCTCCAGGTGTGTCCTGGCAATCTTCCACCGACACGCCCCAGTGTGGCGGAAGTGCCGGCTGCATCCCCGGAAGCACTCCGGGTGTCCCTGCTCCTCTTCCCCCCCAGCACTTCCTGGTGTGGTGCTGCCAAGGCATCCGGGCGCCCCCTGGCAATGATCACGGGCCCCTACAGGGTTGAGCTTCAAAGCTTCGCACCCGTGGCCCCCAAAGCAACCAGGGCAGTCGCCCTCTCGTGGTATGGAGGAGGCGTGAGCCCATCTCTGGTCCTCTTGGGCATCCCAGCTGGGTACCACCCCCAGCCTCGTGCCACAACAGATATAAGAAATATGCTAAGCAACAAGCAATGATATGCATTTTTTGCAATCAAAACACATATTCTTACATACTGTACTGTTAGAAATCAATATAACAAAAATGTAGGTCATACTAATTTATCTGAACTTATCAATACTTACATGACAGAGCACAGATTATGGTCCCAAGATGAAGATGAACTAAATATTCCATGAAATAATAAAACATCTGTGGGAGATTGAGCTTTGAGCTACACAAATGCCTTAAATTCAGGCTGAAGACTCATTACTCTAGTCCACTCTAACTCTGGTACATATTGCATCCTTATTTCTTAATCTTTTCCACAAAAATGCAAAAGTGACCATTATTATGAACTGTTACTAATCCTCTTCTGTTGAGTTTCTTTTCTTGATATCCTGCTCTGGAACTTGATGTCACTGCTATGTTGCCAAGCAGCTACATCTCATACATTTATGTTTCATATAAGTCTCAACACACTTCCCCTACCTAGCTTGGGAAAGCTATATGATCAGATGTTGAGATATCAAAAAAGTTAAAAGGGGTCCAGTTAGTTTAATTTAGAACTGTACTGAGATGTTATTGTCCAATTCTAAAAAAAAACTTTTCACTGTTTCTCATGCATAAAATTATTTTTTTCATATTTTATTTTCTAGTTTTAAGTATAAAATATGCCATATTCTCATTGGGTCATAAAGGAAGAGTTATAGTTCTTCTGACTGAGAAGACAACAAACAAGCAGTGTACAATGTTGCAATAGACTTTTTGTTGTCCCAGTAGGTGTTAGACTGAATAATGATGTTAGAGGATCTAGAGTTGTTTTGAATCTGAAAATATCTGACAGATAAGCAAAGATTTGTTTCTAAATATAATCAGGGCATTGTCAAAACATGACCTAGTAAGGAAAGTGTATGATTATACATGGTGAAACATTGTGTTATTGAAGGATTGTGTTGGAAATGCAGTTGTTCAAGGGATGTAAACATACTGCCAACATACTGTATATATCTCCAAAGGTCCAGATATCAAGTTCCTTTCATGAGTTAAATATTATATAGGTTAGGGATTACTGGAACAAATAATTATTAAAAGCTAGCATCCGTTTTGACCATTTTCTGCTACATTTTATCTGGCCATAACTGTATCATACTTCACATATTATTCATGTTCCAGTAAAGCACAGACTCTAAATTAGTTCAGGATGAGTGTGTGTGCTAGGGTTAGGTACCACCTTCATAGACTGTTATACAGACATTTACTGTATTGAAATAATTTGGTTCACACAGTTAAAGACCCTTAGCAAATACAATTAATCCACACTAATTCAGACATATTTGAAAATGTTTTTATTTGTTTTAAAAACTTTCTGTTCACTCTGATATTTTCAGGTCATTTTCTAAAATGTTTTCATTCACAGTGAAACATTGTTTAATTGCTGCTTCCTTCCATAATATCAATGTACATGTACAGTATTTTTTACCCAGGAGTAAAGTTAGATATTGCCATTCACCCCATTGCTTTACGTCTTTCAAAAATTGTCTTTTTAAAGCATGAACATTTGGCGTCCCTAAAGAAGTTTGTAGTCTAATTAACAAAATTGTTTAAAATAGAATACTTTAAAAGAGATGTTACTTTAGCAGAATATTAATTTTAACAATAATTGTCACAGCTAATGTGAAATGAATAGATGACTGTATGTTAGCATCTTGTTTAACACTTTCCATCAAGTTGCAGTAATTGTGTTTTATTATATCCTTAATTTTTTTGGAACTGTTAACTCACATATGTTAAAAAAATGAAGCAGTTAAATAAACTGATCTTATTCAAACTAATCTGTAAGACTGCACACTTGAACTATTATACTTTTTTTTTTTTCAGTCCAGATTCTAGCTGTATAAAATAGATCACTCCATTGGGAAAAAATAAGAATTTCAGCTGGATCCAATATACAGTATTTCAAAATTGGTCCCTTGTTAAGGAAGACACATCCACTCCAACTCTGAGTGGAACCATAGATACAGAGAAGAGTATTGATAAAATAATTTCCACAATCAATTATAAACAATACTAGTCATTTAGCCCGTTACAATAACGGGCGCTAGAACAGTAGTGCATAAACATTAGTAGGAACAGTCTATATTAAATGGCAAGGGACTTTGACCTCATTCTTTTTGTTGGTCGTATTTTTCTTTCTTTCAGCCTTTCTTTTGTTGATGTTTACTTGCTGAGCTGACCATTCTTCGTGGGCTGCCGCCGTGTATTGTGTGTCTTTAATTTTCTGTGACAGTAATACTGTCTTGTACGGCTCTATTCAATAAGGGCGCGCACAAAAAGGTGAGCTTCAAAAGTGCGACCTCAATTGAGCGTGGCGAATAAAGGCGTTCGTAGATAATTTACTTCAAATGGCTCTGGAATATGTGAAGAGCAACAAAGGTGCAGATCTTTATTTACGCGCGCCTTTATTCGCTGCGCCCAATTGAGGTCGCCCTTTTTAGGCTCGCCTTTTTGTGCGTGCCCTTATTGAAGGATACCGTCTTGTACGTCTGCTGGCTTATACGTCCGTAATATACCGTTAATTTTCTCTGGCGGTAATACAGGCGTGCGCGTCGGTAATATGCCTTTAATCTCCTCTGACAGTAATACTGGCTTGTATGTGGCTGTAATATGCGTCACTGTATTGTGTACCTTTAATTTCCTCTCGCAGTAATACTGGTTTGTATTTCCGTAAAACGCCTTTAACTTTCTCTGACAGTAATATCGCGAGTCGCACTGCGCTCCGCGCATGCGCACTTCATCAGAAGACACCCACACACGGACACCTGGACGCACATAGGGATTTTATATATATAGATGAGAAAGCTATGTCAACAGCTTTGGGTGACAAAAGATGTTTATTCTATAAGCCCTTCATATTAGATGTTCTAGGGTCAAGGAAAGTATAAATTGTAGGAGGGATTACTTGCTGCTAGATATATTATATAGATATTGTGAAGTATCAACCTTCCCTTTCTCTTTCTAGAGCTGCTTCACTGATGTAGAAAACACACTTTAACAGAAGTGAAGAGAATGCAGGATCAGCTGCAGTTTTGCACAAGACTCATATCTCATGGTAATACAAATGTTTATAAGTGATTGCTTGCCTAATACAAGTAATTTCTCCCTAGACTGGGTTTTTTTTTGTCTTGCAGACAGCTCATGTAGCTTATGGCCTTGACAAGCTGCAGCTTCTCAGCTCTGAGAATGATGATTTTGAATTTTTTTAAATCCAGGAAACTTGACCCACTAGTCATCAACACCCTAGTATTCTAGTGGATATTGGACTTCCTTACAGAAAGATCCATGACAGTATGTGCTTGAACAAACATCTCTGAGCACCATCGACATGAACACTGGGGTCCCCCAGGGCTGTGTTCTGTTGTTCACTTTGATGAGTCACAACTGTCATGCCAGGCATGATTTGATTCATATCATCAAATATTATCAAACCAGTAACGGTGCACTGCACAATAACGTGCAGTGAATACACTTGACTTGAGCATTCATAGTTTTCAGACTCTTTCTCTTTATGTTTAGCATTTGTTTGCTCAGAGGTTGATGCACTTGCTGCTTCCTGGGCAGCTCTTCTTTTCTCCACCCTAGCGGCCCGCTTCTTCTCTTCTTTCGTTGCCATCTTTTCACATTAAAACTGATTAAGTCAGTGTTTGTGTTGCAATTACTCATTACATTTTCTTTAATCTTTCACTTAAGCTGGCACTTAATTTTTTAATCTGCCTCAAGAATGATTTAAGATATGAAGAGGTAGGGGAAGTGACGTCGAAAGTGGTAGGGATGAGAACGGCACCCCTACGCATGCGTCGCATGGCCGCCCATGCTAGCTGCTACCAAGAGTTGATTCTACAATAAAATAAAATAAAAAGAGGAATAACCTTGGAGGTCAATCATCACCCTGAAAGCGGATAGTAAACGTCACATAGTATATGTGTACCAAATTTCAGGTCAATAGGTCAAACAGTTTGCGAGCTACAGGTTATTTAAAATCCTGGACAGACAAACAAACAGCCACAGTAGCATATTATATACAAAGATTTGCAGACGACACAACGATGGTGGGCCTCATCACCAACAATGATGACTCAGCCTACAGAGAGAAAGTGAACCAACTTGTTGTCTGGTGTGACAACAACCACCTGTCACTGAATATCAACAAGACAAAGGAGACCATTGTTGACTTCAGGAGGAAATGCAAGACAAATAACTCCACTTATAATCCATTGCATCACTATGGAGTCAAAACAAAAGCACCAAGTTCTGGGGAGTGCACATCATGGATGACCTGACATGGAATAAAAACACCACATCCCTTTTCAAGAAAGCACAACAGCGCCCTCATTTTCTGTGATGGAGAAGGAGGGTTAACCTCCTCCTCCTATACTCACCACATTCTACAGAGGTGTGATAGAGAGCATCTTAACCAGCAGCCTCACAGTCAGGTACGGCAGCTGCACTATTTCAGATCAGAAGTCCCTCCAGATAGTGGTGAAGTGGCAGAAGAAATCATTGGAACCATCCTCCCATTTATACAAGACCTGTACTTTTCAAGCTGCCTTTCAACAGCTACTAAGATAGTCAGAGACCCCATCCACCTAGCCCATGTACTGTTCAAACTTTTATCCTCTAGCAAACACTACTGTAATATGCAGTGCAAGACTGCCAGACTCACTAGGAGTTTCTTCCCACAGGCTACCAGCTTGCTGAACGACCACTAACAACAAACAACATGCTGACCCATTAGGACTGTTAAATTCCTGAACACACACACACAGACTGTTTCAACACACATATTCAGAATCTCATATCTCCAAAAATACTGTTATGTCCGTGCATTATGTTAATGTTTTTGTCACTTTAACACTTTACAACAATTCACCAATATGTCTATTGGATTATACATATATTAAGTCTCTTTATGCTGTCTATTATGTCTATCTGTTGTTGTATAACAAGCACTTGTCTCTATGTCTGTGTTCATGCATTGAGCCTGAAGAAACGCAATTTCATTCCGCTGTGCAATCCTTGTTGCATGGTTTGAATGACAATAAAGTAAATCCAATCCAATTCAATCCAGGAAGACAGAAAAAGAGTCAAAAGTCTCTTGAAGATTATCAGTTTTTCTGTTTGCTTTCTGAAAGACTCCAAAACAATTTCTACAAGTTAAAGAATAAAGTGTGATTAAAATGACTATTCCATGTTTTATTTGTGCATATCTGAACCTCATATATGACCATATATATAATGTCTGTTAAACACTGGCATCACAACATGTCACTTCTTCATGTGACTGCTGCATAAGCTGGTGGCACAGTAAGCCTTTCATCAAAGTTTATGGATATCTTCCAAAAAATTTAGATTCTTTAAGTTAGCAGTTACACTTGGGAAAAGGTCTGGGGTTTCAGGAATCTTTCCTTTGTTTTCTAACCAAGGATTTTCACTCTTGAAATGAAGTGATGCTTGCTTTTCCAGTCCTGGTTTAGACCTTTGGCCTGTTGTTAGAATACTTTTTGCAGTCTCCTTTTGGTCAGTTCTGTTTCCTTGTCCATTCATTTTTTTCATTTTTGGTTTCACAAATTACAAATATTATTCCAAGCAGAAATACTTTTTCTTGTGATTGTTTTAATGTAACTCTGCTTGTGGTTGACTTCAGTCATAATATCTTTATGGGCCTGCAGTAAAATTCACATATTAAACTAAACATATATAGTATGTATACAAGTACAAAAATGTAGTTTATATTGAAACAAAATAATTCTATATACTGTATACTATATTCTAATACCATAAACATATTTCCATTTCTTTAAATCACTGGGCAATAAGAACTTTTATTGATTTTTTTAAACATAATTTTTCAGTCATCAGAGAATATCATTCAGAGGGCTATTTTTTATTTCTCCTTGCAGCTTGCTAATACCTTGAATATCATAGAATAATGAACACATTAAAGCCATCCAGTTTCTAATTTGTCAAGATTCACATGTGAATGGCAAGTATTATGAATATTAATGCTGTAGATGCCTTTATTGATGAATTTCAGTTTATATTTTCAATAAACCTTACTATCCTTTCCATCACTACAGCCTACACACTTGTTGAAGTCTTACAAGCCATTATTACAAGATTTCTTAGAATAAATAAGTAAAATATAGTAAACTACTAAACCCAATGAAAGAAAGTAATGTCTAATTAACAAAATATCATGCAATATTGAGTTTAGATATCCGCTTGTTTTGTTTTAATTTATCATACATTTATCAGAGATGCAATCCATATTTTTCATAGCTTGTTTCATTTATGAATAGCTGATGTAAATGGATTTTAACTTCTGAATTAAGACTTGAATGTATTGCAATTAAAGTGGGATTTTGCCAGCTACAACATACTGAACTTTCAAATAACAAGGAGATTAGGTGGGCATTAGTTGAGTAGCTCAGATTCAATTTAAAATAATAGAAAAAAAGAACACATTCTATGTAGCTGCCAGGGCACAGACTTACCTACTGTAATTTGGAATCTGCCCCATTCATGTTAAGAGTCTTTCAGTCCTAAATATATTTATTCACTTATCAACATTTTAAACTGTTTGGAAATTTTCACACTATATTCTCTTCATTTTTTACTATTTATTTATTCTGTTTTAGACTTTAGTATGTTTTTTCCCCTTTTTATTACTGTTCTGAAGTTTGTGAAACCAAGCATTGTTGGTGTCGTTAGATCATGCTGCTGGTGTGCATTGCAATGCTACAGGATGTCACTGCTGTGCTCATGCAGCACATGCTCGAGTATGATATCACAAACACCCTTGCTGTACATAAAGTGAAAATCAAAATCTTAACACAGGTTTTGAAATTTCAGCTTGTGCTGATGTGTTGAGTTCACTGTGTGTTACAGATGCAATTGAAAGGTGAAGTTACTCTTTAATTATGGCTTTCTAGGACAGAGTAGAAAGTTTTACAGTAAAATATCTTATTTTTGATGTATTCATTTTCCAATCCATACTGACTGGAAACCATGTCCTTGCTGAAAAGAAATAGCCTAACAGCATGTCTATGCTACCACAGTACTTTACAATTAGAGCTCCTTAGTTTTAGTGATGAGCTGCTTTGGCCATATTTTTTAAGTGAAGCTCAGAAGTTGTACATTGGTCTTGTCTGATCTAAACACAGTTTCTTGAATAATTTTAAGAAGCTTAAGTGACTTTTTTCTGTGAAAAATGGTGTTCCGTTCTGCCACCCCACTTCACAGCTCAGACTTGTGGCTAACATGCAAAATGGTTGTAATAAGAAGGGAACTGTCATTTATGGCCATACTTCCTTGTATACTAATCAAATTAATTACAGTATCTTCTTGCCTAATCATAATTTTTTGGGGAACATTTTGATCATGGTTATTATTAAGTGGTGCCTTAAGCAATATTTTATTTCTTGGCTTAAGATTTTTTACTTTTGTTCCTTTGGATTTTATGAATCACGGAAAATATGGTTTAATTTTCAAATTTCCCAAATACTGTTATTTGTTTATTCTTTCATAATCATCACTATTATGGAAGACAATTATCATGGCATGTCGTTTGGGGACAGTCCATGGAAATCATGCCTTGTAGTTTACATTATGGCAACAGCGCATTAGGTTGTGGAGTGGAGCTTACTATTGTCCAAGATTATGGAAATATACTTAAAACTTCCTGTGTGATTTTCTTTGTTACTAAATTTTGGTTAAGATTTGTGCTTCTCTATTACCAACTTTCTTTTTGGTTTGTGGATTGCATTTAAGTATTTTAATTTTATTGATGTTTCAGTTCTAAATCTGCCTTTGAATTTCTAAATCTGCTTTTTGAATTTCAACTCTATTCTCTGACCTGCCTAAATCACTCTCAAGTTTTGGCATAACAGTGACAGTGCCTATCTACTCAATTTCTAGATTACATCCTTCATATATCCTTCATAGTAATTGAATAATTTCAGTTGATATTTATTGTATTCAATTTAAGTCTTTACATTTTCAGAAGCTGAAATTTTAGCAAGAATGCATAGAAATTTTATATCCAGTATACGTAAATGTAGTGTTCTGGCCACAGTTTCTTTTTTTTTTTTTTTTGTTTTGATGAAGGCAAAAGAAGTGGTGGCGCCTCCAAGAATAAAAGAAGATACTTCTGCTTTTGTTTATTTTAAATCTGATCTCTGTCCGTGAACAGTTCTTATTTTGTTCTGAGTGCTATCTGCCCTCTTCAATTCCAAAATGGATTGAGCAAGATTAAGAATGTTATTTTATGCTTTAAACCTTAGCCATATCTTTGTCTGTTTTTTTAGTACAGGAACTAAGACACTGGGCTGAATAGGGGTTCTTAGAAAAGAGATTAAGACTTTTTCTTTGTTTTTGGTTTTCTTTCTGTCCATCTGGCACACTGAGCAGCAGCTTCTGTTAGATAGTCTTTTATTTTATGATCATTGGCTGTAATCTGTTTTTTTTTCTTGTAAATCATCTCCTTCCCATTTCTATATATATATTTAAAATCCAACATCTGTCTGTCTGTGTATATGTCTGTCCACTTTTCATGAGGGAACTACTTAACTGATTTAGATCTTTTTTTTTTTGCATAATTTGCTTGAACATTCTGGTTCTTAGTTCACTTGCCCTCCTCACTCACACGCCAGCCTCGGGGCATACTGTATCTTACATCCGCTTAGCTATCAAACGAGAGAACTACTTTAATGGATTTAGATCTGGCTTTTTCTAGAATTTGCTTGAACATTCTGGTTGATTTTGCCACTTCTTTCATCGCACTAAGAATCATAGTTCGCTTGCAGGAGCAGGCCGAGGAGAGGGGGAAGCGTGACATCAGGAGTAAGGCGCAGGGCCCTCCTTGCTGTCCTGTTTCACTTCTTCGCGGGCAAAGCCACAGGGGACAGCTAGTTCATTATAAACTAGCCACCTCACTTGAAGTTTTGTTTCTATCTAGTTACTCATCCACTGAATTCCTCCATCCATCCATCCATTTTCCAACCCGCTAAATCCGAACACAGGGTCACAGGGGTCTGCTGGAGCCAATCCCAGCCAACACAGGGCACAAGGCAGGAACCAATCCTGGGCAGGGTGCCAACCCACCGCAGGACCACTGAATTCCTGGTACCCCAAATTCCTGGTTTGCTTGTGTGTTATTTTATTTGAGTCACTGGTAAAAAAGTGTATCTATTTTTAATAATATTTACAAAATACTATACTGTAATGCTTACTTTGTTGTTTAGTCTCCTTCTAATTTATTTGCAATAATAAACAAATAATTTTCATGTCATATCTTAGGCTTTAAATGTATGTATGCATGTATATATGTATGTATTTATTTTGCTCACATGTCAATAAATATAAAACCAAGTACTGAATTAGCTTTACTTTAATTATACATACTGCAGACTTATATCTAGCTATGCAGCAGCAAGATAATGTATTCGATCTTTCTTTTCTGATTTCCGTCTTAGTGTTCAATTATGGTGCTTACATTGCTTATAGTGTCTCAAGTTTTTTGCTATTTTACAATACCATAATATGTTATATTACTTATATTTATACTATATAATATTTTTTCCCTTTTCACATTTCAATGATTTCTCTCCCCAATGAATGGTTTATTAATGTATTAGCCATATAAACAGCAACACAAAAAGTATAGGAAGTATAGGAATATGTCTAGGAATTTTAACTGCATTAATAATTCCTTGCTTATTTGAGTAGCTAAAAAATCATGCTCAATGCTTTGAAAGATGTGAGAAAATTCAAGTTGAATTGATCTTTGAATGTGTGCAGAATTCTGTCTTTAAAATATATGAATTTGTGTGACATTTTGAAAAGAAATATAAATCAATGACCTGATGTTGTAAATTAAAATATTTGAGATTATTAAGAAAGTTGGATTTCCTGTCTTACTTTAATGTTGTTACTTGATTTATTATTTAAGTATATATACTATTATTATGGATCTGTCTTAGTCCTAGCTGCATCCATTTTATTAGTAAGGGGCTAAGCATCCAAGCATCCTTATTAACTCACTGGATGCCTGCCCTTGTGGTATGCAATAGTATGTACTGTACATAGTCTAAAGTTTATAATTTGAACTCTACCTACTGGAATTTTTCTGCCAATTTCACTGTTCATATCTTTTGATATGGCACCATTGCAATAAATTCTTCTGCATCACCATCTATTAAAAAGCAAGATCTACCACTCCACAGTTGCTACTCTTTAGTCATAAAGACACTTGATGGAGTTCTCCTGTCACTTGTATACACTGTACATCATGAGCAGTTCAAATCCTACTGTCAACTACTTGTCAACCTGCTAGTAGCCCCTTGGTAGGAAAGACCTGGAGACCATTCTGAATTTAAAAGGCCATATGGGTGACTGCAATGGCACATAAGGCAGAGCAAGCTGTTGAGCCATCAGTTTTAAAGAAACAAAATACAACTTGACCCTATAGCAATGGTGCAAGGAAATAAAAAAAAAGGTTTGCATAATTTTATTGTTTTGTTTATGCTTCTGTAATTCATAGTTTACTAATTATTACTGCTTGTGAAGTCACTAGATGAAGCAAATTGTTAAGCATTGCAACATACATCACAATACAGTACAACTTATCGAACAATTCTTGCCACAGTGTTTTGAATGAACTAAAAGCTGCATAAAGAACAATTTGAACAGCCAGTGAACACTTCACTGAAGTAGTCAATCCTACTAGAAATAAGTGTATGAATTAATTTCTCAGTATCCTGCATATTTACAAAATGTCTTAATCTTCAAACATTTTTAAGATGATAAAAACATGTTTTAGATAGTTTTGTAGTGTGTGTTTTAAATGACATGCTAGAGTCAAAGGTTAACACCTAAATTGTATGCTGATTCAGTTAAACTAATGGTGAGTTAAAGTGTGAATGAATTTTGTTGCAATCAGCATCATTTCCTCTAATAACCAACATTTTTTTGTCTTCAGGGACTAGTAGTTCTCATCCCTGTGCTCCTTTAACTCACTGACACAGTTAGGTACATCATCAGATAAACTTCATTTGGTATAAAAGAAAAATATTATTAGATATCATCTGTATAGGAGTAAAGATTAATATTATGTTTTCAAGTGTTACTTCCCAATAGAAGCATGTAAAGTGAAACGAAAACAGTAAAGATCCCAGTGTTGAGTTCTGTGGAACACCATAATTAACTTCTGAGTATAATAATGAAGTACTGTCAAGATATTTCTGTGTGTACTGGTATCAATTTGATAAATAAGAACTATACCAGGCAAGCACAGGGGCTGTGATCTCAGTGTCAGTTTCCAGCCTGTGGAGTAAAATGAAATAGCCACTTTTATCAAATTCTATGCTCATATCTAAGAACATAATTACTGTGGAATTTCCTTCATCAAACAATATCAGAATATCATTTACAATATGTGTTAATGTTGTTTCTGTACTGTGACCAGTGTGAAGGCCAGACTGGCATTTATTAAATAAATTGTGATGCATAAGGTGAGACTGATGCTGTGTGGTGACTATTTTTGGAAGTATTTTAGAGAGAAATGGTAAACTTTAAACGTGTCTGTAATTATTAAGAGTATGTGGACTTAGCTCTGGATTTTTAAGTAACAATCTGATAACTAACACTTCTAGCGCATCATTAACTGCGCCATTAAGTAATTAAAAACTATTGATAATGCTCAGAATGGGAGCTGCCAGAACATTTATTGAGCTTTTTACTAGTTTAGTTGGGACAGGATCTAAGGAAAAGAAAGTAGGTTTAATTTTAGAAATTAAAATTATGACTTCCTGTACTTTACCAAATTAAAATTACTAAAGTGATGTGTGCAAAATGGGACAAGGCTTGCTAATCTAGTATTAAGTTTGCAAGGTGACGCTGAAACTGATATCTTACATTGTTGATATTCCCATTAAAGAAGTTCATAAAGATTGCACTGCTAATGTCTGTAGGTATTTTCCATTGTAGTTTAGAAATTCCATTTGTTAGATTAATCAGGGGTGGCACAGTGGGTAGCGCTGCTGCCTCGCAGTAAGGAGACCCGGGTTCACTTTCTGGGTCCTCCCTGTGTGGAGTTTGCATGTTCTCCCTGTGTCTGCGTTGATTTCCTCTGGATACTCTGGTTTCCTCCCACAGTCCAAAGGCATGCAGGTTAGGTGCATTGACGATTCTAAATTGTGCTGGGTGTGTGTGTCCTGTGGTGGGCTGGTGCCCTGCCCGAGGTTTGATTCCTGCCTTGCGCCCAGTGTTGGCTGGGATTGGCCTCCTCGACCAGTATCTCTTGATTTATGAAGGAATGTATAACTGTGTTTGTTGATGTCTCGGCTAAGGGAACAATGTCAGATTCACTATGTAAATGAAATAAAATAAATTGCCATGGAGTATGTATAGGTGCATCAGGAATTATGAGTGTCAGAGAGTTTTAGTCTTAGTCTAATGCTAAGAACTACCATATTATGCCCTTCATATGTTCAGAATTTTTTTTTGCCATTCTCAGGAATGTTCAAACATCTGCATAACTCTCACTTGTGGTTAAGCAAGAGTAATTACAGGACAATGAAGATTCCTTTTAACTTTTTTACATATTGTACTGCTAGATGATTTTACAACATTCATTATTCCATCATTAAGAGAAATTTTTTATTTTCTGTTTTTCAATGCCTTTGGATGTGTTCACTACCATTTGAAGTTTGTTTTTGACCAAAAGTTTTAGAAAATATAACTCCATGTCAGTCAGCTAAGACATATTAAGGTTCATTTGCTTCGTATTTATATAGGGTGCTAACCATGGCTCAGTGCTCAGTTAAAAAGTCTTTCATTTTTTTACTTTCTATACATTTTTCTAAGCCTCACAATATCTCATTTTCTGACTGTGAATTTGCAGCACCTCAGAATTGTCAAAACCAGCCCAAGAGTTCATTCCTGTCAGGATTATTTAAAATAATTTTCTGAAAAAAATAGTTCATTTTAAGGAAACCTTTCCCAAAATATGTGTATTTTTCTTTCTGAAATGTGAGAATTGCTTTAAAGCTCTGCAGCACCTCTAGATTTATTATTAGTGGTAAAGTGGATAGACTGGGCATCTGTAAAGATGATTAGATGGCCTGGAGGGCTAACATTAAGACTGTAAATAGAAGAGGCCAAAGATCAAATCCTGCAGGATCTTTGAGTTCTCCAATCAATCCGGAACAAATTAGTAACAGTAACACAGGTATGAGTGAAACCAATCATGGAGCTTGACCCAGGAGGCTGAAGTGAGGAGAAAGAAGGTGCAAAAGGATGTTACACTCACCAGTGCCAAGACGGATTTAATATCTCTGATGACAAACAGCATCAAGGGCATCTTGTTAATGGTAGTGATTATCTCTTTCTGACCTGTAGGATGGTTATCTCTTTAAGTTGTTTGCTGGTCTAAGGATATCAAAATTTTTCAGGAAAAATGCTCACTTTATATCTGCAGAGAAATATAGCTATGAGAACCAAAGAAAGCTTTTTATTGGAAAGTAATGAACATTTAAAAGTCATCTTAAGAAAATATCTTACAGTCTTCATCTCATTTTGTGCTGGACAATGCATTCATCTTATTTTTATTTTTGTTTGATGAATTGCATTTTTGTGAGCCAGGGTTTGCCTTTAAATCTTTTATACTAATATTTAATTTTTGACTTAAATCCTTCTTGGTGCCTGTTTTAGAATATCAAGTCAGGTACATAGAAAAAAGAAACACCGATTGTTATCTTTCTGATTTTTTATGACAGCAATGTGCTGTGTTTTATTTACTATAAGTTTACTACATTTTATTAACTTCCCCTACTAACATAATGTTAAATAATTATACAGTGGAATGTGTGACTGTCTTTTCCATAATTAGAGTAAGTGAATGCAAAATCAGATTAGCATTTATGGTGGAATTAGCTTGAAAAAAATGCATATTCACTAATATTTATAAGCATTAAGATTAAGTAGCAATAATATTTTCAAAATTTCTATCTTTATTTTATGCTTATTAAACATAAAAGGATGCAGACTTTTGTTCAATTTCTAAAACTTCCAGATTAATTTGTTTAAACTAATACAGACTGAAATGGTGGTACGCTGTTTAGCAATATTGTATTACAACTCCTACAAATACCTACTCAGTCCTGGCCTGTGTGGATATTGCACATTCTCCACATGTCTGCATGGGTTTTTCATCCACATCAGAAAGAGGTGCAGGTTAACTGGTGGCTCTAGTGTTTAGATGTGTGTGAATGTGCTCTGTGATGGATTCCTTCCTGTCTTACACACAAGTTTGTTTGTTTATGCTATGGCCCTTGTAGCCATGAATTGAATTTAGCATGTACAATGGATGGTAAATAAACTAATATAGATCAGGATCAATAAGAGGTAGGTTTGCCTTGATGTTCCAGTTAGATATGTACAAATGTAAAGAAATTAGGAAACCTATTTTCAGCCACACTTCTCTGGGATGCAGGGTGCTGATGTCCATTCTGGCAGCATTCACTGAAGGTAGAAGTCATCTCTGGACAACATGCTCACACACACATACACACACAGACACTGTATAATGTTTAAATTTGAGGTGTGGGAGAAAGTAAGAGAACCCATAGAAACCCCATACAGGAAAACAGAAGAGTACATACAGGGAACAGGTCAAGAATTTAACTTAAGGTTCTGCTTTTGCATTTGCAACATTAGAAGACAATTGAAGGTACTCATTTTTTGCATATACTTGCTTTTAATAAATAATAATGTGAAAGTAATCTCTGCTCTGGGTTTTATCAATATGAGAAATGTTCTATATTGATTATACACCAAGTTCCTATGTTGCATATGAGTATGTTTCCATCTCATTTACAATAATGTTCATTGCTTAAATCACATGCAAAAGGAAATGCTTCAAACCACAGATTCAGTCCATTAATGTGCATTCTGTATAATAAACAATACATTTTGATGTATGAAATCATAAATAACAACCTTGTCAAAAAGATAAAGGAGATTTTTTCCCAACAGGATCAATGATACAGTCTATGATGTGGCTACTCAGAATTAATAGTGTCTCTAACTCATAGCCCCCTTTCCCTCAATTTAATTAATCATAAGAGCACAATCAATCAGATCTGTTGAATTCCAATAAGCAATGTATTTCAAAAGAAGAAGAACAAAAACATTATGTGACAAGGACACAGCCTGATGTAAAGAAAGCTAAATTATACAGCAACAGATGTTAAGAAATGACAAAATAACACAAACAGGGATAGAGCTTTTCTGAGCTGCTAGATTAAAATTGATGACATTTACTTGAATAGAAAGCAATGGAAAAATATTTAGATCTACATGTGAAAATCTGTTTTACAGTGAATAATGATTTAGGTATCTGCTCCATACCTGAAGCTGAAAAATGTGTTTGTGGTGCACGTTGATCTGTTGCACATTACTTCTTTCAAAGGGGGTTTACTTTTCTTTTTTTCAAATCTATTTTCAGAAATGGGTGGCACGTCCCATGGAGTCTGCATCTTGAATTGAAACCCCGCACCCAGACATTGTACATGTGGAGTTCACATGTTCTCCCAGTATCCATGTGGGTTTAACCAAAATACTGCGGTTTCATCCTACGTTCCCAAAGACGTACATGTCAGGTTTTATGTAATGTTCTCCCAGTATCCAATTCACTATATATTTAATGTTACTTTCAATAATTAGTACTTTTCTAAAGATCCAGTTTCTTTTTTTAGTTTTTGCTTGCTAATAAGAACAAATTACAACATAAATAATGAGTATTCCTTAATGAAATTTCAGAGTTAATATACAGTATATGGTATCAAACCTATGACATGCAAAAACAAGGCAGGACATCTTCACTAAACTTGTGTGCTCCTAACTGTCTTATACTAAGAAATGACTGATAAATCTGAAGTGTGGAATATTGTAATTTGTAATACATCTGCCCGTGACTCTACGAAAATTGGCATTACCTGCCTCAGTCACATAAATATAGTTCAGTGCTAGAAAATGGATGACAATGAGATGTTGTCATAATAGCCATGGTGACACAATGATTCAGTTTTTTATTTAGTCACAGTTAAGGTTCTGTGATTTGATCCATTTCTGTGCCGTGTTTGTATGTTTTCCTTTCTTGTTCACATGACCCTCCTTCAAATGCTCTGATGTCTTTTTACAGTCCACAAACATACCCTTTAGTCACTTGGTGTGTCTAAAATAGGCTAGTGTAAGGAAGAGTGGTTGGAATGGATGTGTACTGTTATAAATTAGTGTTCCTGTCTTGCACTCCCTCCTACCTGGATAAGTGCTGGTTTCTTGTGATTGTGTAATCTGAATCCAGAAAAAAAAATCAATTCAGAATTAAGTGCTGGTGAATAAAAGAGATTCTGATTCAAAAACTAACTTGATGTACAGTATTTGTACACTTCCATATGATAAGACATTTAAGGTTGGAAATAATACTATTAGAGGAGGTACCTAACATCCATCCATTCATTATATGCAGCAGTTTATTATCATTAAGGCTTATGGGAAGACAGAATGTTATTCTTGTAGTGGTGATATTTTACTTGTAGTGGTGATATTTGTAACTTTTTCCTATCTCTTTTGCTCTGTTTATTGTAATTCTTGTGATTGCTTGTTTAGGCTATGGCCCATTTAGCCATAAATTGGATTTATCATGATCAATGGATGGATAAGTAAACTAACAGAGATCAGGAGCAATAAGAAGTAGGTGTGCCCTGATGTTTCAATTAAGTTTCCTAATTTATTTGCATTTGTACATCTCTATTTCCAACCACACTTCGCTGGGTTGCAGGGTGTAATGTTCTGTCTGCCTTCAAGTAAAATAATTCAGAAGTCTTTGTGTTTAAGGAGATGGAATTCCAAGGAAAGTTCTAATATTGACGTGATTCAGGTTTGTGGCAATTGAACTTTCGTTGCACCTTCAAGATGCAAAACATACTCTGCACTGAAAGACTTGTTTTGATTAGAGTATGGCATGGATTTTGTAGCATTTGTAGCAATGCAGATGATGGATTTGTTGTAATTTGCGTAATTGTTTGTCAGCTTTTATAAATGTATGCTTTATCAATATGCCTGTATATTTTTAAACTGATTTTTTGTGTGATTTTTGGGAGCAGACTCAAAGTGAATTGTTGGTAACAGGCCCTTTTATTATTACACTGATGAGCCAAAACATTATGACCACTCCAGCATGAAGTAAATATCGCCAACATAACAGTGGCACATATCAAGGTCAGGTATATATTAGATAGTAAATTGACATTGTATACCAATAGTCAATCTGTTGAATGCAAAAGATATGAAAAGGTGTAAAAACCTGAGTGACTTTGATAAGGGCTAAATCAATATGTCCAGATGAATGGGTAAGAGCAAAAATCCTTGGCCTATGGGGTGCAAGCAGGGTGTTTGGTTTCTATGACTCATTGATGTAGGAGGTCAATAAAGGCTGTCCTGCATGCTACAAAACACAGATCATTTTAATGATGGTTGCGGGAATAACCTGTCACAACACACAGCACATGTAAACCTGCTGTGAAACGGACTGTGTAGTGGCAAACCAGTCAGAGTGCCCATATTAAACCATTGTCCACCATTGAAAGCACCTGCAATGGACAAGCAACTTTTAGAACTGGACCTTAGATCAATGAAAAATTGTCTTTTGGTCTAAAGTTGTATCGTTTTGTTGGCCGTGTGAGCGTACATCATTTACTGATGAAGAAAAACACCAGGAAACACTGTGGGAGGAATACAAGCCAGTAGAGGGAGAGTGATGCTTTAGGGAGTGTTCTGCTGGGAAACCCTGGGTCTGGGCATTCATGTGGATGCTAACGTGATGCCTACCACCTACATGAACATTATTGCAGTCCAGGTACACCCCATCATGGCAAACATATCTCCTGATGGGATGTTTCCTACTGCACTTTTTGTTCAGGAATGGTATAAGGATCATTACAAAGGATTCCACAGATCTCAATCTAATCATGTATCTGGTGACTACACCTCACAAGTAATGCTGCTAATGTCTGGGTGCCTGATACCAGAGGACCACGAGAGAAGTTTTGTAGTCTCCATTTCTTGGAGGATAGAGGCTGTTTTCATGGCTCATGAAGGAGCAACAGCATATTAGGCAGGTGGTCATAATGTTTTGGCTCATCATTGTATGCATTTACCTTTTGCCGCGTTAGTGGTGGGTCTGATCTTATTGTTGATTTGAGATTTTATTGGTTTAGGGAGACATAGATCTTGATAGCATAAACCGCCAGAAGGGAGTCAACCCTTTCCATAGCAGGTTATGCATACACTCACTCATACTGCAGCGTGTCATCAGTTAACATAATACTGTATGCATGTTTTTAGGATTTGAAGGTAAACTAGAATATCAAGTACAACCATCCTGTCCCTGTTTAGATCATGTTCAACATCATACTTAATGTTAACCAACATTACAAAAAAGTATACTTATTTTACAAAAACAGGGGCCACATGAATAACACCATGTGTAGAACTCACACTAAAACATGGCGTACGGACAAAAGTGGAAATGTGCGTATGCAAAAAAAAATTCAGATGCAGAAAACCGTGCATAAGCCAACTTCCACGCACTTCAGCTCCATAAATCCCGGCCAGTGTGAAAAGTAACCAGTCCCAGTAAGCATACATTGCGAGGCAGGACCAATCCCTGAACAGGGAACCAGCTCATTGCTACCGCTGCGCCACCGCACCCACACGTTTAATTATCAACAGTATACATTATTTAAATGAAGTTAAAAATATATCTATATAATGTAATATACATACTTTAAGGCATTTCAACTTAAAAATGATATCAAGAGCTCCAAGGAGATAGCTCTTGTAAATCTAAATCGACTAGAAGCCAGTCGTTATCATCTGTAAATATGTGCTCTCTTTTATTGAAATGAATTGAATTCCTTTATTATTATTATATGGTACAATGAGATTCAATATGCAAATCCTCCATAAACTTTAAATAACAATAATAATACTAATATTACTACTACTACTACTAATAATAATAATATGACAAAAAAAAGTGAAAAATGTACAATATACATGTATATATAGCGCAGATGGTGCAAATGGTTCATAAAGGGGTCCAGGTTGTGCAATATTACAACTGTAGTGAAAGTTTACAGTGAGGTAATTGTAATTCTAAGTACAAACAGTTCTACCAGGAGCACTTGATGGACTGATTGAGTGCGTTTATAGCTGTTGGGATGAAACAGTTTCTGAACCATGAGGTCCGTGCAGGAAAGGCTCTGAAACGTTTGCCAAATGGCAAGTTCAAATAGACAGTGTGCATGGCTGATGCAGCGTGTGCTAGATGCTGTATCCCGATAATCCTCTGTGCTCTCGACACAGCCCACCGTAGAGCTTTCCAATTAGCTGCTGTACAGCTGTGTTTCCACAGTCAGATATAGTGGGTTAAAATACTCTGACTGGTGTACTGAGAGTAACAACGTACAAGCATCTATGATATTTAGAATAGTTTGGCCATTCTGTGGACCATTATATTGTTACAGGATGATTACAGTCAGATGTCTTAAATTTATAAACAATATGCAGTTAGTTTCAGTGTATTTGATAAAGGTGCGTCAGGGATATAAATCTCAAAATGAATGAGAAACCACACAGGAACAGTAGCACTGTTTTGATGCTGGGTGCCACCAGTTTGCAAAACCGAGTGAAAACTTGTGTACACACAGGGTAAGGCTGGCGTGAGAATGTGTGTGGCTTTGCGCCAAGTTTAGTTTTTGTACATCTCGAAGTCAGTGTGGAAATGGGCATATGCAACATTTTTGTGTGCACGCACTGTTCATACACGAGGCTCCAGGTGCTGTAACAGAAAACAAAATCTTGAATATGAACTGATAGCGGCTATATTGGCTTACTTGGAACAAAACACAATATTCTTCTGTCCTCACCAACAGTAACACTGTGTATCTACAAAAATAGGTACCTACTACAAATAACCATTTAGGCAAACAACTTTTTATTTATTATTTACTTTGTGGTTAAGTAGAAATGCTTCATATAAAGAATCCAGTGAGACTTTTATGTAGAAAGCTTCCACAGGTTCTCTTTCAATCTGTTTCAACTTCAAGTAAACCTAGCACATACAGTGTAGTACAGACTGTCATTATCCATGTTTTGCTATGACTGGAACACAAATCTTAGACTAAAAGCCAAAGCTAGACGCTCCCATTGCCAGCTATAAAGTCTTAGTTTGCCTGATGAGGTCCTTCCACAGAATGCAACTTTGTGCCTTATCTGATAAGATGATCAATCACAGACCAAGTAACACCCAGGAACATCTTATGAAGGCATGAGCTGGGCACTCAAGTTCTGAACAAAGGAACATAAATCAAGCATGAGTAACACAGATGAACAGAACTTTGCACAAGTGGTCAACCAAGAGGACGGGCCCAAGAAGGCAATGGCAATACCTTTATTCCTTCCTGTAAAAGCTCTTGTAACACCCTAATTCATTGCTTCCCTTTATCAGCTCACTGCTTGACCTGGCTGTAACGTCTGCTCTATAGCAGAGACCCCAGTGCTTAGGATTTGGCTGTGACAAAGGTTAAACCACCAGGAATTCTGCTGTGATGGGGTTCAGTTTAACTGAAGTGGAGAAATGCTTGCTACAGGCCAAAACAAACAGTGCAGTGGGACCAGACAGCATATCAGGTCGACTCTTAAAGTCTTGCTTTAAGAAGCTCTCTCCAGTTTTTCATTTGCTTTCTAACTGGTGGTTTCTGACCTGTGGTATTGTACCTGATCTGTGGAAACAATCAATCATTATCCCTGTATCTAAGGTTTCTAGGCCAAGCTGTTTAAATGATTACAGAAATGAAATGCTTTGAACATTTGGTGAAAAACATTTGATTTGATTTAATGACAGAGACAAAGTCTTTTCAAAACAACAATCAATTTTCTTATTGTGCAAACAGAAGTGTGGAAGATGCTCTGCTTGTTATCTTACATCAAATCTATACCTTTCTTGATCAGCCTGGTTCATATGTCAGAGCACTATTTTTGGATTTTTCTTCAGCGTTCAATACCATACAGCCTCATATACTGATTGGGAAATTGAACAGTATGAATGTAAACCCATTTATTACACTATGGATTCAGAACTTTCTTTTAAATCATTCACAGACAGTTAAAGTACAGTCATTCATTCAAACACAGGAAGTCCGCAGGGGTGTGTCTTATTACCATTACTGTTTACTCTGTACACAAGTGACCTGAGACAGAACAATGACCACTGCTCCATTATCAAGTATGCTGATGACACCATGCTCATAGGACGCATATCTGGGGAGGATGAAAGCCACTATCTAAATCAAATGGACTGTATGGTAAACTGGTGCAATAAAAACTCTCTCACTCTGAAAAAAGACCAAAAAATGATATTTGATTTTAAGAGACAGAAATCTGTATGTTCACCCATTGTAGTTCTGGGAGAGGAGGTTGAAATAGTGACTGCATATAAATACTTAGGAACTAACCTAGATAAAAATCTTAACTGGAATACAAATACAAAAAAATTATTCTCTAAATGCAACCAGCACTTATTTCTCCTCCATAAACTCAAACTATTTAAAGCAGACAAGGACCTCATGTTGTCCTTTTATCGCAGTACTGTATGATCCAGTCTGTGATCACTTTCAGTTTCATTGCCTGGTTTAATAGTCTGACAAACCAAAACTCAAAAAGCTCCAGCAGATTACGAAGTATGCAGCTAAAGTTATTGGGACTGATGTAGATGATTTGACTAGTGTGTGTCAGAGGGCAATGTTAAAGAAACTGGAAATCATCTCAACTGATGACAGACATCCATTACATGTAGAACTAAACTTCAGTAAATCAGGAAGGATAGTCACTTTGAAAACCCACACAAATCGCTCCAGAAACTCCTTTCTTCCTAGTGTCATATGACTTTTCAATAAGAAATATCGGAGATAATGATTACGGTTTTGATATATATCCTGTAACCTTTTTTTTTGGTGTAAATACAGTATGTATTATTTAACTGCCTTACCTTAAACTTTCTTGTTTCTATTTGTCTGTTTTATTTCATTCTGTCTGTTATTAGATGCAAATGAGAAGGCAAATTTCATGTTTTCTTGTGTAAACATGACTAAATAAAGAAACCTTAAAGCAATCTCTTCTACTGCAAAAGAGTAACTGGAGCTGGACTGGAAAAAATGGAATAATGTCTCTGTCATAGAGCAGAGGAAGACCGTATATGTCAAAACCAGGTGTAACTATGCTATTAACTAAGGGCACTGAGTGTGTAAAAACTGCAGTACCACCCACAACCAGAATGTGCAACCAAAGGTGAAGAAGGAAACAAACCACTGAACAAAGAAAGAAAGCACGTTGAAAATAATTCCATGTATCTAGAGAAAACCAACCAGGAAAGGAACAAAGTGTTGCTTACACCAGAGCTATAAATACATCTACTTTGAACTATTAATTTTAACGTAGTAGTTAAGTCAAAACCAGCTAATGTATTGTAGAATTGGAGTCATCCTTACTCCTATGAGAAAGTGCAGAGGAGGATCTCACACAAACGGACATACTGAAATTGCTGGGGAGAGGAAGGATGGTTGTTAAGCTGGGGCAGAGACTATGTGTAAGTGATTGAATACCACTTGCAGGCAATAGAAGCTTCATAACCAGCTAAAGAACTTATCCTTCTTAACCACATGAATTGAAAAATCAGATTTCATAAGTTATCTGCCTTTTTCTATAGATGAAAAAAGTTCAATTAATCTTTCCTAGTGTTGTGTTTTGTCTTGTTTATCTTTGTCAATATATATCTAAATGCACATATAACTATAAATATATGAACACTTGCATATATCCCTGTTCTGTTACCCTTATGTTATAAATAAATTGTATTATTTTGTTTACATCAACAAGCGTGTTTGGGCTATTTGTGTAAGTAAATCTATTGCCATGTCAAAAAAACAACAGAGAAAGTGAAAGTGTTAATGTAGACTTTTGGTGATTTATGAACCTTGTTTATAATTGTGCAGGTGTCTTCATATTTCTGGAGTCCCAACCAGAAAGTGAAACAGAGATAACTCATGCAACCTGCATTTAACTTGGAGTTCCTTGGGGGCATCATGTTGATTGTTTTAATTGTTTTAAGTACAAGCATTGCTGAAGATAAAACTGATATGCCCCATCCTACATCAGAACATCCAGGAAGCATGTTAATAAGTCTCTTTTATAGAAAAAAAAAACTAGATTTACAAAATAAACAGAAAACAACGGTGAGATATTTATTAAGAATGTTCAGTACAATTCAGTTCAATTGCTCCTTAAAACCACTCATCCACTTATAATCCCAGCATGCTAGAGATTATTACAAATACAGCAGAGTTATAAACAAACCCAGCTACATGCAACGAATGTACTAAGAAATACACACACTCTCAAATTACTTGGTAGTGTTTAAAAAATAACAGGCATTTTTATCAGTTTCACACATTTTTAAAAAGCAATTAAATTCAACAGCCTGGCAATTTCCAGATGCAACGCAGAAGAATAATAAGACAGAATAAAGTTTTTATGTTTGTCAACACTGTGCAATAACAAAACTTAATCTGCTATACCACAGTTTGCTACAATGCAAAAAATATTTGTCACTGGGATGAGGGAAATAATAATAATAATAAAAATCACTGTAAATTAGGCTGCTAAATTACATGCTGCCTCTTTCAGGGCTTGCTACTGTCAATTCTCTCAGTGACAACATAATTATATGATCATATCACTGAAACAGTGATTGGTGTGAGCAGGATATATATAAATATTTATTTATATATGTGTGTGTGTGTGTGTGTACAGAGATATATATGTCCTTCAGATAAATACATATTTATTCTTTAACAGTGTGGCTTTACTTATCAGGGCAATCCTATCTCTTTTCCTGAGTACAGTGTGATATCACCATGCTTAGCAGTATTTTTCATGGCTCAGAGTTTCTGATCATTCTAATCACTGAGGCCTTGATTCATCCATTTCTTCTGTCTTTAACTCAGGTCCATCCTCTCATTTTTCTTTTCATCCTCTGCTGTGCTTTATTTGGACCATTGTCTTCTAACACGATATCTTAATAGAACAGTATCTTCTACATTGCTTCTGACCTTGTGTAAAGCCACTGTCAGTAATTTTTTCTTCTGCTTCTTTATCTCTAACAAAGGCTAATATTTCTTGGCGTAATCGCTGCTAAATTGAACTTAGCCTCCTACTGGAAATTCCCTCCTATAATATCCTTGAGTTTCTAGAAACCCTCTTTGTTAATCTTATATTATTATAATTTGGAGCACAGATTAATGGCGTATATAGCTCCTGTACTTTAAATCGACAGTCCTTTCTACAACGTGTCTGCAGCCAAATTTGAGGGTTACTGTGATCTGCCGCACTATTAAAAATAAAAGTGCTAGAGTGGTTTTTCAGAGCAATTCCATAGGGGAACCAGTTTTGGTTCCCAAAGGTTCCCTCCACATGAAGGTTCGAGGAAGAACCTTTATTTAGATCCTTAACATGGTCCATACAGGAAATAACAATAATTAGATGGTGACAGATTTGTTAAATACCACTGGGTTCCTCATTTTAAAAGAACATTTGCTGCATACTATAGCACAGGCCAAGTACTGGTTTTCTTCACATGTTAGTGTCCTGCTAGGTAGCCTACCATACATTAAAGATTTTGTGTTTTTTTGACAATTTTATTTGCAAATAACCCTTCCCAGAATCATATGTTTAAGATTGTATTTGAAGATGTTTTATTTTTTTTTATTTTTTCTTCTCTTAAATAATAAAAATAACACAAAAATGTATATATACTGTATACGCTTCAGTTACATCATAACTCATCTAATTATCATCCCATTGAATAGATATTCTAAGTGCCTAATGCTTGTAGATATTTTCTGACACAAATAGAATGTGTACAAGATTAATTGCCAGGAATTTAATGAATCCTGCTTATGGTTTACAAAGCCTTAAATAATCTCGCTCCATCCTATATTTCAGAATGCCTTTCACCTTACAAATCAAATTGTAACCTTAGAGCTTCAAATGAGCGTCTGCTTATAATTCCAAGAGCTAAACTTAAAAGAAGTGGTGAGGCAGCTTTCTGCTGTTATGCACCTAAAATCTGGAATAGTTTACCGGTAGAAATTAGCCAGGCTAATACGGTGGAACACTTTAAAAAACTGCTAAAAACCCTTTATTTTAATATGACTTTCATATAGTTTCATTTTAGTGTAACCCTAATATTCTGTATATGTATTTAATTATCATTTTTATCATGGCTTCGCAATCCCCTGCTTTCTCTGCTGTTCTTTTTCCGGTTTTCTGTGGTGGCAATCTACACCACCACCACCTACATTGATGGACTTATGGCCAGATGTCCACATGACCATCATCATCAAATTCTTTCATGTGAAGCCTGAAAACCATGAGTACTGATTTAGATCATTTATGTTAGGTAGAATGCCTAGTTGGAAACCCTGCAGTTTTTGTTTTTTTCGCGAGCCCACTAACGTTTTTTGTTTTTTCTGTCCTCCCAGCAACCAGACCTTATTTTATTCTTTGTTATTTAGTGTTGCCTAATGTTATCTTTATTTTTTATAAACATTTCTTTCTTCATCTTGTAAGGCACTTTGAGCTACACCACTTGTATGAAAATGTGCTATATAAATAAATGTTGTTGTTGTTTTTGTGGAGGTAATTGAACCACTAGGGTCAAGTGACCTTAATATAATACAATTTTGAGTGTTTTGTAACAGTGTGGATGGAAAGACTAAAATTCTTAAATTTAACATTGGTAGGGCAAATCTTGAGCAGATGCAGCCAAGCCTAAGGAGGATAGACTGGGATACATTTTTAAGTGTGAAAACAGTCGAGGAGCAGTGGAACAGGTTTAAAAATGTTTTACATGTAATTCAGGACAGGTACATACCTAAATGTGAAATAACAGGAAGTTTTAAAAACTCTGTAGTGGGTTAATAGATAGTTAAAACCATTAAGAAGGATAATAGGGAGGCCTAATATATTGGAGAGGAATATTGGAGAGGAATATAGCAGATAAGGTGAAAGATGACCCGAAGAGATTTCAGTATTTTAGTAGTAAAAGAACAGTCAAGGAGGAGGTGAAGTGCATCAGAAATGGTAAAGGGAATTTTAAAAAACACAGATAGTGAAATTGTGCACCCTGTGAACTTTCATTTTTCTGAGATCTTCACACGTGAGGAAGTAGATAACCTACTAGCGGTAAATGGGACTACTAAGGAGGTACTGAAGGATTTGGAAATTGTAGAGGGGAAAGTTCATCTTAAATAGGCTGAAATTAAGCAAATCACCAGGATCAGATAATATTTATCCTTGACTTCTTAAGGAGGCTAGTGAGTATATATATATATTATATATATATATATATATATATATATATATATATATATATATATATATATATATATATATATATACACACACCCTTGACACATATTTTTATGAAGTCACTGTGCATTATGGAGATTCTGAAGGACTGGAAAATGGCAAATATTATCCCATTATCTAAAAAGGGTAACTGGGCATATCCAAGCAACTATAGGCCAGTAAGCTTAATTTGCATCACAGGAAAATTAATGGAAGGAATTATTAAGGATAACATTAAGCAGCACGTGGCAAGTACAGGAGTTTTTCTGAACAGTCAGCATGAGTTCAGAAGAGGGAGGTCATGTTTTACTAACATGCTGAAATTCTACGAGGAAGCAACAAAAGGATATGATCAAAATGGAGCATATGATATTATTTATCTGGACTTTCAGAAAGCATTTGGTAGGGTGCCATATGAGAGGTTGGGCATTAAACTAAAAGAAGTGAGAGTTCAGGGTGATGATTGTAGATGGGTGTAGAATTGGCTCAGCACAGGAAGCAGAGGTTTATGGTGTGATGAACCTTATTAGATTTGGCTGATGTTAAGAGTGGTGTTCCACAGGGGTCAATGCTAGGGCTGTTGCTATTTTTTAATTATATATAAATGATATGGATAGGAATATAAGTAACAAGCTGGTTAAGTTTGCAGATGATACCAAGATAGGTGGATTGGCAGGTAATTTAGAATCTGTTAAATCATTACAGAAGGACTTGGACAGCATACAGGCTTCAGCAGATTTGTTGCAGATGAAATTTAATGTCAGTAAATGTAAAGTATTACACATAGGAAGTAAAAATGTTAGGTTTTGAATGCACAATTGGAGGTCTGAAAATCGTGAGTACATCTTATGAGAAGGATTTAGGAATCATAGTGGACTCTACACTATCAACGTCCAGACAGTGTTCAGAAGACATTAAGAAGGCAAACAGAATGTTAGGTTATATAGCTTGATGTGTGGAGTACAAGACCAAGGAGGTTATGCTCAAGCTTTATAATATGCTGGTGAGGCAACTTCTGGAGTACTGTGTGCATTTCTGGTGTCCAGGCTACAATAAGAACATAGCAGCGCTAGAAAAGTTCCAGAGAAGAGTGATGTTATGAGGAAAGATTAAAAGAGTTGAGCCTTTTCAGTTTAAGCAAAAGAAGATTAAGAGGTAACGTGATTGAAGTGTTTAAAATTATTAAGGGAATTAGTACTGTTGTTGTCAAGACGTTGTTTTAAAATGAGTTCATCAAGAACACAGGGACACAGTTGGAAACTTGTTAAGGGTAAATTTTACAGAAACAATTAGGAAGTTCTTCTTTATACAGAGAACCATCGGCACATGGAATAAGCTACCAAGTAGCATGGTAGACAGTGAGACTTTAGGGACTTTCAAAACTAGACTTGATGTTTTTTTAGAAAAATTAAGTGGATAGGACTGGTGAGCTTTATTGGGCTAATGGCTGTTCTTGTCTAAATTTTTTACTAATGGTCTAATGTTCTAATAAGATTGTTAGAATCCAGCAGAGCTTAAAATGTTGCATAAAAATACATTGAAAAATATTTAGATTTGTTACATTCATTCCAGACATTATTTTAAATAAAAATCAAATTCTTAAATATTACCAACATTAGGCTATGGTGATTGTTTCCACTGGAAAATAATGTTTCACTTTCCTTACCTCTTCTAATCCCATTAATGCCTTTGCAGTTCCCCACGGCATAACAAGACATGCATGTTGGTGTTTCACTTGTATGAAAAAAGAACTTGTCCTTTATCTGATTTTCTGATAATTCCCATACTTTTGACACAAAATTTACTTAATTTAATAATCTGCTAATCCTACTACCAATAGATAAAGTGAACATCTGACCTCCATATGAATATGTCATCACCCCTAGTGTAATCAGTCCAATTAGAAAAATGTCTAGAAGCTAACTGGAAAAATCCTGTAGTACTTTTTTCATAGAACAATAAGCTTTGACTGTTTCTGTGTCAACAATACCATCAATTTCAAATCTTAGCTTGTAAATATTAAATTCTGCACATCTGGTAAGGCATTTATTATTTAAAAAAGATAAATTATGGGTTGTTTACTTCTTCAACAGAATAACGCCTACCTGCACTCTGACTAGAGGGAAACATTGATAAACACTTGAATAATAATGCATAGTTATTCAAAGGGATAAGGCTCATGTGTAGAATAAGAATGTATACCAATTAATGATTATACAAATAATGGTCAATTTGTGGTAGCTTCAGCATGCTTCAGAAACCTTGATTCCACATGTATTATTGTATAGTTAATATATACATAAACCTTTCTGAAAATTAAATGAAACTTAATGTTTCACTTGACAATAACCTGAATTTTGACTTCAATCTATCACTTGCATTGTGTAACATTACCATTAGAAGTCTGTACTCAGATCTTCTTGTCAGATGCCGTGGGCTATTGTCACATCAACACTTCTGTTCTAGTTTACCGTATTTTTTTACTCAATGGTCTCCTTTCAAAAAGCAAGAACAGATAAAAAAAAGCTAAAAATGTAGCTGCTAGATTCCTGGATCAAGCCAATTGCAGTAATCAGATTTCATCTCAGTTGGTTATAGTCATATAAAAATTATCTTTACAATTCTAGTTGAGATTTATTAATTTAAAAACATAGTTTCATCAGAACATGTTTATATTTCTAAGATTTACTGGTGCTGTGCTTATCTCGCAACTCTGCTTGGCACCATAAGTAAAATGGGACTTCCATCTGCAGCTAAATTCACTTCAGTATGGGAGCAATTCACCACACTAGTGTTTAGATCTGACAGCGCAGTGCTGACGGTGTTTGCGCCCAAACTTTAAAGGCTTCTTCTAGTAACTGGCTAAAAACGCTGTGAAGAAGCTGTCTGTTGCTACCATCCTTCCTTTCTGCAGTCTGATAGCGGTCACAGGACATTGTATCTTTGATTGCCGGTACAACAAATAGTTCTGAGCAGGCATCAGGCATCAGCCACAGCACTGCTCTTGTGAAAAGAATGGAGATAAATGCCATCAACTCAGAGAGGGAGAGGCAAGTTCATTGTTCCAAGTGAATGTCACTGAGAGAATAAAACTGAATAATAAAACAACAAGCGCTAACTTTTACAAGTAGCCAAAATTTACACCAGGTGTTACAGACTCATATCAAATGTATATTTTTATTACTGTATATTGTAGAAATAATAATAATGATAGCACCTCACTATTCAAAAAGCAGAGTGCCCAGTCTCGAACCTGGGACCTTAGGGTTATAAGGCTGCAGTGCTTACCTCTACACCATTCAAGAATACGTGTAAACTCCCTGTCGATTGACATTTAAGCTTGGGTTTTTAACTTATTGACAGCCACATGTGAATCAAATGCTTTTTTTTTCTTTGGTTATATTCTTGAATAAAAGCGCACGTGTTTATTTGATATTTGGACTAAAGTCTTCACACATTATACACTTCATGTCATTATTAGTATAACATGGAAATAAGTTTCTGCTTTAGGTATGTGTTCAGCATTTCCTGCATTTCTCCCATTTCCTTTCATTCTGCACTTACCCAGATTTTTGTAGACACGGAAGACACATGAAATGCATGTATTCCAAATAATGATATACTGTATTATTTACCCTATACAATTCTAGATCTCAGATAAGGAGCCTTGGCTTGAGCTGGGAAAAGTTTTTGCCCAAACTGAGCTCCATCAAGGCAGGGGATGGGACAGCAGGCTGTTTGCTGCTTGTGCTGATTAACATATTTACAAAACAATGATGTTAATGAAGAGGTGCAAAGGAATTTAAGGTGGCCTGGCATTAAGGCTTTTTGTAGGCTTCAAGGATTCTAGTGTTAAAGTATATCACATTTTTAGATTTTTTTCCTTTTATTTATTTATATAAGTTTTTGGATACGTTAAAATAAAGTTTGTTCAGTTTGACACAGAGAATTAATACAAGTTAAATCACATGTGAATAGCCCATTTTAAAATTCAGCAAAAATTATGGATATGAAAGCTTGGAGACCAATGGTATCTCCTATTTTTTATATTCTAAACATGCCATTGATGCATCAGTATCAGTTTGAAATTAGGAATTACATGTTTTCAAATACATGAATATAGCGCACCTCTTATCTGGACCAATTCTAAGGGTATGCCACAAAATGATTTGACTAACATCAGTATTTGCCATTTTTCTTCTTTAGTCAGGAAGAACATACCCAGAACGAAGACCCATGACTTTAACCCTGCATCAGCCTCCATCCCGGAGTGTCCTGCATCCATCAAGACAATAGAACAACACGTCAACAGCATGGTGTCAGTTTGTAGTTGACTAAATCCCATCAGGTGAGGGGACACTGGCGCACTGATGTTGTTGCCGCTCCTCCCTGTTAACAACACTTTTCACAAAATTCACCTTAATTCTACACTTTCTTACGCTTGTTTTATTTCTTTTATTGTACGTATTGTTCGTGGATACAGCTGACTCGAATTGTATGGATATGGCTTAATATTTACAGATTTTATGGACTCTACTTTGACTGGGAACAGCTGAGTCTGTGGATCACGGGACGAGAACCTACAAACATTTCTTTGTACCTGGCAATCTAGGACCTCGGGATGATCTGTCTCCGTGATTATATTAAATTCGCTATGCTGATCTGCTCCCGTTTCATCTTATAATACTCTACGACTGGAAACTGATCTGATTTTTATATTAACCTGGCTTTTGGCACCGGAACAATCACGCCTGAAATTACCAAGCGTTACTCCTTGTGGCTGGAGTATTGGAACTTCCAAATCCTGCTACCTCCTCCTGCTATGCTTTCTGCTGCTTTGCTATCGCCGCTCACCTACGCTACCACACCCGCCTGTCCTACCGGTTCCGCTGTGCTGTGCTGCTTCTCCAGTGCTATTCAGATAAGTATTGCCCAGTATCATGCTAAAATACTCTCATGACAAACTCCTTCTTATTAAACAGTTTGTCCAGAGCAAATGGTCTGACTGGAACATCCTAAAAGACGCCGGTATTTTGCAGCGCCCGAAATATATACATCGCGGGTCAGGTCGCCGCCACCGCCAGGCTGCGAATGAAAAGACCACCGGCAGCATTTGCTCAGGAATACGCTGTCTTTCTCATGACCCTGGAAATAGAAGTGTCAGTGTGCCAAATTTACATTATGTGGAATTAAACCCTGATGGCAGCTCTGTGCAAAAAGAAGCCTCATTAACTAACATTGCACTATTTAACTCGAGGTCTCTTAATGGCAAAGCATTGGTGCTGTCAGAACTCATCACTGACACCAAACTTGATATTCTGTGTTTAACGGAGACTTGGCAAAAACCAAACGAATTTGCGTCTCTCACAGAGGCGACTCCAATTGGTTTCACTTTCCACACAGAGCTTCGCAGCTCAAGACAAGGCGGCGGGCTTGCAGTAATTGTCAGAGATGACTTAAACATTAAACGAATCCCGATTGATTGTCCATTGTCTTTTGAGTGCCTGGCTCTTAAACTAATAACGAAATCAGGTCCTGTTTCACTCATTGTTGTTTATCGTCCCCCAAAATACAATGCATCCTTCTTATCCAATCTGATTGAACTTTTGACCCACCTAAGCTCTTACTCTCAGAGAATTATCCTTCTTGGTGATTTCAACATCCATATTGACATCCCCACATCTAAACTGAGGAATGAATTCCTATCCTTACTGGACTGCTTTGACTTGACACAACATGTTGATTTTCCAACCCATTGTGGCGGTCATATATTGGATCTGATCTGCACTTCTGGTCTATCTGTTGCCAACATTTACAGCACTGATTTGGGACTCTCTGACCATAAAGCAGTATTTTTCACTGTTTCACTGCCTTTCCCTCCTCTTACCTGTAAACGACAAATTTCTTACAGAAACCTTAAATATATCTGTCCCTCTATCCTTTCTGGATCCATTTCTGATCTTTTACTGTCTTCACCTATTCCACCAACACTAGATAGTCTTGTTGACCACTATAACACAGCCCTTCATTCAGCATTAGATAAAACAGCTCCTTTAAAACATAAGGAGGTTTCCTTTAAACGTTCAGCTCCTTGGTATAACTCAGAATTGCGATCAATGAAAGCAGCTGGCCGACGCCTTGAGAGAATGTCACGTAAGAGTGGCCTCACCGTGCACATCCAGGCTTTCTCTGACCACCAAAGAGCTTACAGAGAAGCACTAACTTCTGCCAAGAACACCCATTACGGCAGAATAATAGAAAGTGGCCACGATAACCCAAGGGTTCTGTTCTCTGTAGTTATAAACTACTCGAACCCGCATCTGGCCCAACTACCTCTTCTACTGAAGTCTGTGAGGAATTCCTCCACTTTTTCCGTAACAAAATTAAAGATCTAAATAATTCAACTAACATAAATACATCATCTGTTTATATCTCTCCCTGTTTTCCCACTCCATCCAGCTCCTTCTCTAAGTTCTCACCAGTCACATCTGCGTCTGTTAATAACCTGCCGACTACTTGTGTACTGGACCCCATCCCCACCACACTACTTAAATCCTGCCTTCATGCCATAATCCTGACTGTTACAACAATAATAAACTCATCCCTTGACACTGGCTCTGTGCCGCTCACTTTTAAAATTGCTTCTGTAACCCCAATGTTAAAAAAGTCTGGCCTTGATGCTGACAATCTTAACAAGTTCTGACTTATTTCCCACTTACCTTTCCTGTCAAAAGTTCTTGAGCTTCCCAACTCACCAATTACCTAACCTCTAATAATTTGATGGAACCCTTTCAGTCTGGTTTCAGGGCGCGGCACAGCTGTGAAACTGCTCTGCTACGGGTAACCAATGATTTGCTTATGGTAGCAGACTCTGGACAAACCAGCATATCAATTCTGTTAGACCTCAGTGCAGCATTTGACACTGTCAGACATGACATCCTACTGTCCAGAATGGAGAACATGCTGGTATCTCTGGCACTGCCTCCAGTGGTTCAAGTCCTATCTGACTGATAGGCAAGAGTTTGTTAGTCTTGGCAAGAGCAGATCCAGCTCAGCGCCAGTCACACAAGGAGTCCCTCAAGGCTCTGTCCTCGGTCCTCTGCTTTTCTGTATTTACATGCTTCCCCTTGGCCATATTATCCGTAGCTATGGACTGGGTTATCATTTTTATGCAGATGATACTCAACTCTATTTCAATGTTAAAGGTGGAACTTCATCAGAGCTTTCTCAGCTCACAACCTGCCTTAGTGAAATTAAAACCTGGATGGAGCATAACTCTTTATAAAATTAAATTGCAATAAAACTGAACTCCTGCAAATTGGAACTAAAATGCAACTTAATAAAATGAGCTCCTTCCCAGTCCATCTTGGCGGTGATCTCATCAGACCTGCCTCTACTGTAAAAAATCTTGGTGTCATTTTTGATTCCTCCCTCTTTTATTCCACATAAATCACATTAAGAAACTTTCTTACTTTCACCTCCATAACATATCCCGCGTTCGATCCTTCCTCTCCTTTTCTAACGCTGAGAAACTTGTCCATGCTTTTATCACATCCCGCATCGATTATTGTAATTCCCTACTGGCAGGTGCCCCTTCTAATCTTATATCACAGCTCCAGCTTATTCAAAACTCAGCTGCAAGAGTCCTTACTCGAACCAGCAGCAGCGAGCACATCACACCCATCCTGCTCCATCTCCACTGCCTCCCTGTGTCTTACAGAATCGAATATAAAATCCTACTAATAACTTACAAAGCCTTAAATAACCTCGCGCCAAACTACATCAGTGACCTTCTCCATCACTATGTGCCTGCCCGCCCACTAAGGTCCTCCGATTCTGGCAACCTTGTTGTGCCCCTCACTAATCTACACTCCATGGGTGACAGGGCCTTCAGCTGTATAGCACCCAGACTCTGGAATGACCTACCAAAATTAATCAGGTCAGCTGACTCCATGAATTCTTTTAAAAAACAACTCAAAACTCATCTGTTCAGGAAGGCTTTTAGCTCTATTTGACTTTATTACCCTTCTCTCAGTTTACTTCTCTGTCAAGATGCTAATGTAACCTGTGTGTGTGTGTGCTAGACCATCAATTATGTTGTCTGTTTCTTTTTTTTCAGAATTCACTGTCTTAATCTTTTTTATTTATTTATCTGGTTTGTACAATGCTATATACTGTATACGCTGCCGTTCTTTATTATATTCTGTAAGTGCCTTGAGCATGGGAAAGGCGCTATATAAATAAAATGTATTATTATTATTATTATTAAGAGAGAAAGGTACACTGATGTTTCTTTAGCCTCACCAAAAACTGTTAAACAGGGCTATTTCCGTATTCCCTGAAATGGAAAAAGAATCATCTTGTTTATCTTTCCTTTTGCAATATATACGTAACAGAAACAAATGACAAATACACAAAAACGCATTGTGTAAAAGTTGGAATGAGTTTAAACATGCATAACAAACTAAGTTTTAGATTTTTTATATACTGTATACCATGTGTTCACTTCTAATAGATAAAAAAAAGAAAGCATGTCATATCTGGCTACCAGCCTTTGTTTTTTTTCCACCTTTATGTACTGTGTTGGTTTCATATTCAGCTACCAGCTTGCTCCACTGAAAGCTTTCCAGGTTTTATTTTCCTTTTTTTAAAATTATGTTTACATTCTGGCAGTAATAAAGTGATATTTATCAGTTTACCAGTTCAAACTTTTATGTTTTATGCTCCCATAAAAAAACATTTTTAAATTCTATAAATATTATTTTTTTAAAAATGAAATGTATTGGGTCTTTTGGGATTGGGGATACGAGATATTAATATTACATGTATAGCATGGGGCGTGGTTTCCAGAGAAGGGAAACAGCAAAATTCATACAAGATAGGTCTTAGTCTCACAAGTAACCTCTAGGACTGAGACAGAGATACGCAGTAGGAGAAATTCTGCAAAAACTAGTCTGGGAGTGCAGGGGCTGCTTTAGGCTGATACTGTATAATGTTAAGTGTGCTAGTTAGTCTTTAAGGGTATCAGGAGCTCCAGCAACAGTGAGAGGCAGTAGTAGCCTGACTAAGGGCATGCAATGCTTCCTCCTAGTGTGCAGTGAATGCCAGGTGTGATTGATCATTTCTTTGAAAGCATTGGAAGGATGATGAAAAATCTCCTGGTTGATAGGGACAAAATATGGACTCACACATTGAGAAGTCACACCATATTTCCTTTTTAATGATGTGAACAGGAAGCAGGCCAGTTGTAATGTATTAGTTGTAGTGTATAATGTGTGAAGACTTTAGTCCAGATATCAAATAAACACATGTGCTTTTATTCAAGAATATAACCAAAGAAAAAAAAAAGCATTTCATTTACATGTTGCTGTCAATGAATTAAAAACCCAAGCTCAAATGTCATTCGACAAGGAGATTACACGTATTTTTGAATGGTGCAGAGGTGCCTTATAACCCCAAGGTCCAGGGTTCGAGACTGGGCGTACCGTGTTTTGAGTAGTGAGCTGCTATTATTATTATTATTATTGCTATAATATAATAAAAACATACATTTGATTTCAGTCTCTAACACCCGGTGTAAATTTTGGCTACTTGTAAAAGTTAGCGCTTGTTTTTTTATTATTCGGTTTTATTCTCTCAGTGACATTCACATGGTACAACAAACTTGCCTCTCCCTCTCTGAGTGGATGGCATTTATCTCCATTTTTTTCACAAGAGCAGCGATGACCTCAGTGGGTGCTGTGTCTGATACCTGCTCAGAACTATTTGTTGTACCGGCAATCAAAGATATGATATTAGACTGGACAAATGCAGGACAGTAACAACACACAGCTTCTTCACAAAGCTTTCGCTGGCTAATAGACTGCTGCATCGCAACACAACTCTGCTTGGCAACATAAAGTAAAATGGGACTTCCACCTGCACCTATAGTCACTTTAGTACGCGAGCAATTCGTCATGCTAGTGTTTTTAGATCTGGCAGTGTCATGCTGATGGTGTATGGGCCCAAAAAGAAGAAGCCTTTGATTTCAGTCTGTAACAGCCAGTGTAAAGTTTTGCTACCTGTAAAAGACATCGTTGAAGAATATAAGCAGACACTGAAATGCTGGTGAATCATGTTTTCTGGGTATCTTGCTATCACTTGAATTTTTTGTTATTCAGTTTTATTCTTGAATAAAAGCACACTTGTTTTGTTATACCTTTGGAAAGTGTTTATTTTATATTCCAGTAACCACTTGAATGAGATCAAATCTGTCTCTGCCTCTCTCGTGCACACGCACACACACACACACATTCATACATGACAACATCACTATTTGAAAATGCTGGGCCATTTGATGCCATGGAATACAGGCAAGATCGAAAAAAAAACGTTCAAATGCTTTTTTTCTTGCATCAGGTTATGTTTATTTTTAAAACAGGTTATGTAGATGCGTTTTCCCAGGGTTATCAAAGTTCAGCAGCTCTAACTTAAAAAATGGGATTCAACAAAGGCCTGACGTGCAGAAATGATTCCACAGACAAAATATCTTCATTTTTAAGTGTTTAGTTAAGTTTCAAAATAAAACAATTCACACAAAAAAGAAAATTAAAATAGCAAAAAAGGGAAAAATGTATAATAAGAAAAATTCAGTTATAAGCTTAATCTTGTTACATCTTAAATCATTACTAATCACTTATCATTTCTGAACCATTTCAAAACGGTCAGAAAACTGTATACTTATCCCATTTCTAACTTGAAAATGGGTCTTTCAAGTCCCTGTTTACTGAGACCTGTTCTAAACATAACAGAATCTAATATCACACTGTTTCAGTTATAGCAAGAAGGTTCTATCTCTTACTAACTTATAGGGGGAAAAGACCATACCATTGTCTATGACTATGGAAGAAATTAACTCAAAACTTTAACTTTCTAAGATTGGCTCTTACAGGTTATATTTATTTTTAAAAATGTGCAGTGCACTTTCTGCACATGTAAAACACATTCATATGACAGGGATATTCTAGGAGACTTTCATCCATCCATCCATTTTCCAACCCGCTGAATCTGAACACAGGGTCACGGGGGTCTGCTGGAGCCAATCCCAGCCAACACAGGGCACAAGGCAGGAAACAATCCTGGGCAGGGTGCCAACCCACCGCAGGACACACACAAACACACCCACACACCAAGCACACACTAGGGCCAATTTAGAATCGCCAATCCACCTAACCAGCATGTCTTTGGAATGTGGGAGGAAACCGGAGCGCCTGGAGGAAAGACACGGGGAGAACATGCAAACTCCACGCAGGGAGGACCCGGGAATCGAACCCAGGTCCCCAGATCTCCCAACTGCGAGGCAGCAACGCTACCCACTGCGCCACCGTGCCGCCCAGGAGACTTTCAATTGTAGACAATTTACCATAAAGAGAATTTTGGTTCCTGTTGGAACAGGTTAACAAGAGCACCTGAGATCTTTGCAAATTAAAATCACTGCCCCTCCTTTGACTGCCACCTTAATGAGAAGTTGTATTGGTTTAGAAATATGACACTCAGTGAACTAATTGGTCCCATCCAGTTTTATACAAAATTAATTTGTCTCCATCAAGTCTACACCCAAACCAACCCTGCTACATTAAAATTAATAGCGACAACAAAATACTAAAGTAGCCTATGAGGACCAAAAAGTGAGGAAACAGCACAGCATCAACCCCATTATGGAGAAGAGGAGTCAAGGATTAGGGTTGACGCCAGTACTAGGGTGCATCAATGCTTGGACCAGCTGTACCATATCTGTCCATTTATCAATACAAGAGTCAGATGCCCCACTGATGCTTGCCACTGACAACTTCGAAGGGATTGGATTAATAACGGAAGACTTCAACACATAAAAAGAAAAAGAATTGAGAGATTTCTAGAGAGAAGCAAGCGAGACTGCTCTGCTGGATAATAGACAGATGAAGTGAGGAAAATCATAGAGATTATAGTAGTAAGAAAAGCATACCCCAAAGACCAAAAACTAAACACAGTAGGACAGTCCCAAAACATATACATAAATGTACCTGTGGTGTTCTTGGAACAATCTTCCGGTGGTTTCGGATTTGGAAGACTGTCGTCATGTGGCACAGGTCTCATTGCTGAAGGCAGATTAGGATATTCAATTGACTTCTTGTTTTTGGCAGAGAAACCAGACATATTAGTCAAACAGAAGTAACAGTCCGTCACATGGTCTTTTTGTTCTCGCCATATCATCGGAACAGCAAGTGGCATTGTCTTTTGTGTGCCTCTGAGCCAGGCTCTCAGACTGACAGCACATGTCACACAGCAAATGGGAGGCGCCCATTCCTTGTCTTGATCACCAATTTTGCAGCCGAAATACAGATGATAAGCTTTCTTAACAAGAGCAGTCATCTAACGTTTCTGAAGTGTATATTCGCCACAGATATAGCAGAATGTATCGTGGCTGTTACGACATTGACAGGACATATTGCCCGACACCAAAACGTCTATAGCATCAAGCTTACTTACTGTTATATTGCTACAGATACTATACTTTACTATACTGATACTATACATACACACTGACTATCTATATTAACCAAATAAGCAGGATCGGTGTATGCAAGCCACCTTTATATCATGCTGAGACAGCGTCAAGCTCGTTCAGACCTGCCCAGGCATGCCCAGGATGTCAACTTCCACAGAATAGCTTCCAACCTGGCCTGATTCCATGCCTGGACATGCCCAGGCTGCACAAACCGTTGTTGATAAGTCACTTACAGGAGCAAAAATGTTTGGATACAAATATTAGAAAAGATCATGACAAAACTGAAGATTTCTCTGAAACGGTATGTGATGGGTAAATTTTGATGTGATATTCGCGATCAGCACCCAAAAACCTATAAGAAACACCCAACACTGTTCAAGAAGCAAAAACTTTGCTGTGCAGTGTGATTCGGATTCCTTGAAACCATTTACATATTTTTAAGGACTAAATTCCAAGAAACTGAAGGAGTGGGAGAAAAATTATGAGCCACACTGACTTAATTGATAGTGGCAATATGATGCTTTACAAAGCATTGCATTTAATGTAGCCAATGGATTGCGACCAAGGGACAGAGTAAGAAGAAAGAAATTATTATTATTAGTAAGAAATTATTATTATTTTTAAATTTTTTATTGATTTTAATTAGAAGCAGATAACATTCCATACAATCAAGTCAATCTTAATAAAGCAAAATGCAACCCCCACCCAAGACAAAGTGAGGAGAGTCAACAACCAAAGCTACTTTAGAAAAGCAACAACAAAGGAAGAGTATCCGTTTCCCTTAGTGGAAGCTTATTCTAAAATGTTATTGATTAAATCCTGACATATTTAAAAAAAATTCTGAACAGATCCTCAAAATGAGAGTTAGATTTTTTTCCAATTTCAAATAGTAAGGATGGATAGAACTTCAGTTACCCACTGACTTAACCCATTTATGCCTCATGTTCCATTATTGGAACGACAGTCACGTTGGACTAACATATGTTATGTACTGTATAATGTAAGAAGTGGATTTGCCTAGTGTTCCAATTTTGGAACGCCACATAACTCAACAATGGAATGTAATAAAAATTTTTTCTCTTCAAATTCTTGTTCCTTATATTTTTCTACGCAACATATGTGAATTTCATGCACAAACTCAAAAATTTCAACCTTCAGCATAAATGGGTTAAAAGTGATGGGGTGGGATTCTTCCAGATGAGTAAACTATGTCTACGTGCTAGTAATGAAATAAAAGCAATTACAATTACAATTTGTTTGTCCTCCTCCACTTTAAGCCTGTACACCAAATACAACTGTTAATGGGTTCTGAGTGATTGTGACAACAAAGCATTCAAAGATTTTTGTCCAAAATGTTAATTTTGTGCACACCCAGAACAAATGGCCATATTACAATGTTCACAGGTTGAATCTTGCACTGGAAACACTTAGGACAATTTTAAACAAGATCTATGCATTCAATAAATGATTTTAAATTAAATGATTGAATGCTTTGTGCATGTTGAGCTAGCATGTATTCTGTGGTACCTTACACTACTTTTCTGAAATATTAATTGACAGATTCTTCACTAAATGTACTTTGGGGTCTTTGAAAGGAAGGGATTTTAAAATATTTTTTATAAATTGTAGAGATGCTATCTGAGTCTTCAAGATGGATCAATATTTCTTCTGGAACTAGGTGGGAGGCGAGGAACATTGGGTAGGTTCTGTTTAGGAAAGTTTATAGATTGAAAGAAGTAGAAGAATTGTACTGATGAGAAGTTAAATTTTGAAGCATAAATGTTCATAGGATGCAAATATATTACCTATATACAGGTCTCTAAGTTTTTTAATCCCAGGCATTTTTCAAACAATAAATGCTGTATATGTTTGAGAGGGTGGAAAAAGCTGGTTGTCATGTAGAGGTGCAACAGATAAAAGCTTCTCTGTCTTATAGTGCTTCCTACAGAAGCATTTTGAGAATGAAGGGCAATTGGATTATTAGTGTATTGATGGTATTTTGCATTAAAAGGGGCACAGAGCAGGGGATATAAATAAGTAGTGCAATAATTTATGTCGATTGCAGACCAGGCTTGTGTATATTCATTGATTTGTGTTGATGTCCAGGTGATAGGGGCAACCTTATTGAGTACCACGTTCTAGTTTGAAGTAGTCTGAAATAATGCTGTTAATAAAAATGGAGGCTTCTGGACTAGTATAAAGTAATTTGATCCATGCATATATGTTTTGGCCAGACCCAAATTTGTGTAATGTAGTGAATAGGTAGTCCCATTCAACCATATCAAATGCTTTTTCCGCATCTAAAGATAATAAGATATCTGGGGTGTTCAATTTAATGGGTGAATATACTGTATTACAGTATATTAAACAAATGTCAAAGGTTAGAAGTTAAGTGTCTGCCTTTAATAAATCTGGTTTTGTCTTGTGATATTACAGAAGAAAGCACTTTCTCAATCCTTCTAGCTAGAACTTTGGAGAGTATCTTAAAATTATTCAGAAGAGAGATTGGTCTGTATAATGAACATTATAGCAAGTCCTTATTTTTCTTATGAAAGATGGTAATTAATGCTTGGTAAAAAGTTTAAGGTAGAATTTTGTTGTCTTTAGCTTCTATAAACATTGCTAATAATTGTGGTGCTAACCTATTTGAAACTTTTTTTTTATAAAATTCCACTGGGTAGCCATCAGGGCTGGCTGTTTTCCCAGTTTGAAGTGAGTTTGGAGCATCTAGTAATTCTGAAAGTGTCAGAGGTTTATCCAGTTCCACAGCACTAAGAATACCTAGTTGTGGAAATGCAATGAATTAAAAAACTCATTAGATTGTGTTTTACCTTCTTTAACCTGAGTACAATATAAAGACTTCTAGTACTCTCTAACATGTGTTTAATATTTTTTCTTTTATATCAATATTTTTTATCTCCATCTGTGTTGGTAATTGCTGTTATTGCATTGTCAACTTCCTGCTTGTGGATTTGGTGGGCTAAGATCTCATTGGCCTTCTCTCTGTGTTCATAATAATGATATAATGATTTAAAGATGAGCTGTTTCATTTGTTTAGTACTCAACAGGTTAAATTCTGATCGCAAAACCTGTCTTTTTCTATATAGTGCCTCATTTGGAGACTTAGCTTATTCTAGATCCATCCATCCATCCATTATCCAACGCGCTATATCTATTCTGGTAATTTTGCTGATTAACCTAGATGCCTTCTTGGTGTTCAATGAAATCTTGTAACATAGATATGAAATAATTTATCCTCTTAAAGATGGTGCTGAGGTGTCACCTGCTGCCTCTCGGGTCCCAATCCAGGTGGTTCGTTGTGGGGTGGGTGCAGGACCCAGTAATTTAAGGTCCATGATCAGAGGGTCAGAGATAACAATAGTGTCGTACTTACAAGATTTTATAGAGAAATTATACAAAGGATGCTAAGCAAGGGCAGAAGAGACTGGAACCCCAAGGAAGATTTTAGAGATAGGAACATTCAAAGCCTGACTCCTCAAAAATATAATTCATTATGTACATACCTTTACTAGACCAGGCATGGAATGCACTGGGACCACCTCAATTGTGCAGGGATGGGTTGTGAAAAACAGGAGAATGTGGGTGCCAGGATGGACAAAGGCCACAATGCCTCTCCACCTTACACCATACTGTATTTTTAAAGCATAAGTGATTACAGGACTCATTTTGGAAGCCCTAAGCTTAATATCAGAGAAGAGTAGGGTGGAAATAGAGCCTGAGGACACCCTTTTGGACTCCAGTAGCAAACTTCAGGGAGGGTCAATTTGTGAAATCCACTACCATACTGGACCCAATGCAAAAGCCCAATGGTATAACTGAAGATCTGGCAATGAAACACCATCCCCACATTTGTCTCGATTCAGTATGGTGTGTTTAATGGTAGATTCTTTTTTGCTCCACAGAAGTGCAGATAGAAGTGATTAAACCAGTACTTGAGAGGGGGTAGTAATATACTAACAAAATTGTGGGACTATATTCATATTAGTAATAGCAAATATGCATCAACTAGATAAGGGCATAGATGACCATGAAGTCAGAGACTCTCTGTTCTTATTGAGAGTTTGGTGATAATTGAGAGTAATGGTGTATTGCCATGAAGGAAAATGTCAATGCTTAGATATTTAATTAAAGCGGGATATTTAATTAAAAAAAGGGATATAAGGGAGAAAAGAGAGAATTTTACAAAGTTTATTTAGAGGTAAAAGAGACAATTTTGACCAGTTTCTTTTGTAACCTGAAAGGCATTCTTAATTAGTCAAATAATTTAAGAAAGTGTGGGTGATCACTAAGGGCATATCCCAGGAAGAGTAGTGATATTTATGGAGGGAGCAAAATATTGAAATTGTGGTAATAATTGATGAGTTCTCGGGGTGACTGAAAAGGGAGATATTGAAGAGCAATGGAGACAGAGGACATCCTTGCCTAGCACCTTTAAAAATTAGGAAAGGTAGAGAGATATTTTAATTAATGAGAACTACCGCCACAAGAGACGAATATAAGGTCTTGATCATGCTAATAAAACTTGACCCAAATCCCATCAAGTACATGAAACTATTACACAAATAACAAGATTTAGATATCAGTTGACTCATGGGAAATATTATTAAGATGGATGCTGTAATGCAGTGTACAACTCACATGAATAGCAGCATCCTAGCATCACTATGGCAGCAATGTGATATCTTTGATAAAGACAGGGAACAAATGAAAATAAAAACATTGTGTTACTGGCGTTCGAGTGGTTCTGCTTATCTTATGTCATAAATGTGGGATTGGTGAGTCCATGGGACCAATTTGATTGGTGCACTGCCAGTAACACATTTTCCACTACTGCCCTTAGTCTTGAAGAACATGCCCCTGAGAAAGGCAAATGACATTGCTTCCACTGTACCTTGTCCTCTTCCAGTACTCAAATCCAAGAGGAAACAGGAAGTAGACATCAGTTGTTTGACCAGCATGGAGGAAGATAGCCCTATGCTCTTAACCTAGTGTTTTAACCATTTTTCATTTTTTCCTACCTGTCTTATGGTGAATTAAATAGAAATTCCTAAACAGACCACTGTACTTTATTTGTTTTATGTCTGTAAATTTTGTTACAATTCAGTTTCTTTAATCTTCTGCTTCAGACCTGCAGAGTGTGCATATTATCTGTTACTTGTTAAATATTGATCTAATAAAAAATAATTTTTTTTTTTTTTTACTAGCTGGACTATGACCTGTCCTTGATTAATTAGTGTTATGTTAGTTCTGGACAAAATTAGAAAAAATGGTACAGTGAATATGAGCAATGTTTCAGGAAAGGAGACTATAAAGCCGCTTTGGTTAAAATCTAGCATAATTATAGATAAATCAAATGCAAAAGTAGCAAGAAAGTATTGCAGCAATAACAAAAGGTTTGATAACAAAGATGAAACATTAGGAAAGAATGGTATATTGCATCAGATATGTTACTTTTTAACTTTTCCATTTTTGAGACTTTTATTTAACTTTTCAACACTAAAAATAAAAAGACTATACTTAGTAAATGAAGTCTTGACCCAGCATTATATTTGAAATTCAAACATAGCCATCCTTTATTTACACCGACAGGAGGAGTCCCCCATACTCTAGTTAATTCTGCATGACAGACTGAAGAAATTTAACAGAGCACTTCCTTTAGTTAATAATTAGGAGTCATGGGTGATACCTGGTTTAAAGAATACAACTTCTTATTTTTAAACCGTTATCAGAGAACAAAATGTAAAGTTAAATGTAATATATGATGTTATTTTCTAATTTAAATATACTGGTACAAATGTCAGGATGAACTGGTTGACATTATATTTTCTCCAGATAAAGACTTTTGAGTCTATTGGAAAACTTGCTTATAACTTTAATAATTAGCAGAGTGGGGCACCAAAATGAATGTCCTGCTGGAAGTCTTCCTTCTAGTTGAAATCCACTATTTTCAAGGACACAGGTGAGCTGTCCTTCCTCCTTCATGGTTTTTTTTGTATACCCTTGGGATGGAGGTCATGTGACGGAATAGGACAGTCCTCTTTCTTGCCTCATGAACTTCCTGGGCTGGCGTGAAACCCTTGAACTTCCAGTAAACTATTCTGGAGTGTGTGCCCTGTCTGCGGCTGTTCCTATCTCACCCTGAGCAAAAGCAGATCAGGAGCTGCGAGTTGTCCACCTTCTCTCCTGGTTTCTCCTGTGCTCCCAGCACACTTCACAAGGGAGGAAGAGTGAACTTAGTCATAATGCAGGGGAATATTAAGTGCACTTCTTTAGGTAACTACTGTATATAATTGTTTACTTTCTCGGTTCATTCATAAAGTCTATAAACAAACCATAAAGTGTTAGGGTAACATTTAGAATTATTTAGGATCAAAAATTCCTAAATGGTTTAACTAAATAGTAAAATCATTTAATTGTATTCTGAAATAATTATATTTCTAAGCAATGTGAATATGAGGGGACAGCAATTCATTCTCACACACTGTACGTGAGTTGTATGGTGGTGCATCAGATATTATGGTCATACACAGTTAGAGTTCTCAAATTCCATTTTGGAATATGTTACTGTTGTTCACATGGGTTTTCTTTTCACAGGCCAAAGCTCCTGTTTGGTCAACATGACTCTAGGTTATCTCAGTGTTAATGTGTGCTTGTGCCCTAGAGATGGTTTCTGCTTTTCTTAGTTTCTGGTTTTTCATAGCCTTTATAAGGGAAACAAGGTATGAAAACCATTGGATAGAAAGATTAATATTGTACAACTTACTTAGGTATTATAAGGGAAACAAGCAATGAAAACTGTTGGGTAGGAAGATTAATACTGTGCAGTTTACATAGGTATTTTGTGTTTATTAAAATCGTAACCATAGTGTCCACTCTGAAATGAACAGAAACAGGTTAACAGAAGTTCCTCCTACTCCTCACCTTCTTAACCCTTTCCTTGAATTGAATGATGTCTCTGTGTTCTGTTAGAAAAACATGTCAATTGTTATTTATGCTTAACAGAATAATTTGTAAATTTTGATTAAAAAAATGTTTTTTTTTATGTTGATGAATTAAACACCGACTTACAAGCATTATTGACATTTCTATTGGCATTATTTCACTGTAAGGTGGCACTGCTGTCAGTTTTACTGCTTAGTAGTTGTGTAATGCTGTGTTTTACGTTCAAGCATGGGCTCCCCTTTATGTGGTGTTTCATTGTTTGTCTGATATTTCTGAAGGCTTCCTCAGAATTTGTTATGGTTAGCTTGATTGTCAACTGCAAAATGGTCTTAAGTGTGAGTGAACAAGTCTTGTGCTTGACTGATGTTATGTTTGAGGCTGATTTCTTCTACTGCTGCCTGACCTCCTATAGTTGGAGCAGATATATTAGGAAAATTAACAAATTGATGCTTATAATTTATATTTTGGCCATTACACACTGAAGCACAGATTATAAAAATACTAAATTATATTCTCCATGCCACTTAAACCTCTTCAGGTTTGTGAGTAGACCATTCCCAGCAGGAAACAACCTTGGACAGACTGAGAGTCCATTGTAGGGCCCTTACACACACACACACACCTTCAGAGTCACCAAATAACCTAACATACTGTATACTGTATATCATTGAGAATGTGGGAGGAAATCAGAGTGTTCAGGCTAAAACAAGCACAGACATAGATAGAATGTGCAAACTCCACACAAACAACAACCAGGGACAGGATTCAAACCTAAGGCACCAAATTCAGGAAGCAGTAGCACTAACCCCTTTGAGGGTATATAGCATTTTTAATGGCTCACTAGTAAATCTCCATTCACCAGCTTACACCTGCCATAAGATAGTTGCACTGTCTGAAAGTGGCATGTAAACTTTTAGCTATGCATATATAAGCCAGGTTAATTAATAACTGTGCATTACATGTTACATGGCAAATAAATACAATGTACCAGGCTATCTCCCCTGTTTTCGTAAAACAAATGTTCATATGTTTGCTTATGTGTAGTATTCCCCATAGAACTATAGTAGTGGACAATGTGTGGCACTGTCACAGAAAATGGTAAAATAAAAATAAATAGATAAAATAATATAAGAAAAATAATAAAAGTAAATAAAAAAGAATCTTGACCAGTCGTTAAATATATAAACTCCAAATATGAACATCCTTTATTTATACCTACAAGTGGAGTCCCACATGCTCTTGTTAATGTAGCATGACACACTGAAGAAATCTAACAAAAATTCCCTTAAATAGTCAGGTTAATTTAAATATAATGACTACGAAGCATTTTAATCACACCAATCAGCACACAGATAAAAGCTATGGTCCAGAAACCCACCTCTGCAATTAAGTATTATGTAAAGTTCCAAATAGGCTTCTTATATGTAAACTGTTATCAGAGAACAAAATATAAAGTTAAATGTTATAGATGGTCTAATTTTTTAATTTAAATGTATTGGTACATGTCAGCATTCTCCTAGTTAAACAGGTGGGTAGTTTCAAGTACATTTTTTTACATACTGTATATCAATCATGAAAAGCACCTGTGTTTGTAAGTAATGTTTAAAGTATAAATAACTCTTTCATGTTCCTTGTAATATCATTTTCTTTTTGTAATGTATTATCTTTTCACTTAAACATATTTAATACGCAATTCTACATGAAAATTGAGTATAAAAAAAGTATAGTGCTTAGCAGTACTTTTTCAATGTGTTAATTGTTTCAATTTTCTGGATATTGCACTACCTCTTTATTAGCTTTCATCTGGCATAGTCTTTATAAAACAACATCATTTGTCATATCAAGGTACAACAGGTAAGCACTATTTTCAGCATATATGAAATCACATTTTTCTAAATATTTTCCTTTAGATTCTAGTATTGTCACATTGTCACATTAGCAATAGCTAACATCTTTTTTCTCAGCTGATAACATCAGTATGACACACTGTAATGTGTGTTTTCCACTGAATTTTCAAGTTGCTTACTTCATCTGAAAGCCCTAAAAATGTTCTTGTTTCTATTCTATGCACTGTCTTTTGCAGAACTCCAGATCAATCAATGTCTCCATGGCTCATTTCACAGTGGCAAAAAGTACTTTCCATAAGCATAGAAATGTATTTGATGTGAAGCAGTAAAATCACAAACAAGAATTTCGGTATAAAAAATAGTCATATATTTTATGACTACTACTTTTCATTTCAATTAATCATGTTCTTACATAGTGAAACCAAAAAGAGACCCTACAATTATAGCATGTTTATGATAAAAATGAAAATATCTTTTGACACTTATATATACAAATACTCATTTTATATGAACTAATTTCTTCCAGAACATTTCCCAGCAGCAATAATCAGCTATGAAAGCTAATTCAGTCCATCAGAGGGCACACCAGCACCTTTTAAATCCACTAAATATCCTAACAAGCACTTATCTGATACATGAACAGAAAAGGATTATGAAAACTATACACAGAGAGTCACCTTCCTGAGTGCCATAAAAATATAGTCATATTGTTTATACACTTTTAATTTTATCAGTTGGCACACACGTGTACATGGGAGGTAGCTTAAATTCTCTTGTGATGGTAGTTACCTGCTAAGCCAGGGATTTGCACTGTGTGCTGATATCTTCTCTCTTCCTCCCTAAGCAGAACAGAAGATCGATGACCGCTCCACCTCTGATGTCACTTCCCTTTCCCACCCTCCTGGACCTGCCCCTTCCTGCCTGAAACCCATAGGTTCCTAGTGACAGTCATCATTCTCAAGTTTCTTATTCTAGACTGAGCTCTGATTGCAACTGAACAGGTCACTTTGTACCTAGTAGGTACATCTGGGGAGCTGAATGTCAGACACGAACAGAGCAGATCCAAGACATAATAAACAAAATGCTAATAATGGTATTACTGGTATTAAAATGCAATTTAAAATAAAGTCAATGAAGACAACTTTAGCTAAGTTTAGATCAGACAATGAAATTGAATGAAAAAAAAACTTGGTGTCACAGAAAATATACCTCTGGTGCCTCAGGACATTTGGGAAAGGAAAATTTAATGTGTAGCTTCACAGGTCTCTACCTGGTCATACTGAAATATTAAATTCTTCATTGCTGGATCGTCTATGACTTTTGTGGAATCACAACAATGGTCTCACTTACAGGTGATATTTAGATTGTGATTAAAGACTAAATTAAGACTATTTAATCAGAAAAGTTTGTTTTATACTCTGGACTAATACACATCCTTTTGAATCGTGCATGATAGTATTGTATGCCTTTAAAGATGTACTGCAAAATTTAGCTCATCAGAATGCTGCAAAATTAGGCACTGATAAATGCACATATTGACTATAGGTAATCTGACAAATAAGAAATCTAAAATATCTGAAATTATTCATTTTAATATAAGTAGTAATGCTTAAATTAATTTATTAATAACAAACTAGACAAAATAAGATTACAGACTTAGCAGTTACATTCCTAATCAAATCCAACTCATTATTTTATCACCTTATTACATTTAAAGCTGGTGTCTGACCTTCATATTTAATTTTAGCTAGTTTTTATAAAGCCATTTGTAGAAGTTGTGCAACCAAATTTAGACATAATTAACAATCATTAATTGGCATTGTCTGATTCCTACAAACTAATGTTAGAACTTTATTAAAAAAATAAAGTCATACTGTACTCAAATGTTCTTAAACAATTTCCAGTTCACTTTTTAATTACAAAGTTTTTGAAAAAACTTTATTCATACAGCTCAAAAATACAGTCTATGTTTAATATTTTAATCTGGCTCTAACTCATGTTTTAACTTCCTCTGTGTTAATATGCTTTTAGGATTAACTTTAGTATTACTGAATATGGCATTCTATGATACAGGCTTGAGAATATGGTTGGTATATCAGGCACTAGTCTTTTAGAAATGAGTACATTAGAGGGTCAGCTCAAGTTGGATTGTTGGGAGACAAAGTCAGAGAGGCAAGATTGCGTTGGTTTGGACATGTGCAGAGAACAGATGCTGAGTATATTGGGAGAAGGATGCTAAGGATAGAGCTGCCAGGGAAGAGGAAAAGTGGAAGGCCTAAGTGAAGGTTTATGGATGTGGTGAGAGAGGACATGCAGGTGATGGGTGTAACAGAACAAGATGTAGAGGACAGAAAGTTATGGAAGAAGATGGTCCGCTGTGGCAACCCCTAACGGGAGCAGCCGAAAGAAGAAGAAGATCAGGCACTAGTCTAAATTTACTTGACAGTCACACTCTGCAATTAAACATACTTCCCCATATTGTTTAGTATTATTATAATTAGAATTGTATTCACTTGAAACAGAGCAACCAAAGGGTTGGCATTAGGCAAGGTGTTGAGCAGTGCCTGGTCTTCACTAGACATCATGCTTGGAGTACTGCCCAAAGAGTATTTTGTCTTATCAGATGACAGAATCTTTTCTCTCATGCTCACAGAGTCCTTTAAATGCCATTTGGCAAACTAAGCAGGAGATTGCCACTCTACCATAAATGCCCAATTGCCAGGTGCTGCTGAGATGGTCACCCTTCCGACAGGTTCTTCCATCTCAGCATAGGACTTCTGAAGCTCTGTTAGAGTGACTACTGGGATCTCGGCCACCTCCCTGTAGCTCCCAGGCTACATGTTCTAAATATAATGCAGTCAGAGAATGTTCACATCCCTTTACTTACAACTCACTTTAATGTGTTGTAGATTTAATTTTAAATTGATAAATATGTTATTTTTGCTAATCAATCTTCACTCAGTAGCCAATAATGAGAAAGTGAGGTATATATCAAGATAAAGTTCTAAAACTTTGAGTGTACCCAGAAGCACAGTGGCCTCAATAATTGTGAAATGGCAGAAGTTGGGAATCTCATGATTCTTTCTGGAGTTGGCCATCTAGCTAAACTGAGTAACTGGGTAGTTCCATTGTTGCACCAAGTGCTGGCATAGGCTCTGGCTCTATGTGACCTTGTACTGGGTCAAGCAGGTTCAGAAAATAAAGAGATAGTTAGTGACTGTAAAATCAAGAAAAATGCCTTTGTGCAGGACTTCAATGTACATTAGGTCTATGAGGACAATTATATTAGCATCCCTGCCTTTTTGTAATAGGCAGTGCAAATATCTATGTTGTTTTCCACTAAGCACGAAATACCTTAATTTTAACAATACTTGTGTGTGCTCTGTAAAACTGAATTCTTGTGGAAAAATAATATCACCAAGATGGCAAGGAATGTTGACATTTTACCAAAGTAGCATCAATTGGGCAGATGTGCCCCCTTCCTTTCTTACCTCACTCCTGCTTTGGGAAGGCAAAATTGTTAACTGGAACAATGCCTTAGGGTACCTTTCAAAGGGATCAGAAAGCTGCCTTAATCTCCTGCAAATCATTTGCACAGTCAGCACTCTGCAGCTGTCAGAACACTATGGGTGAATATATTCATATCAGTAGATTCCAGATGCTGAGTGCTGTTTTTAACATTAATCACTTGATTGAATTGATAATTTATGGCAGATGTGTGAGGTGCCGTCTTTACAGTTTAATGATTGTAAGCTTAATATAGCAATTTAGCAACGTCTTACACCTTTCTTTCATGTGGGAGGGTTGAACTGAACATTTACACACAAAACAGCACAGATAAATATAATTATTATGGTATGGCAAATATATGCTTAATTTTTGTCTGTTGATTTTTCACATATGAAAGTTATGTCAGTATTGGAAATATAATTCCAATGACTGATTTAATTTTAAACAATTCTATTAAAGTATTTTTGCGTCAATGCAAAGACCTAAACTGCAACCAAAGGAAAACAAAACACAGAAGAAAAAAAAGTACATCTTCTATGACCTCTAGTGGCAGAGAGCTGACTTCTGAAGACCACTGCAAATGGGTTGAAACTAATTCGCAAGTGTGGATTAAATGACAAGATTTGGAGACACAGTATTTCAGCTCTCACTGGTCTCGTTCCTAAAGGCTATGGGCTCAGCCATAAACTACAATGGGTCTAAGGGTTAAATGTGTCCATTCTGCCTATAGTAGGCAAAATAATGCTGTCTTATTACCATCCTATTGGCATATGACCATATTATCTTTGGAACACTGTAAATAGTCTACAGTGATTGTTGAATGTAATTAAAGAACTTGTTATTCTTTGCAGATATGATTAATAAAGACATATCATGTATTTGTATGATAAAATAGCTTTATTTATTTATAACTAACTAGCAGATGTACCCTGCACTGCCAAGGATAGAAAAAGGTGCACATTTGGTCATCAAAATATTTACCCAGGGGGTTCAGTTTTGGCCCTAACCCAAAATGTCACTGACTGAACCTACTTATGGGAGTAACTTCTGTATTTCTATGCCAAGTTCCAAAAAACATAAATTGTAGGTGTGGTCACTAAATCAAGTTCCCCAAAGGGAAGCAGTTCAGAAAAAACTTATCCTGTGGTTTTCCCCAATACAAATGGTGAATTTGTGCAAAATTTGTTGGAAATAGGTCAGTGGTGTGGATTTGCATACTGAGCAAACAAACACACTTATACAGTACTAAAAGAATGTAGCATTTCACAGGTAAGTAATTTTAAACTCTGAGCTGTTTGTCTACTACTCTAACTTAAGTCTGTTCTGGTGTTGCACATGCTCTGAATCACCAGGTGGCACTGTCGTTCAAACTATCCATATTACTAACCGAGAATGGTAAACCGAATATGGACACAGGTACATGGCATGCCCATGGACGCAGGAGACATAGTGCACAGGTGCCGACAGCGAGCGAAGTCTGATCCACCGAGAACGAAGGAGTCACAGCTCAAAAACGAAGGAGCTCAACTAACGTAAATAAGAAATGAGGCAACGCGCCCATAGGTGACGACACAGCCACACAAAAAAGAGGATTCCGCGTTGCACCCCAGAGTCAAACGGAAGAGGCTACAGAGGCCCCACAGGTCCACAAAGATAGTACGGAAGGCGCGTGAAAGTACGAAAGGCGCATGCGCCTACAACGAGCTTCTGAACTAGAACTAGACCCCTCATGGACCCTGTGATCATCAAAGGTGACTGTGTGCAGATGGTGCAGACCTATAAATATCTGGGAGTGCAGCTGGATGATAAATTAGACTGGACTGCCAATACTGATGCTCTGTGCAAGAAAGGACAGAGCCGGTTATACTTCCTTAGAAGGCTGGCGTCCTTCAATATCTGCAATAAGATGCTGCAGATGTTCTATCAGACAGTTGTGGCGAGCGCCCTCTTCTACGCGGTGGTGTGCTGGGCAGGCAGCATTAAGAAGAAAGATGCCTCACGCTTGGACAAACTGGTGAGGAAGGCAGGCTCTATTGTTGGCATGGAGCTGGACAGTTTAACATCTGTGGCAGAGCGAAGGGCGCTCAGCAGGCTCCTATCAATTATGGAGAATCCACTGCATCCACTAAATAGTATCATCTCCAGACAGAAGAGCAGCTTCAGCGACAGACTGCTGTCACTGTCCTGCTCCACTGACAGATTGAGGAGATCATTCCTCCCCCAAACTATGCGACTCTTCAATTCCACCCGGGGGGGGGTAAACGTAGACATTTAACATTATACAAAGTTATTGTCTGTTTTTCACCTGCATTATTATTATTATCAATCTTTAATTTAATATTATTTATTGTATCAGTATACTGCTGCTGGATAATGTGAATTTCCCATTGGGATTAATAAAGTATCTATCTATCTGTCTATCTATCTATCTATTTTCACATTGAATGCATTAAAAAATATAAGAAAGCAAAATTAACAATAGAACAAAAGAATGAATTTAATCATCTTTTAATCATCATGTTTTGTAAAGTAAAGGAAAAAGTGAAAATGGATGCAAACAGTTATAAAAAAACAGTAATTTCATGGCTCATCCAACAACAGAAAACAGGCTAAAACGAGTTATAACACATTTCACAACATCTTTAATCAGTGCAAATATAAAGTGTTAGTTCTGTACACAAAAGGCAAAAAAGCAACAGTGTCTCTAATCTTAATCAATTGTACACTGCCAAATGTGATTCAGCAGAGCCTTATAGCAGTAATGTCTGATTGTCACATATGCCTAACTGTTGAATAAGGTACACTTTTTATTTTCTTATGTGCTGTATACTGTACAATATAGAATATATACATAAAGGAATTTCAATCAATACATCTTGCAATATTCATATCATGTTTGATACTACTTACCCCTGGAACCTGATATATGACTGGTGTAACAGAGGTCTGGCAATGACAATTGTTGCATGCAAGATGTACAGCAGTATTGTGGCACAAGAGGAAGACTATAAGGTGCCCTGGTTGTGACCACTATCAACAACGGGCACTGTGCCTCCATGCAATGAACGATGCTCAGAGTTACCCACACTTGGGACATAAGATAGAGGACAATGTGGGAACCACAGAGTGTAGTCCAGGCATCCCCAAGTGATATGTTACTACCTACATTCCACCATACATATGTTCCCTGGGGAACAGCTGACCCTTCAAAGGAGATTTGGGGATGAAGATTGCAGTAACAGTTTGGAAAGAATAAACTCAGGAGTTTCCGTCATCATGAATGTCTAACACTGGAATTATTATATGGGCCCTTTCTGGTCATAAATCTCCTGAGTTTGGAGTTGGGAGGATTTTAAGAGGTAAGTCTCAAAAGGTGGGAGAAAGGAAAAAGGGCAAAGGAACAACAACAATAACAACATTTATTTATATAGCACATTTTCATACAAAAAGTAGCTCAAAGTGCTTTACATAATGAAGAAAAGAAAAGACAAAATACAAAATTAAAGTAAGACAACATTAGTTAACATAGAAAAGGAGTAATGTCCGATGGCCAGGGTGGACAGAAAAAACAAAAAAAAAAACTCCAGAAGGCTGGAGAAAAAAATCAAATCTGTAGGGGTTCCAGGCCACGAGACCGCCCAGTCCCCCCTGGGCATTCTTCCTAACATAAATGAAATAGTCCTCTTTGTAGTTAGGGTTCTCACGGAGTCATAAAAGTCATAAAAAAAATAAAAATAAAAAAATAAAATAAAAACTAAAAATTTTATTTTTTTAAAAATAAAAAATAAAAGGGGCATAAAGTCACTGAACTGGTGGAAATGTGTTAAGGCACACTATTTATATAAAATCTGATTTTGGAATAGTTGGGCCCAGTGTAGCTACAGGTTTAAATTTTCTTAATATTTTTGTATCCAGTTTTCTTCAAGACCCTGTACTCTTCCGTGATGTTTACCTGTGTTACAATAAGTTGCTTTCCTTTATTATAATTTGGCTGCCTTGACTTCATTTGGATTTGGGCACCACTTGGAGAGTACCCTCTACAGGCCACTGTGGAAAAATATTAATTTTAATGTTGTAATTAAACATTGTCTAATAGCACAAATCAAAATATGCACTCTTTCAGTGGCTTCCAGATTTCTTAGGTACGCACCACTGAATAAAGCACAACTTTTTTTATATTGTTGTTTGTGTGTATTCTTCTATCCCATTTACTTATGTATTCTGACTTATGCAAGTTTTGCTTATGTTAACTTAAACAACACAATCCAATGATAAAAAGATACAAGAGTACTGTTTCTTCTTTTAGTACAATACCTACATATAAACACTATATCTCTGTCTTGCAGTAAAGTGTTACTTGTCACCTCCACCCGGCTTTGCAAAGCTCTGAAGGTGAAATACAGTCCAGTTATCAGGTTTGAATGGCATTGCTCAAGAGCAAGATTAGATAAAGAGACATTTGACACAATTCCTTCCTGACAATGATGTGGTGTTCTCGGATGGTACAAACTGAATCTATGTTTCTGACCTGTGAGTGGCAAGTGCAGATCTTTTGTAGCTGTGTTGGCTTCATTCAAAATTCATGAGGCGTTGTACACATGAAGCCATTAGGAAATGAGTGCGTTGCAACAGACATGACAGGAGTGTCGTGAGCATGATTGAGCTTCCATGTTCATTTGATCACTGCTGGGGTAAAAGGCACTGACAGTAAAAAAAAACTTTGTTAGATCACAGGGTGTAAAATTATTGTTCAGCTGACATACCTGAAAGACATAGATCAAGATCAACAGTAGATAAACATCAGAGACACATCTGACACTGTTAATGAATGGCAAAGGCATTCCATTAGTTGGTAGCAAATGTGAAAGGAGAATAGGACATTCCTCTCAGCTGCTTCACTTATTGAAATAGCAAAAGGACTGAATAGCATAGCTCAAGGTTGACACTTGACTTATATTAAATTGATACACTAAATTGATTTGCACTATTAGACAGGCATTAGACAACCACAATGTAAAGAATGAAATGTGAAAATGTTGCACCCACAGCAATCCCAACAATCATGCTTTTAACAACATTAACAGATCATATAGGACACAACATAACTGGAGAATTTGAATAGGATAGCTAAAAAGGCACAGAGACCACTAAGGTAGATAGTGAGTGAAATTAAAAAATAGGAATGGTTTATCTGGTTGAAGAAAATATGTTTTTAAATGAACTTCTCTACATTTTTACATTTGAATCATTAGCTAATATAGAATGTAACTTCATGCAGTGTAAAATCTTAAACATTGCTTATAGGTTTCCTATCATTTTTTCATTGTCAAAACACATGAGCTGTTCGCTTACAGAAAGGGTAATACAGAATAACTTTATTTAAATGTGCCAATTAGCTTTCTAGTTTTCAGAATTACTGATCTAGATCTTTTTAGATTGGTTGTGATGGGGTGACTAGATTACATAAGGTTTCCAGGAACAAGACACAACCAGACTGCAAATGCCTGCTGAAGATCTTCACAAGAGACCAGGAGTACAAATAAGCATGCTAGTATGGGCAATAACCAAGGGGCACCAGTTCTGCCACACATGATCTCTTAGAAGTGCAATAGGAAATGGCACCTATGCAAGGAAGACAGAATGGTAGTATGGACTGAAAAATGGTACATTCTCTCAGAACCTTGGAGAGCAGGACCTAGGGATGCAGAAGTCACCTGACTGCTAAGTGGCAATGAGGGGTTTCTCTTGCAAAGGGAAAAGTTTCACTCCACACTGAAGAAACATGCACCATGAAGGACCAGCAAAAGAACAGAAAAACAGAAGGCCTCTGGAGCTCATGTGCTTGCAGCAGAAAATGGATGGGACCAGGCTGTCCTATTAAAAGAATTGGCACAGGAGGAATTTTTTTGTGAACTGGGCCTTTGAGAGCTACTCCATCCTCTGGTATGCAGAGGTTCAGAAAACTTATATAGAGTTCTCATTTACTGTATCCCCTACCCAAAAAGGAGCTACCTTTACACCCACAAGTAAACACCAAGTGTTTTTTTAGCTAATCTAATTAAAGGCAAATTCTATTTTAGAAATGTAAAGAGCTGATTTGAACGCTCTCTAGATTAGAAGGAAATGGTCAGGGTCAGGAAGGGCATCTGGTGTAAAATTTTGCCAAATCAATATGTGAACAACAATTTTGGATGATCCACTGTGGCAACCCCTAACGGGAGCAGCCGAAAGAAGAAGAAGAAGTGAAAGAGTAAGAAAGAGAGTGCTTTGTGATACTTGGTTAGTGTGAGAGTGTGATTACCTTACTACTATGTATCCTCCGTATTCTTTTCTACCATTGTGTGCGATTTATAATAAACAGATCATTTTTAAGTTTTTGTACTCTTGGACATAATTTTGATGGTAGTGAAATGCTGCAAGGGCAACTTCTCTTTGTTAGATGTAACATGGAACCTTCATTCATTCTGAAATTCCATGTTTTTAAATTTCACTGCTTGCATTTCTATTCTCCTTTAATATCATTTCTATATATATATGTTCTTATCATGCTCCTGTGGGGATCATCAACATCCATCTAACATCAGCAGTGTAATTCAGTTTGGTTTTGTGGGGGCTTGGACCTAGCTTAGCAGCATTTTGCACATGGCAAAGTCAACACTCATTCTTGCAGGACCAGTTTGGATCCTGAAATTAATCTTTCATTTGTTTGAGAAATAGTAGAAAAACTGAATCACCCAAAGTAAAAACAATGGAAATATTGTGCAGATTCTACACAAAAAAATAACCAGGCAGGAACCCAGAAACTGTGAGGCAGTAGTGCTAACCACTGTGTCACTCCACAATAAATCAAATCACGTAAATAAAATCAAAATGGTGCCCAGTTCAGGGATTGTTCCTGTCTTTGGCCCTATGCTCGTAGGGTTAGGCTCCAGCTCCCCCATGTTCCTGCTCAGGACTGAGTAGGGTTAGAAAAATGGTATAGTATGAAATACTATTAACACAAATGGTGACATTTTTTAGCAAGTACATTGCTGAAAATGTTTCTTTGGAAAATTGTAAAACATTGTGAGAAATAAGATTTAATAAGGTTTCTGAAATTTTTGAAAAACACATATAAAGAAGCCAAGCGAATGGGTAATGTAAATGGCATTATGTGACATAAGAAGCTCAGCACTTCTAATGGATAATGCAATAATTCATATTAATGGCAAAGACAGAAAGATCAATATTTCACTATTACAGAAATATAATGATGTACTGCTACTGCAGAGAAGAAAATATATACCTTCTGGATTGATCTGACAATCACTCATTTGACCTGGTTTGATAGCTATTCTTTTAACAGGTTTGTGGACATATAGTATTGCTATTTTTTACCCCTTGATATATATAAGACGTCATTATTGTGAAGTGAATTAGCAGGAAGCCAAAATCTAACACATAATAATAAACATCTTGTTTTGAATTGCTCCTGAAAATCTTGGAAATGTTATCTTAAAAATCTGCATAGATCAAAATAACTATGTAATCCCATTTTAAATTTGTAAAACTTTTTTTTTTTCAAAACTGTTTTTTTGTTTGTTTCACTAATTCACAACATAAATGTAGCTGAAAGCATTTTAATATTAGTAGTGGATATTAAAAATCTGAACACCCTTTTTTGAAAACAAAAATTATGTTATACCCTATTTCACCATTTAATAAATTCTTATAATCAACAATATTTAAGCCAAATCCAATAGGATAATTTTTTGGAAAAAAGTAGTATTAGTGTGCACATCCTTTTTAATGAGAGTTGTCAGTCAGTAACCCAGTCATATTCCAGACTATGTTTAAGGTTGCCATCACCTAAAATGCATTCAGATATCTTTTTATTTACTGTAAAATCGGCTTTCCCTGAAAACACTCCCTGAAGATGTATTGGTTGAATATAACAGAAACAACCATGAACCATAACAAACTAACAATAGTTTATGAAATTTTTTTGATGAGAAGTATAGAACAGAAATATAAAACAATGTCAAAGATGGTGTATATAATAAAAATATTATGGAGGTTATCATTTTAATAGTAAAGGAAACATGGCACCATTAGGGTATTAAGATCGGGATATATTTCCAAAACTGATGATCACACTAGGGCAAAGTTCATCAGGGAGGTCTCCAAGAGGAAAATTGTAGGAAATAGTGACACTAACTAAGACCTGCCCATTACAACCACTATCTGCAGATTGTAACTATAACAACCATTCATTAATCCATATTACAACATTTTCTTGTGTTCATCACAGTATGAGCTGTGGGTTAGGGTGGCAAGAAAAAAAGTAATTTCCTACAAAAGAAAATGTATCCAACCCTGTATAGATCTGTCAAGCAAGGTTATTATAGTTGACAAAAACTAAAATCAAAACTGAAACTATTATTAAAAAAAACATTTTCATAAACTGAAATAAAATAATTAACAAAGCTGAAATGAAAAACTAAACGAAACTATTAAAGTAGCTGGAAAGACTGAAATAAAATAACATACTGTACTAAAAATATTTTTAGTTTTAGTTTTTGAATGAATATTCTTGCTGTTAGTCTTTAACCCTTGTAACTATTAACTCTAAAACAGAAAGCTGTCCACCACGAGCTGCCCGCATCTATTCATATAGTGAATGGCGGCTGGTGATGGAGGGCGGGTATTCACACAGCATTTGCGGTGACAGAGCAAGCGGACTATGGGCGCATAAAGCGCGTGAAACAGAAAGTGATTTACTGTACTGCCTTTCTTTGCGCTTCTTGTATATCAAGATATAATTCAAACTCCTGAAGTCGGAATGTGCTGGTCAACAAAATCTTACCCGTATGGACAGAAGAATCATGAGTGAGTAACGTTTCAGTTTATTTCTCAGGTGCCTACGTTTTGTTGACAATAATTCACCTGCTACTTTGCACAGGAGAATAACGAAGCCCAGTATGGGAGATTTTTGAATGCAATATTGAAGGCATTCATTATAAGCACATTGTCTTGTAGCGAGATATGTTGTGTGCTGTAGACATTTAGCGTAAATAAAACACTCAAACCATAAAATTCAAACCTAAATTTAATTACAAATTGTCCCATTCTGGGCAAAAAAAAGATTAAAAAGTGCTAACAATCAGCGCACATTTGTTTAGCACAAATGACAAAGAAAATATTTGTTTAAATTATTATATAAAATTGTTCATATACAGTGTTTGGTTTTGATTATGCTTGTTTTTACCAAACAAAAACAAAACCATATAGTAAACAACGTGATGTAGTTAGCTTTTAAACTCATATCCTAACCGGTTAAGTGTACAATTCTATCTGACTGTGACACAAAAGTAAACTCCATAGTAGCTCTTTAACCAGACCATAATACTAAAACTAAAACTGAAACTAATATATATATAAAAATAAAATAGAAATGTCTTTGTGAAATAAAAACTAAATTAAAACTAAAAATATACAATGAAGGAAAACTAAAACTAAACTGAATTTCTAAGTAAGGTCAGAAAAAATATAGAAATAAAAACTAATATAAGAAGTCAAAACTATAATAACCTTGCTGTCGAGATGACACAGTCTTCTGAAACCATGTCGGGAAATCTCTTCTGATTTGATGAACTCTAAAAAATATGTTTGGCACAAACCATACACAGCTCATAAAGAAAAAAACACAAAATCTAAATTCAGCATTTTGGTGACAGCATCATGTGGTGGAGCGTCTTGTCTTACTGATGACAATAGCTTGGATAAGGCTAAAGGGGAAAATTAATGCCTAAAATTACCAAGATATTTTCGTAAAGCCTACTGACCTGTACAAAAATGTTGGAAAATCAATGTGTTAGTAGGTCACAGGGAAATCTATGAAAAATCAATAGACTCACAAATCCCACTCTTGTAGCGTGACTGTCTCTTTAACACAGGAGATTGGAATTAAAATTTGAGTTGTGCCAAGTTAATAGAGACCTGCTCAAATAGACTGTTGCAATCAAAGTAAACATTATATTCACAAAGTATTACTTTAAAGAGTGTGATAAGTCACTGAAGATTTTTTTTATTTTTAATTATTGTTCATAAAAATTATCTGTTTTTTTCATTTAAATATATTTGGTTGCATAGTCTAATTAAAGTGGAAAAAAGGATTGACTGTCAGGAACACAGATGTTGCCATGATGTGTTTTATATCATTTTGAATTATAATTATTATTTGTGTTGTTCATAGTTTTGTCATTGTTTTGTGATTTTGTTTTTTCATTTTGTTTGGTATTTTTACTGGGATCCCACCATTCTGTGCTGTACCTTACATGGGTGATGTCATACCCATGTAAGTCAATAATAATGACTTCACTGATAGTCATGCGGTTTGCTACCTGTGATATCATTACAAAGCAATTATAAAATATGGCAGTGCACATTCACTCATATCTCACTGTTTTTAACATACCGGTTAAATAAAGTCATGAAGGTTATCATCTTGTTAAAGGCTGAGTTGGAGGATTGCTGAGAGCATCATTAAAAATTATGCCTAACTTTGGGTGGTTGGGTTCTTTACACAATGAGAATAAAGACCTGCTGAATTGTTTAAGGCCCAGTACCAGGCTCCCCTCCAAACCTTACATTGAGCGTGAATGATTTAAGCCATGCTAAATTTTAAGAAGGACCCTCATGGCCTAAGATTGATTGTGAATGTATGGAGCTGTGCAAAACCTCAAAGAGGGTACCCTGCCCCCATGGATCTTAGATTAATTCATGAATGGATGGAGCCATCATAAATTTCAAGAGGACCCCGGCCTGGGAGTGGCCTCTGGTCCAAAGCAGCTTATGGCTTGCCTACCTAGTTATTTCCAAGTCCCCCACTTTGTAATTTTTTGATGTTGTCACATGTAAGGCCCAGTGTAGCTTTGTGCTATGTCTTGCACAGGAAAATGCAACAAGAATTATTGGAGGTGGCCAGGGTTCAGATTTATAAAACTTGTGTACACACTATAAGAGACCAGAAATGTGCATATGCGTTTTTTCATGCAAAAGTCAGTATTTATAAAAGAAAACTTGACAGGAGAACGTGTATATCTATGGCAAAAGTGGGAAATGATGATACCCTTGATAAGGTAGGGAAACCTGCTAAATGATGATTCTCATGTATAATACAGTGGAACCTCGGTTCACGACCATAATTTGTTCCAAAACTCTGGTTGTAAACCGATTTAGTCGTGAACCGAAGCAATTTCCCCCATAGGATTGTATGTAAATACAATTAATCCATTCCAGACCATACGAACTGTATGTAAATATATATGTTTTTAAGTTTTTAAGCACAACTATAGTTGATTAAACCATAGAATGCACAGCATAATAGTAAACTAAATGTAAAAACATTGAATAACACTGAGAAGACCTTGAACAACAGAGAAAACTAACACTGCAATAGTTCGCGCTATAGCGCTACCAACCGCTGGCTAAAACACTTTTTTTAATGAGCTTTAAGCACAGGGAAAAAAATGAACATTTGAAAAAATTCGTAATTTAATAAACCACCAAGAAAAGTAACACTGCAACAATGCACGCTACGAACCAATCGCTGTAAACAAAAGTGAAAACAAAGTCAAGCCCAGTGCATTCTTTAACTGCCTTCCTACCTTATGCGTTCAGCTCTCTCTCTCGCGCTGCCTGTGAGTGTGCGTCTCTCTCTCTCTCTCTCGCACTGCCTGTGAATGCGTCTCTCTCTCTGTTGCGCTGCCTGTGTGTGTGCGTTTGTCTCTCTCTCACACTGCCTGTGAATGCGTCTCTCTCTCTCTCGCACTGCCTGTGAATGCGTCTCTCTCTCTCTTGCGCTGCCTGTGTGTGCGCATCTGTCTCTCTCTCACGCTGCCTGTGTGTGTGCATGTCTCTCTCTCGCGCTGCCTGTGTGTGTGCGTCTCTCTCTCTCGCTCTGCCTGTGAGTGTGCGTCTCTCTCTCTCGCACTGCCTGTGAATGCGTCTCTCTCTCTCTCGCACTGCCTGTGTGTGTGCGTTTGTCTCTCTCTCACGCTGCCTGTGTGTGCGCATCTGTCTCTCTCTCGCGCTGCCTGTGTGTGTGCGTCTCTCTCTCTCGCTCTGCCTGTGAGTGTGCGTCTCTCTCTCTCGCACTGCCTGTGAGTGCGTCTCTCTCTCTCTCTCGCACTGCCTGTGTGTGTGCGTTTGTCTCTCTCTCACGCTGCCTGTGTGTGCGCATCTGTCTCTCTCTCACGCTGCCTGTGTGTGTGCATGTCTCTCTCTCTCTCTCGCGCTGCCTGTGTGTGTGCGTCTCTCTCTCTCTCGCGCTGCCTGTGTGTGTGTGTCTTTTTCTCTCTCGTGCTGCCTGTGTGTGTGTGTGTCTCTCTCTCTCGTGCATGTGTTGTGCTCTCTCACTCTCTCTCTTGCTCGCTGCACAGGAAATGCACAGGGAGAAACTGAATATTTACAAACCGAAAGGGAAACTGGCTTGTTCATATACCGAGTGTGTGGTCGTGAACCGAGGCAAAAGTTTGGCGAACTTTTTAGTCGCAAACCAATTTGTACATGTACCGAGACGTTCGTGAACCAAGGTTCAACTGTAATTCATATCCCTGAGCTGACATTATAATGTGTTTTGAGCCATTCTCTCTGAATTATGTGCTGATTTGGTCCCAACATTAGAAAGATACACTGCCCGAAAAACGGGCAAACCCTTTTCATATCGAGGATTTAAGAATGGTTGGCTTTTTGGCAACAGCCACCTACCAGAGGGAACAGTTCAGGAATATCTCAGTTAAGTGTCAGCTCCATCATCCCTGCTGACCTGGAAGCTATTAACTAGCTGATGAGGTGCTATATTCAGTTTCCGTATGATGTGGGCAGACAGGCCAACATAAAAAGGCAATTTGCAGCAACGTCTGTTTTTCCTAATGTAACTAGAACATTTTGTCTGCTCTCATATTGCTATTAGGACAACTACCAAGAATGAAGCTGCTTATGTAAACCGTTAACAGTAAGCAGTTACATTCCATTTATACACTATTCATCTGTAATGCCAAGATGAGACTGAAAAACATTGTGGTTTGTTTGCCTGGGTCAACCCATAATTCTTTTATTTTGAGGCAAATTACCACTGGCAGATGACTTGCTGATGGTGCTATACATGATGGCTGGCTTGTTGGCGAGGTAATTGGCTGAAACCTTGCTTTTTCATATGACCTATACTATTGTAATAGCAATCATGTGTCACGTGATAGTGGCTACCCTTTCAGACGCAGGCACTTTACATCTTTCCAAAACCCCCAGAATGCAGAGAACCAACACCACAATGCAGTGCATGTTCTTGGCACTCTTAGTTATGGAGTGAACCATAGGGCTCTTCAATTGCAGTTGGCAGTGTCTGGATGTGTCAGGTAGGATGCTGCTCTACCAGCTAATGAATGTCTGCAGCATCCTGATTGCATATGCATTAGCATAGTCCATATCTTTTTCAGGGTAGCAACTGGGCAGCGTTTAGCATGCACTCACATATGCACAATTACAAGATGATTGTGATTTTTAAATGGTAAAATGTATTCAAATGCATCTATGCCAGGTTTTATAAATCCTATTTTTTTTAACATACACATTTTCATGTTTTTTTCATACTAGAATCCAAACAAATTTTTACAAATAAGAGTCCTGAAGAGGAAATGTGTGAGCATGCCAGAATCTCATAACAAAAAGTTAGTCCTATCAAATGTCAAAACTAAATCTCAACCCAAAAATAATAGTCTTAATTTTACAAACAAAAGTCAGGAAACTGGGAATTCTAAAAAGCCCACCCAGTATTGCTAGAATAGTTGCCAAGTACATTTTAGAATGTTTTTATAATAATAATAATAATAATAATAATAATAATAATATCGTTTAATGTTCCTCTACTCTTTTTTAAGTCTATGTACCTCTTCAGTGTTACTACTTTGTTAATTTTAAATGTTTACCTTGTGTTGTTTAAATATTCAGTAAAATTTGATAATTATGATATTATTATTTCTTTTGATTTTGCACTTTTTATCTGTTTTTGAAACAATATTAGGTGAAGAAACCAGCACATTTTGAGTGGAGGATGTTTTCAAACATCTTCTTATATAATACGCTACTGTGGCTGTCCATTTGTCTGTCCAGGATTTTAAATCACCTGTAGCTTGCAAACCGTTTGACTTATTGACCTGAAATTTGGTACACATATACTACATGATGTCTACTATCCGCTTTCAGGGTGATTATTGACCTACAATGTCAAAAGTCAACCCAGGAAGGCAAAGGTCAAAAATCAAATAACCTGTAGCCTGAAATTTGGTACACATATACTACACTGAAACTCTGCACTACAGCTTCATATTACAAGTGAAGAGTTTTGGAATTATTACTCTTTTTATTTTAATTTTATTTTATTGTAGAATAAACTCTTGGTAGCGAACAGCAGGGTGGCTATGTTGTGCATGCGTACGGGTGCCATTCTCATCCCTGCCACCTTCGACATCACTTCCCCTACCTCTTTATGTCATAAATCATTCTTGAGGCAGATTGAAGACTTAAGTGCCAGCGTAAGTGAAAAAATAAGGAAAACATACTAAATAATTGCAATACAAAAACTGACTTAAGCAGTTTTAACGCAAATAGATGCAGATGAAAGAAGAGAAGAAGCGGGCCGCTACAGTGGAAAAAGAAGAGCTGCTCGGGAAGCAGCAAGCGCATCAACCTCTGAGCAAACAAATGCTAAACATACAGAGAAAGAGTATGAAAACTATGAATGCCTGAGTCAAGTGTATTCACTGCACGTTTTTAATACTGGGTGAGAGCTTTTCAACATATTACTTCATTAATTTAGCAATTACCCCTGTAACACCTAAAGTTATAGAGATAATTTCGCCATCTATTAGCCTTTTGATATTGTCCCAGAAGTGTTGGTAACTCAGACTAATGCTGTTCTCTTGAACCAGTAGTGTGACAGCACCGAAACATCTGTTACAAAGGTTTTACTGATGGTTAGGTTTGTGTAAATGATGTCTTGTTGGTTACCATTAACTTTTGCTTGCACAGGAAAAACCCAGAGAATCTCAGAAGTGATTTTCTGTTTCTCCAAACTCCATCTCTACCATTGTCTTGCCAAATTTAAATTGTTGTTCCTAGTGAGAGTCCAGTAGATATATTTCACTTTGTTGATATGACATCTTAAATAAGATGTTTTAGCCTTTATCCTACAAGCACTGATTACATGTTGGACGGCTTTGGCACATTTTTTACATAGGCAACAAATTATATTCTCATGATTGTTTAACGTTGTATTTTATGCAATACTTACATGAAAACAAAACAGCTTTTCTCAACACTTTACTCCTTGAAACATCCATCCATCCATCCATTATTCAACCCGGTATATGCTAACTAATTTATGAATGAGTAATTTTTAGGCATATACAGTTAGTCAATAAGTATTTGGACAGTGACACAATTTTAATAATTTTGCCTCTGTACATAACCACAGTGATTGCAAATAAAGCAGGCATTATGTGATTGAAGTGTACACTTTCTGCATTAATTACCAAAAATATAATTTGAGCATTTAGGAATAACAGACATTTTTATACATTATCCTGGACAAACTAACATAATCATAAATATAATGATCATTTAATTTGGTTGAAAATTCTTTACAGTCAATGACTGCCTGAAGTCTGGAATTCATGGCCATCTCCAAGTGCTGGGTTGCCACCCCAGTGATACTTTGCCAGTGTGGTATAGTAGGTCCTCGGCTCAAAAAAAAGTGGCTGTTTTTAATAAATAAATAAATAATTGACTGTCTCATTCTTCATGGGGTGTGTGAGCTCACACAGCTGTGGGGAGCTGTAGGAGTAACTGGGGCAAGGTGCACCTCCGCGTGAGTGTGTGGTCTGATTCAATTGCTTCAATTACTTCCTGCGGTGTGTGATTGAGATACTGCGCCCATGGAGTACGAGCTGGCATGAGAAAAAAGGAGAACCAAGAGAGGAGAACAGAGCGGAGTTTAAATAAAGGAAAGAGAAGCTGGCAGGAAGACAGGAGAGAGAGCTGGTGCAGGTGTGTGTCAGAGTGAGAGAGAGAGAACCAGGAGGCAGGTAGCTGTGAGAAGAGCCCCTCAGGGGAGTCGGTGGTCACCTCTCAAGGGCTGTCGTGAAGGATCGCTCCAGCTGAGTGACTTAGGGAACTGGAGTGACCAGGTGGTGCATGTGACTTGCCTGTCTGGGAAGACAGCAGGAGTCAGCGAGTCTTGGACTGGCAGCCCCATTGAGAGTCCCATGGCCTTTGGGGACTTGAGCCTTGGGTCTGGATTGGAGCCTCATGGAGAGGCAGGGACACAGACCTGGAGAAGGATGGCGGTGACTGTCTGAGGCTCCCGGTGGGACACGGTAGCATGGAGCCAATCTGCATTGTCACAGCCAGCCCTTTACTGCAGCTGTCTTCAATTGATGCTTGTTTGTTGGACTTTCTACCATCAGTTTTATCTTCAGTAAGTGACATGCATGTCCATTGGGATAAGGTCAGTTGATTGACTTGGCCATTAAAGAATATTCCACTACTTTGCATTGAATAGCACTTGGTTTGCTTTCACTGTATGTTTTGGCTCATTGTTCATCTGTACTGTGAAGCGTCATTGTATCAGTTTTGCAGCATTTGGCTGAATCTGAGCAGAAAGTATAGCCAAATATACACTTCAGTATTCATCCTGCTACTTCTGCCAGCAATCATATCAGCAATAAGCACTAGTGACCGACTTCCATTGGCAGTCAGGCATGCCCATGCCATAACACTGTCTCCACCGTGTTTCACAGATGACGTGGTATGCATTGGATCATGAGTCATTCCTTTTCTTCTCCATTTTTTTCCATCATTCTGGTACATATTAATGTTAGTTTCCTTTGTCCACAGAAAATTGTTCCAGAAATGGACAGTCTTTTAAAAATGTTTTCTGGCAAAGTCTAATCTGACTTTCCCATGCTTGAGGTTTACCTTTGGTTTGCACCTTGTGGTAAACCCTCTGTCTTTAATTTCAAGAAGTCTACTCTTCATTGTGGACTTTGGAAATAATAGGCCTACCTACCAGAGAGTGTTCTTAGTTTGGCTAAATGTTGTGATAGGGTTTTTGTTTACCAAGGAAGGAATTCTGTAGTCATCCAGCACAGTTGTCTTCAATGATTGTTCAGGTCTTTTGGAGATCTTGAGCTAACCATTCTGTTCCTTCTCTTTAAGAATGTACCAAATTGTTTATCTGACAGCTCCTTGTGTTTCTGTTTTCTCTCTAAAGGTTTTGTTATCTCAGCCTAATAATGGCCTCTTCTTACTTGCATGGACAACTCTTTGGACCTTATATTGAAAATTCACAGTGACAGCTTCCAAATGCAAATTGCATGCTTGGAATCAATTCCAGACCTTCTACCTGCTTAATAGTTAATGAAATAATGAGGGAATTGCTCCAGGCTGGCTATGGAACAGCTTGCCAGTCAAATTTCCATATATGTTGGAGGTCCTGGAAATGGAGGGGCTACACAGAAAAATGGCTGTCATTCCTAAACAGCTCATATGATACATATTTTTGGTAAACCCCTTAAATTAAAGCTGAAAGTCTACACTTCAATCACATAATGATTGCTTTCTTTCAAATCCATTGTGGTGGCATACAGAGTCAAAATTATGAAAATTGTGTCACTCTCCAAATTCTTATGGACCTCACTGTAATTCATTCTACCCAAAACGTATGTTAACATAATATGCCGTCATTTAAATTTATAATCAGTATTATTTAACTCTGAAAAATTAAAATACAACACATCAGTATATCACATTGATATAACTTAAAAATTCTTTGCAATATTATTTTTGTATACAAAAGTGTGCATGTATATTTATGTTTTTTAAAGGTTATTCATAGTGATCCTACTAGATTTTAATCTAGCAAATACTCTTACATTACACTAGCTGCAATATATTTAAGTAAGTTGCAGTCCCAGGGAAAAAACAGGTTAAAAACCCATGTACAAATAATTTACAATTTAACAGAATTGTACAAGGAATGTGGCCTTCAGTTATTGTTGATTTATAACAAGTCAACAAATTTAATCTTGGAAACAGTAGGTTAAGATTTGAAGGAAAAGGACACAGTTGCCTGATCAAACAGTAGCACTTAGCAACAAGCCTTATATATTTGTAGAATGCGTATACTAAGATCTCTCTGGATTCATTTTATAAAGGCAACACATCAAAGGAGGACTCTGAGTGAACTTTGGACACCCACTCTTCTACATGCTACAGCATGCCAGGTTGATTTTCAAAGCAACTTCCCAAAGAGCCCGCTCACAAGTTATAGGTTTTACTTTTGCACAAGCAAATTATTGACTGGTTCTTCTGTTTTATTCCAACCAGCATTTAGGACAGTCAAATACATTTATTTTTTTTAATTAATAAAAACTGACAGTTCAATAAGATGAGTATTTTCGCCTGAATTTTTGTTTAATACAACTTCAATAAATCTATCAGTGGAATTGACTAAACAGCCTGCTCAAAAACCAGACCATTTGCTTTCTATTGTGCCACACACCAAGGTCAACTGTCCTATTAAGGCACGTCGGCCAAAGCCAATTTAGCTTCAATCAAGAGACAAGAGGTCTCCTTGTACTGAAGCTGCTAAACTGCTATGAATCTTGGCAGTTTGGTAATGGAAATTCCTGCAGATTAAAACTGTTATTTACCAGACAAAGCAGAATAAAAGAAGTTTGTAAGAGATTGACATACATGTCACTTCACACAAGAATACATTATTTAGAGAGGGTGGTGATGTAAAACTGGTATGTTGCCTTATTTGTTAGTGCTACTGCCTATCAAGTCCAAGGACCAGGGTTCAACTTCTAACATGTTCACTGTCTGTGTGGAATTTATATTTTCTCTATGTCTACTCATAAATTCAACCACATCCCAAAAATGTGTATATTAAGTTAATTCAATAAATTTGATGTTAGGGTTTGATGGTTAGTGTTTGATGGTGGTGGTTTTGAGATTTTTAGTTCTATATGGCAACTTAAACTTTAATGTGGATTAATCTTTGTGATAATAATCATTATTATTATCTTATTAACACAGAACAGGTAGTCTGGTCGAATAAGAGAACTGCACACCCTTTGTACAGTAAAGCTTAATTTATCACACCACAAAAACTCTTTCTTGGGGCCAGGTTTGGGGAACCTTTTTGTTGCTGATTTTAAATTAGATTTATACTCAATCGAGTCAAACTATTGCTGGTATAAAGCTGCCTTGGATAAATAATAATTATAACAACGTATTTGATGAGGTAAGAAAGATAAGAAATTGTTGGGGAATTTTACTTTAATACCAACATGTTAACCTTACTTATTAATTAATTATGATGCCCATTACTGATTAAAAATAGAACACTAAGTAACAGAAAAGATCCCCCAGCAAAAAAGCCACTGAAGACAAGAAAACATCTCCAGCATTCATACAAAAATAAGAAAGCAGGATGTTCTTTCTCCTAAAAGTGAAACTTGTCAGGCTCAACACTGAAATGAAAACATCACTACCTAATCAGTCTTTGTGTTAATTTCTCATATTCAACATGATTATTCAAAAATTTCAGTGGCTTTCATTTGTGTTTGTAATTGCAAAGCTGAAATATCTGTGGCTTCCAAAACGGTTATCATAATGAAGATATGTGGATCATATGTATGTGCATGTCACTTTCTGTTGCATGCTTGCAGATGCCACGGTTCGAATATTGAAGTGGGGTGTCTTCTTAGATTAGATTAATTCTAGCCTCTTCTACCAGCTTGACATCCATTGGGATCACCTTCAGTCAGTATCTTCATTGCATTGAGCAGAATAATTAGCTCCTCAAAAGCTGGACTTGCACTTACAAGTGTTTTTTGGTTTAGAATGAATGACCAAACTTAGCCTTCCCTTAGCCTTCATCAGTGGTTTTTCATGCTCTAGTGCATTGTTTATGTGGTAAAGTACCTTTTCTAAATATTCAGTACCTGATAATGTTACAATGAGGGTAGCCTTTTTAAATACTGTGACCAACCAGAATAAAGTGGGCCCCAGGTGATGAGTGACTAATTTTTGTTGCCATGCAATGCAGTAGTGAGGCATAGCAAATTTCAAATGTTTATCCAACATATGGGTTGAAGATCACATACAGGGTGCATGCAAGGGATGACAAATGCTCAGAATCTGAGCAAACCAAACCGATTTACAAGAAATTTACTAGAATTACCATGTGAAATGGTAATGTGAGCAAATTGTTGTCTGGATTCACATTCAAGTCTGGGGTTTTCCTTCTTGTATATAAGGCACTTTATTGTTTATTTTGCTGTGCCATGTCATTGATGGAATATTAATCTGTATGCTAGTCTGAAGTGAATTGAAGATCAAGCAAAGTTTTTCTCACTATTAACCTCTATATATTGTTCTTTTCTCATCTTTAAGTGCAAAAGTCCCTGCCGCTGGGCTTGTTCTCTGTAGTTTGATGATGCTGTTATAAACTAAAAAATGAATAATCATTGTTGAGCTAACTTGAGTAGTTTGATTTCACCAAGGAATTCTTGGAGTTTGAAAGAGTTCTACTTTGTAATATAATCTCAGACATCTTATGTCCAGATTCTACCATATGTGTTTGGACATTAGTATGCACATTAGGTTTTCAAGGTATTGGTTTAAAAACATAAAAATGATCATGTAAATAAAATGCAAAACGAGGGCTTGCAAGCATGCACTGATACAACACGTTTCTACACCCACCACACAATGAACCACCTCAGGACCCCAGATTAGGACCCGAGTGCAACTGTGGCAGGTGGCTAAATACCAGGGAGTTAATGTTTTCAACCTAGTTCTTGTTAGGCCAGGTTTATACTTCACGTGATGCGACATATGCTGCATCAGATGCTTCTGCTACGCAAGCGTTTTACTGTTTATACTTGCACGTGTACTTTACGGGAATCCACCAGGTGGCAGTGTGAGATATCATCACGGTGAGAAAAGGTTTGGCTTCGCTGTGTTGTGAATTGCCTGGAACAGACATTAAATTCTGATGACACTTTACTGCAATATCTCTGAAAAGGATGTTTAATGACTAAACCATCAATCCAGGGATGTGTGAAACAATCCCTGGACAGGCATCAGCTCATCGCAAGATGAATACAAGCACTCACATACACGAGCATCATTTTAGTGTCACCAAATCTACATATTTTTGGAAGGAAACCGGAGCACAATGTGGAAACCCAGCAGGAAAACATGTAAACTCCAGGCGGGGAATATCAGCTGTGATATGTGGCCGGCCGTTCATCCCGGCCAATACCCCCAGGCCGCCAGGTGGAGCCCTCCCTGCAGCATGGCGGTGCCCCGAATGCCGGCAGGGAATTCTGGACAATGCAGTTTTTATCCCCAACCCTGCTGGATGCCGTGGGGGCTGCTAGGGGACACTACAGGGAGGAACAAGGATTATTTGCCTATGCCCCGGAAGTACATTCAAGTCACATGAACAGGAGGAATGACGTGCTTCCGGGGTGAAGAAGAAAAGATTTTTATCTGACCTGGAAGTGTTCCTAGTCACGTGGACAGAGAGGGCGAAACACTTCCGGGTCAAGGACTATAAAAAGGACTGTGAGAGACCAAAGCGTTGAGCTGAGCTGGGTGGAAGGGTGGCAACGCATATGGGAGTGGAGGATTGTTTATTGATTAGTGATTAATGATTGTATTGGTTTATTATATGAGTATTGTGGAGTATAGGTGCTTTGTGCACTTTAATATTGTCCAAATAAATAATTATTGGACTTTTACCTGGTGTCTGAAGAGTGGTCAGAGGGTTCAAGGGGTCGAGAGAACCTCAAACTGTCACAGTGGCGTAGTCGGCAGGATTTTCTGGCCGTCGGTTTGGCAGAGGACCTGTTTGAAAAAATTTCTGTTGACAGAGAACCCTAAGACGGCAGTGTCAGGACACACAGTAACATCGCCAGAACCTACCTTCACCAAGTCTGTCATGGGAAAGAAGAGGGGTAAGCAGAGCGGCAGCACGAGCGGAGAAGCTCTACTCGTTATGGCTGACGCTCGGGATGAACGTAGGAGCGACCACACGGATCTGGAGAAGCCTATGGAGGAAGAATGCATCGAGGTATGTGCTGGCAATATAGTGGAGAACATTTTTAAAATAACACACTTTGTACCTTGCACATATCTCGGAAATCATCATCCGGAGGCTCTGCGGGATGCAGACAAAGCTCCTACAGAAGGTGGCACACTCTCGTTTGAGCCTGTGAGAGGGACTACAGACTTCTGCATGTCGGCTACCGGTGAGGGACACGTGACCCAACCCGAAGAATTCTGGGAAGGAGGAGGTCCACGTCCCGCTGTTTGCGCCTTTGTCTGCGAAAAAACGGACTTGGACTTTCTAAAGGGGAAGGGGGAGGCGAGCGAAGCACCGCTCACCCTGCAAGAAGGTAAGGAGGGCCGGGAAGTGGCTGATCGGTCTGTCGACAAATTAATAAAGACAGATCGCAGTTAGCCGAAGAAGGCAACCTGGCCCTCAGACAATAAAAACTCCAAATCCCAGAAGCCTCTGCGAGACCCGTCAGAGCACGTGCCAGCAGCGGGCATGCTTATTGGCTCCCGGCTGGTAGGTGAGGTGAACAAGGAAGTAAGCTTGCCTCCGGTCGAAATAAATAACATTTTGGACTTGTGGGAACTCGAGAAGTTCATCGAGCCCGAAAGTAGTTTCTTGCAGATCCTGACAAACATTGAGAGGATCATTGGAGAATTGGGAGCAGTGGCCGAAGTGCCATTGAGGAAGGTGAAAGAATACTTGCAGCGGTTTGGTTGGGAGCCTCCCATATTAAAGAATGCAACAATGCAGGTAAGCGAGACCCGTACTGTACATAATAGAGGGACACAGAGTGAACCGGGCCCGCGATTGTTCAGTAGTGGGTGCCAATCCTCTGTGAACCCTACAAAAGAGTCTGAAACAATGACGAGTGGGCGGGGAAGATCCAATCGTACCGGAGCAGCTGAACAGTGCTGTCTTACAGAGCGAGGCGGATCTAAAGACGCTGCCACCGGTCGTTGTTAAATCTAAAGGGGTGCAGACAGGAAAGGGGCTCCCTTTTACTCATAGGGAGACCCAAACTGTGAACAAGCCCCAGATTAAACAGGAGATCACTAAAATAAAAAAGGGGTCTCCTGATAAGTTGGAAATCTTAAGGGCGGCCGAAAAATCCTTCTCAGTGGAGAAAAGGGTGGAGCCAGATGTTCCAAGGGGCTTCCAGTCTAACAGAGAGAGACTACCAAGGGGACCACGGCTGTGCTATGAATGCCGCAGGCCAGGCCACGGATGGAGAAGTTGTCCTAGGAGGACAGGGGACCACAATAGTTCCTCCTAGGTTTGCACGGGAGTGTCAACGAGATCGCCGAGGTCCGCCTTTTGGATCACTTTGGAGGAAGATGTCCCTCGCGGGGCTGGACGCTCCAAACCATGTTTTTTTAGCTGGGAGGGTACTGTGATATGTGGCCGGTCGTTCATCCCGGCCAATACCCCCAGGCCGCCAGGTGGAGCCCTCCCTGACAGCATGGAGGTGCCCCGAATGCCAGCAGGGAATTCTGGACAATGCAGTTTTTATCCCCAACCCTGCTGGATGCCGTGGGGGCCACTAGGGGACGCTGCAGGGAGGAACAAGGATTATTTGCCCTACGCCCTGGAAGTACATTCAAGTCACATGGACAGGAGGAATGACGTGCTTCCGGGGTGAAGAAGAAAGGATTTTTATCTGACCTGGAAGTATTCCTAGTCATGTGGACAGAGAGGGTGAAACACTTCCGGGTCAAGGACTATAAAAAGGACTGTGAGAGACCAGAGCGTTGAGCTGACCTGGGTGGAAGGGTGGCAACGTGTCTGGAAGTGGAGGATTGTTTATTGATTAGTGATTAATGATTGTATTGGCTTATTATATGAGTATTGTGGAGTGTAGGTGCTTTGTGCACTTTAATATTGTCCAAATAAATAATTATTGGACTTTTACCTGGTGTCTGAAGAGTGGTCAGAGGGTTCAAGGGGTCGAGAGGACCTCAAACTGTCACACAGCGTAGTGACACCCTGCAAGACAGGAGCGCTAACGCTCCGCTACCGTGTCACCCTCATGTGTGTAATTATTAACAGTATTCATTATTTAAACGAAATTAATGATTTATCTGTAAAATGTAACATACATACTTTAATGCATTTCAACATGAAAGTGATATCAAGTATAAATCTTAGGATTCTAAATGTGCAGAGTTGGAATATCATACAGTACATTTAATGTGTTCTGTGTGGTGATCTATTGCTGTTTGCCGCTGCTGTCAGGTCCGGAGGAAGCCCTAGAAAAAAAGACGTCACAGAAGACGGTATGTGAGACTTTTAAAATGTATTATGTCATTATGATCGGGAATATGCGATGCTTGAATATAAAAGCACCATGGATGCATTTGTATGTCGGCATTTTGCTTCACCACATCGAACCATTCATCAAACATCGAAGCGTGCACATTGATCCCGTAGGATCCGCAAAGCGGCTTTCTGTCACATGTAGATAGTAACCAGAGACTCTGATGTCACATTCCAACTTTTAGCACACTGCACCCCCCGACTTTTTGCTGGTACTGCACTAATTTCTGAGGTCCTGCTCAGAGGACGCATCAAATGAACGCTGGGAACGCATGGCAGCCACGATGTGGGCGCATACACATTCTGAGTGTGAAGTATAAACGAGCCCTTAAGACTTTAAGCAAACCCTGTATCACTAATACTTCAGGACAACAGTTTCCTTTCAAAGCTGTGCCAGAAATAGTAATGTTCATTTCTGCCCCTAGTGTGGTGAAGAACATTCTAGAGGAAAGCTAGTGATGTCACTGTCTCATCAGTAAAAGAAGACTACAATATGAAGTCATCTTTAGTCCTTAGTCCAGCACTCTCGAAAATGCTGACATATTCCTGATCTTTCATTGCCATCTTAATTGCTATATTAACAGACAGTTAAGCAGGAATTCCAACACATTTAATGTCTTTAGTTTATTGTACTATATATTGTGAGTTATCAGGCTTTGCTTTCATTTTCTAGAGCTAATTCAATTACAAATAAAACACACTGTCAGACAGAAGCACACTGACAGTGTGGGATCACCTGCCAATAGTTGCAGGCTTGCGTACAGTGAGTGTCCTGTCTCACGCTAGCAGAGACCTTTAAAACTCAGCAGTTTACTTTATAATCGGTTCACTATCATTCACAGAACTTAATAGTTCTGTTGAAACTCCTATGAAAACTGGAGTCAAACGAGAGGTTTATTGCTTTCACTGTCTGTGTTTAAAAAATTGAAATATTGTTCTTTAAAGTTCAAAAATAAGGTGTGTTTAAAGGAACTTTATTGGATATTCTTTCTACAACTCTGGACTTGAGTTGTAACTATACGTTGTGAGATCTTTAACTCTTTTGAGACCCTCCCCAATGGTACAGCACGTGAAAACGCAATAGACACATTTGTTGAGGGTTGCTTGTCCATTGTCGAGTCAACCACAGGTCCGCAGAGCCACTGAGGCAACTACAAGTTCACCGCCTCCCCGTGTAACATGTCTGTCACCCGATGGGTGATGCAGGGAACATTATATCACAGCCACTGACCCGGCCGCTTCCCTTGCTTGTTTGCTGTGTCTGAGTGTATTGAAGTGGTAGCTCCCATTTGAACAAATACCCTGACTGTTCCTGTTTTGATTGGAATAAAGTTGGTTTTCTTGAAGCTTTTGAACTCAAAGTCTTCTCTCGGATGCAGGACAGTGACTCACGCATAACAATATATTGTGAGATTTTTGAGAACCCTGACAACCCCCCAACTGTGCTGTGCACCGAAACTCTTTTAATGCAGAAAGGGATTGATTGTCTGCCACCAGTGCAACTGCAAGTTCACAAGCTCATTGTTGCCTGATGGTTGAGACAGGGAATATTTAAAACCTCCCATTGACCTGGTCTTGTGCTCATTTTTTCTGTCTTCTCTCCTCCAGTCACTGCTCTGCAACCGCTGGGAGCTAATGCAGGATAACCGATAAATTTATGGCTTGCCTACTATGTTTGTATGTACTAAAATGGCAGGTCACTTTTGAATAAATGCTGAGATTGTTTCTGTTTGCAGGAAAATAAAGCTGATTTTCTTGGAAACCTAGGCTCACCAGGAGTGGGGACTTGAACAAATGGATCCCCAACAGGCCCAAAATGTTCCTCTTCCACTGGAGCCAGATGAGGCCCCTGCAGGTGTTCCTGCCCTTGCCCATCCCAGAGATGTGCTTGTGATAATGGCTCCTTCGGACGACTCAGAGTTTTTCCTATTCTGTTTTGAACACTCAGCTACATTGATGTGCTAGGGCAGGGGAGGCTGGGCAGCTATCTTGCCCATTTATTGACTGAGGCTGCCCTACAGGTCATATGAATTCTTTCTCCCGAAAGACTAGATAATTATGATTTCCTGAAGCACCAAATCCTCCTCCGTACGGCTATGAGCCCCTTGGACAAGGGGCGTAAGTTTTAGAAGTGGCAAATTGACCTGGATTGCCCTATATTGGGGCAGATGCAGAAGTTTGTAGACCTTATTCAAAGATTGTTCTGTGGAGACACTTTTGAGTGCATTGTGGAAAAGCTTGATATTGACGCAGTTGTGTCTGGGATAAAGGACAACGTTTGTGATAAGATGCTCTGAAGTGATGTGCACTTGCTGCTGGATCTGTCCTGTAGATTGGAAGGCACCCAAGCCACTTGGAGGTAGAGGGGCTACCCTAACCTGGCACCTACTTTGTCCCAACCGTTCTGTCCCCGCCCAATGGTCAGTCATCAAAGCTACATTCTTCTGCCACAGCCTCCAACTCGTGCTCATGCCTCCTTGGAGCAGCTTATGCCACCATTCCCTGAAGCCCAGGCTCCTGGAGTCACTTACACCACTCCTGGGGGCAAGTGGACCAGTTCCATGGGTAGAAGACGCTATCATGGAAACTCTGCAGCTGGGTTTGAGTGCAGTTGGTTTCTCTGTGATCAACAGGGACATCTGGCTCGGGAATGCCATCAGTCAACTGCACAGTCCATGGAGATTGGTTTGGCCACGGTATGCTGTTCTCAGATTCCCCCCCCCCAAAGGTCTTGAAGGAAGACAAAGTTTAAGGTCTCTGTCAAGTTGTCTGGACACGACAACCTGGCCCCGTTGGACTCTGGTAGTGATCTCTACGTGGTACGTCATGACTTCCTCTGGCAGATTCCTTGCACAAGCATAGAATGGGTGAACATTGACTGTGTTGATGGGGACGTTAAAGTGTATGAAACTGTCCTAAAGTCCTAAAGTATCTCATATTTTTTGTAATTAAGCATCAAAAGTATTTTTCTAAATTAAATTTACTGTACTTAAGTATTGAAAGTAAATGTTAATAAAAAAGCAAGCAAATTTTAAAGAATCAAGATTATTCTTTTAAGCATGTACACCACCTTAAAATGGAGCCCATTTTACACTAGCAAGAAAACTAGGTCTTCACAACTTCCTTCCTTACCCCTCCTTTCTTCCCTCCCTCACCTTAATCTATCCCTCCTTCTTTTCTTCTCTACATCCCTGAAAAATGTTCTTTGTTTTCAAAACCAAAGCCTCCCTACAGTAATAATAATGATCATTACTAGAAACTGAAGCATTTGCTGTTCATCTTCAAAAGAAGTTGGATTTCAAAACTCTGAGAACTCAGTCTCACTCTTTTAGGGCTGAAGACACAGGCTGCAGAAGTGTACGAACTTCTCAGTTGTTTACAGGCTAGAACTGTAGAGCATCTTTTGAGACTGTCAGGGTGAATCCAATGGGCAGTAACTGCAATGAAGCTCCACCTTCTGACAGACAAGCAATATGGTTGTGGCATTATGGTCATCTCCCCTCATGGCCTCAGTCACTGCCTTCTTCATTTCCTCTGAGGCATCACCAATGATGGAATGTACTGTCAGTCCTGACATATTTTTTGCATTAGGTTGCAGTTCCTTCTCAAAATTTGTAAATGATTCTTGCTTATCAACAGAGAACAGCTGGAGCCCTTGGACCACATATTTCACAACAGCTTTGTCAATGGACATCCGAAACATAGTCCAGGTGTTTTATTAATGTGCCCTGTTTGCTGGTGGAGGGGGTCTCAGGAGTCCTGTTTCTCTTTGTTGAGGTCAGCTCTCCATATTTTTTAAGGTGGTGTATATTCTTTCTCTGAAAGAGTGAGACAAAAACATTTTATAAGAATAAAAAGTTCAGTTACAGGATTTAAAAGCTACTCAATAACACACAATTACACATTACTTTTATCCAATCTGCAACTGCAATAGATTAACCTCCTTAGTGTTACATTTTTTTCTTGAAAAAACATGTGAAAAGCCTGCATTTTTTGACTTGAAAAATTATATTTTTATTAAATCTCCTCTTTTTACTGTAAAACGTGCACAACACTAAAAGTACAAATTCAGAAGTATACAGTCATGGCCGAAATTATTGGCACCCCTGGAATTTTCCTTGAAAATACACCATTTCTCCCAGAAAATTGTTGCAATTACAAATGTTTTGGTATACACGTTTATTTCCTTTATGTGCATTGGAACAACACAAAAAAACAGAGAAAAAAAGCCAAATCTGACATCATTTCACACAAAACTGAAAAACCGGGTTGGACAAAATTATTGGCACCCTCAACTTAATATTTGGTTGCACGCCCTTTGGAAAAAATAACTGAAATCAAGCGCTTCCTATAACCATCAACAAGCTTGTTACACCTCTCAACTGGAATTTCCGACCACGCTTCTTTTGGAAACTGCTCAAGGTCTCTCAGACTCCCAACAGCAATTTTGAGATCTCTCCATAAGTGTTCATTCGGATTTAGATCCGGACTCATTGCTGGCCACTTCAGAACTCTCCAGCGCTTTGTCTTCAACCATTTCTGAGTGCTTTTAGATGTATGTTTGGGGTCATTGTCCTACTGGAACACCCATGACCTCTGACACAGACCCAGCTTTCTGACACTGGGCCCTACATTGAGCCCCAATATCTTTTGGTAGTCTTCAGATTTCATGATGCCTTGCACACAGTCAAGGCATCCAGTGCCAGAGGCAGCAAAACATCCCCAAAACATCTTAGAACCTCCACCATGTTTGACTGTAGGTACTGTGTTCTTTTCTTCGTAGGCCTCATTCCGTCTTCTGTAAACAGTAGAATGATGAGCTTTACCAAAAAGCTCTACCTTGGTCTCATCTGTCCACAAGACGTTCGCCCAGAAAGATTTTGGCTTCCTCAAGTACATTTTGGCAAACTCCAGTCTGGCTTTTGTATGTTTCTGTGTCAGCGGTGGGGTCCTCCTGGCTCTCCTTCCATAGCATTTCATTTCGTTCAGATGTCGACGGATAGTTCGAGCTTACACTGTTGCACCCTGAGTCTGCAGGACAGCCTGAATATGTTTTGAAGTTGATTGGGGTTGTTTATCCACCATTCGGACTATCCTTCATTGCAGTCTTTTATCAATTTTTCTCTTCCGTCCACGTCCAGGGAGATTAGCTACAGTGCCATGTGTTGTCATCTTCTTGATTATGTTGCGCACAGTGGACAAAGGAACATGAAGATCTCTGGAGATGGACTTGTAGCCTTGAGATTGTTGATATGTTTCCACAATTTTTGTTCTCAAGTCCTCAGACAATTCTCTGCTCTTCTTTCTGTTCTCCATGCTTAGTGTGGTACACTCAGACACACAACAGAAAGGTTGAGTCAACTTTTCTCCATTTTAACTGGCTTCAGGTGTGATTGCTATATTGCCAGCACCTGTTTCTTGCCACAGGTGAGTTTAAATGAGCATCATATGCTTGAAATAAAACGATTTACCCACAAATTTTGAAAGGGTGCCAATAATTTTGTCCGGCCCATTTATTTTTGGAGTTCTGTGTGACATAATGTCAGATTTGGCTTTTTTTCTCTGTTGTTTTGTGTTGTTCCAATGCACATAAAGGAAATAAACATGTGTATACCAAAACATTTGTAATTGCAATAATTTTCTGGGAGAAATGATTCATTTTCTGGGAAAATTCCAGGGGTGCCGATAATTTCGGCCATGACTGTAGAACATATAATGATACAAGTAAAAATAATGAATAATAATAATAGTAATAATATGAAATAATGATAACAATAATGAAGCTAATAATGTATATGCTGTCAAAATCCAACATCGGGACAATAGTAGCATGATTGCTTGTGGATTTTCTTTCCAGACTGATAAGTTTTGATCAGCATATTGCACATGTGTGAGTGACGCAAGTGTGACTTTCGGATTCATCACAATCACTTTTGATTTCACTGTCCATTTCAATTTCACTGCCTGAAGACAGATTTACTTTATCGTCACTTCTCATATCACTGTCAAGAGTGTGCAACACCTGGGCTGCTGAAAAACATTTCTTATGAAATGCCATTATATGGCTAGGAGAAGACGCATTTACATCGTTGCCCAAATAGCACTCAGTTAATTCTCAGGTCTAACACTTACGCGAAATGCGTCTATACATTTGCCCGACTGACACTCATCACTAACGCTTTTAGCACTGTTTTCACAGACTAAGTGACACTTGGGTCTAAAACTTATTAAGTGCATCATCTAGCACTAATTTGTTCCACTGACTGTAATAATTGTTTTAATTTTTTTTTATTTATTAGCTGTATTTTGAACACTCTTCTGTATGTACCCTGCCACAACCACAAGTATTTTCTCCCCCGGCATAAACAAGGAAATATCTGAACGGCAGGTAATAAGAGTGTTTCACGAGTTTTGTGTTGAATTAATTCTGGAAGAATTCAGCAGTAAACGTTATATTTGTTATTCAGATGTTATCAGCAACATTAGCTAGATATCTGGACAGGCATAATGCTAATTATGATAACTAAATTAAATTAACTTACCTCAATGTGGTTCTTGAGGTTGGACTGGTAGTTTTTAAATACCAATATTTCTGTAGTTTTGGGTAAACACAAGCACTTCATGCGGTATGAAGAATCTTTTACACCAGCATAAGAAAGCATTTCTCGCAAATATGGCCACAGCTTTACATCCTCCTCGTCACCACTATCATTTGCTGCTGAAGTTGCAGGTGTAGTCTCATTTTCTGCATCCATCATGAAGTCAGTGTCCCCAGGCATAATTCTACTGCTGTGTTCCCTTGCATCTGACATATCTGGGCTTGACTGGAAGTCAAAATTTTACGCCGTGGCAGGTTTCGTGTGAGTGTGGAAAGACCGCTCTGTCATTGTCTGGCTGGGGCGGTGTTGTCCATCTCCCAAATGTGCGTGTGCCTCCCATGACCTCATAGAACTGGAAGGGCAAGAGACAATGCGAAGCATCTTATTTTTGGTGTGCCGTGGCTTATAAAGGGATACCGTATTGGCAGTTGTCTGGGAGGTAGCACAGAGGAAGAAAGAGTGCTTGCTTTCAGTTTTGAGAGAAACGTAGTTCACGTCTCAAATGCCGGCATAGCTATACACTTCGATTTTGATATGAATTTTGCGGGGCAGGAGACGCCACACATAGAAGGATGACATTTGACAGCTTAATTGTGTGGCATGTTGGCGCCCAATACATTAGGGAATTTTCGGCCTCTAGAGGGGGTCTTGCTGCATAGACTGTGCTGGGAGGGGTACTTGGTAAAGCGTTTTCTTGAGTTTACCAAGCACTGTTGCTTGTGCCTTGATTTTTGTAAATATTTTTCCTTCCTTTATATATTTTGATAAATATTTCTTGATTAGCTTTGGTGGAAGTATTTATAGGGTTGGAGTTAATGGTGTACTGTTTACATTTGTATATACACATTTTTTTTTGTATTCTGTATTTTGAATATTTTTCTGGTTAGACCCTGTGCTGTGCATTCTTTGATGGAGCAGAGACAGAGATGTAGAGCAGTTTTGTAAGTCTTGCCCTGACTGTCAAGTTGTCTGCACTCATAGACCAGCTAGAGCTCCCCATGCACCGATGCCTAATGTAGACATCCTGTTCGAGAGAGTTGGGTTAGACATTGTTGTCCACTTCCCAAGAGTAAGAATGGCTGTCAGTATATAGTGCATCCGGAAAGTATTCACAGCGCATCACTTTTTCCACATTTTGTTATGTTACAGCCTTATTCCAAAATGGATTAAATTCATTTTTTTCCTCAGAATTCTACACACAACACCCCATAATGACAACGTGAAAAAAAGTTTACTTGAGGTTTTTGCAAATTTATTAAAAATAAAAAAACTGAGAAATCACATGTACATAAGTATTCACAGCCTTTGCTCAATACTTTGTCGATGCACCTTTGGCAGCAATTACAGCCTCAAGTCTTTTTGAATATGATGCCACATGCTTGGCACACCTATCCTTGGTCAGTTTCGCCCATTCCTCTTTGCAGCATCTCTCAAGCTCCATCAGGTTGGATGGGAAGCGTCGGTGCACAGCCATTTTAAGATCTCTCCAGAGATGTTCAATTGGATTCAAGTCTGGGCTCTGGCTGAGCCACTCAAGGACATTCACAGAGTTGTCCTGAAGCCACTCCTTTGATATTTTGGCTGTGTGCTTAGGGTCGTTGTCCTGCTGAAAGATGAACCGTCGCCCCAGTCTGAGGTCAAGAGTGCTCTGGAGCAGGTTTTCATCCAGGATGTCTCTGTACATTGCTGCAGTCATCATTCCCTTTATCCTGACTAGTCTCCCAGTTCCTGCTGCTGAAAAACACCCCCACAGCATGATGCTGCCACCACTATGCTTCACTGTAGGGATGGTAACTGCCTGGTGATGAGCGGTGCCTGGTTTCCTCCAAACATGACGCCTGGCATTCACACTAAAGAGTTCAATCTTTGTCTCATCAGACCAGAGAATTTTCTTTGTCATGGTCTGAGAGTCCTTCAGGTGCCTTTTGGCAAACTCCAGGCGGGCTGTCATGTGCCTTTTACTAAGGAGTGGCTTCCATCTGGCCACTCTACCATACAGGCTCGATTGGTGGATTGCTTCAGAGATGGCTGTCTTTCTGGAAGGTTCTCCTCTCTCCACAGAGGACCTCTGGAGCACTTACAGAGTGACCATTGGGTTCTTGGTCATCTCCCTGACTAAGGCCCTTCTCCCCCGATCGCTCAATTTAGATGACCGGCCAGCTCTAGGAAGAGTCCTGGTGGTTTTGAACTTCTTCCACTTACGGATGATGGAGGCCACTGTGCTCATTGGGACCTTCAAAGCAGTAGAAATTTTTCTGTAACCTTCCCCAGATTTGTGCCTCGAGACAATCCTGTCTCGGAGGTCTACAGACAATTCCTTTGACTTCGTGCTTGGTTTCTACTGTGACATGAACTGTCAACTGTGGGACCTTATATAGACAGGTGTGTGCCTTTCCAAATCATGTCCAATCAACTGAATTTACCACAGGTGAACTCCAATTAAGCTGCAGAAACATCTCAAGGATGATCAGGGGAAACAGGATGCACCTGAGCTCAATTTTGAGCTTCATGGCAAAGGCTGTGAATACTTATGTACATGTGCTTTCTCAATTTTTTTATTTTTAATAAATTTGCAAAAATCTCAAGTAAACTTTTTTCATGTTGTCATTATGGGGTGTTGTGTGTACAATTCTGAGGAAAAAAATGAAATGAATCCATTTTGGAATAAGGCTGTAACATAACAAAATATGGAAAAAGTGATGCGCTGTGAATACTTTCCGGATGCACTGTATACTCATGTTGGTTGATTATGCAACAAGATATCCTGAGGTGGCCGGTCTGCAGAAGGCTAATGCCCAGACTGTTGCCAAGACCCTGTCAGAGGTGTTCACTCGCATTGGCATTCCATGCAGGATTTTAACTGACCAAGGTTCGCCTTTTACTTCCTGAGTCATGATGCAGCTATAAGTCTTGCAATTAAACAACTGAGAACTACTATTATCATCCTCAGATGAATGACCTGACTGAATGATTTAACTTTAGACTGAAGACTTTAAAACAGAGATTCGACAGGTGGCTCATGACGACCCAACCTCCTTGGACACCGTGTTGCCCTTCTCCTGTTCACTGTTTGGGGATCTCCTCAGGCATCTACTGCCCAAGCCCATCTGAACTATTATTTGGCAGGCAGCCACAAGGAGTGTTGGAGATTTTTCAGGAAGAATGGACGGGGGTTTGGACTGACACTCACAGGACAAAATTTGCTGACTGGGTTGCTTTGCTCCAAGAAGATATTTCTAAATTGTCCTGCATCGCTATACAGCATTAGCAACATAAACAGGACAGCCAGAAACATAATTATGACAGAAAGTGCAAAGTCCGTGAATTTAAAAAGGGTGGTTGGGTACTTGTTTTGATCCCATCTGACCCACATAAGTTTCTGGTGAAATGGCTGTGTCCCGCGATAGTAGATGTACAAATGAGTCTGGTGAACTATAAAGTTAGGAATTCCGGCTGGGGCAAGCCTGTGCAAATTCTGCACAGTCCTTTGAAGGAGTGGCATAATCCTAATAAAGTTTTGGCCACAACCTCCGTAATCTCTTAGACTGAGGTTGCAATTGGTGATTATATGATGGACACTCAGAAGTCTGAGTTACTGTCCCTGATTGGAAGGAACTCTGATGTCTTTTCCTCCATTCCTGGCTGGACTGAAATTGCTGAGCACAGCAATGTGACTGAGCCTGGTGTTAAGGTACAGCTCCACCCATATCGCATTCTGGGAGCCAAAAGGACTGTGATACGTGAGGAGGTGATGCAGATTTCAGTTTGGGTGTGATTCACGAGAGTAAAATCAAATACTCAGTTGGCGTTACTGCTTGGCCCTGTATTGCAGGTGAAAGCCACATTTCAGTCAAACAAAGAACATTGCAGTCACCTTCACCGAGGTTTGGCTCCTTTGTTAGTGTTCCCCTCATCACGTAGGATCATGCAGGATCTTACTGAGAATCTCACCTGGACACGATGGGTCAATAAGTAGATCACCTCAAAATATATGAGTAAACTGGGTCCCAATGTTTAAAAGTGTTCACTCTGTCATAAACAATCAAAGCGGTGGTAGTCTCTGCAAGTGATATGATGAAAAATAACCAAAAATGCACAATCTTAACAGAGCAACCGGGATGTCAGCTGAACTCAGCGATGCCATCTTAGTTATTTACATTACACTTAAACAACCTCGAGGTTGAAATATTTGCAGATTGTAAGGACCGAGTATTTCCATAGCATTATAATTTAAATAGTAAGCGGATTGCAGCACCACAATCCTTTGCACATAACGTGTATACATGGGCACTTTCAGTTCAGTATTTTTCTGAGCTAAGGGTCGGGTGACAGCAAACCATTTCAAATCATTTGAAAATAATTGAAACTGACACATTGATCACTCTGGTGACATTTTGGGTCTGTTGCAGTGTACCTAAGATAGTATCGTACTAGCTGTAGATTAACTGCAGACTAAGTAGTATGGTAGTAACAGGAGACGTCTTCAGGTCTAAGTGATGTTGCAGTGAACATCAGAGCAAGATCTAGTACCAAGTTTAACTAATACGCAGCTAGTCTTCTTTTTGTTTCGTGTTTCTCCTCTGCTTGCTCAGTTGGTCGTGTGATTGCCTGCTAATGGCGGCACACCAACAATTAACATCTTGTCCTCATGTATATTTAATAAAAGTAATCTTTTTATTGAAGATTAATGGTTAAATGAATGGAAATCCATATTTTTGTGTTCCTTAAATAACAAAATATAAATATTTCCATGCATCACTTGTCATTTTCTATGGCATTAATACAGTATATTTGATTCAGTATCACGCTATACTTCAATCTATATATAAATATAATATATGGTTTCAATATTTTTAATTGCTTATTTGTGCATTTTCATGTCAGTAAAATTCTGTCTGCATGCAAAATTTATTTGGTATCATTACTTACCATACTTTGTCTGTTAAACCTGTTTACAAGGTGTTCTAAGTACGCAGCTTTGTTCCCTGTCTCCGATCACAAGTAGTACACTGCAACTATTGTACACTTGACTTGATCCATTTTTGGTCCACAGCTATGAGGCACACTGCAATGGCAGTTATCCCCAAAAAGTTACTCTTGTTACCATAAATATGTACTAACACTAGAAGAGCACAGGATTATCCCCAGCTCAGAGCATGCTGCAACTGACCCATTTTGTCTCAGACCGAGACTGACAGAGAAGATGTTTATATCTTTAAGTAATTATACATAAATAATAACTGCACATATTGAAGGACTTTTACAAACAGGGACATTTTTGAGTTATGTTCTTCTCCTTGAATGTGGTTATATTTGTGTGGTGAATACACAGATTTATATCAAAAAATTAAAATTAAAGTTATCTGCTTCCAATTTAATTTCGCCAGCTTCCATAAAATGTAACAAAAAATGCTTCATTAGAAACTCTTTAATGTAGATGGTCAGATGAACTGTTACAAACAGCTGGACAAATAAAATTTCAAATTAATAACATTTTTAAAATGAAAAGTCAGACAAAGCAAGAACAAAAAATAAGTTTACAAACAAGATACATTTTGAGCTAGGCTGTTTAGATAACAGCTAATTAGTCAAATTATGTCTTTAGAAGAAATATATGTTTGGTGTATATTAAGCTGATAATATTATGACACTGATTTGTGGTTGAGGTGATAAACTATCTCAAATGCAAATCATGGATTCCTAGAAAATGTTTTCTCACTTAAGCAACACAATGAATCACTTCATTTGTTGCCACAGCTAAAATATTAGTAACACCCATGAAATCTCTTTATAAACACTGTAAACAGAATTGTGAGAATTAAAAGTTGTGAACCCACTGGAATTTTTGGAGTCCTGCACAAACAGTCCAGAAAAAGGAATTTGAGTTTTATTTATGTTGCAGCAATAAATAAAAATCAGTGCTTTATCTAATTAAATCATTGTTTAATTTATAGTATCAGTGATTGGAAATTTATGTTAATCTCTAGAAAGAGATAGATGCACCACCAGATGTGGATTTCAGGTGTCCTACCTTATAAGCAAAAATCCCCAAATTTTGTTTTCCTACATTAATATTTTACATATCTCACCTCTATTCCAAAACTATTAACAAAAAGCCTGAATATAACCCACAATATGCTATCACAGAAATCCTGGAGACAGCAACCTCTCTTTCTGATAAGATTTTATGTGTTGATTAAGTATAAGCTTTCTAATTCTTAGTGTTAAAACATAATTCATTAATAAAATATATCAGGAAAGGTGAAATGAAATGTACAGCTTTCTGTTTTTTCAAAATCATACTTTTCATATACTGTCTTTTCAAAAGCAGTTAAAGTAATGTTAGGCTACAATTACAGTACATACTGTATATACTCCTGTCAAAACCTACATTAAAATTGTCATCAGTCACCAATGTGCTGGTAATCTATACATCCATTTTTATGCAGTCTTAAGATGGTAGGGACTAGAGCCTATTTCAGCAAAATATAGTGTAATGCAAGCAGTTTATTACAAACTACACCCATACATATTCACTTGTATATTGACATTCAGTTATTTTAAGGTTGTCAGTTAATCAGTGTCTTTATAGTAGGGAGGAAAATAGAAGAACGCAGAGATAAAGCCACAGTTAGTGACCAGGCTGAAATATAAATCTAGTCTCCACTGTATTACCAGACCACCAAAAATTCCAAATGAAAGTCGTCTAAACGTACAAGTAAATAAAGATGGTAATTATTACCATGTATGTATGGCAATGATGACTTGGCTTATCATAAGTGTATCATTATTAACAACCTGTGGCCTCATGTATAAACAGTACGTATGCACAAAAACTCCCGTTTCCACACTCAAATCGTGATAAATAAAACCTAAACTTGGCGTAAAGCCACGTACATTTTCACGCTAGCTCAAACCCTGGCGTATGCTAGTTCTCTGCTTGGTTTTGCAAACTGGCGGCACCCAGGGTCAAAGCAGTGCTTTTGTTCAAGTGTTGTTTCCCTTTTTTTTTTAGATGCACATCCCTGACGCGGCTTTATCAAATACACTGAAATGAACCGCATATTGTTTATTAGTTGGGCGGCACGGTGGCGCAGTGGTAGCGCTGCTGCCTCGCAGTTAGGAGACCTGGGTTCGCTTCTTGGGTCCTCCCTGTGTGGAGTTTGCATGTTCTCCCCGTGTCTGAGTGGGTTTCCTCCGGGTGCTCCGGTTTCCTCCCACAGTCCATAGACATGCAGGTTAGGTGCATTGGCGATTCTAAATTGTCCCTAGTATGTGGGTGTGTGTGTGTGTGCCCTGCGGTGAGCTGGCGCCCTGCCCAGGGTTTGTTTCCTGCCTTGCGCCCTCTGCTGGCTGGGATTCGCTCCAGCGGACCCCGGTGGCCCTGTAGTTAAGATATAGTGGGTTGGAAAATGACTTAATGACTGTTTATTAGTTTAAGGCATCTGATTGTAATTAACCTGTAACAATATAATGGTCCACGGAATGGCCAAACTATTCCATATACCATAGTTGCTTTAGCGTTGTTCCTCTCAATGCACCACTCAGACTATTTATCCCACTGTATCTGAGTGTGGAATCACAGCTCTAATAGCAGCTGATTGGAAAGAGAATTATTGGTATACAGCATCAAGCACACGCTGCCTCAGCCATGCTGTCTATTGAACTGCTCTCATATGGTAAACGCTTCAGAGCCTTTCCTGTAGGGACATCGCTGTTCAGAAACAGTTTCATCCCAAGAACTATAAATGCACTCAATCAGTCCATCAAGTGCTCCTTGTAGAACTGTTTGTATTTATTAGTACAATTACCTCACTGTAAACTTGCAATAGTTATAATATTGCACAACCTGAGCCACTTTATAAAGCACGTATTTACATATGATGATGATATAATCTTTAAGATGAAATGCAGCAAAATATGTTTATTACATTATACAGATAAAATGTTAACATCATTTAAATAATCTATGCTGCTTTGCAGTAAGGAGACTGTGGAAGATTGTAGGTTCGCTTCCTGGTTCCTCCCTGTGTGGATAGCGCTTTGAGTACAGAGAAAAGCGCTATATAAATGTAATGAATTATTATTATTATTATTATATTGGTAATAATTTAAAATGTTAGGACATGGTGTCGCAGCGATAGATAGCTCAGGGATTGTTCCTGCCTCGCGCTGTATTCTTGCTGGGGCTGGCGTGACACTGGAAGGATAGATGGATATAATAATTAAACATGTACTACGAAGATATTTCAATGTTCCTTAAAAGTTTTGAAGAATCGGCGTTTGTTATATATTGCTAAAATAAATGGACCACGCAATGTAGTCAGTTCTTCCTTAACTTTATTCACTCCTCCTCGTTCCCCTTCCTTTCCTCACAGCGACCGCTACCTCCTGACTGATTACATCAATATCCCACATATACCCCCTTTTGAAGAAAAAATAAATAAATAAATAAATAACAACAACAACAACAAGGGAACAATCATTAATAATATTAAAACATTACAAAGAAAACTGTAATCTCTAATTGTCAACATTATAATAACCAACCAATTAAACTATCCCATTCCCTTATAACTGTTAAGGTAACACATGTAGCTTCCAAATACTGTAACCTTTATCTGACATAGTCCTTTGTCCACACCGGAGCCTGTCGCACTCTACTTCTCCGTGTATTTGAAGAAGATTGACCAGGTGTACCAGGAGAAATAGCAGTCAACTGAATTGGACGGGTTGGAAAGTATGAATCCTCTGGTTGTGTGTCTGAAGTCAGACTGGATTGTGCTGCTGTAGCTGGGGCGAGGTGAACTGCATTCCAGATCTTGCCATCTGACAACAGGTATGTGGCAGGGCCTTTCTGAGCAATTATCTGATAAGGGTGACTGAATCTGAAGTGATCCTTTTGGACTATGCCTGGCTTCCTAATACGCACAAAACTCCCACAAGTGAAAGAAGGTGATTTTGCTCTGCGACGCATATCTGTATATTTTTTCATTTGTTCTTGTTTCCGTTGTACATGCTGTGCCACACTAGTATGTTGCTTCAAAGGCAACGTTGGAAGCAGGTCTCTAATGTTTAATTTAGTTATCATTGGGCGACCATGTAAGAGTTCAGCAGGTGACTTTTGTGTTACTGCATGTGCAGTAGCACAATACGTCTGTAAAAATTCAGTCACAAATGATTTCCAAGGCTTTCCTTCAATATTTGCCATTTGCAAACGGTCCTTTAATACCCTGTTAAAACGCTTTATCTCACCATTTGCTTGTGGATAGTAAACAGAACTGCAAGCGTGTATGATGTCCCTATCACTAAGAAATGCTTCAAAGTCAGAAGACGTAAACTGAGATCCATTGTCAGTAACAATTTCCAGTGGATTCCCTTCCCTACTGAAAACAGTGCACAAAAAATGTATAATGGTTTCCGAAGTCACAGCAGATGCAAAAGCAATCTCTGGCCACTTACTGAAGTAGTCAATAAGTGTAATTGCATAGCGATAGCCATATGGTGCCATTTAGAATGGCCCCACAATATCAATGGCAAGTTTGTTCCAAGCTGCATTTGGGATAGGCACTGGTTGTAATGGAGCTGTATTTGTGTTAGCGGTTTTATCGTGCTGTATGCAAGTTGTACATAATTTGATAGCATCTTCCACTTGGGAGTCCATGCCAGGCCACCAATATAAATTCCTGAGTCTCTGTTTCGTTCGTACAATCCCTTGATGGGTAGAATGTGCCAGCTGAATCATCTTAGACCGTAATTCTGATGGGACAATGACCCGATGAGTGCCACGAATAATAAGTTCATTTTGTACAGCCAACTCTGTCTGAATTCTAAAATATAGAATAACATCCGATTCAAGTCCTTTTGAAGTACAAGGCCATCCTTTAGTAATATAAGTCTTGACCTTTTGTAGAATAGGGCACGAGGCACAAACACTTTGAAACTGCTCTGCAGTCACTGCAGCAAAGTCAACAGACACAAGCGCAACAAATTCCATGTCAGAGTCTTGTTCTGATACTGTCTCAGACAGTGGCACACATGATAAGCAGTCAGCAGTGATATTTTCATGCCCAGGTTTATACTCAATACTGTAGTTGAATGACATAAGTCGCGCTGACCACCTTGCAATTCTCATGCCTGCTCGTCCAAAACCCTTGCTAGTAAGTAGTGTGGTTAATGGACTGTGGTCAGTGCGTAAGGTAAAATGACATCCCCACAAGTAGGTACGCCATCTCTCTGTGGCCCACACGCAAGCAAGAGCCTCTTTTTCAATAGTAGAGTACTGTCTTTCACAGGCTGACAATGTACGAGATGCAAAGGCAACAGTTTTCTCAAATCCATCATGATTCTGCATAAGAACAGCACCAATACCATAATCCGAAGTATCTGTAGTTACAATTGCAGGCAATGAAGGGTCAAAAATTGCAAGCACTGGACTGGTAGCAATAAGTTTCTTAATACAATCATAGCTTTCTTGTGCCACATTTGTCCAAGAAAAGTCTCCAGAATTCCTAAGCAGTTCACGAAGGGGTTCTACCACAGTGGCATAATTTGGAATGAACTTAGAGTACCAAGCAGTCAGTCCAAGAAATGAGCATAAAGAAAATACATCATGAGGTGGTGGAGCTTCTGTTACTGCACTTATGTATTCAACATTGGGCTGAAGGCCAGCAGAAGAAATTCTATGGCCTAAAAATGTTAGTTCAGCTTTTCTGAATTGACATTTCTCCATATTAAGCTGCAGCCCACTGTCATGAAGGCAATGAAGTACTGCTTGTAACCTGTATTCATTAACAGATGGTGAGTCTACATATACTATAATGTCATCTAAGTAACACTGCACCCCCATCCTGCTCTGCTAGTATTAGGGACATCATTCTCTGAAATGCACTTGGAGCCGATGCCAGACAATAAGGTACTCTTTTAAAACGAAAAAGTCCATCATGTGATATAAATGCAGTAATATCTCTGCTATCCTCATGTAAAGGTACCTGATGGTAAGCATTTCGAAGATCAATGGTGGAGAACTTTTTAGCTCCTCGAAGCTGTGTAAACACTTCTTCAATGTGTGGTAAAGGGTGGCTATCTATCACCACAGCTTTGTTTGGCTCACGAAGGTCTACACATAGTCGTATTGCACCTGATTTTTTTTAATTACTACTAATGGTGACACCCAAGGAGACAAATCAGTTTTTTCTATAATGTCTTCCTGTTCAAGTCTTTTTAGTTCTTTAGAGACAGCCTCACAGACAGAAAATGGTAGACAACGAAGTTTCTGTTGAACAGGTGTTACCTCATGTCGTAGTTTAACCTTATGTATAAATCTATCAGTCACACCTAATGTATGAGCATTCTTAATATTCATTACTGTCATCTTGTATACGGGATCATTGGGCATTTTCTTGGCGGCAATTTGTCCATTTCTGATTTCTAAGTTAAGTGCCATAAAAAGGTCCATGCCTAACAAAACTGCTCCCAGTGGCACAACGTAAAATGTAGCTTGTGTATGGTTTGTATCCCTTGTAATGAAAAGAGTAATACATCCCAGTACTGGAATTGGTTTCTGCATATAAGTCTTTAGTTGCACTTTTGACTGAACAAGTGGTACATTACTAAAATGTTGTCAATAGAATACTTCTGGCAGAATTGAAACTGCTGAGCCAGTGTCCACAAGTAAGTTTGCTTGAACTGGTTGAGAGCAGGCAGCTTGAAGGAACACTGTGCACCAGAGACCCTTTCTCCGTTGTGCAGCTGTAGTGTCATCAATGCTAAGAACAGTAAGGTCAGGCACAGTAACTTCTTGCACAGTGCAAGTGGATGTGGCACCACGACATACTTTAGCAAAATGACCAGATTTACTGCAATGTCTGCATCTTACTGCTTTTGCTGGACAATTGGGGTTATTAGCCAGGTGCATTCGAGATCCACAGCAGTAACATGTTTATTGTTGCACCGCAATTGAAGCCTGGGCTGCTGTTTGTTTTGCGGATGCACGCGCATTAAAAGCAGGTTCCTGCCTCACTCTTCCCGTACCTTGTGAATTTGTGTGTATATTATTAACAGAGGATTCGGTATTAGTAACCATAGCATTAGCTTCAGCCACAGCACATTCAATTTGCCCAGCAATAACAATCGCTTTTTGTAATGTAAGGTCCGTCTCTAACAATAATCGTTCTCAAATGCGAGGCATGTTTGTTTTCTCTATGATTTGATCTCAAAGCATGTCATCTGCTAGCACGCCAAAATCACAATTAGCAATGAGCTTGCGCAATGCAGCAACGTATTGCAAAGTAGATTCACCAGGTTTCTGCGCTCTTTGACGAAACTTACTTCTTTCAGCCGCAATGTTCACTTTTGGAATAAAAAAGTCTTTTAGTGCAGCAAGAGCAGCAGCGAAATGTATCATCAGTAATAGCAAAAGTGTAGAAAATATGCTGAGCTTCAGTCCCTAGGCAATGAATCAATAGGGCACGTTTACATTTATCCGATAGTGGCGTGTCAGTAAGAGCTAGCACATAGTTCTCAAACATCCTTAACCAAGAATTAAACAGTATTGCAGGCTCACCCGGAGTTTCGAGAAACGCAGGAGGGGGCGAGAGTCCAAAAGTTGACATCCTCGTTACCAATATGTTATATATTGCTGAAATAAATGGACCACGCAATGTAGTCAGTTCTTCCTTAACTTTATTCACTCCTCCTCATTCCCCTTCATTTCCTCACAGCGACTTCTACCTCTTGACTGATTACATCAATATCCCACAGCGTTCTAAGCTTACAGATGGCTTAACATCTATTACAGAGCTGATCGTGTGACGATGTGTGGTTACTTGGAGAAAGCAAAGGAAGGACAAGAATTGGGGTTTAGTAAGTCTGAAAGAGACAGTACTGCTTCAATAAATTATTTCATCGAAGGTCGCACATGGCGCAGCAAGCATATTGCAGTGGGGCAGGAACAATCTCTGGACATGGCGCCAGTTCGTCACTATCACTGCGCCACCATGTTCCCATGTTTAATAACATGTTTTAACTCCTATCATCATTGAAATGATATCAAGTATACATCTCAGTATTTTAATTATTCGGAGAGCTGTAATATCACGAATGTAATGGATTCTGTGTCCAGTCGGAGGAAGAGAAAGCCCGTTTAAGAATCATGTAGTGATTCACACACATAGAGCACATAGAAGAACACATACAAAACAAAACATTTAACATGCTACTTTCGTTATGATGGTATTTGAGAAACTAGTAAATTAAACGATTTAAAGATGAAGTTTATGATGTTCTACTTTAATGACAAAATAAACTACGTGATTAAAGTGGAAATTTTGAGATTAAAGTTGACATTTCAAGCTTTTTTCTCACTGTGTCCCTATTTTTTTTTCTTTTCTCTGTACCCTGATAAGCTTTCATATGACACTCAGACGGTGGGCTATGACTCTCCTTTTCACGGCAACTTTGATATCTGACAACTTCTTTTTTATTTCGAGCACTGTGCGACTTTGTGAACTTGAGCTTTCGAGTTTGTCCGACACTCTATGTCACTCGGTCAGCTTCCTTTTGTTGTTTATACCACTGTTTAAACCAACAAATATTACTTTTTTCTTTACCTCAACCTGGTATTCGCTGAAATTCTTATATTTTCCCCTGTGCTTTTGCCATTGCCTTTTCACAGAACACTGATCTTAAGAGCTATTTATATTGATCTGCATATTCAAAGAGGTGTAATTCTGGGAGGAGTTTGGGTGAGACAGTAGGCACGTGCACATGCGTTACTTTTCATGCTGACCGGGATTTATGGAGCGGAAGAACGTGGAAGTTGTCCTTACGCCATGTTTTAGTGTAAATTCTATGCACAGCGTTATGCATGATGCCTCTGATCAGCTGGGAATCAAATATTATGGTGTAGCATTTCATATGCCACCTCACACCAACCAAGTTGGAAAAGCTCTTCTATGAAGTTTTCGTGTTTTCTTGTCCTAAGATATGTTCCTATGGTTTTGTTTTTGTTTTTTTTTTTTGATGCATTTTATTAATTCCCAAAGGGAAATTGTCTTTTTGCATGACTGTTGGTGGGTCAACCAGGGCCACCCATGATACAGTATCCCAAGGCAAATCTCAGGACCTTGTTCAAGGACCCAGTGGAATACTATCCCTTCTGGCAGTAATGTGATTTGAAATGGCAACTTTCCAGATTCCAGGGCAGATCCTTAGCTACAGTGCCACCACTACTAGTCTAATTGGTAAGAATAAATGGTTGGAATGAGTGAAAAGGACCAGTTTTCACAGAGGTTTAAAATTTAGAACTAGTACTATTAATGTAAATGCAGATATTTTTATTGCTCTAAAGTTTCTAAAAGTCTGTGGTATTCTTGCAGCCTAAATATATTCATTTTGATTTATTCCTTTATCTTCTCATATTTATACAGTAAATGTCACATATATAAAACTTTTATCAAAACAGAAAGAAATCCTCATTAAAACAGTGGCAGAAACAAACGATAATTATAAACATTTACTTTTTCTATTATTGTCTCCAAGTAGCAGGTTTTACTGACTGCTTAAGAAAAATACATTGTATTTCAGATTTTCAAACACAAATTTTGGTAACTTTAACCTAATGATGCAATCTGCACACACATACAGCATCTTAGCCAATTTTTCTAATAGATTATAATGTGGGATCTTCCTATTCAAACATTTGTTGAAAGCTAATTCACTTTGTCTCTCCTTCTGTGGAGAAGCAATCCAAACCCATACCAGTGTTCTCCAATAATTTTCTCCCATTTTGCGTTTACTTTGTAAAGTGTTTACTTTGTAACTGTGCCATGGTCAATATAAATCAAATGCAATTAATAGATTTTTTTTCACTCTGAAGCTCAGCTACTGAGAGCCAAAGTAATTGAATACAAAGTCGTAAATTCTGTCTCACATATGCACAGTATAGCTTGTCAGGCAAGATTAAAGGGGTTTTGGTGTTTGCATGTACTGTAAGTCAGTCTATGCTTGAGAAAAAGCCAAACAATTTACTTTGTTGTGGAAGAGTATAATATAATTTGCATAGAATGACTCTAGGTGCTGCTTCATAGCTGGGTTATTATCTTTGAATAGATGCTATATACTTCTTTAATAATGAATTAATTTTGTCTGTTTATTTGTTAACATTTAATTTTAATAATGCATTTACTGTAAGTAGGGCCAGTGAATAGGGTGCAATTTTAATACTGTATGTAGACATTAACGAGAATCAACAGATTATACAGTGTGTTTGTATGTATGTATGTATATGTATATATATATATATATATATATATATATATATATATATATATATATATATATATACATACATACACACACACACTGTATATATATATATATATATATATATATATATATATATATATATATATATATATATATATATATATATATATACACATACTGTATAATAGCTGTGTAAGCCCGTGCTGCAAAAAGCCTGGGGTCCTGGAAACTATTGAAATCGTCAGAAAAAAAAATGAAATGTAGAAATGTCAGGTAATTGAAAGGAACTACGCTGGATATCTCTCTCCTAGGAGGATTCATTTTGCCGATGTGCTCACCTCACCTGTGTATTAGCGGCAGGGGGAAAAGTAAAAGGGATACCGTTTTGCCGATGTTAGCGGCTAAGCGACTTTATCTTTCTTCTGAGGTTTCGTTTTGCTGACGTGCTGGCCTCGCTTGTGTTATTAGCGGCCTGGTCTGATATTTCTCAATTTCTGCTGCAAAATTCAGTTGGTAAGGTCAGAATTTGGTGTCAACAATATGAAAGTATGGATTCATCCTGCCTTGTATCAACGGGTCAGGGTGGTGGTGGTGTAATAGTGCTGGTGTGGGGGATATTTTCTTGGCACACTTTGGGTCCTTTAGTACCAACTGAGCATCATTTAAATGCCATAGCCTACCTGAGTACTGTTACTGGCCATGTTCATCCCTTTATGACTGCAGTGTACCCATCTTTTGATGGCTACTTCCAGCTGGATAACTCCCCATGTCACAAAGTTAAGATCATCTCAAACTGCTTTTTTGTACTCAGATTGCCTCCACTGTCACCAGATCACAATCCAATAGAGCACCTTTGGGATGTGGTGTAATGGAAGATTCACATCATGGATCTGCAGCCGACGAACCTGCAGCAACTGCGTTATGCTATCATGTCAGTGATGGACCAGAATCCCTTAGGAATATTTCTACGAAGAATTATGACAGTTCTGTAGGAAAAAAGGGTCAAACACAGCACTAATAAGGTGTACCCAATAAAGTGGCCAGTAAATGTGTGTCTGTGTGTGTGGTTGTGTGTGCGGGTGTGTGTGTGTGTGTGTGTGTGTGTGTGTGCATGTGTGTGTGTGTCAATTAGACAGTATGCTGCAGACAGGCCCAATAGTCTATCAATGGCATGATGCGAATGGAGACCATAGGTAGATAGAGCTCTCGCCAGGTGTACCAGAGGTTCCCTGAGACTCTTGTTACCCCACACATGGTGAAAGAGCCTGCCACAGAAGGACAGAACATGGGGGATGCAGGTGAAAGTAGAGTCAAGAGGAACTGTGTTGGCAAAAGCTTACCTGGAAGGAGGAGGGGGGATGAAAATGGCAAAGAGGGTGGGGTTTATATGGGAAGAGGGGGTCAAATAAGAAAGTAAGAGGTGCAAAAAAGGTAGACAAGTGAGACAGCCCCTTTAACAGTGGTAGTATTATTTAACGGATTACTTTATATAGCACTTTTCTACTCAGCTCAAAGTGCTTTACATAGACAGTGGGGAACTACTTCAACCACCACAGATGTTAAGCATTCAATTGGATGATGCGATGGCTGCCATTCTGGTATGCTCACCTCACATTTGGTATTAGGTGGTGAAGGGGTGAAAGAGGTAGTTAGCCAGTAAGGGACAGGGATCACAATGACCAAGCTGTTAGGCAATTTAGCCAAGACATCAGGAAACACCCAACACTCTTTTCAAAAGATGATCTGGAGAACCTCAGGTTTCCATCTCATCCAAGGGATGGTGCTGATTTTTATAGCACAGCTACCCTGTCACTGCACTGGGGCATTGTGATTCCCACATAGACCACAAGGTAACCCACCCTGATATCCTCACCAACACCTCTTCCAGCAGCAACCCTAACTTTTCCTGACCGGCTGGGAGTTTAGATGGTATGGCTGCTGGTAGCAGCAATTGTAATAAGAGTAGTTAGGCCCAGAGAGGCAGCAGGTTTGTTGTTTATCCCTCTTAGTTTGAGCATTGTTATCTGTTTTTCCTGTTGTGTTTATTGTGACATTTTTTTATTGTAATAATAATAAAGTGCTCTCCTTTATATACTTTGTTCTCCTTGACTGTTTTGGGTAGGAGTTCTGCTCAGGAGCAGCCCCTTCAGGCACTATATATATTAATCCATTACAACTCTGATAGCTCAATGGATCTCACTTTTTTATTCTTCACAATGCAGTGGTTAAAGTGAGAAAATCCTTTATCAAAATTTTCCTAAACTGAAGCCTAAAGGCTGTCAGAGATATATGGGGATTACATTAGACTCTGGGATATAAAAACCATGATGCACTGAATAGCTTTTCAACATCGAAGCATACTGTACTGACTCCATGATAGCAAACGGAACTAATGTAAGTGTAGTACTTTAAGAACAAAGAAACATTTTAGAATGAAAAGTTAAGCAATTCAAACCATGAATAGACTGCAATGATCCTAAAACAACAAGTAAATGATTTATAGGGGCATTTAATGTATTAATACAGCAACAGCATGACTCAGCACACCATTCCACATTTTATCACTCTGTGTTCCGACAAAGTGTTCCATAATCTAGGACATAAATCTCCCTTTCTTTTGTCTGAATTTAATATTTCATTTAGATAAATTAGTTTATTCCTCTGTATACACTGTTCTTGGTTATTCATCACAGATGTATTTGTAATGTAACGTGTTGCTAATTCTTTAAAGGAAAAGTCTTGTTGCAAGATCAAAAATAAAATCAGACTTTCTCAGGCACTGTAACCGGAAAATTCTTCAGTCAGAAATCTGCATAAGTTATGCTACACATTGAAGTAAATTACATCTTTACTGAGGTGGAAGGCACAGTTATTGTAGCATTTAAATATTGATAAACATAATATTGAAGATAACAGAGTGCTGAAATAGGTTTGAGCTAACAGAATGTAAGCTAGTAAGCACATGATGAATATGATGATCTTTTTATGGCATAATGAAACTAAAGCTCAAGTTACACTTTGACACAGTTGAGGTCATAACTAGGAGAGAAGTGGAAATTGACAAAGACAATAAAAAGTATTATGATGAAAAGGGTAATCCACTTTGTGTAAACTTGTTAAGTATGATGATATCATTATGTGGATGCACTGTTCTGATTGATGACCAATCTTCTGCCTCTTACATAGAGAAATGAATGATTAATCTTTTAAAAGCAATCACTAAAAGTTTAAATGTTTCTGATTATTATAGCAAAATGACAAAAAAAACCACTAAAAAATAATGTGCTAGAGACAAGTTTTGTAATGCCATCATGATTTAGTTTAAGACACTGTCATGTCACTGTCTTGATAAGTTTTACTCAGGTTTTTGAATGAATCATAGTAGAAAAACTGCCCTGGTTAAAGTAGTAAATTATTTGCGGGTTAATGTGGACATAGCCCACATATCTGTTCTTGTTCTCCTAATCCAGAGCACAGCATTTGACACCATAGGCCACAGTTGCCTTATAAATAATCTTAAGCAATGAGCAGGTGTCTCAGGCATTGTCTTAAATTGGTTTTAGTCTAATTTAACACTAGAGTCCTTGAAGCCTACGAAAAAACTTGTGATCCCAGTTCACCTTAAAGAGCGTGTTTTGTTATGCAAATTTGTCTGTCAGCACAAGCAGCAAGCAGCCTGGTATCCCATCCCCCCACCGCCACAGCTCAAGTCAGACAGAAAGGTCTCCCAGCTCAAGTCTTGTTTATATGGGTGTGAGGTGTCTGGGGTTGTATAGGGTAAATAATATATCGTTATTTGGAACACATGTATTTAACGTGTGCTCCATGTCTACAACAATCTATGTAAATGTAGGATGACAGGCAATGTGAAGCAAGAAATGTTGAGCACTTTTTTCATGTCATAGTACTAATGACAAAATTTTGACATTAATGTTTGAAGAATGAAGTCCAATTATCAAATAAACACTTTCATTAAAGGTACAAGTATAACAAAACAAGTGTGCTTTTATTCAAGAATATAACCAAAGAAAAACAAATTGGGTTAGGGTATGATGTTGACATGACTGCTTGGGTGGTGCAGAGGTAAGAGCTGCTGACTCATAATCAAGAGGTTGCAGGTTTGATTCTGGGCCTTTCGTAGATTTACCGTTTTGAGTAGTGATCTGCTCTTATTGTTACTATTATAGAATAAAAGCATTCATTCATAATGGTACTTGTAAAGCATTTTTTTTATTCAGTTTTATTCTCGCAGTTACGTTCACGCTCCCCTCAATCTGACTGCTGTTTTCAAATGAAGACCTGCTATAACAGAGGTGAACTCAGATGAGGATGAGGGTTCTACATCGGAGCAAGAGAACAGAGACCCACCCCGCAAGAAATGTTCACTCACACTTAAGAACAACGTAGCTGCACCAGATGTAAAGGCAAAAGATGGCACCATTTGGATGCAGCAACAGGGTGGGCATCATCCTGCCAGTGAATCTGCCACAGACATGTCCTTCAACAAAACAGCAGGGTCTACAGAGCTCACCAAGGTATCATGCAAAGTTCCATTTGATTTTAAAGAATGGATCAAGTTTATTTCTAATACCCTCATTATATCTATTTTGCCAATTACTAAGATTTCTGTTTTCTCCTTATTTAGTTTGAGAAACTTACTGCTCATCCACATAGAAACACAAGTAAGACATTGCGTCAGTAACATAAGAGAGTCAGGGTCATCAGGCGCTATTGATAAATACAGTTGTGTGTCTTCAGCATAGGTGTGGTAGCTCACGTTATGCCTTGAAATAATCTGACCTAATGGAAGCATGTAGATCGAATAGAGCGGTGGACCCAAGATAGATCCTTGTGGAACACCATATAGAATATCATGTGTCCTTGAAGTATAATTATCACAACTCACAAAGAAGTGCAGTTCACCTCCTAATTTTTCAAACTTAATAATGATAAAACTGAGTTTTTTTTCACTAGACTTGAGAGTTTTTCTTTGATAATTGATGGTTCTACAGTTTCTTCTTCTCCTCAGGTTAAGAATTTGGGTGCCATCCTGTAATATAGTGGGTCCACGGTTGCAAACGAATGGCCAGTTTTTTATAAATAATACGTTTGGCTGTGTCAGTCTCTGTGGGTGCGCTCGCGGTGATGAGGTAATTGGGGCAAGACGTGCCTGTACATGAAGGTGCGATCTTTCTCAATTGCTTCATTGGCTTCCTGCGGTGCATGATTGAGACGCTGTACCCATGGAGATGAGAAAAAAATGAAAGAGTGTGAAGAGGAGAAAAAACGAAATGGTGAAAAAGAAAAAGTCTGAATGGAGTAAGGTTATTATAGTTTTGCCTTTTTATATTAGTTTTTATTTCTATATTTTTTCTGACCTTACTTAGAAATTCAGTTTAGTTTTAGTTTTCCTTTGTCATGTATTTTTAGTTTTAGTTTAGTATTTATTTCACAAAGACATTTCTATTTTATTTATATCTATATTAGTTTCAGTTTTAGTTTTAGTAATTATGGCATGAAGTGCCTACGGAGTTAGTTTTGTGTCACAATCAGACAGAACTGTACACTTAACAGATTTGGATATGAGTTTAATGCTAGTGGAAGCTTACTACACTGCCTGGTTTACTATGTGGTTTTGTTTTTGTCTGATAAAAACAAACATAATCAAAACTAGACACTGAATATGAACAATTTTACACAATTTTATAATTTTTAAAATATTTTCTCATGAAAATCACAGGGGCTTAGGAAGAACAGGGCTCTTAGACTTGAATGAGTGTGCAGACCCCACCTAGCTGTATTGAGGGAAACAAAGAACAACAAGCATTTAGTGTCAAGGTTAGGGGCAGTAAATCTTGAATAGACCACCATAAAGGACAGTAAACCCATAATGAGCAGAGTAAGAGCAGGTAATAGGAGTATGGACAGGCATAAAACAACAGAGACAGCGTCTGAGATTAAGAAAAACATATACATTACCTAAACCTGTTTATCCAGAGTAGGATTGCAGGAAATCTGGAGCCTACCACAGCAGGTTTGGATTGAAGGCAGGATAAATCCCTGGTATGCAATATATATGATAAGGCTGATGTTAAGAACAAAAAGAATATGATATTTCAACTATCTATTTTGAGAGAGAAACACATTGAAAAAAGGGAGATAAATATTTAAAAATATAATTCTGCTAATGGATTACATCCACAATATCAGGTGTTTTGAGTTGTGAATATGAACTAAAAAAGATAAATTAACAAATATGGAATAAATACAAAAACCCATTAGTATGTTTAGTTTTTCATCACTTGTCAGACTGTCTACCTTTGTTTGTATCGTTTCGTTGTTAAACAATGTTTTTAAAGCAAAAGTGATTGGTCAGCAACAATATGCTGATCTTGTATGATGACCTAGTCAGTCTCTCGATCAGTGCCGTTTTATTTTCAAAAACCGGGAGTGGTCTCCCCTCGACTTTTGTGTATACTCAGACATGGGGATGGATATTTGAGGAGTAAACTGCAAGACAATGATCATATTTTTATATTATGTACATTAAGGAACCATCAACAACAAATCAAATTAATTATATATTGAACAATTATTATAAAAGTAAAGTTGAAAAAATCATACTCGATTTTTTTTTTTATTTATACAGCTGCAGCGTCTGTGTTCAGGTAAAGTACCACTTCTGGGTGATGGATTTGTCCCAAAAGTTAATACAGATCTATAATTGTGGTGGAACAACCACATGCCGAATTTCATCCATCTATCTAATTGCATTTTTGAGTTATCGTGTTTATACACACAGACAGACACACGCATACACGCGCACGTGTACACACACAATTCCAAAAAACAGTATTGTTGGACACTGGTTAGTCTATAACGTCAAGATTCATCAAAATATTGAAGTCGAATTTTTTCATGATTACTATACTTCGTATATGAGAAAGTAAAAACGATTTCTCCTGTGCAAAGTGGCAGCTGAAATGCTGTTAACAAAAGCAGACATCTGAGAAATAAACTGAAACGTTACTCACTCGTGGTTTTTCTGTCCATATCGTAAACGTTTTGTTCACCAGCACATTCTGATTTCAGCCGTTTGAATTACATCTTGATGATACAACAAGCACAAAGAAAGGCGGTACGGAAATCACTTCTATTTCTCATGCTTTACACACCCACACTCAGCTTGCTCTGTCACTGCAAATGTTGTGTGAACAGCCGCCCTCTGACACTAGCCGCCATTCACTGGATGAATATGTGCGGGCGGCTCGTGGTGGATGACTTTCGGTTTTAGAGTTAAAACTTACAAGGGTTAAAGACTAACGGCAAGAATATTCATTCAAAAACGAAAACTAAAAATATTTTAGTAAATTATTATTTTATTTCAGTTAGTCTTTCCAGCTACTTTAATAGTGTCATTTAGTTTTAGTTTTTCATTTCGGTTTTATTAATTATTTTATTTCAGTTTACGAAAATGTTTTTTTAATAGTTTCAGTTTTGATTTTAGTTTTCATTAACTATAATAACCTTGGAATGGAGGTTACCGGGAGGGAAGGCAGGAATGAGAGAGCAGGTGTGGGAGAGAGGAAGCAGACAGCCTGGAGAAGGAGAGCCCCAGGAGGAGTGTGTGTGGCCGACACTCAGGGCTGCGGTGTTGGATTGCTCTAGCTGAGCATTTACAGAGAGCTAGAGTGAGCAGGAGTTGTGCCACTTGCAATTTATGTCTGGGAAGATAGAGGTTCGGAAAGGGAGCCTTTCCATGTCCATGGACAGGAAGGACCTGAGCCTGGGTGAACCATGGGAGCGGCAGGAACCCGGACCTGTTCATCGAGTAGATGGAAGGCTGTGTCTATCAAGTGCTAGGTCCCATTGGGGGTAAAGCTGAGGAGACAGCGGTTTTGAAGGGTTGCTCCAAGGCTCATTTTTAATGGACAGATTCCTGTCAGTCGTTTTAACCTCGCTTTTATTGGAAGTATTTATTGGTAATTTTAACCTCCACATTTAACACCTTGTTTTTATGGATTATTTATTTACTGAACTTTGAGAACTGCACTTTCAACACTTTTGAATTTTTTTTTATTGTTTAATAAAAGCACTGCACACTTTACACCTTCCCCTGGCTCTATGTGTGATTTGCCCTCATCTGCCAGCTCATTCGGTTATGTTATCAATGGTGGTGGGTTCAAGAGGCTTCCAAAACAGGAAGAGGGAGCATGGAGCAGACCTGCACCATCACATATCCTTGACAGCACTCTATCTTTAAAACTTCAAATTAATAATATTATCCTGTCTTCAGTTTTGAAATATAAACCACCTTACACCTAAATAGTACTGCTATCCTTGTACATGCTTTGGTAATATCTCACATTAATTACTGTAATTCTATAGCGGTTGGCCTTCCTGACAAGCTTTTGCATAGGCTTCAGGTGGTTCAGTATTCTGCTGTGTTATTATCAGGACCACCTCCACAGAACATATTACTCTGGTTCTATGTGAACTCCCCTGTCTTCCTGTTAAATATCATATTGATTTCAAGATTTTGCTTCTTACGTCATTCAGTGACATTTTATTGTTAGGATGCCATGCATTGCTGAGAGTCAGGCTATGTGTACACTGGGTGTGGCTACTGGTATGTAAGTATGGCTGTGATTAGGTGCATATGGCATCATGGCATCTATCTTTAGGCTGAGCAACATCCACTTCAGGGTCTGAACTTTGCTGTCTTAAACAAAGTAATGACCTTTTTCCAGTTTAGAAGTTTGTTTTGTCCTCTAGTAGTTGGTAGCATTTCTGATTTTTGTAATGATCCCCTTCTTGCCCTGAATAGCTGTTCCTGTTGTACTCTGTTTCATTCACATAAAATGGACAGATTGTTTCAAACACAACTGTAACTGCGTTTTCCCAAAATTACCAAAGTTCAGCAGCTCTAGCATAAAAAATGGGATTCAACAAAAGCCTGACACGCTGAAATGATTCCACAGAAAAATTATCTTCATTTTTAAAAGATTTAGTTAAAATTCAAAGAAAAAGAGTTCACACAAAAAAGAGAAAATTGAAATAGCAAAAAAAAAGAAAAGTTCTTGATAAGAAAAAGTTCTGTTCAAAGCTTAAATCTTGTTACATTTTAAATCGATACAAACAATTTCAAAACGTATCTGAATCATTTCAAAACAGTCAGAAAACTGTATGCCTATCCCATTTCTAAATGGGTCTTTTAAGTCCCTGTGTACTGGGACCTGCTCTAAACAACAACTGACTCAAATAACACACTGTTTCTTAGTTATAGCAAGAAAGTTCTATCTCTCACTAACTTACAGGGGGAAAAGACTATACCATTGTCTATGACTATGAAAGAAATTTATATTCTATTCAAATTAAGCAAATACTAATATGAGTTTAATTCAAAGCTTTAACTTTCTAAGACTGGCTCTTACTACAACAATGGGTCATTTTTGGCAGAAATCAAACTAGACCTGATCACAGCTACTCTATGAGGTTAACTCTAACAATAGATCATCTAAACACTGTCTCCAGAAACATTGACACCTAATCTTGGACACAATATAAATTCGAGAACCTGCCAATATACAGTTACTGAAGGTAGCACATAGTTACTATTTTGGAATGCCGTAACCTATAGAAAGCAGACTCAAAAAGAAGTCTGTCATTTTTTTCTCTTGTACTATGATTAAAATGCCTGGCTGCTTTATGAACTTTTACAAACCTTTATCTCAGTCTTTGTTTAAACACTCGACAGCTCACCATGGGTTTAATGGGACACTTCATGAATGCCGAGAACATCTTACTCACTAATGGTGACACAAGGTTTTCGTTGGTTCACAAAAAATGAAATTTTGACAACAGTAATTTCAGATGACATTGATACCAAGAAGCACTGGAAACTTCTGTTTGTCATTGTCTGAACCTACATTTCCATTACAGACTCAAAGGGATCATACAACATATATAGTAAAACAATTCATCATTACAAAATGTAAATTTAAATGACGCTTCTCTGATGTGTGACGTTTATAATGAATTTTAATTTGAAGTTTTAATTTATAAGTGCAATTGATTCCAAGATTGTTATACAAGTATTTAATATGGAATAATTATTTGTTTTCACACTAGCATATTTGAAGATTGTGTTTTATTTACACCCTGACTGCACATGGAAAATGTTGTTGCGTTCTTGCATTATGAGTTAAGCAGATAATTTATAGTTAGTGCCCATTCTTGACATTGGAAAAAAATGTTTCTAATAATTTTCCTTATGGTTATTAAAATTACTAGGGCAAACAGAAAGAGAACCCTAAGATGGTGACAAGTGGTTAGTGTTGTCTTGTTTTTCTCAATACAAAGTGAAAAGTATCTTGAAACATACAGTATGATTTATTTAATCTAAGTTTATCAATGTTGTTTTATATAATCTAATGTTATAATTAGATGCTGAGAAAGAATGAAATGAAATATGATTCAAACAACTAGTTTAAATAATGAAAAAAAGGAAAAAAAATACCCAATTAAGACATAATGAAATGTTATCTGCATTATTCTGACTCTAAATTCAATCTAATTTATTCTTAGATGTTATGTTCAGTTACTGTCTTATCAGGTTTTTCTTTTTAGTGCATACTAAATATTAATTCATGAAACTAATTACATCCTAACTATTTCCTGTATTTCTTTTCATTTCATGTCATTTTGGTGTTGGTGATTGATAATGATAAATAAACCTAATCTTTAATATCTAAGGGTTTAAATGAAAATGGTTTGCTAATTTTCATTCAGCCAGAAAGAAAAATTTCCCTTTAGAAAAAATAGACACCATACCTAAAGAGTTAAGTATAATGCTGGTTCACCAGACAAAAGCTTGCGTAGATACAAAAAGAAACAGAAATGTAGTGAAATCAGAGGCTGTTCATAGATCAGGATATTCATTAGAAGCTGGCAGTTAATAATTTTCTTTGACTATTGTTGTCATTACTATCAGCTGTTTTTCGCATTGAAAACAGAGTAAATGTATGTTCACATTAAATTAGCTTTACAAATAGAGTTCATCAGTTGAAGTACTGTATTTTTTCATTTCAAAACAATTTCTCTGTAGATAATCTATTATGATATCAATAGATATCTTCTATAGAGTTAATCTCTTCAACAGAGAATTCTGGTGGGTTTGAACATAAGGTGCATAGTGCAGATGTTTAAATCTTATAAGTGATTTACAACAAAACACAAATATAATCACATCAGCCACCCTTTCATAAACAACAGTCAGTTTTCAGTAGATTTACAGCATAGTTATCTCTCTTTTTCCATGCAGTTAAGCAAAAAACAGTTTTGAGTAAGATAAGGCACGCTTCTGCGGTCAGTTCAATGGGCACAGTGACAAAATGGAGGCTATTGTTATATAACACAAAAGGGGCATCTTAGCCAGGTCTCTTTTCATGGTTTCTTACCTATCCAAGTTTTAAACACAAGTATGTGGAGAAATGGCAGAAGGAACCAAGCCTAATTTGGAGCAAGACCATCACTGGGCACTTTTCTGCAGTCAGTTACAATTGGTAACTCTGGGCAATTTACAGTTGTTTACTGACATAACTCCAGGATATCAGAGATAACAGTAGAACCTACTGAAAAAGAATGTGCAATGCCATCACTAAATTGAATGTGCTGGGTATTAAACCAAAAGCCCCTTGAAGTGTAGAGCAGCTGTAGCAGCCATTGTATCATAAGGTTAATATTATCTTCTTATATACCTAGGGGGCTCTGTCCCCTGCTCGCTTCGCTCGCCCACCCCGGGTTTGGTTATCTGGATATACAATTTAAAGAGATTATTATTTTCATGGGAATTGTTACATACTCTTTCGATTCAATGTTGCATTGCTTCTCCGTGATCATAACTATACACCTGACCGAATTACGGTTTCTTCTAAATTAAACTTCTTGTAGCTTTAATTGTTGCGGGACCATAGTGTTCTCATAGTGTATGGTCCATTATTGCGTAAATCTACGTTTTGAGCATTGATTGATGCGAACACGAAAAGATTATTGTAGACTATCATTTTTTGCCTGTAGTGTTTGTGGATTTCACTTTCACCAAACAACAAATCTTTAAATTCTCGTGGATATGCCTCTTCATTGGGAGGCAACACTACTTTTCCCTGATGGCAACACGAATTAGACGATCTATAAGTCTCCGACTTAAACTTAAAGCCTTAAAATATCTACATACTTCTGACATATCACTTATGTCCATATATTCGATCTCTTTTTGCTGTTCCGTTATTTCACCGAGTAATAATTTCCGTTTCTTTGTGCTAATGCGATCTTTACTTTCCTTTTTTTTTTGATACTTTCAAATTTTACTACATTCATAATCTGTAACTTGCTCTGCATGTGTATTGTGCCAACGTTTTTTTTGAGCCTTTCGAATTCCACTGCTTTCATAATCTCTAACCTGCTCTGCATGTGTATCATGCCAATATTTTTGAACGTCTTTATGAAGTCTTTTATTTCAGACCCCAACTGGACCTACGAGGTTTTCAATTCCACTTGGTCCAGGATGATTATTACTTTTCTTATTTTCAGAATTTGCACATAGCTGCTGTTTCTTCTTCGCTTAGTCATTGACGTGCCATCTAGAACGTATAAAATTTTTAAAAGCTGAGAGCACATGAAGTGTGTCTGCCAAAAGCATTCCAACAACTGAAAGGTTAGATGTCTGTGATCTTGTTTTAAATTGTTTGTAAGTAGGACGTGATGTGCAAAAGTGACCCTCTCACGTGTCTTGCTTCCAAAGGTTGTAAAGTCTAGTCTCACGGGACGTCAAAGTGTCTTTCCGAGAAGATCACATCTCGACCCAAGATTTTTTTATTATAATAGAGAGATACAGTGTGCTGCCTTGGCTGTCTGTTTGTCTGTCCAGAATTTTAAATCACCTGCAGCTCGCAAACCGTTTCAACTATTGACCTGAAATTTGGTACACATATACTATGTGACATCTACTATCCACGTTCGGGGTGATGATTGACCTCCAAGGTTATTCCTCTTTTTATTTTTATCATAAACTAGCAAAATACCCGCGCTTCGCAGCGGAGAAGTACTGTGTTAAAGAGGTTATGAAAAAAAAAGGAAACATTTTAAAAATAACGTAACATGATTGTCAATGTAATTGTGTTGTCATTGTTATAACTGTTGCTGTCTTTTTATATATATATATATATATATATATATATATATATATATATATATATATATATATATATTATATATATAATATACACACACACATAAACATTTATATACATATACATATATATACATATCTACATATACACATCTACATATATATACACACATACATAAAGACACACATAAGACTTACTGACTGAAACGGGCTTTCATTGACAATCATGTTACGTTATTTTTAAAATGTTTCCTTTTTTTTTCATAACCTCTTTAACACACTACTTCTCCGCTGCGAAGAGCGGGGTATTTTGCTAGTATATATATATATATATACATATACACACATACATGCAGTTTTAATAACACAGAAATCAATATAAACATTAACATCATTATCATATGAGAATATGAAGTAATATATAAGAAGCACATTTCATATAAATATAAATTATTAAACAGTAAAATCTTGTTCTGTAATTTGCTACCGTGGCAATTTGTGTGTCTGTCCAGGATTTTAAATGACCTGTAGCTCGCAAACCGTTTCACCTATACACTTGAAATGTGGTACACATATAGTACGTCACGTCTACTATCCGCTTTATGGGTGATGATTGTTTTACTCTTTTTATCTTTATTTTATTTTATTGTAGAATCAACTCCTATCTGCGCACAGCAGGGCAGCCGTGGGCGGATGCGTATGGTGTATTCACTCCATGTTATCGTGCATTGCGCTGTCAGTGGTATTTTGATAAAAGAATTTGAACAACATATAACAACCGTATAAATTATTAAACAGTAAAACATTAACAGTTAAGAAGTAAAGTTACATTAAGTACTACTGCAGTGCCTTCGGGTATACCTCATTTTTTGTTTGCCCATTATATGCTTAAATGTATACATTTTTTGTTGCACCTACCCGAGAACACGCGACATATAACCGAGCGTGGGAGAAGCATGGATTTTAAACACGCGTTGAGTTCATCTGCTGGTCTCCCTCGTGGAATAACTGGTAATGTTTGACTAAAATCTACAGCGAGTAAAACGACATTACCTCCTATTTTTTTTTTTTACGATCTCTGAGATCTTGCTTTTTTCGGTTCAAGGCTTCATAAGCTCTTTTATGTTGTATGGTGTACTTATCCCAAACCATCATCTTTGAATGTTGCAAGACTTTCGCCTTGGATGTAGATCGGGGTAATTACATTCATTGCATTCCTAGTCTGAATCACAATGTGATTGTATGGGTGGTTACCTGGCACTGTAGGGTTGCCACCCGTCCTTTAAAATACGGAATCGTGCCGCGTTTGAGAATGAAATTGCGCGTCCCGTTTTGAATCAATACTGGACGGGATTTATCCCGTATTTTTTTTATCATTTTTTTTTTAAAGCAGCGTCTCATGCAAATCATCCCACACGCATTTTATGAAGATGCCTCCTTTCCTACTTTTGATTGGGTAATACTTGATGTCATCGTTACTTTGATTGGTCTTTTTAACTGTCCAGTGAGGAGGGCGTGTCTTTTAAGTAGAGTCTGCAAAGTGTTGGCACTGAGATGTGGCGTCAGCGCCATAGTTGAAGCCCCTAACGTTGCGGTCAGCAAGTCGGCTAACATCCGCCATGTGCCGTCTTTCAGTTGCGAGAAGCAGATCATAGAATGGTTGAAACTGTTGCCCCTAACGTTGCGCCACGGCGTGTGGTTCGTTTATACCTCGTGTCTTCTCATTAAAGTTTTATCTCGCGAATATGTTATTGCAATCCGCAGCGGGAGCGTTTGTATAAACTTAATTTAAACTTACGTTTTACACCGTGCTTTGTTTCCCTTATGAACATGCTTGTATGCTTAACTCGCTCCGTTCTCAATTGTTTAATTAATTTTTTGCTCTTCGCTGTTTGCGGCTGTTCCTCCATTTCCCCCTACTTCGTTGTTTTATCTCGCGAATATGTTATTGCAATCCTTAACGGGAGCGTTTCAATAAACTGATTGAAAATAGTTTTGCATTTACCTTTTTAGTAAAAGGCGAGCTTTTAAGCCTGAGAAATCACCCCGTAAATGCACACGTTTAATTGCACATGTGTTAATATGTATGCTTACACAGTATTAAAAGACAGTCAAAAATTAACGTCATTTACCTTCGTTCCCGCGTGTGACTCGTGCTGTAAATCTCTTCCTTGTTTTTAGTTCACGTGATTACGTAGGAGGCGTGATGACGCGATACGTGACTCCGCCTCCTCCATTACAGTGTATGGACAAAAAATATGTTCCAGTTATGACCATTATGCTTTGAATTTCGAAATGAAACCTGCCTAACTTTTGTAAGTAAGCTGTAAGGAATGAGCCTGTCAAATTTCAGCCTTCCACCTACACGGGAAGTTGGAGAATTAGTGATGAGTCAGTCAGTGAGTGAGTCAGTCAGTCAGTCAGTGAGGGCTTTGCCTTTTATTATTATAGATAATATTAGGGGGATTTGAAGTGATTTTTTTTTTTCAAATGGAAGATGTTCCTTCACAAATATGGTCTATGTGAATTTATTATGCAAAACTGTGTTCCAAAGTCCAGCAGTTTCTGTAAATTAAAAATATATATATATTTTGCCAGCACTGGTGTTTTACATTGGAGTTAATGGGACATAGGTATAGCTGGAAAACATATATAGCTGCTTAAATCTTACCAAATACGTCTTTTTTTCTAGTGACGATGGTTACTTATTGATCTGTGATTACATACACATTGTAAAACAGCAGTTACATGTCATTTTTTAACAAAAACAACATTATTATGAGATTCAGACATTTTAAAAGAAACCCAGCTTTGTGTGCTTCCTCAGCATTTGTAGTCTTACACGTACCTTCCATCCACCCCAGGAGTGGTTTCCTCCAAGTGAGACTAAATCACAGTAAACTGTTCATGCCACATGGTTGATTTTGATTTTCTTTTTGATTTTCTTCCATATTTTTATTGTGTGCTCAACACAAGAGAATAGAAACTCATAGAGGCACAATTTTAGGCTCTTATTTTCCGGTGGTGCTTCATGCCCCATTGCCTCCACAGTAAAGCACCAGTGCCGGCAAGATATTTTAAAAATTTATAGAAAGTGTTGAACTCTGGAACACATTTTTGTGTGGCAAATGCAAATATATTATGTCTGAGAACAGATATATTTGACTTAAAATATATCAAACTTATTTAACCATAGCTGAGCAAAACCTTCCCTTTGATTGTGATTGAACACATTTTTTGATATCCAAGCACATTTTTGTAATTATGTTTGTACGCTCATATAACAAATTATGAGGCACATTAAACACTATACTGGGAAGGGCCTCCTTTTGCTCTTAAAACAGCCTCAGTTCTTCGTGGAATGGATTTCATAAGATGTTGAAAACATTCCTTTGAGATTCTGGATCAGGTTGACATGATTGCACACAATTTCTGCAGATTTGTAAGCTGCAAATACTGCACATGCTATGAATCTCCCATTTTGCCACATCCCATAGGTGGTCAGACTTAGATCTGGGGCCTCATGCATAATGGCGTGCGTAGAATTCACACTAAAACATGGTGTACGGACAAAAGCAGAAATGTGCGTACGCACAAAAAAAATCCAGATGTATAAATCTGCGTTCGCCAACTTCCATGTTCTTCCGCAACATAAATCCCGGTCAGTGTGAAAAGTAATGCAAGCGCCTGCCACCACTCCCCAACTCCTCCCAGAATTACACCTCTTTGAATATGCAAATAAGTATAAATAGCACTTAAGCTCAGCGTTCTGTGAAAAGATAATGGCAAAAGCAATACTCAAATATTGAGGCCTTGCGAAGATTGGTATTAATTGGGCCAAAGTGTGCCAAGAAAACTTTCTTCACACCTTTAAATCATCAGCACTAGCCTGAACTGTTGACACAAGTCAGTTTGTGTTAATGGATTCATCATCTTGATGCCAAATTCTGATCCTACCTTCTGTGTGCCTGAGCAGAGATCGAGATTCATCAGACCAGGCTACATTTTTCTAGTCTTCAGCTGTACAGTTTTGGTGAGCATGTGCCCACTACAGAATCACCTTTCTGTTCTGGCAAGAGTGGAAGCTGATGCTGTCTTTTGCTGTTGTAGCCCATCCACCTCAAGGTTCAAAGTGTTGTGCATTCTGAGATGTTTTTCTGCTCACCACCGTTGTGCAGAGTGGTTGTCCGAATTACTGTAGCCTTTCTGTCAGGCTTGAACCAAATAGCTAACATCTGAGCAAAATTCAAAGCCTACATTTGGGGCTAAGTGTTGGGTGAAATTATATATAGTATGACTCCTGTGATGGTGACTTTGATCATTAGAAACAATGATGTGGGTATAAGACTCCATCAATCGTGTGTCTTTGCTTCCATGTTGTTTTTTTTCAGGAACAGGATGTCAGGGTGTAGCTGAGACAGTATGTAGTTTTGGGAAACCAAGGGTAGCATTCCGGCTTTTTGCAGAAGATATCCTTTAACCTCATCAGATAGTAAACTCTGTCAGGATGAGAATTACCATCTTTATATCTGAGGCCATGGTCTTTCCCCAGGAGAATGTAGCTTGACTTATGCAAGTAAGGGCTTCAGGTATTCTAGAGTCTTGATTATCAGTGATGTTAGAATTTAACTGTGCCTTTTACCAAGACAAGAACTTGCTATGATCAATGCAAATATAAGCTTTTACTAATTTATTTGCTTGAGAGGCCTTTGTGGTGCATGAATAAATTAAGCACTTTTTTTGGAAAAATAAAAGCTGTTTTTTATATGGCTTTAATAGACACTTATTTTTTACATAAAAAAGTAGTTAACCTTTTGTGGGGTACTTAAAAGGTTTTTCTTTTCTGTCTGTAAGATCTAAATATGTCCCACAAGACACAGAGACTATTGAGATAGCCTGGAGTGAACTGGCTATGGTGAGAGATTTTTTTTTTCCTATTCCAGTTGCTGACCAAAGCAGTTCATCACATGTATAATATAGAGAATTATTTCAGAAAAAATAAAATTAATAAATTAATAAATCTACTCTATATATATATAAAATCCTAAGCAAAAAAGTGCAACGATTTTATATGACTTTTTATGTCACATTTTTTGTCACGCTTTAAATCGGGCTTATTTTAAAACCTGCATATATATGTTTGGTATCATTCTTTTTCAGAATTTATCTAACTTTAATGTGATGTTGTTAGATTTTCAGATTCTTATTCCATTTTTAAATTCTAAACTAGAAAATAAAAAGAACTCATGTCCTGCGAGACGAGACTTTGTGTCACAAGATTTAACCATGCCCGGGGCTGGAATTAAAAGACAAAGAGTAGATGACAAAGACAGCTTCTGTACAGGCTTTTAAATGTTTGAAGCACCACACGAGATGCAGATTACACGGCACAGCAGCAGCAGCAAGCCAGCAGCTGATCGAGCAAAGAGGAGGTAAAAAAAAATGCATTTGTTTTCTATTATATCACTGTTTAAAAGGGGGTTTCGGAGGAGCAACCGTGTGTCCTTAGGGTGCGTTCAACCCCCCCTCTTCATAACACGAGCAGCATAGACGCCATGGGGGTTAGCGAGTGAAGTGAGCAGGGGGTAACCCCTAAGTGAATAAATACGTTTTAAAAAGTACTGGGAAATATGACAAAAAATAAAGAAGAAAAGAATGAAACATGGACGTAAATAAATAAATGTGTCACGGAATATGTTTTTGTTGCTTATTTATTTATTTAATGTTGTTTGTAATATTCCTCCAAACATAACGTGAAATGTGGCTTGAATTTAAAACTGACGCTTTTGCTCATCAAAGCTGAGAGGGTGGCCTCTAGCGAGCACTGTATTTTGATTGGTGATTTATCTGCAGAGTGGATGTACATTTTTTGCTTGACTTGATAATCCTGGGGCTCACGTGAATACTCAAAGTTTTGACTGTGCATGTCAACTATGAGTTCAAGGAAAAGCTGCCCAAAATTACTGTGTGAATTGGCTAATTTAATTCTATGATCTCTGAATTCATCATTAGGAGCCTTCCTCTGAAGTGCCTGCTGTAAATGTGGCATTTGATACATGAAGTTTTATGTCTGGTTCTACCGATGATTCACCAATTAAAACATAGCACTAGTGAAAATGTCACTTTTAAGCTGCATTTCATGTTACGTTTGGAGGAATTTAATGGACAAAATTAATTAATTAAATAAATAAATACGCAACCCAAAGCATATTCTGCATCACATTTATTTATGTTCTTCTCCTTTACTTACTGTCACATTTCATAGTACTTTATTTTATTTTGTCTGAAATATTCCTTCATAACAGAGGGGTTTTCTGTGTTACTGCATCCTTTCTTTTCTGTAGCGAACCTGTCTGCTCATTGTACTCTATTTAAACTTTCTAATGAACAAGGCATTTCCATCCACAGAACTGCTGCTCATTGGATGTTTTTGTTTTTCTTGCACCATGCTGAGTAAACTTTAGAGGTTGTTATGCGTGAACATCCCAGGAGGTCAACAGTTAGAGAAATACTCAACCCAGCCTGTTTGGCACATTCATGCCACATTCAAAATTACCAAGATCACATTTTTCCTCATTCTGGTGTTTGATGTGAACATTAACTGAAGCTCCTGACCTGTATCTGCATGATTTTATGCATTATGCTTCCGCCATATGATTAGCTGATTAGATAAATGCCTGGATAAGCAGGTGTACAGATGTTCCTATTAATTTGTTCAGTGAGAGTATATGGGAGATTAGAGTCAATCATAAATGCTAAATAAGATGCATATGTAAATATAATACGAAACATTGACACAAAAAGTATAGTGAAATGAAATTAGTATAATACTCATAGGTTCAAATTCTTTCTGCTTAAATGCCATGCAACCCATGTAAGTTGAGTGTACAAAAGAGGCGGAAAAAACACTCACATAAAAATGATTATCTCGCTTGGAGGAAAAGCCTTAATAGAAAAATTATGACTCCCAAAACTGATGAAACATAATTAACAGGAATTCCATAGACAGTTAATTGACGGTGATGATTCTGACGGTTGCCAGATTTTGTCATAATAGATTCAAAGAAGAACAGCTTTAAATTTAATCAAAAATAAATGAAACTAATAGGACTATATATAAACATTCTATACAATATATATTGTGCTTGTGTCCCCATGGAGAAGTATGAATGAAATATACTACTTTCAAATTTTTTTATTTATATTAAAGTTACCTTAGACAGACATACAGTAAAAAGGAAACAGATGTGTTAATATTGCCTAATTATCCATTTTTGAAACCTGTTAATTCACTTTTTAGAGCACTGGGAACAAAACAGGAAAACACCTTTGACAGGGACAACAGTCACAGGCTCACTCATTCACATTCTGCCAAAAGGAGCTACTAACTAGTAGTCTTTTAGGATTTATAAGGAAAACTGGAGCACCTAGAGAAAAAAATCACAGAGACACAGGACAAATATGCAGAGTCCACACAGACAGTAAACTAGGACAGGATTCAGTCCCAGTCTCTTGCAGTCTCTTGCAGCTGTGTGGCACTAGTGCTAACTGTTGTGCTACTATGCAGTCTTAACTTATCTTTATATACTCCTACTAATGTTAAATAGCTGTAGAAGCCATAGCTGTGTCACTTCTGTCCAAATAGCTCTTGATGTCACTCCCAAGACACCTTCACTCGCTATTTGGGTTTCCTTGATCAAATTAGCCACCTTACCATCAAATGATGATCCATTCAGCAATTCTCACTCCCCATACTTACAGAGTATACAGACTCAATTCAGGTAACATTACAATGAAATCCTTTTGTACAAATTATTCAGTTTATCCTGAAACTTTATGTGAGATCCATTGTAAAAAAACCTGAGTGTAATAATGGATAGTGATTTTAAATTAGATAAATAGATAAACTCAAAACTAAAACAAAACTAGTTTCTTTCAACTGGGGCTTTTCTCTAAAGTTAAGGCCCTCTTACAATTTCATGATTTGAAAAGAGTTATATGTGCTTTTATTTTGTCCTGACATGACTACTGTAATGCACTTTATGTTGGAGTTAGCCAGGAATCTGTCTCGTGTTTACAATTGGTCCAAGATGCTACAGCTCGTTTTTTTAATAAGAAACACATACGCAAGAGCACATGTCTCCTGTGTTTGCCTCCCTACGCTGGCTCCCCATTCATTTTAGAATTGATTTTAAAATTTTAGTGTTTGCTTACAAAAGACTAAATGGCTTGGCTCCCTCTTACCTCTCTGAGCTTCTACAATTATATATTCCATCATGGTCACTCAGGTCTATTGATCAGTTGCTTCTAGTGGTCCCTAAATAAAGAGTAAAGTGTAGGGGAGATCATGCTTTTGCAGTTGTAGCCCCCAGACTCTGGAATGGTCTATCACTTCATGTTAGGCTGGTCTCTATTTTGCCTATTTTTAAATCACTTCTTAAGGCACATTACTATTCCTTCGCTTTTAATTCATTATAATTATAGAGCTACATCTGTCTTTTTTATTGCCTTATTACTTATTGCCTTTTCTTCTTCTTCTTCTTTCAGCTGCTCCTGTTAGGGGTTGCCACAGCGGATCATCTTCTTCCATATTTTTCTGTCCTCTGCAACTTGTTCTATTACAGCCATCACCTGCAAGTCCTCTCTCACCACATCCATAAACCTTCGCTTAGGCCTTCCTCTTTTCCTCTTCCCTGGCAGCTCTATCCTTAGCATCCTTCTCCCAATATACCCAGCATCTCTCCTCTGCACATGTCCAAACCAACACAATCTCGCCTCTCTGACTTTGTCTCCCAACTGTCCAACTTGAGCTGACCCTCTAATGTACTCATTTCTAATCCTATCCATCCTCATCACACCCAGTGCAAATCTTAGCATCTTTAACTCTGCCACCTCCAGCTCTGTCTCCTGCTTTCTGGTCAGTGCCATCGTCTCCAACCCATATAACATAGCTGGTCTCACTACCATCCTGTAGATCTTCCCTTTCACTCTTGCTGATACCCGTCTGTCACAAATTACTCCTGACACTCTTCTCCACCCATTCCACCCTGCCTGCAGTCTCTTTTTCACCTCTCTTCCACAACCCCCATTACACTGTACTGTTGATCCCAAGTATTTAAACTCATCCACCTTCGCCAACTCTACCCTACTCTACTTATTGCCTTTTATTTGGCCAGCTATTACTGATTTTAAATGTGCTATATAAAAAATTTTGATACTGACATTGAAAGTACATTCCTGTTAAGCCTAGTGTTTGAGAAGGTTATGTGTTGTGACTAGTGTGTGACATGGTCAGAATGAGAATTGATGCTCCAAAATCTAGCATGTTGTGACTTTGCAAGAAGGAATTTTGATTTGCAGTTGCATGTTCAATCATTTTGTGGTTACATATAATAGGAAAAGCAAAATAATGGAGTTCAAGTAAGGTCATATCACCCTGGCTGGTGCTTCTTTGGGGACAGCTAAAAGAGACGGCACTCTTCAGGGATGAAAAAAAAGGTGTTTATTTTTGACAAATGAAAAAGAATAGCTTCTCTTTAAAAACGTTAAAACAGTGAGTTTATTAGTTTATTTTTATTTGTTGAAGTGTCAAGGAAATGCTGAGCTGTGAATTTCCCTATGGGACTAATAAAGTCTATCTAATCTAAATAAGTAACACATTTCTAGATTAGGGATTTTTTTTCTATTGAAGAGGAAGGCTTATATCATTTTGGCAGCAGGTAACTTCATGAGTGTCAACCTTTTGGTTTGTAAATGTGGTCCCACTTCTTGTGTGGCCACTTTTCAGTTTTTCTGCTAGTTAACAATTGAGTTCTATTCCATCTAAGATAGCCAAAGCAACTTTTTAATGGCTCTTCATGTTTGCCTAGTCTTTAGCTTGGCATAATGGAGGTCATCTTGTGCTCCTCTTTTTCACATGATCAGGTGATTCCCACTACATTGGCAGCTGCTATGTAGACTGTTTCCACATTCTTTATTTCTACATTTTTTACAAGGATAGGGAGTGGATGGCAGTGGGCTTTGTCTTATCTAGCCTGTAAATGTACTGTACCATGCTACAGTACATTTGCTATATACTGTACCATGTCTCGTTTCTATTGCACAGTTGTCTTGTTTAACCTGTCAAAAAATAAAAAAATACTGATTTGTGTCAGTAATGGACTAACAACACTGAATGCTTAGAAAGGAAAGGTTAATATGAACTTTTGACAGTACAATTACACGGTTTGAAAATCTGGCAAGAAAGCTGGGCTGAAATATTTGGAAACCATCTATCCATTTGGACAAGTTTCCAAAACCACAGGGTTCATTTCTCTTTTGTGGACAGAAATTGAAATTAAGCATTGAATTAAAAAATGTCATAAATGTAGCTCTCAGATATGGAATATTTAACTAAACAATAAATAGGTGTTCTTTTGAAAATAGTTTAATATTAAGCTTGAAGCTTATAACAAGAAGCAGGGAAATGTAATTTAAAAGGATAATCTTATAAGGAAATGTACCCTTTATGTATTTCATATGTTAGTTGTATATATATATATATAATATATATATATATATATATATATATATATATATATATATATATATATATATATATATATATATATACTAAAATTAATTATGAATAAGAAAAAAAAGAAAGTGCTGAAAATGACTACATTATCATCTAGAAGAGAATACCATTTAAAGGCTAAATGTATTTAGAAATACAAAAAAGTAAGTTTTAAACTTTTATTCAGAACTATATTTGTAATAAGTTTGAAAGATAGGTTGAGTCTGGCATTACATTTTTAAAGAGTGAAAAGAACAGCAGAACCTCTAAGCCAGTGCTTGTGGATTGCAACAATGTTTCAGGCATGTAAATTCTATCAAGGTCATGCAGACCTGGGAGAAAGATGTGTTAGAGGTGAACTCATTCTAGGAAGTCTTGGAGTTGGTGTATTTTTGCACATTTGTTGGGATGATGATCAAGTACTTAACATCAGTACTTGTGAGACACTCCTCTGCTGAAATCCACTGGCCTGAGTACAAGGGTGATGGCAATCTTGGGAATGATCCTGGCTTGGATTGGCTGAAACAGTTTGGGAATGAGAGTGCAAATGGTGTTGACTCTGACATGTGTGAGCAGACGTGGTGGGATAAATATACTGGCAGCGTATACATCTGAAAAAAATATCACTGATGCCACAGTGAAGAAGTCATGGAAGATTGTAGATGTGGCAGTGCTGGTGGGGGTTTTCTGAAGAAGGAGACAGACTCCAGTAAATTTCACATGAGGAAGCAAAAGAGAAATGCTGTATTTTATAATGTACTAGACTTTCAGAACCAATGATGATAAAATTTTAGCTAAATAATGCCATAAAAAAATCACAAAATATGTATCATTATATTCTGAAACAGCACAATCACCAAAGAACAGTATTAAAAAATTATTTCAACATCAACATCAAATACACAGCATGCATATTAAAGTTCATAAATTTTCAATTTTTGCTCAATATGGAAAATCGTAGTGTACATAAGTAACTGATAGGTTTCATAATAATGACAACTACTCCTAAATAGTCTTCACTGCCCTTTAACCCTCTGGAGACATAAGAGTTTATGCAAAAGGGAACATAAGAGTATATGCAAATTCAATCAATCCAATAATAAACTAAAAAAGATTGTAGCCTTTCACTGTGTACTAGATATCTTCAGTATAAAATTAGTGTTTGGTTCATGACACATTTATTTTTATTTGCTGCATCACAAACGGAGTTTCATTCCTGTTCACATCCTTCTTGCATGGTCTATCAGAGAGTGGAGCAATGCAAGCTGGCTGAAACTGCAGAAGAAGTTATAGCTCCATACACCTTATTTTGAATTCAACATGAAAAGGTGAATTACTTTTCATTGTGTGCTGATTACACCATATAAGCTAAGTATGAAAGTTTCGTGTTGGGATAGCTTTATTTGAATAAATGTCAATTTTAGTAAACTATGCTTTTCCAAAACACATCTGAGTGAAAGACTGACATGAATGGCAAGTCTTTTTACTTTACCTGATTTGGAAAAGACCATCACACAAATAAATATGGAAGCTATAATACAGAGGCACTTGGGAACCATTTTTTTAAAGATACAGCACACAACACACATATACATTTCTATATATTTTCTTTATTTCAAAAGGCAATGGAGCACCTCCACACACAATGCCATTTTCCACAAAGCTAAAGTGATCATACTTAGTAAAGCCCAATATGTTGAATGCTATTCCAAACTGGGCTATCAGCCGAGGTGCTCAACTTCCCCATGCAATGTGTGCCAGGTTTGGAAAGCATTGCTAGCATAATGATCAAAATATGCCTTATTCATTAGAATCACATATTGCAAAAATATTCAGATTATGATTACCATTGCCTAGTGGGGAAGTATGTGATGAGGGAAGGGGTCACCTCTGCACGCAGTGCCATTTTTGCCTGAGCCAAATCTAGCACATCTAATGCATGGGCAAATGCAACTCAGCACAAACCCCACTGTTTCAGAGAAAAGATAAAATATGTCTAATTCACCTAATTTTAAAAATGACATATTTTTTAACAGTGGGCACATTTTAAGGTAAACTCTCTAAGGTTTCAGATTAGTTTATTATAGTTTCAATGATAAAATAGAATTAAATTATTAATGGAAATAGAAGTCAAAGTGCCTCTAAACTTACTTAACATCATCAACGATGCTCCAGTCTCCAGAGGGTTAAATGGTATAACAAAAAAAATCTACCAACTGGTTTCTTGAAAGGGCCAAACCTTCAGCCTGAAGGATGGAAATGAAAAGTGTAGGCTGCACAAGAGCAAATGTATGCTGAGAATACTGCAGGGTACGTGGACCTACTCTAGCAACCTGAAAGCACAAAATAAATTTCACATACCCAAAAAAGAAACAGTTTTCCAAATAAAAACTGCATTAAGCATATCATGGAAAATTGGAAAAAATTGATTATAGTGATGAGTTTGAGTTTATTATAAATACAAATAACTATGTTAAAAGTATTTAGGTATGTTTACTACTTATTTACCTTTTTATCTTTATTTAATCTTCTGTTATTGTATTTTGCTTAGTCATGTAAAAAATATGATTAGTATTAATTTCTCCAAGACTGTTGTATTTTTATGGTATTAGAGCTTCGGATGTGCTTGTGTCAGCCTAATAGTTTCATTGAAGAGTCAAGCAGGGCTATGGATGTGAACTACAGAAAGACAGGGCCTTTGGGTCTAGCGCAGGTAACCAAACTTGTTAAAGATCAATCATCAGTTGCTACACCCAGAGTTCTCAAACTACAGACTGAAACTTAAAGGACCTAAGGTCACCTCTGACTCCAGGTCTCTCTTCCTTATTCCCGGGAAGGATAAACTTATAACCTGCATGTCCCACCCGGCTTGTCCCTAGACATCCTCTAAGCAATGTCATGCACTCTCAAGCCGAATGAAACATATAATCCCCTCTAAAGTGTCTAGGGTTTGGCTTCTGGGTCTTCACTTAATTGGTCATGATTGGTACACATCTCATGAAGCAGAGTCCCCAACTACGGTCCTGGAGGACCACAGTGGCTGCAGGTGTTCATTCTAACCCTTTTCGTAATTAGTGACCTGTTTTTGCTGCTTATTAACTTTTTTTGAATTAATTTAAATTGACTTGCTCTCGAAGACTCAGACTCCTTAATTGTTTCTTTTTCCTTAATTAGCTGCCAAACAATAATGAGATATGAGCCAAAACATGACCAGCAAACTGTGTCCATCATACAGTATCTGAAAATAAAGAAAGATGAAGGTCTCAGGAATGTTGATCTGCTCAGGTCCACAAAACATTTTAACAGCACTCTTAGAAAATAGAAAATCAACAATTTCAGAAATGTATGCAATTGCACAATGAGAGCAGCAACACACCATGCATTCAAAGAACAGGTTTAATTAACAACAAGAATGAGCACCTAATTAAACAACTGGTTGGAGTGAAATTAGTTTGAGTTTGACGGCCTGACTTAGTTGATCTTCTGTTGGCTCACTCATTTCACGTTTAATTCAGAGGAACAATGAAGACATTCAAGGGAACAAATCTTAAAAAATTAATTAAAATTAATTCAAAATAAGTTAATCAGCAGCAAAAACAGGTGACTAATTAAGAAAAAGGTTAGAATGAAAACCTGCAGCCACTGTGGTCCTCCGGGGCTGGAGTTGGGGACCCCTATCATAAAGGATGCTTGGGGGCATACTCACCAAATGTTTTAACTGTTGAAGGTGGCTGATTTACAATCTAAAAAAGCAACAGTTCTACTCCAAAGATTGATTTTCTTACCCAATACTGACTTTGCAATCCTGAACAGTCACTACCTAGAGCTTTGGGGAGGAATGAGTAATAAACAAGAAAAAAGTACAAAGAGAAATGTCTTATGAAATTGTCTGTGTTTGCCAAGATCCAGAAGATCCGTTTTTCAACATTTTGTCACCATGTTATTTACTGTTTATTTGATTACATTCTGTTGTTTTATTTAAAGTAGTGCTCATGGCATTGCATGTCAATATTGCTATCTGGCTTATCATAGATAGACTGTTGCTATGTCATACATGTAATTTATCTACAGCACAAAGCAAACAGAGGTTACTCTTTGAAACTTTGCCAGGCAGAAAAATAAACAGCTCATCAGGGAATTTTTTGTTTTAAAAAATTAAAGAAATAAAGAAAAGATTTTCTCTCTTATTTTGGGCATGTAGGAATAGGTGTAGAAGACATCAGTTGGGGAACTTAATAAGCACGAGCTTGAGGAAATGACATTAGATTTAATTGGAAAAAAAAGCTAAGAGTTACTGTATTTTGAAATATATGAGGAAAAGTTAATCATTTGGGGTTCTCAACAGAAAAAAAGAAGCTAAGAAAGACTTTAGTGTTTGGGAATACATAACAAATAATGTCTGAAATGAGGTCTAATTTTCAAAGAAAAAAGAGGAAATAGACTAGTGTTACAGTCAGTCACCTAAGGTAGAGAAAGCTGGTGCTGATTAGACAACTGAAACACACATAAGAGATTGAGTTAGTGGGGATTGGGTATTTGGAAATCTGAGTATAAGTGGCCCATGGTTTGCTCAATTGTTTTAAGGAAATTTGTGTTGGGGTTATCTGCAATGTTTGGTTAGAAAATTAATTGAAAATGAAACTCTGAGTGTTTAAGAATGCTTATTTCAGTAAATGAGCAACTTTGACTTTATCCTTTTGTGTTTCTTCCTAACCTAAAAAAAAAGTAGTGAAGAAGGTGAACCTGAATACAGTTTTCATCCTGACAATGGCTAGGCAAGCCTGAAAAGACTAAGGAATATCTGACCACAATAGAATTTATGTCTTGATATTTGCAAAGTACTGATGGAAGTTTGAAGGGGTGACATCATATACAGACAAAGAGACGCTAATGGTCAAATATTCAAAGAGGCCAATAATATTTATAGAAGTTAGAAAAGTGGGGGTAAAATGGTAATATGGAAGAATTCAATCAGTCAGTCAGTCAGTGTCCAACTCGCTATATCCTAACACAGGGTCACGGGGGTCTGCTGGAGCCAATCCCAGCTAACACAGGGAGTAAGGCAGGAACAAATCCTGTTCAGGGCGCCAGCCCACCACAGGGCACGCACACACACACACACACACACACACACACACACACACACACACACACACGCACAGACCAAGCACACACTAGGGACAATTTAGAATCGCCAATGCACCTAACCTGCATGTCTTAGGACTGTGGGAGGAAACTGGAGCACTCGGAGGAAACCCATGCAGACACGGGAAGAACATGCAAACTCCGGAAAGCGAACCCAGGTCTCCTTACTGCGAGGCAGCAGTGCTACCACTGCGCCACTGTGCCACCCTGGAAAAATTCAACCCAATAATTTTATAGCCTGACATAGTTTTGATAAATATGGAAGGGCCCATTCACGCAATGTTTTTCAAGCATTGTAAAGCTAGACCAGAATGTTCTTAAACCACTTGTAAAGTTATTTAACATTATTTTCACACTATCCACATCTGTAGCAGGGGGCAGTTTAGAAAACCCATGTCAGCAGCAGTTTTTAGGTGGTTTTAGCCAAATGCTTGTTTTAGTTGTAAGGAATGGTAACACTTATAAAACAGTGGTTTTAAAAAAATATATATTCAGACGTGAGTGTCAGTAGGCTTTGTGCCCTAGGAATCAAGTTACCCGAACTATAACATTTCAGTAATTATTTACTGCTCTGATGCTGATCTTTCTGATCATAAAATAGATCATGATAGCAATTGATGAGAAGAATTCATAATTAACTGCAGAATTATTGTATCTGAGGGTTTCTCTAGTGTCTCTTTCTCTTGCACGATTTGGCTCAAAAACTGATCAGCACATCTTTAACTCATAACAGGCTTAAGTTTTGAGTTTGGCATTTTTCTGTCCAGCCCTTTTAGCTCTAGACTGTCCTAAAGAAACTGTGACACACATAAACACAGACACACACCCATCATCGAGATATCAATGTTTTCGGTATCAGGGGACCCTAAAATATCGAGATCCGTCAAAAAAGGAGATTGCAATTTTTGATGAATCTAAATACTCCCCACCTAAAGCTTTTGCTCTTCCCCCATAGATGATAGGTTATGGGGGGGCACAAAGTAAAAACAGTATGTCACTGCCTCTTTCTGTGGTTTGAGCCAGCAGTAAAACAGAAAGCTTCTAAACTAAGCAGGGAAAAAAACACATCACACCCCTTGGACAGTGGGGTGGCAATAAAAGTTTTCTCTGACCTGGTCAACTAGCAGACCCCTCACGAGCTTGCAGCCCTTCCCATTTGAAGGGGACAGCTCTCAAGAGAATGTTTTTTTTTTTTTTGTGATCAAAATTTTATTAACAAAGTACACATCAAAAACAATTACAACAGCTCAAGGAAAAGTACATCATAATATAGCAAGAAAACACGCACCCCACCGAAAAAGACCCCACCCACACTTTATATATGAACTTATATGAACAAAGATAGCTCTGGACTGGAAGGCACAACTAAAACATGAAAAAACAAAAAGGGGACAAGAATAAATAAATAAATAAATAAATAACCTATGTGGATCTTGGAATGCAGTATCACTCTATATAGCTACGAGCAAGTTGCATGGCTGACTGCCAGTTTAAAATATAAGTGTTAGATGAACCATTATTCCATGCTGCAGATAATTCAAACAAAATAAAATTAAAAAGGGTGGTTTTCCAGAAATCAAAAGATGATAAACTAGACGACTTCCAGCAGGAGTGTGGTTAAGATCAATCTAGTAGAAAATGTGCCTTAAGAGAATACATGTTGCTGGAAAGGAGAAAGAGAGATGGCAGAAAAATCCAAAACAAGGAATAATTGAGGCACTAAAGGTATTTTATAGTGGAGAATAGATGAAAGAAACTTTGAAACATTAACCCAGAGAACCATAACTGTTGGACACTCACAGAACATGTGTAGAAAGGTACCTAAGGACTTACAGGAACAAAGGCAACATACAGGGTCAGCTGATAAACCCATAACAAAACGTCTGTGGGGTGTTAGATATAAATGATGTACAAATTTAAATTGAGTATGTTGGTAATCTGGGTTCTTAGATGCTAAAGTAATGTTCTTAAAGATCATATTCCAGTCAAGAATAGTGAAAGAGGGAAGGCCATGTTCCCAAACCAAATTAACAGGTAATTTTTTTGGTGGCTTTCTGCAAGGTTGTATATATTATGCTTTGTCTTAGGAGACAGAGACTGAATGAAGGATAGGAAGGATGAAATGACAAAGGAGAAGACAATGAAACACAGTGAAACAATAACAAGCCTAATTTGAAGATGAAAGAAAAAATAAGATGGAATAGAGAACTCAGATCTTAATGACTGGAACGTTCGAAGTCCTGAGTCATCAAAAATGTTGCCCAACATGTAAATACCGCACTACCTCCAAGTCAGAAAAGCAATAAGCAATGCTCAATTTTGGAAAATGGGAGTGAGGGAATGTAATCTTGGGCAGGGGCCTAAATGTTTCTCCACCTTATGCCATATAGTGAAATTAAGCTGAAATTTACTGAAAACTGTCTCGAGGCAAAAGGGAGAAGTGGGAGAGATCTGGGGAAAAAACTATTTGATTTCATTTGGGAGCCAGGATAGAGCAATATTGGGGGATTTCAACCAGAACCAAACTGATCTAAGTTTAAATATACAATGATACAACTCCACATCTGGCAAGGCAACAACCCCATCTGACCTATCACGGATTAATGCGGAATGTCCAATGAAAGGTTTTTTACCATTCCAAAGAAACCTTGATGAAAAAGATCTGATATCAGACCAACATTTATTTGGAGGATGGAGGAGGAAGAGGGAGCACACTGCTAACAGAATTAAATTGAGAGGCAATGTTAATTTTAATAATAGCCAATCTGAACCTGAAAGATAGATTCGACAACCTGCCTGTTTCTCATAGCCTCGATTGATTTAACTTATTTCTCATCCTCTTTCATACCATTAAACATATTTGAAATTTCCAAGTTGCCTACTTTCATTCATCGCTTGTAAGCCTGTTTTTTAAGTAATTCAACAGAAAGACTTTCTTGAATTTTTTTTATTATTCTAGGTTCTGCTGTTAATGTATAATTTATAGAACAATGAATGCATCAAATCCTATATGATTATTATCATCATGTTAAGCTTACTGCAATCAAGTGTCAAATGTTAATGGAAATTATATCATTATGTTTTTTTTGTTTCATTTTATTGAATTTATTAAAAACAAGTCACATTCCATACAAGCAAGTTAATCTTGACAAAGCTGAATTCAGTTCAGCCCCTCACCCATGAGAAAGAGAGCAAGGCCAACAGCTAGAGTAAAACTTTAAGAGTAGAAAAAAGGGGGAGAGAATCCTTTTCCCCAATATAAATGCTTATTCTAAAATGTTATTGTTTAGATCCCGCCAGATTTTAAAAAAAGTTTTAAACAGATCCTTTAAGTGAAAATTTGATTTTTTTCAAATTTCAAATAGTATATATAACATCAGTTGCCTACTGACCTAAAAGAGGTGGACTAGACCATAACATCCTTCTTCACCGCCTGCAATACACTATTGGACTCTCAGGAATTGTTCTAAATTGGTTTACATCATACCTGACTGGCAGAACTGAGCATGTCGCCCTTGGCAGCGCAAAGTCCCACACCCACAACGTCGCCTGTGGTGTTCCACAGGGCTCTGTGCTGGGCCCTATCCTTTTTACTATCTACATGCTCCCCTTGGAACTGTCATTGGCAGACATGGTTTATCGTTCCATTGCTATGCCGATGACACTCAGCTTTACCTCAGGACTACTCCCACCTCCTCTACTGCTCCTCTGCCAACATCTACATTGTCTACCTGCCTGGAGGAGATAGAGACATGGATGAGGCTCAATTTTCTTCAGTTGAACAGATCCAAAACAGAAGCCATCTTAGTTGGTACATCACATCATCTTCGCTCTTCTACCATCACCAGTATTACTTTCTCTGGCCAAAATATTCCTCTTTCCACATCTGTTACTAATTTGGGTGTTAGAATGGACTCCCAACTTACTTTTGACACCCACATCAAATATCTCTGTAAGTCATCTTTTTACCATCTCAAGAACATCGCCAAACTTCGCCCATTACTCACCCTGGCAGATGCAGAGAAGCTCGTCCATGCCTTTGTCTCTTCCAGGCTGGATGACTGTAATGCACTCCTCATTGGGATTCCTGGCAAGAGTATCCAGAGACTCCAGTATATTCAGAACAGCGCTGCCAGGATCCTGATGAGGGTGCGAAAGTATGATCACATCACCCCAATCCTGAAAACCCTTCACTGGCTCCCTGTTCATTCAGAATAGAGTACAAGGTCTCCCTTCTTACCCATCAGTGCATTTATGGACATGCCCCTCTTTATCTACAGGAACTCCTTACCCCCCATAACTCCTTACGTTCCCTCCGCTCTGTACTCACTAACACTCTTCAAGTCCCCAGAACTAAGCTCAGCAGCATGGGTGACAGGGCGTTTTCATCGGTGGCGCCGAGGCTGTGGAATGCCCTCCCTGATTACCTGAGAGCCCCACAGTCGACTGAGGCCTTTAAGCGAAACCTAAAAACTCATCTTTTTAGAAAGTCATTTTGTTAAAGTATTTTATAGACTCTTCTGTTCTTTTTTTTAATTTTATTATTCTATTTTTACTCTGTAGCACTTTGGGATTGCTAAAATATAAAGTGCAATATAAATAAAATTTATTATTATTATTATTATTATTATTATTACATGTGAAGTAAAGGCAATTACAGTTTGTTTGTCCTTCTCCACTTTAAGTAGTACACCAAACACAGCTGTTAATGGATTAGGAGGGATTGTGACACCATGGCTGTCTGAAAGACATTTAAAGATCCATCCATCCATTTTCCAACCCGCTGAATCTGAACACAGGGTCACGGGGGTCTGCTGGAGCCAATCCCAGCCAACACAGGGCACAAGGCAGGAACCAATCCTGGGCAGGATGCCAACCCACCGCAGGACACACACAAACACACCGACACACCAAGCACACACTAGGGCCAATTTAGAATCGCCAATCCACCTAACCTGCATGTCTTTGGACTGTGGGAGGAATCCGGAGCGCCCGGAGGAAACCCACGCAGACACGGGGAGAACATGCAAACTCCACGCAGGGAGGACCTGGGAAGCGAACCCAGGTCCCCAGGTCTCCCAACTGCAAGGCAGCAGCGCTACCCACTGCGCCACCGTGCCGCCCATACATTTAAAGATTTTGGTCCAAAATTATTTTAATTTGGTACCCAATACATGTGACTTGTGAAGCTGGAGCTTGATTGCAATGTTCACAGGGTGGATCTTGCCCTGGAAACATTTTGGACAATTTTAAATGAGACAGGTGTGCTCGATAAAAGATTTTAAGTTGAATGATTGTATGCTTTGTGCATATGGAGCTCAAGTGAATTCTGTGCATGGCTGCTTTCCACTCCTTTTCTGAAATGTTGAGTAAGAGATCCTTTTCCCACTGTACTCTGGGATCTTTGAAAGGAATGGACTTTAAAATGTTTTTATGTATTATAGAAATACTGTCTGAGACCCCAAGACTGATCAATATTTCTTTCGGAGGGAGATGAGGAAAATTGGACAGATTTTTTTTTAGCAAAGTTTCTAATTTGGAAATAATGAAAAAGTCTGTTGATGGAAAGTTAAATTTGGAGTGTAATTATTTGTAGGATGCAAAGACGTTATCTATGTACACATTTCTAAGTGATTTAATCATATCATATCATTATATCATTACAATTTTTTATTTCAAAAGTGATAAGCAAGTGTGTTACAGAAAATAGTAAATAAAGAAGAGTCTTGAGCCATTGTTGCATGTGCAATTCAAACATGGCTGTCCTTTATTTGCACTTATAAGTGGAAACCCCCACATACCTTTTTCAAAGCTTATTGGCAAACTGAAGAAATCAAATGGAAGTTTGGATAATTTACATAACGCTTTTCAAAATATTTTAATATTCACCAATCAGTTTTAGATTAATAGTATACTCCAGAAACACACATCTGAATTAAGAATTATTTAAAGTCCCAAACTAGATAAACATATTAAGTCCTAAGTATAAGACACAATACTCCTCATATCTAAACTATTATCACAGAAAAAAGCATAAAGTTAAATGCTAAATATGATCACATTTTCTAATTTAAAATGGCTAGTTCAAAACAAGTCAGGATGCCCTAATTTACCAGGCAGGCAGTTTCAAGCAATTTTTTTCCTTTTCCTTTACGATTCTTCTGTTTTGTTCTATCTAGAAACACCTAATCAAAGTTTTTAACTTCATCCTAAAAATCATCAGAAAACAAAGGTGGTAACCTAGTGTAGACCCAAACAGATATAAATCATATATAAAGCTGCCTTTCTATCAGCTTAACCCAGTCCGGCCACTTTAATTCACTTAAATCACCTTTCTTCCTCATTTTGAACTTCAGGAGGTCATCTTGACAATGTCTACATGCCTAATTGCATTGAGTTGCTGCTATGTGTTTAGCTGATTAGATATTTGCGTTAACAGGCAGTTGAATAAAGTGGCTGGTGAGTGTATACTTACTAGTATACCTGTATATATAAGTATAAACACAAATATACACATACACTTTTTTATGTTATTTGTTATTATAATAGACTGTTCATTAACCTTGTAATCTGTAGAGAAAAACTGTCCCTGAATCAACTCGTGCCAGTACCAATGACTGATTCCTGTGATGGACTGTCCTGTCCAAAGCTGTTTCCAGTTTATTAGACAATCTCCTCCAAAATGAAAGCTTGTCAATCATTAAGAACTGTTACGTACCTCCTCTGTTCTACTTCTGTTCTTGATATCCTAGTGTGTCACTTTGCACCATTTTAGCAATTGACTGATACCGTTACTGCCCTTACACATTGAACAAAATTAGTGTATATATAAATAAACTAAATGGACCAAAATCATAATGATTGAGAGTTTACAGGTTAGAGGCAGTGGTAGGGTGTTGTACCGTGTTAGCCGTTATAGATGCAATGAGATGTCAAGCAAAATGACACCTTTTATTGGCTAACTGAACTGATTATAACATGCAAGCTTTTAGGGCAACTCAGTCAGGTTGCAAGTAAGTGGCCACATAGCAGACGGATGTCACCTTGTTGTTCATCATACAGAACAGTATGCACCAAACTTAAAAGGTAATTTTACACATTTATAAGGGTTGGTCTTCTCAGTGATATAACAATCCAGGCTTCTCAAGATCATTGTTCCCTGGTGGCTCTTGTATTGTCAAGTGGAGGTGATTACCTTGTCCCACAAGCATATAATTCCAGGGTAGTGGCTATGGGCCAATTCTCTAACAGATCATTTAATTTTTTAAGGTTTTTTGGGAGTTTTAAATCATAGTAAGGTAGTACTATATTTTTATTTAATCATTTCTGACAGTGTTAAATAATTATTTTATATAGCACCATCACCAGTCATCACTGTGCTAGAAACGTGTCATTATTACTTTTCAATTAACAAAACATGTTTAGTCCTTCATATACAGTACCGTGAAGTCTAATATCAAGCCCCTTAATTCCCCTTTTCCTTCCCAACTCACAGCCCCTAAGATTTGAGGTATGAACATTTGCTGAAAATTGATACAGCAAATAACTGGATTCAAAGTACACTGATACTTTCTTTTTAGGTTTCTGTTACTGGTATCCACACAGCACACTCTCTTCCAATTGGCTGTCAGATTGTGCTATGCAAAGGACTGGCCTGCTGGTCACCACATTTGCTTCTTGCCTTAACACCAAGTGCTGCTGCAAAATTCACTGGTTTCCTGTGACCTTAAACTGTACTGATTAAATTTACTCTTCAACTCATGCAGGATTAAATGTATACCTATTACTTCATTGCATGCTATGCATGAGTTTAACCTCTCCTTTACTAACTGTCACCAGACAACTGGAGCACACATGTGCACCATGTTACAAACTGCAGCAGGCAATGTCTTTATGAAATAACACAATTACTATTATAAAATAATGTAATTCTTCTGGCATATGATGCAATAATGATTGCAAATAATGGCATATTTTTTGCAAAATTATGCAGTACTTTCTTTTTTTCAGCACTGGAAATCAGTTTCCTTACTTTTCTAAGTTGACAAGAAGCAGTTTAAGATTTAACAATTTTTAAGAAAAAAAAGCTTTCCTTACATATAAAATGTGAACATCATTCTAAATTAGCATCTTTGTTTGCAGTCACCATGTTGTTTCTCAGAGCCTCTTTGAGACTACAGTACATGAAAGTCATGCACCTTGGGCTTACCAAACTCCACCCACATCCACTGCTGTAGAGTGCAGCTTTTTTGCTCTGTAAATACAGTACCTTTCTAGTTAAATCTGGAGACTTCTGTTAGCATTGTACAAAAGGCCTCTTTTTTCAACTTGACAGTTTCCCTTGCTCTTGTGTCCACCAACAACTGCTATGGTTGGTGCCATGGCAGGCACAAACAACCTGTTAGCCATAGCTACTGTCATCTGCCTCTACTACTAAGGTCTTGAGCAGGTTCCATTCAGAGTCAGTGTTTCTGTTCTCTCCAAAGATTCTGAAGACTCTCCTATGGGGAGGAGAGTTCTAAATATTCCAAATAAAGATATCTTAAAGTAATTCCCAGAATATACTCATTACTTATTTAGGACTCTGAACCTCTCTATACCTTAGTGCCTAGAACACAGGTTTCAGATCAGATGACACAACTAAAACACTGATCACTGATCCATTGGCCCATTTTACTATGGTAATCAGGTACAGTACACTTATGAACAATCTTGAGATTGAACACAAAGTTATTTTTGAACACTTTATTGCTGGTGCAGAAAGCTAATAACAGTTGTGTACTTCTGTTCAATAACTATTGTTCTATTGTTCCTAATCAAGACCTACCAGGTATCTCTGTCAGTTCCTCAAGTGACCACTGAAGTGACTCCAGAAGAGGGCTCTGGTGTCCCTTTTGGAGGCAAGGTTCTTCTAATTTAACCAAAACTATAATTATCAGAGTCATTTATTAATTGCTCTGTGGCTCCTCCTGTAAGACCTGTATTTGTCATGACTAAACAAATCAGGAGCACACATTCTGAGAGATAATCAATTAATATTTAAATCAAGCCTGAGTGCTCAAAACTTTAGCCTTGCAAACCCTGACCTCTGTTCATATGGCAACTTCTTTGTTCATTTGCACAAAAATACAGTTGTGCCAGTCATAATGAAATGATACTTACCCTCCTTGTCTTCTTAGTATCCTACTGAGGCAGTACATTTCCAAGTTACCAATTCTATCCTGCCGTAGAATCTAAGGATGAAATGATGTACTCTTTCTCTCTGACTGCACAGCACATGGCTATGTTATTGAAAAATGTCAGCTAAGTTATTGTAAAACATTTTGCTAAGCAAAACAAAAATGAAATCAAAAATTAAGTGGAAATCAAATACTAAATTGAATTTAAAACCACATTCTCAAAAACTGAAAGAAAATAAAAAATGGATGGAAATTAAAATCTGTTGCTTCCATTTTAAACAAACAAATTACTAGTAGCTCACTGTTGAGTGATGTGTGTTCTGATATGTGTGTGTGTGTGTGAGTTAAGATGAGTCAGGAGGAAATTCCCACTAACATAAGTTTAGAAAGGATGAATAGCACAACAGCCCTTTTTCCCAGTACTGAATTATTAAAACTTGACATGGAAACTTGACATCCTTTGAAAATCCACATTAAAATGACCCAGTTAACTTGTCTTTTGTCCACCTTTTGCAAATGTTATTCAAGCACCTCTTGGCATTTATTCACTTTGTAGTAACTTTGGTTTGTGAAACATGGCAAAACAAAACTTGAAGAACAATTTTTTCAAAAATAATAGCTCTTATCTGAAGTTATTTCTTTAATTATAAGATAAGAATAAAGCATTGGCATCCATTCACTTTGTAGTAACTTTGGTTTATAAAACACGACAAGTTAAAGTTCAATGATCAAGTATTTTTTTTAAATAATCCTTATACGAAGAAGAAAGCATTAATATCAGATGAGCGTTCAAGCCATTAAATCAAAGGCAAGGTCCAGGGCATTGGAGTTTAGGATGAAATATGTTCCCCATCAAGTTGATAAAAATTGTAAAAATTAGAATATTCTGAAAAATCATGCACAATGATGTGTGGAGTGCAACTCCCTTGAAGAAGTTAACCTGAAAAAGCGCAAGAGCAGACATAAATACACACTGGTGTGCAAAGTATTTTAAATACCATAAACTGTGGATCTTGCTGGATTATGGATTATTATAGACTGCTTAACACCATCCTCAATCATCAGACTGTGTTTGTGGTATGTCTAAAACTTTTCTTATTCTTGTTCTCTGTCATTAGCTTTTTTAAAGTTGACTACATGCTTCTGGCTGTTGGAGTAGCAATTGTGTTCACAATTTCTTTTTATATTTTTATATTTTTTGAGAATTAGCCTTTTAGACTATGGTTTTATTTCTGCCTTAAACCATTTGGGTTAGACTCAGGTGGATCAGATGAAATAGGATTATAAATGAATGAATGGAAGGAAATCATTATTTATTAAAAACAATGAAATATGTTTCTGGTCAGTTGTCATTCTTTTCCAAGTCCAAAATATGACTCAGTGTTTAGACTCTGAGCAACATAACAGTAAATTTGTTCAGCTTGATAAGTTGATAATAAATTATGATAAATAAATAATCAAGTATATTCTGTAATGAATACAAACTTCACATTAATACATATGAATAGTTATTAATATTACTTAATAGCTAATCAAGTTAATTTAACTGAAACCTTTTACTCATGTCAACTCTGTCCTTAGAAGGACTCAAGACAAAGGCTCATGATTTTCCCAGACAAGAAGATTTATACAAATGAGAGTGAAAATTAAAGACTTGGCAGCTGCTTATCACTTGAATTTTTGGTTAGTGTCTTGGTCTGATGAATTTGTCTGTACCCCCAATCCCCCCCCCCCGCCCCCCCCCCCCGCCCCCCCCCCCTCCCCCCCCCCCCCGCTTGTTTGAATACTGCTCTCTGGATTAGTCCCTTTGTTGTTTCAGGCAACTGCCAAGGTGGATTCTTTTGATTGAAAATGCATTTTGTTTTTTGCATTTGCAATTAATAAGTGCTTACAAACAAGCAATATTAAAATGATTAATAAGTTTGTGTCTAACTAAAAATGAAGTACTGTATATTGTCCATCACTGAGCAGAATCTTTCATCATAGGCTCTGTTGTTCTTTAAAAAGAAATAATAACCCATAACTTTTGTCACCTAGGAAAACTTTGTACACTAAAGTTAAAAGACTAGAAATTTGTACATATTACAAAGGCACAGTTTTAAAATATTAATTTTAATACTTTCTTGTTTTCAATTTTTCAGACTAAAAGAATTTAAAAAATCAAACTCTCTATGATGTTTTTCATTTGAGACTAAAAAAGACCTATTTTTCTATGTTTCACTATTAATTTAAACACAAAAATCAAATGACCAAAAACACACAGAACTCTGAATAAGAACCATTCTTCTGTTTGTCAAGTGCAACCATGAACTAAAGAATTCAATAGTACTCTAAAGAGAAACGTTCATAAAACATATCAGACACTAGGAACTGAATTATTTTGAAGAGCTGTATGGAGCAGGTACCAAACTGAATTGATGCAGTTTGAGCATTTTAAGTGATTAATGTAGTGCTTAATATGCTAATATTGGCTGGGGATCTTGCATAGTTTTATCTTTGTAGTTTATTTATTGTTATTTACCAGCATAATAATGTTGCTGGTATAACATAATAGAAGGATAATATTGACCTGTGTAGGACATTAGAATTAATCTGATTTTATGTAGTCTATGAAGATGTGAAGTTTCAGTTTATCTTAATGTGACTTTAACTTCAACAAAGCACTCCACTCTTCCTGAGTGTGAAGGTTACATATTAAGTTTTTTTTAGAAAGTGTGGGTGAAAGGAATATTTTAAGTAAATAATATGTCCTGATTTGATTCTTCACTGTTATATCAAAGCACTTGTTGTTAAGCATTGCAACATGTTATTTAGTCTCATATCATTACATAAAAATTCTCAAATACTGTATATGGAGAAAGCAATATTTTTTTCTGAGAGTAGAGCTACATGTTCCTCACCACATTTTGGTGTACTTTTGTGTACTCTCCCACCCAACAATGGTAATATCTATATTTGGACATGGAGTGTGTCTGAAAAATATTGTGAGAAATAAAGGCTAAGTAGGAGATGGCTTAAAAAGACAGAAATCTAGTCAGACAAGGCAAAAGTCAAAATCAGAAAATCAAAAAACAGAACTGAGCAAGCAGAACAAAGAAGACAAGATATTTTTCAGCAGGTCAATACTGTTATGATTTACTTCAATTTTTCATTTTTTTCTGTAGTTTTTTTCATGTAAGGTACACAGTGTTTGTAGGGTTCTTACTCCAAACAATTTATATTTGTCAGAAATAACATTTTTAATTATTGTTTGGAGGTGTTACATTTTCCATGTTGTGACAGAATTTTTTTTGTTATGGTTGTCACCTACTTGAAGGATTTGTGTTCCCTTTACTAGGTTGATGCTCCAATCATCCTCCAGAAGGTCACAATTAGTCTTTCTGGTTTTCAGCCCTTTTTCAAAACCCTTTCTGGTTTTCACTATTTTTCAACCACATCTCATTCTCCCAGTCCTTTTACATAAAATGTTCTGTTTCTCATGGAGAGCAGAACAAATCCTGAAGTCTAACCTAAAACAAGGAGCTACTTAGAAAAGAAGCTAACTACACTAAGAGAACTGTCAGCACATTTGTAATGCTCAGATGGATAAAGCAAGTTGTGACTGTCAAAAATGTGTAGTATCACCCTCATGATATCATCAGTGTGACAATCATGTGATGTTTCCAACCTGCAGCACATAAACAAAAAAAAATAAGTGAACAAAAATCTCATATATCTATTCCATACATAAAAAAAAACACAAATTATACAAAAACATGTAAAAATGCATTAATATAATATGCTTTTAAATGCTTAAAGTCATTATCTAAAGTCAATCAGTTGGGGTTCAGCAGATCTGAGTCTTGAATACTCCATCAGAGAAATAGCAAATTTGGGCTAGTTAAGGAACTCGTTAAATTCTAGTTAAGGCCTGGTCTTGGATTTGACCTTTCTATTATTTGTACTCAGTCTTGACTAGATTTAGATGTTCCTGGCTCAGACTTGATCTTGATTTGATTTTGATATGTCATGCTCTTTAGACTTCTTTTGGACTCTGCAAATTTTGTTTTGACTACAGCTGTAGTAAAAAAACTATGCAAGAACAGTTATGCTATAAATACCTAGTAGGTTGTGTGAATTACTTGATCCAAATTAAACAGCCTTCTTCTTGAAAAGATAAACATGGCTGCAACACAAGTAACAAGTGATAAAATGTTCAGAAGATAAATCGTTATAGATGGCAACCTTGTTGAGTCTTTTTGGGCATATCAGTGTGTGTCTACATTCCTTTTGCTATGTAGGCAGCGCCTAAATGTCTTAATATTCCTTGAGTAGCATTTTTTAAGAAAATTTTTTTAAAATAAAATTTAAAATTGTATCATAGAAAATAAAAAATAAAATAGAAGTGGTCAAAATTTTGTAAAACTAAACTCGTAACAAAGAAACAGGTGAAAAAAGTTTAAAAATAAAAACTAATTTTAAAAAATGGAACTCAAATAACCTTGGTAGGTAGCCAGTTGGCCTTGGTCATGTGGTTGAAATTTAACATCTTGGTAAAGAATGAAATGTCCTCTAACAGGACAATTCAGTAATCAGGCAGGAGAAAAGCTGTTCATTGTATCTTTTAATTACTCTTCAGCAAAATGCCTTGGAGGGAGCATTCTTCAAAAGCAGTCTGTTACAGCATGGCCAGAATGATCAGATAAACAAAGAATAAAGGTTCATTTTATAAACTATTGAGTTTTCATACAGTGTCAATCAATATATACATTTTAATCTGTTTGGTTCACTGGTTTACACCCAAATGATTTATATAAAATAAAAGTCTATTATGTTATATTCTGGTTCTTCTTATACCTTTTGAGATGAGCCACCACCCTTGAAATTTCTGTGCATATAACAACTGCCCATTCTAGTTCATAGGACATCTGCTGATTTCTTAGCTATCCTTCAGTACATTTTGTATATTACATCAACCTTTGCTCTGGTACATTCTTTATTTAATTGACCATCTCAGTATTTTTCCTAAACAAATTCTTATATTTCAGTGTACAATTTGTTGTTCATTTGATCTTATCTGGTTTCCAACATTTATTAACCCTTTATGCTATTTCTTAAAGATGAATGCTATGTTACCCTAAAATTATTCTTCCATAGTCACCAGAGCATTGACCAGTAGTGGTTTGTAATGTGTAGTACTGGGGTGCCACCTCCCCTCCAAATATTTAAAAAGCTCTACTTAAATTAATTAGCTAATGTGAAATAATCATGAAAGAAATTTGTTTATTTGCACAATGTGCTTGGTGTCAGAGTATGTCAACATTCATTAAAAACTGGTTCAGACTTGTATTTGTTTCATTTCTGTGTAAATACCTGTGTTTCCTGAGTGAAGGATTTCGGCCAGATTATGCAAGTCCTTGATCTTTTGGCAAGCAGGTGACCGGCTGCCCTTTAATTGGTTGCTTTTAGATTTTTCTGGGAAGCAAATGCTGCCAGATTTATTGGTAGCGAATTAATATGGTTTTAGGTTTTTTTAATCTAATGAGATTGGACAGTTTCATGTGCATGTTGACACACAAGTGCTTGGGAAGCAGGCTAAGGGCTTAACCGAGGGCAGAAAATAAGGGCAGAGATTGACGAACTGCACTAACCTTTCTTCTCCCTCTTCTACAGATCATCTGAATAGAAACCCACTTAAAGCTCCTCTAGTTTCTGCACTCCTTTGCTAGCTACGCCTCCTTCTGACCTCACTTCCAGTTTGAACCCTCAAGGACCTGTTTTTTCCTCCCCTGCACTATAAAAGCCTAGCACCTTCCCTTCCTATCCTTTCTTTATTTGGACGCTGACCCAGACAGTTCGCTGGACCTAATAAGTATTTTGCTTAAAGTTCTGTACAATATACAAGGTGGATCCTCAACTCTTTTCCTGTCTTTTCTTGTGTTTTACTACATCAGTGGCTCACAATTCACACCCCACATTAATGTAATTACAAATGAGCAAGCGAGACTGTAGGGAGATGGCAACTTCAAGTGGAATTAGAGAAATCAAAGAAAATTTGTATGTTTCTTTAATGAAACACCTCTTCATAAATCGTTCACTTGAAGAAAAACACAAGATAAAGGAGCCTGGACCAGATGAACCTGACTTAAGAATTCAGCAGCAGGCAAATGATTGAGGAAGATTTTACACAGACTTTTTCCCTCTCTTGTAATGACAAACAAAGTTGGCTAACTGGATGTGGTGAAAGTAACACCTTATTTTGCTTTCCCTGTTTTCTGTTTCAAAGTGTTAGTGTGATGGTTAGGGTTAGCTCCATGCTACCAGTTCCTTCCAGGAGCCTCTTACTCCCACAACCATCAGTAATGTTATCGAGATGAGCAGGGCAATTGAGGACACTCACAAAGCAAGGGGTAGGAGTATAAAGTGATGCAATGCTATTATTTAAAACAAAGTCAAACAAACGCAAATCAAAGTATCCAAATAGTGCAGTACTCTCTTCATCAATAAATAGGTAAATAATCCTTTAAAAGGTTGATGATCCGCGAGTTTAAAATTCAGAATAAAACAAAAAAGAGTCATCGGCTCCTTTGTGTTCCTTTTGATCTTAGAAGAGCCCAGAACAATTCCCTCTGTATCTCACCCATTACTTGCTCCACCAGCGGAGACTCTAGAAGACTGCTTGGGGTCAGTTGTCCTCCCGTCATCCTTCTTACTTCCCTGGTGTGCCTCGGATCTCTAGGGTGGGAACCCTCCTTGATCGCACCCACTTGACATGACAAGAAATCAGTGACGATGATCCGCTCCTAAAGTGCCAATCCTTCGCTCCTGTGTGGGGCCATCAGCCTCAGCTAGCTGGTTCGTCCTGCCTTTCCTCCCACTGTTGTTCTCACAGCTCTCTGCTCTTTCTTTTTTCTCTCAGTTTTTTCTTGCTCTCCTCTTTAACCAATGCAGGCTCCTTGTATCCTGCCAGTTTAATTGGGTAATGGTGCAGCATGCTGCTTCACGCAAGGAGCAATTGAAACACCTGACTGATCTGCCCACCTCCACATGTGTATGCGGCATGGTCGGCCATGTATGCCAATTAACCATGGAGTAAAGTGTGCCTGCACAAACCCGCACCTAATTGAAACTCTACATGCGACTATTTACTTAAAATGATAGCCTATGACATGGACCACTCATCACAGTCTGTACTGAACTGCTGTGGACATTGATAGGGTTACAACACCTAAAATATCTTTCTAAAAAATGCATACAGCATAAAAGTACACAGTCATTTAGACCAGTATTTTACAAACAGTGTGCTGTTGCATTGTGGTGCGCCATAAGAGCTAACCAGATGTGCCATGGAAATTATAGTGTAGCGCACTAGGATCTGAACCTGAGAGAGACAACCTCCTTGGGTGGTGGAGACCTGTCTGAGGACAGGACAGAAGAAGCCGGCATAAAAGCAGGTCTGTGATCTTTATGCAGACACAGCAGTTCAAGCAATTAAGGCATGTCTCCCAGGACCAGTAGATAGTGGGCATATGAGCCTCTGAGGCAGAGAGGGGTGGGCAAAGAGATGAAGCAGCTGGGAGATGCCAGCAAAGTTCTTATTAAGTGCTTTGTCTGTGAACGCTGATCTCGAAGCTGCTTTTTTTATCGGCTTCTCTGCTAGTCCATCCATTGATGGAAGTCCACGTTATTGGAAGATTACGGAGGTGGGGGTGCAGACATTATTGTGTGGAATTTAGCAGAATGGGGAACTAGGTAAGTTGGCAGAGGACTGGGCAATTTAGAGACAGGTGTAGTATAAATTTGGGTGGCAGGTGCACCTGTTCCTTCCCACATTTATAGGACAAGTTATGGAAAGAATAAAGGGACTGTGTATGTCACGGACTGAAGTTTTGGAGCACAGTAGAAATGGGAAAGCTGGCATCAGATTGGGCAGCATGGTGGAAAGGGTATAATAGATTTCAGCCCGGATTTGTCCTATGGGCCTGGTAATGGATAGGGTAAGATGTTCATTAACACTATGATGAAGGAATGACCATATAGATAGATATTGTCACACTTGGGTCACAGATTTGCACAGAGACACAGGAGGTTGTAGAAAAAAAGGAACTTTACTCAAAGCACTGCAAACAAACATTTGTCTCTTTTCAAAAGTTTAAACGTGCTCCATGACAAGTCAGAGATGACAGTTCCGCTAGGAGCAAGAGAATGTCTGAGAGAGAGAGAGAGAGAGAGAGAGAAAAACAAAACAACCAATTCCAAAGCTGCGCTGCACAATACTTTTAAGTAAGCGGAGTACCGCGTAAGAGGTTTATTGCACGTTATAGTGCAAGTAAGAAGGGTAAGGAGCAATGTGAAGGTAGACTGTCAGCTGTTTCAGGGGTTTTCCCAGGGGCGTCTGTGTCCTCTGAGGGTGCGATCAGCACTCCAGCTTACAATATGAAAGGAACTATGTAGTAAACAGATGTGAAAAGCACTATATAATAGATAAGTATTGATTCAGTTTGTCCCCTCAGAAACTGAGGCCCTGCCAAGATTTTCTTCATTAGCCACAACTGAAATTGATTCTGATTTATTCCAGATTAACATGGATAAATCTGAAAACTTCAGATGGTCAACAAAACGTCAGATGGTTAATATCCACTCTGAAATGCCGAAAACGCATAAATCTTTTTAAACACATGGTTTATTAGCCAAGAGCACTGTACAGGCTTACAGTTAAGACAGCTTATAATGTTACAAACAAATATAAAGTTCCCAAAGCCTTAGAAAATATAGACTATTATTCCTGCCGAAATACTTGCAGCAAAATATTTAACAGTTTCAAGGCGAAGTAATCATCAGTTGATGTAGAGAAGTTAAGCAATGACTATTCCCACAGTAAAGATGTCAATCATATTTCAACGTGGTATTTTTGGATTTATACGCAAGAGTGTTTCATAACTGATTAATTTTGAGAAATCAAAAACACCATTTCAGTGTGGATGGAAAACCAAAACGAACAAAAAAAATGCATTTTCAAATTTATCCATGTTGTTGTGGACTAATTCTTTGTGTAATTTTGATTGTTAATACTTTGTCTGTTAATTCCTAGCATCAATGTGAGATTTTTTTTTTCCATGCATACTTTTGATTGGATTTTTTCTTTTTCTCCATTGTCATGTGGTGAAACTTAAAAATTAGCTTTATGTTTCCAGTATATAGAATGTAATAAATTCAAGCATACCTTTGTATGTACCTAACTATAATTCATGCAAACTGACTTTGTCCCTTATTAACTCATATTTGGGCCTTCATACTTATCACATTTGTCTGGGAGCTGTTATTAACAAAATCTAATCTGAGTTGCACTAAATTGGATATCACATCATGCATGTAGTTATAGCTCTACTTGCTGCCCTGCTCTGAATCAACTTCAGAACAGCTAGCAAATAATCTGAAAATCCTGACAATAAAAGACTGGCAATAATTGTGTTTTATATGACTGAGTGATTGATACAGCTTTTTTAGGATATATTTTAAGAAATTTTCTTAATTATGCAATGTTTCCAAATCAAAAAATGCAGTTAGTAGATAACTTTTAAATATGACTTAAGTGTGAAGAATAACACCTAAATTGGTGTTTATTAAGTCAAACTTAAGTTACTGTGTACAGGAATCTCATCTTCTGACCTGTATTTTTTCTTTTCTGTATTTAGGAACACATAATTTAACTTGTATTATTTGGTTTTATTGAGTACAATTAGCTCTCATCACCATAAAAATGAAAGCTAAAGCTGCTTTTGAATTATTTCTCCAAATGAGAATATAGTGAAGAAAAACGTAAAAAGAAGTGGTTCTAGTTTTAAGTACTGAGGGACATAATTTCTTGAGCGCTTTGAGTAGTAAGAAAAGCGCATTATATAAATGTAAAGAATTATTATTATTATTATTGCAGACAGGAATGAGGGAGTGCTGTTATCAGACTCATGCATGAAGTGAACCATGAACCAGAATGATCCACCTAGAGCACTTCCATAAACCATAAATATTTAGGGCTTGGTATGATTTTGACTTTGTTTTTAATTCTGACGTTTAGTTAATCTATTAGTTTTACTTACCGGTTACTCTTGAACGCAAAGTCCAAACCTTTTTCTTGCCTTTCAATCACTCTTATAAATCTTCCCTTTAACTAAAATCATTTCTTGGTAGCAAATATCTTAAACAAGTCAGTTTGGACCTCTCTTTGTCCCAAATGACTGCTGCGTAAGGGATTAGTGACAGTCCTGAACATTCAATAAGAATTTATTAATGATATTCAGTATGGACTATACAACTACAGTGAGCTTTTTAGTAAATTATAATTGGGCCTTCATTTTAGAAATGAACAATAAAATCTCATGTCTGTTTAATTCGCTTAAATTTACAGACAATAATACATAAATAAAATAAAAGTAAAAAAATAACAAAAAAAAATTTTGTCCAAGAAAAAAAGCATGTTATTTATAATCTGAATATTTATTTTTCTCTGAAGAAAGCACTATAAAAGACAGCCTCAATTTGTCTCTGCAAATGACTTACTCAAATAGAACTTTGGAGCTTATTGTTATACAAATGAAACAAAATGAAAAAATTATGCCAGTACTACTGGCATGGTAACAGCTTCGTGTTTGTAATTGCTTCAATAACAAGTTTTATAAAACATTTTTCATACTAATACTTAAACTTTGTTGGCGACACATGCTTACAAATTATGAATTTGTTTTGAAGTTTTTAATGTATTGATAAACAAAAGCAAAGTTTACAGTGATATGAATCTAAATATTGTATTTCTGCTTACTGAATAACTGTTTTCATATGAGACATCTGCCAAGGGCTTCATTTTAGCTACATCATGACAACTAGTACATAAGAAAAACATATCTATTGCTAGTCTTTCCTGAAAGAAAACAGAGCTTCCCGTGAACAGTTAATGTGCAAGAGGCAGTGTAACACATTCTCCTCCATTTTGGTAACATCTGCCATAATCTTTTATCTCTCAGTTTCATAATCTTTGCGCTACTTTAAAATTATTAGCTCTTAAGATGTCGGAGGCAAGACATACAGCTGTTTTTTTGGTACTAGGTAGAATTTTCTTTACAAGTTTTGGGGAATTTTACATAGAACTTTAGGTCTCCATTGCAAGAATTCCCAGAAGTTGGGTGAAATAATTAGACCATATTACAGAATATTTCAATTTATAGAATAAAAACATGTAAACTGCAAAATTTTGAATTTTTAGTAACTTTATTCATGCTACATCATTCTTTACTTCTTTATTTTATCTTGATTGTGAGATCAAAGACTTTGCCTAACGACGCCCTGTTTAAGTCTTTTGCATTTCAGCCTTTTTTCAATAATATCTTTTTACTTCATATCAGTAACTTATAGCAGGAGCCAGGGTCAAAATTCGGGGTTTCAAAATCTAGGAAGAGTCACTGTAATAAAAAGGAATGCATTCAAACTAGTCTACTATCTATCCTTGACAAAGTGGGATGTGTGTACAAATTTTTTTTTGAGATTGGATGGACCAAGGGTGGCAGAGAAGTATGTAAGAGTTGTACAGGATATGTATGAGAGAATTGTGACAGTGGTGAGAACTGCAGTAGTGATGGATGCATTCAACATGGAGGTGGGATTACACTTATTTGCAATGGTGATGGACAGGTTGACAGACGAGATTAGACAGGAGTCCCCGGTGATTATGATGTTTGCTGATGACATTGTGATCTGTAGCGATAACAGGGAGGCTACCCTGGAGAGGTGGAGATATGTTCTAGAGAGGAGAGGAATGAAGGTCAGTAGGAACAAGACAGAATACATATGTGTGAATGAGAGGGAGGTCAGTGGAGTGGTGAGGATACAGGGAGTAGAGTTGGTGAAGGTGGATGAGTTTAAATACTTGGGATCAACAATTCAGAGTAACGGGGATTGTGGAAGAAAGGTGAAAAAGAGAGTACAAACAGAGTGGAATGGATGGAGAAGTGTGTTAGAAGTGATTTGTGACAGACGGGTATCAGCAAGAGTGAAAGGGAAGGTCTACAGGATGGTAGTGAGACCAGCATTGTTATATGGGTTGGAGACGGTGGCACTGACCAGAAAACAGGAGACAAAGCTGGAGGTAGCAGAGTTAAAGATGCTAAGATTTTCACTGGGTGTGACGAGGATGGACAGGGTTAGAAATAAGTATGTTAAGAATAGAGTTGCCAGGAAAGAGGAAAAGAGGAAGGCCTAAGAGAAGGTTTACAGATGTGGTGAGAGAGGACATGCAGGTGGTGTGTGTAACAGAGCAAGATGCAGAAGACAGGACGATATGGAAGAAGATGATTCACTGTGGCAACCCCTAATGGGAGCAGCTGAAAGAAGAAGAAGAAGAAGGATGGGCCAAGGGTGTGGAATTGTATAAAGAACAAACACAATGAACTTTATATATAAAATAGTGACTAACCAATTTCAAAATTCCTAACAGTTGTATTTTTCTTTTGGATAGATAGATAGATAGATAGATAGATAGATAGATAGATAGATAGATAGATAGATAGATAGATAGATAGATAGATAGATAGATAGATAGATAGATAGATTTGTGTTAACAGATGAGGTTAAAAACAGATATTGGTTATTTTTTAAAATGTACTTACATATTGAATAATAATCAGTTTAAGCAAATAACATATACAGTCTGCGGTGGGTTGGCACCCTGCCCGGGATTGGTTCTTGCCTTGTGCCCTGTGTTGGCTGGGATTGGCTCCAGCAGACCCCCGTGACCCTGTGTTCGGATTCAGCGGGTTGGAAAATGGATGGATGGACATATACAGTAAGTGCACCAGTGGTAACATCTTATTGGAAAATTGAATGGATTAGACCACAAAGGTAAGGTTGTGTAAGATAAAACTAAATGTTTTTGCCAACAGTATACTTTTTAGTAATCGATAGAGATGGTTTATTATGTATATGATATGCTTTTAAAACAACTTTTTCCTATTAAGTTTAGTTGTATATTTTTACTCATAGCTTATTTTTATAATCTTTCTGAATATAATAAACTATACAAAGGATGTCTGTCTTGTGGCACAGATGATCAACAAAGAATAACACTGTGAACTTTCAGATCTTCTTTTCAGGAGTAATGCAAAACTGTGTAAGCTATTTCTGACTGTTTAATAGCTGCAAGAACATTTAATCGCAAGTCACTTTGGTCAGCTTCTCTAGAGATTTCAAACCATATTTGCAGGATCAGTTTTAGGACTTTGAATTATAATTTACATTTTATCATGGAAAACATGTATACATTATTAATATAAACAAACATTTTGAACATCAATCTGTAATCCTATTTCAGAGAGTTGTATGATTTAAAAATGAATCTGCTTACTTTTGTTAATAAGCTTTTACTGGCAAACTAAAAACCTTTAATGTTGTACTGCTGCTAAAACACTGTCTGATTAAAAAAGAAACCTTGGATCTCAGCTTGTGATTATGGTTTCACAGTTTTTAGAAGCAGAGGTGAAAGAGCAAATGACTAAGCTGCATTAATCCTGCGACAGATTTAAAAGATGTGGAAACTAGGAATAGAAAGAATTATAACAAGACTGTCAGCCTCAAAGAGAAGACAAGAATAGCAATATAAAATATAAAAAAAAGAATTCTTGAATATTCAGCATGTCCAATAATCCGCTATTGATTGAGGTGCATAGATCTGGCTCTGAAGTCCCAAAGAAACTGATTAAATTTTTTGAAAATTTCCACAAAGGAATTGATTCTCTGTGACTTTAAAAGGGGATGAATTTGATCTAAAATTCTAACAATTTGGTTTTATATCTCTTCCTATGATTATACCGAAAAAGAGGAGATTATGGTCTATAGAGATGTAATCATATGAGAAGTAAGAAAATACATAAATAAGTACTTAATAATCAAATATGAGCTTTGTCTGGGAATTTCTTCCAATACGTACTGATTTATAAAAAAAAAAGTACATACAGCCCAATAAAAAAGCTCTGCCGTTATGCTGCTGCATTTTGTAAATGTGTTTCATGTTCAATAAGAAATAGTACCCTCTTTTAAGACCTTCCCTTTTATTATTGACGCTAATGTTTCAGCATTAATTGTGTTCTGTTATAGAATCTCTGCTGTATGTGGTCCCCTGCTGAGAATTCACAGATGATTTGAATGGTTTTACAATATTTTTAAAGTGTACTTATTTAATTATTTTGTACTTTTGGATAAAATGTACAAGAACACTCTTCATTTCAAATTTAAAATACAATTAAGCTCCTGCTGCCTCAAGCTTGCGAGAATTGAACTCATACTAAAGAAAATCCTTCTAGACCATTCTTTTCTTTCCAACTTCCTTCCAATCTTAAATATGACTTTCTGATCTGAAATCATTGAATTCATTGAATTGTTCTCAATTTTTACTGCAAATAATAAATAAATATATATTTTTAGTTTGAATGTCTGCCTCATCTGCGGTGGGCTGGCACCCTGCTCGGGGTTTGCTTCCTGCCTTGCGCCCTGTGTTGGTTGGGATTGGCTCCAGCAGGCCCCCGTGACCCTGTAGTTAGGATATAGCGGGTTAGATAATGGATGGATGGATGGATGTCTGCTTCATTGTAATTTCTTTCATGCCCAATATAATTCATTGCATTCTTTCTCATTTAGTCCACTTTTTATTTACATCTCTATGCTACCACTGATCTGTTTGCTTTTTCCAGTATGACCTCATGTTCCTCTCCTTCATTGATGACACCAAACTCAGCATCAAAATCACTCTGACATATGCATCGGCTATAAAAAATAATCCTGGTTGCCTAGATTTTGCAAACATGCTGCCTGTCAACACACTTATCTCATCTTGTCAAGTTATGGAGCCTGAATCCTTTTCACTAAGCTTTGGATTCTTGCAAAGATTCCCATCTTCTTTGGTGAGAATACTTGGAATTGTACTTTCAGTACCCTTATTTTTAAATCCCATATCTTGACCATAGTTATTGACTTTGGTGCAAAGAGATTTGTCTGCATCTTAAACATCAGCAAAACTAAAGAGTGCCTTCTACCCAACACATATGCCTCCAGAGGCACCCTGTCACACTACCTTTGCCGAACCTGAAAACACAACTATTTATTTAAGATGTGCCACAGACCCGATCTCTAATACTTTCTCGGTACCAGTCATTGCCTGTTGCAGTTTTAGAACTAGGTAAGGTTAGCATGTATATTCCCAAACTTTGATCCTAAATATGATCAGTGTAAGACGACTCCTATAATAATTCTGGTCTTTTTAACTCAATGTGTGCTATTTTGAGAACAAATATTGAACCAACTTCTTTGTTGGGCCTTTTCATTGTTGTCCCAGATCATATCCCACTAAAAAGAAGGCAGACTGGTACTTTGTCTTTTGTAACCCTTCTTTCAAGATGTCTCATTTTAAGATGCCTGCTCCGCCCTTACACATGCATTGGGCTAGGGATCTATTGCTCTTCATTAAGCTTGAGAAAATATGATCATTTACTCTTTGCAACACTGAGAAATTTCATTACACCTGGCAGCCATCTCTGGACTATTTTTCAACAGTTATGACCTCCTCTTAACTTTTAGGCATATTAATGGATTGGCGTCCTGTCCAGGGTTTGTTCCTGTCTTGTGCATTCAGCTAGCTGGGATAGACTCCAGCACCCCCCATGTTCCTGGTGTGGGTCTGTGTTAGAAAACGACCTGACATGACACTTTTGAATTTATGTAATTACAAAAACAGTAAGTAGTAAAGAAATACTAAAAAGATACTTGGGTTATATCATTAATGTCAGGATCGGGGTGATTTATATGCAGATTTTTGCCTTCATTGTATAGTTTTCCCTGTTAATATTGTAGTTTTTCTGTTTTTTTTCCTTCCTTTTAATGATTTCGTATCTATGGTATTACATGTTGATGAAATCTTCAGGGATTTTCACTAATTGAATACTGAAATACTTTGTTGAAACTTTTCACCAGTACTTGAATCATTGTGTTCACAAGTACATTTTTGCATGTAGGGTGTGAAATTTCTCTGTTTTTGTCTTTTTGTCTCTTTTGGTGATTTAATTATATTATTCATTTTATTCTGTATTTGTGATTATAGTATAGGGCATTCTATAAGAATACATTGAATTGAACTGAATGATAAATTGTAATACTTTTAAAAAACTTTAGCTTTCCAGTTACATTGTAATATTATTTCAGGTTAATATCTAGAATTCATCTACAGCAAGCTGTTTAGAAAAATGTATCATGTGGCCAAAATTTGTAGAAAAATGTTATTGCTTATTGCTGTCTCTTTATGTGGCTTCATTATGCAAACCAGATAGTATAATGAGCAAGTGGAGTACACAACTTTAATTCTTAAACATTAACACTATAGAGTGTTAAGGTACAGTAATCTATACCTGAAAAAAAACAAGGAAAAAGCTTTTATGAAATGAGAGCCAGGGTTTCAAAGATTCTGAAATGAAAATGTGGCATCCGTTCTTATTTCCTATCCTTTCTCACAACTGGAAGCATGTATGAATATGATACTACATACAAAGTTCATTTAAAATGTTGTCACAGTTTTAACTAAATAAGCATGAATATCTCATTGTGTAATGTTGGACTGTCAAGAAGAATATAGTAAAACATTTTCTGAGCTATTCTTCATGACAGAATCTAAATACCAGAAAAGAGCCATAGATGTAATAACAAAGCTGCATTATAACCTGCAAATCATTAATAGTAAAAAGCCAATTGTTAATGGAGCAATCTAAATTCTTTTTCAAAGAACATTATAGTCAAATCTAGTAAATCCGTAAATAATCACTCAATTTGTGTGAAGGAAAACTCAAAACTATTCAAGAGGAACAGGTCACAAACAGAGTGAGAGAGACAAAGAAGAAATACCTCCCCTGCTACTCTAACAGAATGATGCAGATATCCCCTTAACAACAATTCATTTGGTGTTTCGCACACTCAAGCAATCAATTTACTATCCATGCTAGAATTTCCATATAGAACACACAATAAAGCCTGTGTTTATTTCACATTTACTTAGGTCCCTATATGTTACATACACCTGGGTAATCCTACTGTAGGAAAAAGAAGAAAGTGATAAACACATTTTTCCTTTATTTGTTCCCTCTAGTAAAAAAAAACAAAAAAACACACAGATGACAAGGAGTTGGGGTCCCAGTGCAGATAGACTTGTTAACACACTAGACATGCATATTACATTTTGATGCATGTGCTCAGGTCCTGCTCCCACCAAGTCAGAAAATAACTGAATAATGCAAAAGGAGGCTTTTATAGTGATGGTGTGGTGGAAGAAATAGGACAGTGAGGTTTGTGGACCAGATCCAGTTGTGGTCATTGCTTTGCCTCTGGACCAGAGAGTTCTGTATTTTTGAGGAAACAGACAAATGTGATTTTCCAGGCATCTATGTAAGCGCCTTCCCTTTTCTCTTTATTTAGCTCCCCCAAATGTGACAAAATGGTCATGTCCTTGATAAACTCAGAACATCTAAAGTTTTTCCAGTTCTTTCACAGTGGAACTTTCAACATCCATCCATCCATCCATTTTCCAACCCGTTGAATCCAAACACAGGGTCACGGGGGTCTGCTGGAGCCAATCCCAGCCAACACAGGGCACAAGGCAGGAACCAATCCCGGGCAGGGTGCCAACCCACCGCAGGACACACACAAACACACCCACACACCAAGCACACACTAGGGCCAATTTAGAATCGCCAATCCACCTAACCTGCATGTCTTTGGACTGTGGGAGGAAACCGGAGCGCCCGGAAGAAACCCACGCAGACACGGGGAGAACATGCAAACTCCACGCAGGGAGGACCCGGGAAGCAAACCCAGGTCTCCTAACTGCAAGGCAGCAGCACTACCACTGCGCCACCGTGCTGCCCTATTGATATCATATCAAATAGAATAATAATATACCTAGCAGAAAAAGTATCTTAGCAAGAAATGTGTTTTTTTAATACATTTATACCAAAAAAAAATTTAATCTTTGGATGTTGCAGTCTAATCTCATGTTAAAGGAACCACAGCTGTGTGTTTTGCCACAGAGTCAAAACCATCTAAATTAGGAAAGCACCACATTGAATCTAAAATAGCCTAATCTTTTAACAATGGGTTTTTGTATTAAAGGCTCGAAACCTCAATTTTGAAACATCAACATCAAAGGAGGCTAATGCACTTCAAGAGCACTGGCTCTTCTTCAGGGCAATTTTATAAATTGTGTACTAGAATAATAAAAGAATTTGTAATAGATAAATAATATTGGTATATATACACAAAACAAACTATACAGAAGATATGGTTTACTCAAAATCTTTTCCACTTCAAATTTAAAAGCCTCATAGCCATGCAAATTAAGTAATTTCTACATTATATACTGTAAAAAGGTTGGTTCATTCACTATGTAATTTAACATTAGATAATGTAATTGGTATTGTTCTCTTTGATAAGCAAATTAGAAAATAAACCAAAACATGTTTATTGATAATGACAAAAAACTGAATTACATGTTATTCACTAAATAACTGCATTTCCATATTCCGCAATTAATTGACAGTATTTCAAAATGAAGGAAGGAAACTTAGAAAAAACGGAATATGTTATCTTAATATTCATAAATAGACTTGATGTCTAGGATGTTATATAGGTGTCATCTAGGATATGAATGTACAAGTTCTAAAACTTCAAATTTAACATCCTTGACTATAGGGAATAATAATAATAATAATAATAATAATAATAATAATAATAATAATAATTTTTATTTATATAGCACCTTTCCCATGCTCAAGGTGCTTCACAGAGTCTTAAAAAAAACAGCAAGGTATATGTAACATTGGATACAAATGTTTTCCTGAATAGAACAATGAAACAGATAACAAAGCATTAAATATAATAAGGGACAATAAACCAGAATAAAATACTACATTCAATACTAAAAGAAAAACTTAACAAATAACCTAATTTGTGATATAACAGACACAAATTATCCTGAACACCTGAACAGAGAGGTAAACTGAAAGAAAGGGCATAATGTTGTTAAGTTAAAAGCCTTCCTAAACAGATGAGTTTTAAGTTGTTTTTTAAAAGAATGAATGAAGTCAGCTGATCTAATTAATTTCAGGATGTCATTCCAACGTCTGGGTGCTATGGAACTGAAGGCCCTGTCACCCATAGAGTGCAGGTTAGTGTGAGGCACAACAAGATTACCAGAATCAGAGGACCTTAGTAGGCGAACAGGAGCATAGTGATTTAGAAGGTCACTGATGTAGTCCGGTGCAAGGCCATTTAAAGCTTTGTAGGTTATTAATAGAATTTTATATACAATCCCGTAAGACACAAGGAGCCAGTGAAGGTGAAGCAGGATGGGTGTGATGTGCTCACTGTTGCTGGTTTGTGTAAGGACTCTTGCAGCAGAGTTTTGAATCAACTGGAGCTGTGATATAAGATTAGAAGGGGCACCTGCCAGCAGCGAGTTACAATAATCGATGCGGGATGTGATAAAAGCATGGATACTTTCTCAGCATTAGAAAAGGAGAGGAATGAGCGAACACGGGATATGTTACCAAGGTGAAAGTAAGAAAATTTCTTAATGTGGTTTAGGTGGGCGGAATAAGAAAGGGTGGAATCAAAAATGACACCAAGATTCCTTGCATCAGAAGAAGGTCTGATCAGATCACCGTCAAGAGTGACTAAAAAGAAGCTCATTTTCTTAAGTAGTGCTTTAGTGCCAATTTGCAGGAGTTCAGTTCTGCTCCATCCAGATTTTAATTTCACTGAGGCAAGTTCTGAGCTGAGAAAACTCTGATGAAGTTGTACGTTTGACATTGAAACAGAGTTGAGTGTCATCTGCATAAAAATGATAACCCAGTCCATAGCTATGAATAATATGGCCAAGGGGAAGCAAATAAATACAGAAGAGAAGAGGGCCGAGGACAGAGCCCTGAGGAACACCTTGTGTGACTGGCGCTGAGCTGGATCTGCTGTTGCCAAGACTAACAAACTCTTGCCTATCAGTCAGATAGGACTTGAACCACTGGAGGGCAGTGCCAGAGATACCCAGCATGTTCTCCATTCTGGACAGTAGAATGTCATGTCTGACAGTGTCAAATGCTGCACTGAGGTCTAACAGAATTAATATGCTAGTTTGTCCAGAGTCTGCCAACATAAGCAAATCATTGGTTACCCAAAGAAGAGCAGTTTCAGAGCTGTGCTGCGCACTGAAACCAGACTGAAAGGATTCCATCAAATTATTAGAGGTTAAGTAATTGGTGAGCTGGGAGGTTACAACACACTCAAGAACTTTTGACAGAAAAGGTAAGTGGGAAATAGGCTGAAAATTGTTAAGATCGTCACCATGAAGACCAGACTTTTTTAACATGGGGGTTACAGAAGTGATATTAAAAGTGGCTGGCACAAACCCAGTGTCGAAGGATGTATTGATTATTGTTGTAACAGTCGGGATTATGGCATGAAGGCAGGATTTAAGAAGTGTGGTGGGGATGGGGTCCAGTACACAAGTAGTTGGCCTCATCTTACAAAGTAGGTCATTAACAAATGCCGATGTGACTGGTGAAAATTTAGAAAAGGAGTTGGATGGAGTGGGAAGACAAGGAAGGATATAAATGGATGATGGATTTATGTTAGTTGAATTATTTAGATCTTTAATTTTATTGCAGAAAAAGTGGAGGAATTTTTGCAGGTTGAAGTAATGTATTAACTACAGAGAACAAAACCCTTGGGTTATCATGGTCACTTTCTATTATTCTGCCATAATGTGTGTTCCTGGCTGCAGTTAGTGCATCCCTGTAAGCCCTTTAATGGTCAGAGAAAGCCTGGAGTTGAACAGTGAGGCCAGTGTTACGTGACATTCTCTTAAGGCGTCGGCCAGTTGCTTGCGTAGATCGTAGCTCTGAATTATATCATGGAGCAGAACACTTAAAGGAAACCTCCTTATGTTTTAAAGGAACTGTTTTATCTAGTGCTGAATGAAGGGCTGAGCTATAGTGGCCAACAAGACTATGCATGTGGTCACCTTCTGGGCTCATGAAAAGTAAGCACTGTCACTCTGGGACACCAGGGAGCATGACTGCTGACTCTTCTGCTTCTTTTTCCACCGACAGCTCCAAGAGGTATAAAAGCAGGGTGCTCCTGGAAAGAGGTGACCCATCTGGGAGGCGAGCCACTCGGGCTATGAAGCTTCAACTCTGAAGCCTGGCTGCTCTCCAGAGACATTAAACTTCATCCTAAAGCTAGATTGTTATTTTGTTTTCTTACCATGTGATTTAGCAAACATCTTGGTTTGAGTAAATGGGTGACCCAATTGGCACCCTAACATTTTGTCTTGACTCCTGTCATAACCTCGACTGACGACAAGGGCCATTTAGCATTATAGTGCAAGAAAGCATTTTCTCATTTTGAGACATACGGTGTTTAGCATAGTATGTTACTGCTGTGTTCTGAAATCACACACATTGGTATGAAAATTTTATTAATGTATGATTAAGGTTATGTGTAAAGTAACAAATTCATCATCTTTTAATATGATACATTTCGATTTGAGGCTTAAATTATGCCTCAACAAACCCTTACTCACATTACAAGTGCAAATACCTTATAAGAATGAGATGTGTCACTGTTTAAGTGCTTTTAATCATTACTCAGATTGCGTTCAGAGGAAATTCATATAGTTTCTGTATAGAATCCTTTATGTTTACATTTTAGCAATAAAGCAATAGAGGGTACTTTGTTACATTTTTTTGAGATATAAAATGCATTAATGTTTTAAAATGATACATCTGAAGCTACTAGAGAATTCTGAAAAATTCCATGTAAAACTATTCAAGCAACCCTATACTATTTAGTTACTTAATGTTTTAATTTTGCTGAGATAGGAATAAATCATTCTCTGTAAAGGTAGCTCTTCTTTGTATGTAAAGGTTACTAAAACCCCTTGCTATAACGCATTTTTCATATCTTTTTTTTTAAATTACTAACCTCTTCTTCTTACTGAACAAACCAAACAAAGTTGAAAAAATGGACAAAATTTAAAATATTGATTATGGATGAAGACTAAAGGTATGTAATGAAGTACGAGGTGAGACACAAAAATAACCATATTGGTAAAAAAAATATATTTATTGATGAATAATAGTAATCTAAACATTGTCACCTTCTACAGTATATATTCTCCCTCCCGATCTCTACACTGCTCCATACGTATCTTCCATTGATTGAAACAGTGCTGGAAGACTTCTTGCTTGAGTCTCTTCAATAGGCTTGCCGTTTCTGTCTTTGCTTCATCCATTGATGAAAATTGTGTTCCCTTCAGGTCACTTTTGATTTTCGGGAACAAGTAAAAATCACACAGAGCTAAATCGGGTGAATAGGGAGGATGATCAAGGACAGGAATTTTTTTTCAGTCAAAAACAGCTTTACAGAAAAAGCATTGTGTGCGTGAGTGTTGCCTTGTCTTGTCTCGCTGTTCGCTTTTTTCACCCGACATTGTAAAAGCAACTCGTGTAGCGATTGTTGTACAAATACTGACTGGGCTATTCACAGGATATACCTAGCCGTTTGGCGGTTTGAGAGGGCGTGTAGGAGGGGATATACAGTTAGGTCCATAAATATTTGGACAGAGACAACTTTTTTCTAATTTTGGTTCTGTACATTACAATGAATTTTAAATGAAACAACTCAGATGCAGTTGAAGTGTAGACTTTCAGCTTTAATTCAGTGGGGTGAACAAAACGATTGCATAAAAATGTGATGCAACTAAAGCATTTTTTAACACAATCCCTTCATTTCAGGGGCTCAAAAGTAACTGGACAATTGACTCAAAGGATATTTCATGAGCAGGTGTGGGCAAGTCCGTCGTTATGTCATTATCAATTAAGCAGATAAAAGGCCTGGAGTTGATTTGAGGTGTGGTGCTTGCATGTGGAAGATTTTGCTGTGAACAGACAACATGCGGTCAAAGGAGCTCTCCCTGCAGGTGAAAGAAGCCATCCTTAAGCTGCGAAAACAGAAAAAACCCATCCGAGAAATTGCTACAATATTACGAGTGGCAAAATCTACAGTTTGGTACATCCTGAGAAAGAAAGCAAGCACTGGTGAACTCGGCAATGCAAAAAGACCTGGGGCCTCATGTATAACGCCGTGCATAGAACTCACACTATAACATGGCGTAAGCACAAAAGCGGGAATGTGTGTACGCACAGAAAAATCCAGATGCAGGAATTTGTACATATGCAAACTTCCACGTTCTTCCGCTACATAAATCCCGATCAGCGTGAAAAGTAACGCACGTGCACGCGCCTTCTGTCCCGCCCCAACTCCTCCCAGAATTACGCCTCTTTGAATATGCAAATCAATATAAATAGCCGTCTGTGAAAAGACAATGGGAAAAGCACGGGGGAAAATATAAGAATTTCAGTGAATACCAAGTGGAGGCAAAGGAAAAACGCACTATTTGTTGGTTTAAACAGTAATATAATCAACAAAAGAAAGTTGATCGAGTGACAGAGTGTCGGAGAAACTCGAAAGCTCAAGTTCACTAAGTCGCACAGTGCCCGAAATAAAAAAGAAATCACATATCAAAGTCGCCGTGAAAAGGCGAGTCGTAGCCCACCGTCTGAGTGTCATATGAAAGCTTATTAGGGTACAAAGAAAAAAAATAGGCACACAGTGGGAAAAAAGCATGAAATGTCAACTTTAATCTCGAAAGTTCCACTTTAATCACGTAGTTTATTTTGCCATTAAAGTAGAACATCATAAACTTCATCTTAAATCGTTTAATTTACTAGTTTCTCAAATCCCATTGTAACTAAAGTAGCACATTAAATGCTTTGTTCTGTATTTGATCTTCTATGTGCTCTGTGTGTGAATCACTACCTACTTCTTAAACGGGCTTTCTCTTTCTCCGACAGGACACATAATCCATTACATTCGTTAAATGAATAATTAAAATACTGAGATGTATACGTGATATCTTTTTCATGATGATAGGAATGAAAGCATGTTATTAAACATGGGAACACGGTGGCGCAGTGCTTGTTCATGTCTCACGCAAGAGGCTTGCTGCGCCATGTGCGACCTTCGATGAAATAATTTATTACAGAAGTACTGTCTCTTTCAAACATACTATCCTCCAATTCCTGTCCTTCATTTTCTTTCTCCAAATACCCAATTGCCACACAATCAGCTCTGTAATAGACGTGAAGCTATCTGTAAGCTTAGAACGGCGATTCTTCAAAACTTTTAAGGAACATTGAAATATCTTCGTAATACATGTTTAATTATTCTATCCATCTATCCGTCCAGTGTTACGTCAGCACCAGCATGAATACAACGCAATGCTGGAACAATCCCTGAACTAGCTAGCGCTGCGGCACCGTGTCCTCACATGTTTAATTATTAACAATACAGATTATTTAAATGAAGTTAAAGTTTTATCTGTATAATATAATCAACATATTTTGCTGCATTTCATCTTAAAAATAATATCGTCATCATATGTAAAAACGTGCTTTATAAAGTGGCGCAGGTTGTGCAATATTATAACTGTAGTGCAAGTTTACAGTGAGGTAATTGTACTTATAAGTACAAACAGTTCTACAAGGAGCACTTCATGGACTGATTGAGTGCGTTTATAGTTCTTGGGATGAAACTTTTTCTAAACCGCGAAGTCTGTACAGGAAAGTCTCTGAAACGTTTTGCCATGGCTGAGGCAGCGTCTGCTTCATGCTGTATACTGATAATTCTCTTTCCAATTAGCTGCTGCTGTGATTCTCCACTCAGATACAGTGATATAAATACTCCGAATGGTGCAGTGAGAGTAATTTGGAAAAAAGATGATCTGCTGTGGCAACACCTAACTGGAGCAGCTGAAAGAAGAAGCAGATGCAGTCAGAGTAACAACGCTAAAGCAGTTATGGTATTTGGAATACAATGGCTATTCCCTAGACCATTATATTGCTGCAGGTTAATTACAATCAGATGCATTACACTAATAAACAATATGCAGTTAGTTTCAGTGTATTTATGAAGCCGCGTCACGAATGTGGGTCTAAGAAAGAAAGGGTGACCACACAGGAACAGTAGCACTGCTTTGACGCTGGGTGCCACCAGTCTGCAAAACCGAGCGGAGAAATTGCGTATGCCAAGGTATGAGGTACCGTGGAAATGTGCGTGGCTTTACGCCAAGTTTAGGTTTTATACATCGCGATTTGAGCGTGGAAACGTTCATACGCAACATTTCTGTGCGTACGCACCATTTATACATGAGGCCCCTGGACGTCCACGGAAGACAACAGTGGTAGATGATAGCAGAATCATTTCCATGGTGAAGAGAAACCCCTTCATAACAGCCAACCAAGTGAACTACACTCTCCAGGGGGTAGGTGTATCGATATCCAAGTCTACCATAAAGAGAAGACTGCATGAAAGTAAATACAGAGGGTGCACTGCAAGGTGCAAGCCACTCATAAGCCTCAAGAATAGAAAGGCTAGATTGGACTTTGCTAAAGAACATCTAAAAAAGCCAGCACACTTCTGGAAAAACATTCTTTGGACAGATGAAACCAAGATCAACCTCTACCAGAATGATGGCAAGAAAAAAGTATGGAGAAGGCGTGGAACAGCTTATTATCCAAAGCATACCACATCATCTGTAAAACACGGTAGAGGCAGTGTGATAGCTTGGATGTGCATGGCTGCCAGTGGCACTGGGACACTAGTGTTTATTGATGATGTGACACAGGACAGAAGCAGCCGAATTAATTCTGAGGTGTTCAGAGACATACTGTCTGCTCAAATCCAGCTAAATGCAGTCAAATTGATTGGGCGGCGTTTCATGATACAGATGGACAATGACCCAAAACATACAGCCAAAGCAACCCAGGAGTTTATTAAAGGAAACAAGTGGAAAATTCTTGAATGGCCAAGTCAGTCACCTGATCTTAACCCAATTGAGCATGCATTTCACTTGTTGAAGACTAAACTTCAGACAGAAAGGCCCACAAACAAACAGCAACTGAAAGCCACTGCAGTAAAGGCCTGGCAGAGCATTAAAAAGGAGGAAACCCAGCATCTGGTGATGTCCATGAGTTCAAGACTTCAGGCTTTCATTGCCAGCAAAGGATTTTCAACCAAGTATTAGAAATGAACATTTTTATTTCCAGTTATTTAATTTGTCCAATTACTTTTGAGCCCCTGAAATGAAGGGATTGTGTTAAAAAAATGCTTTAGTTGCCTCACATTTTTATGCAATCGTTTTGTTCACCCCACTGAATTAAAGCTGAAAGTCTGCACTTCAACTGCATCGGAGTTGTTTCATTTAAAATTCATTGTGGTAATGTACAGAATCAAAATTAGAAAAAAAGTTGTCTCTGTCCAAATATTTATGGACCTAACTGTAGTTCTATGATTCACATCCAGCCAACCTCCAGACAGTTTTACAGGACAGCCCCAAGCCCAGTCCGGTTATTTTTGTCTCGCACCTCATATTTGGGTTACATAAGAGTGAAGATGTTAAAATGTTATCTTGGGCTACTGCTAACACATCCAAATAATTAGTATTGATATAAGGTAAAAAAATGATTAGGGTCACAATGATTCAAATACTGATGAAAAGTTTCAACAACACCAGTTGCATTTCAGTATTCAATTAGTGAAACCCCTGAAGATTTCATCAACACATAATACCATAGGTACCAAACCATTAAAAGGAAGGAAAAAAACAAAACAGAAAAGATACAATATTAACAGAGAAAACTATACAATGAAGGCAAAAATCTGCATATAAATCACCCCTGATCCTGACATTAATGATATAACCAAAGTATCTTTTTAGTATTTCTTTACTACTTACTGTTTTTATAATTACATTTATTCAAAAGTGTCACATCAGGTCATTTTCTAACACAGACTCAGACAATGGTCACGGGGGATATTGGAGTCTATCCCCGCTAGCCGAGGGCACAAGGCACAATCACAAAACATTATATTGAAACAAAAAGAGAGAAATTTCATGCCCTGAATGCAAAAATGTACATACATAAATGTTTACAGGGTGATTTTAATGCACAGTTCTACAGTTCTCATTCTGAAAAGAATCCTACAATAGACAAAGACAGACAATTTGATTTGATAAAAATGTCTCCCACTCAATACACAAACCTTGCAAAAACATTATATTGAGAGGCACATCAATAATTGATGTCAAAGAATCTTGCAGCAAGCAATGAACTGCGAAAATGTATTAAATAAGATCATTTGTAATTGTATTGTACCCAGGCAAGGCTTGAGTAACACTGAGTTAAGCTTTTCTAGAACTTTTTGCCTACATAATTAATGACATGTTGGTTTATACTCACAGTCAGTATACTTTCCAGAGACCAGGATGACATATTTATTTACTGCTTTGGGCTGGATGGCCACATGACGGTACTAGAATGGTATCTGAACAGTGACCAGGATGGGATTCAAAACAATAAATACTATTTTTGAGGGGCTTAAGTCCAAATCATGGCAGAGGTAATTGTAAAACTGAACAATACAATAGGAACAACAAGAATATTTATTTATATAGCACATTTTCATGCAAACAGTGTAGCTCAATGTGCTTTACAAGATATCAAAAATAGAGTTGCAAGAAAAGAAAAACAAGTAAGATTAGGCAAGAATATTAAAGAATAAGCAACAAAGAAAAACAAATCTATTCAATCTTATAAAATAGATATAAACAGTAACTAGTAGAAGAGTAGCATCCTTGTATACAATATCACAATGTAGGTCCAATGATAAGGTCAGAAAGCAGGGAGAACAGAAATAAACCAAAAAAAAAACTCCAGTTAAGCTGAAGGAAAAAATAAATCTGCAGGGGCTCCAAGGCCAAACGACCACCCAGCTCCCACTATGCATTTTACTTAACATAAATGTTTTTAAGTCATTCCTCTTTATTTCCAGTGTTCATATGAAAGGATTTGATCTTGTGGATAGCCGGGGTACCCATCTTCATTCCATCATCAAGTGGCTCCATGGTGCCTTGATCAGATGGTGCTGGTGCAAAACACCACCACAGAAGAACTGGAAAAATCAGAAGAGAAAAGTAGTAAATATTGTAAATCCCTGAAGAATATGATAATTGCATGCCTATACAGTCTATTAGGAGTACAACTAAATCGAGCTACAGTTTTTTAAAATGTTCTACAGTATTAGCCTGGCAAATTTCTATTGGTAATGTTTTTCAGATTTTAGGTGCATAACAGGAAAAGGTCACCTCACCACTTCTTTGAAGCTTGGCTCTTGGATTTATAAGCAGACAAACATTAGAAGATCCAAGTTTATGACTTGAGGTGCAGGGGGACAGGCATTCCAAAATATAGGAAGGGATGAGATTATTTAAGGCTTTATTAACCATTAGTAATATTTAAAGTCAATTCTAACCAATGTAACTGCGCTAAAACTGCTGAGATGTACTTAGATTTTTTTTTTTCTAGTTGAGATTCTGGCTGCTGCATTCTTCACTAATTGCAACCATTGATGTCTTTCTTAGGTAGTCCTGTTAGGAGTCTAATCTAGTCAACTAAAAACAAAAGTGTGAATTAATTTTTCAGTATCTTGTGATGTCATAAGAGGTCCAACTTTTGCTATATTCGTTAAGTAAAAAATGCAGTCCTAGTAATCTGATTAATATGTGATGTAAAGTTTAGGTCAGAGTCAGTGATTACCCCTAAATTCTTTACTTCCACTTTGACTTTTAAACCTAAGGGATCAAGCTTATTTGATTATCTGATAAAATAGATAGATAGATATTATTTTATTTTTACCCAGGGGTAAATTAGGCTTTTTACAGAAGATATTTAAATAAATAAAATAAATACATAATAACATGCCAGTGAAATGTTTTGGCTTCCTAAACATTTTTCACTGCTCAGGTTTTCAGAGACCAATAAAATTAAAACCTTCCTTTGTTTAAGTAGAAAATAGAAATGGTAGACAATGGGCAGAGGAAAAGGAGTGAGAAGGAGAAAATGAGTGATGTTGATTGAAGCAGAAAGGAATACTTTTTTATAGAAATCCAAGGTCCTGTCCAGTGGGTTAAGATCAATTATTAAAATCTGAAATCTTAACACTTAATTACAGTACATAATTTCATTTATGCAACATCACATTCTTGATATAATCTGTTTTTCTGTCCTTCAAAAAGTATTCAATTTCTATTGACAGCTCAGATAAGAAAGTATCTTCTTAAACAGATTTTACTGTTCTATATGATAATTATTGCTCCAGGTAAAGAGGCAATCAATGTTGAGCATAGGATCCTGTATTGGCCTTGCTTTACTGATATCTAGTGAGATTTAGAATCAATATTTAAATTTTACCTTTGACATAAAAAAGATTTAACAAAAAAGAAATACATACATATACAAACCTCATCACATTGGTGAGGCCTACTGCTACTTCTAGTCCCCAATTTTTTTTTAATTACTAAGAAAATCTTGATGGAACTCCAAGTGAAGTGAACATAAAAAATAAAAAAAAAACTTTTCTATTGTCAACAAACTGTAAGTAAGCAATAAAGAATTATTTTCATTACTCTATTTTGGTACTTTCCTTGATCCAAGCATAAGCATAAAATTCACATATAAAAAATATTTATTCAGTTAAAGGTAATCAGAAGTTTTACTTCTAGGATTGAATGTAAGTGCTTCTGTTGTAAAAATTGAACAGCATATTCATATTTCTTAACAATTAAATATCATATTTATTTGTTAATCTATATATATAAAAATGGAATGGGTGGGTCGTCGGGTGGGCCTTTTTTCATTCCGTCGTTTTTTCGACGTTTTGAAAATGTAGAATGATTATTTGATTTTTTTGTTTTTATTTGATCGTGTCTATGTAGCCGCCGTCGTAATAAAGTATCGCTAAAATCGTCATTTATCGTAATTTATTTTTGACGTATAACGTCGCCGTCGTCGAGGTCAGTGATACCACTGCAAAAAATCTGCTTACGGTTGAAAGACACGCCCTACTCACTGGACAGTTAAAAACACCAATCAAACTAACGATGACATCAAGTATTACCCAATCAAAAGTAGGAAAGGAGGCATCTTCATAAAATGCGTGTGGGATGATTTGCATGAGACGCTGCTTTAAAAAAAAAATTATAAAAAAAATAAGGGATAAATCCCGTCCAGTATTGATTCAAAACGGGACGCGCAATTTCATTCTCAAACGCGGCACGATTCCGTATTTTAAAGGACGGGTGGCAACCCTACAGTGCCAGGTAACCACCCATACAATCACATTGTGATTCAGACTAGGAATGCAATGAATGTAATTACCCCGATCTACATACAAGGCGAAAGTCTTGCAACATTCAAAGATGATGGTTTGGGATAAGTACACCATACAACATAAAAGAGCTTATGAAGCCTTGAACCGAAAAAAGCAACATCTCAGAGATCGTAAAAAAAAAATAGGAGCTAATGTCGTTTTACTCGCTGTAGATTTTAGTCAAACATTACCAGTTATTTCACGAGGGAGACCAGCACATCAACTCAACGCGTGTTTAAAATCCATGCTTCTCCCACGCTCGGTTATATGTCGCGTGTTCTCGGGTAGGTGCACCAAAAAATGTATACATTTAAGCATGTAATGGGCAAACAAAAAATGAGGTATACCCGAAGGCACTGCAGTAGTACTTAATGTAACTTTACTTCTTAAATGTTAATGTTTTACTGTTTAATAATTTATACGCTTCTTATATGTTGTTCAAATTCTTTTATCAAAATACCACTGACAGCGCAATGCACGATAACATCGAGTGAATACACCATACGCATCCGCCCACGGCTGCCCTGCTGTGCGCAGATAGGACTTGATTGTACAATAAAATAAAATAAAGATAAAAACACTAAAACAATCATCACCCATAAAGCGGATAGTAGACGTGACGTACTATATGTGTACCACATTTCAAGTGTATAGATGCAACGGTTTGCGAGCTACAGGTCATTTAAAATCCTGGACAGACACACAAATTGCCACGGTAGCAAATTACAGAAGAAGATTTTACTGTTTAATAATTTATATTTATATGAAATGTGCTTCTTATATATTACTTCATATTCTCATATGATAATGATGTTAATGTTTATATTGATTTCTGTGTTATTAAAACTGCATGTATGTGTGTATATGTATATATATATATATACGAGCTGTATATACCCGGCGTTGCCCGGGGCAGAAGTAACCTAATCGGTCAAACACTTACATATATACCAAAGTAAACCTAATCGGTTAAACAGCTTCATATATACAGAAGCGAACCTAATTGGTCAAACAGTTATGAATGTGCAGAATGATTTTACAAACATTATGCGTGTTAACAATCATTAAAAAGAAAAGATTGAGGAACTGTTCTTCTATATGTGATGAAGCCACTAATAAGACAGATTTTTTTTCAGGACCCAGCTGTTTCATAACTAAACTACTGCCACCCCAAAGTAATGCCTAATAGTGGTTTTTGGGGTAGCTGTGGAATAAAAAGGGTGTTTTTTAGTCAGTAAGAATCTGACACTACCCTTCAGTACGGGCTGAAGGGTGCCTATGTAAGGTTTTACATCCTTCCCGTATGGAAAAAAAAACATACTAAACTTTTTTTTCATCATTACAGATAATCTCAGTCAAATCGAAGTACGCATTCTCAATTTATTTTTATCTAATTTTTACTTTTTCACAAAGCCATCCCATGCCAATTTGTATGAATAAACTTTTGCTAGAGAGTTACCAAAAGTTTATTCATGCACATATTTTAATACGGATAATCTATCTCTAATCAAGGTTCTCATTTTCATTCTAATTTAAAATAATAATAGATACTCATTTTTTTCTTCTGTTTTAGAAAAACCAATCTATGCCACCTACGTCTTCGTCAAGTCAGCTTCATCCAGCTTCATCACATATAGAAGAAGAGTTCCTCAATCTTTTCTTTTTAATGATTGTTAACACGCATAATCTTTGTAAAATTATTCTGCACATGCATAACTGTTTGACCAATTAGGTTCGCTTCTGTATATATGAAGCTGTTTCATCGATTAGGTTTGCTTTTGTATTTATGTAACTGTTTGGCCAATTAGGTTTGCTTATGTATATAGATTAGCTGTTTGTCCGATTAGGTTCGCTTCTGTATATATGAAGCTGTTTAACCGATTAGGTTTACTTTGGTATATATGTAAGTGTTTGACCGATTAGGTTACTTCTGCCCCGGGCAACGCCGGGTATATACAGCTCGTTAAAGATAAATAGTGATAGTGGTCATTATCTAGCTGGTCATTTATCAAATTCATTTATATTAAAAAGGTTTGATGCAGTTGACATATCTTCTGAAATCTTTGTGCAAAAAGACAAACTGAAGTTAGATAGATAGATAGATAGATAGATAGATAGATAGATAGATAGATAGATAGATAGATAGATAGATAGATAGATAGATAGATAGATAGATAGATAGATAGATAGATAGATAGAACTTTATTTCTCCCCTGGGGGAAATTTGGCTTTTTACAGACACTCTTTAAATAAATAAATAAATATACACATACATATTGGTCTGAAAAAAGAAAAAAAATTAAAGTAAAAGAAAACTTCGGACTTGGCTGTTCCAGTCACAGTGAGTCTTTATGTAGACTTACTGCTGGTGGCATAAAGAAGCCCCAGTTATATTTCTTGATACACTTCTGAATAATTTGTATATTGAAAGATCAAACCTACCATGTCACAGATACTTCAAGAATGCGGCAACACCCGATAAAGATCCAGCTAATGGCAGTCCTGTGATAAGGAACTTAATGCTGCTATAAAAGGCAAACTGAGGGTGATACAACTTCTGGACATTTGAAAACAGACTAAAGACAGTCAAGTAAAAGCTGCGTTTCGTAGTTATGTAGAAGGAAAGCTATCAGAATCCACATCTTATTGTCACAGACTGAGTATGGCAGTGAATAACACCAATGTGGTTCATTCCTTCCACTTCAGAAAAGAAAAGCATTTTGTGACTGTCTCGTATAGAATCCTGCTGATGAGAGACCCAAGATATGATAAAATCCCCACTTGTTCAATTTAAAGGGTGTCAGCAATGTATACTGTTTATGGATGCATAACAAATGTCAGTTTCATGGCCCTGCATCCTGCATTTTGCTGCCTGTTCTCCACCACAGGCAATTGTACCATTTTAGACATTTTAAGAACTGTGACTGCATTAGCTTGAAAATACACCAGGTGGATCAGTGAAAAAGTTTAAATGGCAAGCTAAATGTGGAAGTCCAAAAGTTGGAGCATTGAAAGGTTGAAATGGCATCTTTCAGAATGCAGGTCTAGTGTTTGTGACTGCCTTTTCTTAAATAATGGAATTTAAGTAGAACAACATTTGGACATTTTTTGGTTTTATACTGTTATTATCAGTACCGCCGCTCCCTATACGCAGAGTACGCAGTCTGCGTAGGGCACCAACTCCCAGGGGAGCACCATCCCAGCTGCTCAAAAAAATTGTTTTTATATATTATAATAATAAATTAATATTAATAATATACATATACAAATAAACAAAAATATAAACGTATATATTGCATTTTACGGTGAACGCAGAGTAGGCTAAGCACACATGATGACGCGCACGCCCTCACCTCTGTTACAGCTGCCTAACTAATATTTGGGGGAGGGGGCACAAAAGTAAATTTCTGCTTAGGGCACCCATTTGGCCAGCAACGGCCCTGGTTATTATACCACAGTGTATGAATGGGATGCCTGTTTTTCAGGCTTACATCCTAACAGAGGAAATTCAAAGTAAATTTCTTTTGTAGAAAATGCTAATAATAATAATACATTATGTTTAATTGTGTCTTTTCAAGAGATTCAAGAGCACATTACAAGATGAAGGCATAAAATTGTATGAGCATTGTTGATAACTTTTCTATGAAAATGCAAATTTCTGTCCATCAGTGTTACTCATCCTGGATTTATTGGCCTTTGCTCAGAACTCAAGTCCACTTCATGCTTTAGCAGAGATGTCCCTAGCTGTTACATGGTCTGGTATTGATCATCTTATCAGATAAGACTGCAGATGGTGCATTACAAGACTGAGACTTTTAGCGGGTGATATGAATGTCTGGTAACAGTTTGCTAAGCCAGGACTCCAGCCTAGGAAAATGGATAATGCCAGTCTGTCCTACAGTGTGGAAATTGCATTATAGTTATGAAAGTTTAGACCATCTATAAATCCTAAGCAGACTTTTTTGGTGTTGACATCTCAGTGACTCCAGGTAGCAGGACAATGAAGATAACAGAAAACCTAATTTGATTGCTCATTTCAGTGATGCATCACTCACATTCTGATGTCCATCCATCCATCCATCCATCCATGCATCCAGCCAGCTAGCCATCAATTTTTTTAACCCAGTTGTTAAAACCTGTAAGGAAGAAGAGATTTCATGATTTCTGCATTATGGTCTATGTAATATAGTCTCCAGTTCAGCACACAACCTCAAAAGGATGGTTCTTGGTCAAGTATATCGGCTTAAAAGTCAGTCATCATCACACAAAAGGGACACAAAAAGCATTGACGATATTTAAATGACAGAAAACATTGCGTTTTTAAGATAATTTGAAAGTATTTTAATTGTGGCAAAGTAACTACGTTCTTGCATGAATTTTGAGAAGTTAGAAAATGTACTCATAGCATAACATTCGGGAAGGACTTAGTTAATAGATTTGAATGTTGGAGCGTTTTATTTATTTGCTTCATCAAAGAGACAGATATCACATATCATAGCAATCAAACACACTACCATTTCAGTCAGTGCTGTGATTTTGCTTTGGAGTGATTATATCACATGCAGTTTTTTTTTACCCACATGCTTCCCTTTCCCATTGAGTTTAAAAATAAGTGTTTTCTGCTGGCATGTGGTGTCAATCATACAGTTGATAATCTGCTTTGGGATTTCCAAATCTGGCTCGGTTTAATCCTACGATAAAGAAATGCATTGTTTTGGAAAAAGGTCTCATAAAATATTCAAGTACTTTGCCACAAGACCACCAACTCACATAATTTTAAACTGCTCACTACTCATGGAGGCTGTGTGCAAAGACTCCAAGCCACACAATCTGTAATATGTAACTCAGCTAGCATTGCCAAGACAATGGTGATAGATTTTTACTTGTCTTTTGGGATTCTGAAATGCTGCTATATTAACTTTCATTAGACAAGACAAACATTGATCTGATTAGTTAAACTGATATAACATTGCTTTTCTGAAAACTGCAAAAAGAATTACCGTAGCCGACTTGACATAATGCTATAAATCTAAATAACAGTATGGATCCCCCAGTAAGAGTCAGGTGGGGCACATTCAATGATTTAGTGAGTTGCCTGGTGCCGTGTATTTCAAACAATTACACACTTTGAATCCTATTTGATGAATACTTCATTTTCCCAAAAAAAAATCACCAACATATTTAAAACCAATGTCACATTACTGTATATGACTTCTATTCGTGGAGTATTTCAAATTTACTGACCGCAGTAGCTGATCTCATTACCGGATCATGTCAATTAGATTGAATGAGAATTGCTACCCACGTCTCATTTACTGATTGCGTGCCAACCTCCTTGTGTAGTTGTGCTTGCTCCTTTTTGTGAACAGCCAATAGTGTGGTGCCTAATGAAGCACATGCTATATAAAGGAGTAATAGCTATGACTATTTCAGCCCCAGTCTCAGCCCTTGTTTTCTTTTTTCCATTCTGTCATGGTACATAATACATGAGACATCAGACAGACAAACTTGTTTTAAGTTTGTGAGGTCCAAAGTCTCTGTGTTCCATATTCTTTGTCGCTGCATTCTTTGCACTGTACTTCCAGATGAGTGTTTGTTGGTTGTTAGCTCTTATACACATAGAACCCATCCTTAAAACTAAATGTAGCCTGTCTACTCTAACTGTGTGTAGAAAGGGGTCCGGAGTTCTTTACTCCAATGCCTAATTTACTATAACGCTAATTACTTTAATATTTTGAGTCTCAGGTCACTATAAATAAAACCTTATTACTTAAGTCTAGCAATACACTGATCAGGTAATAACAAATAAATAAAGGTAGTTACCCGTTAACATTTGTTCCCAAACCAATAGTTTATGCTACACATAAAAATATAATAAAACACCAAGAAACTAGGTTATAAAAAAAATGATAAACTCCCCGTTTAATTATAAACCAACAAAACACAATTAATAGAACAGGAAATAATCAGGAATTCTCTTTTACCCAAACAAATAATCATAAATTATATTACTCTGTTATAATAAAATAAAAACACATTCAGTCTTGTCAAACTTGTATTAAAACAAAACGTTGCAGGCCTGATTCGGTGCTTGTGAGCGTTGAGACCAACAACTTAGCGGTCGATTCACTCCACCAGGAGCAACAAATAAAATGAAGGTGGTACCTTACTTTACAATTGTGGTATCAGTCCAACAAATCCTCCTAACCCCTCTGTTTCTGTCCGTGAGCCGGGAACTGCTGCTGAGCGAATCCTAAAGCATCTCTGTCTCCAAATAAGCGATCGTCCATAAGAAGCGCATTGAGCTGAGTTAGCTGCTGCCTCTGTCAGTTCATGCTGCTACTTCCCCTCGCTGAATTAACGAGTGGTTCTTTGCTGGATAGACACTGCGAACATCTAATTAAAATTCTCAGTCTATATCAGCAGTTCGTACTCCTGTAAATTATCTTGCTGATAATTTGCAATTTGCCTCCTAAACTTTTTCGCTACACCACCTCAGCATCACGCTCTTTTTTTCTCTTGCCCGTTCTCTCCTACAGCCCGTTCTTCCACCCACTTCCATTTTTTTACAAGATCCAGTTATCAGAATAAAAGTCTGCATAACCACATAAAATAACTACTACTCTAAAATTAACAGTTTAAAACACAAACATTTCACATTTTTACATCAGTAACTTATTTACATCAATCACTTATTATGTAAATCATTTATAATTTCTACCTGGGCTATATAAAGACTAATTGCAGACTAGTTGGAGTGATTCACTGCATATGTCGCTTCAAGGCAGCGTGCAGCCAACTGCCTCCAAATTGCTAAAATTATGTAAAAGAATGATACGCTTGATAATCACTGGGAAAGTCGCATAATGTAGCTTTAAAAAAATGAAACAGAGAAGGGCGTACTTAAAATTATTAATGGATAAAGGTCACAGAACATAATGGCATACGCGTATGGGGACAACTTAACCTGGCTGGTTGCCATTGGTAAATCTTGAATTGGGGGGTGGAGGTTGTGAAGAGGTTATGACAGCTCATTTGGAATATTTTGCAATTTCAGAGAAAAGGTGCAGCGAAATAGAGGGATTGAGCTGTGGGGATTTTACTAAATGTTTTATTGGAGTTGGAGAGAGTTCAGTCACAGAGAGAAACTGCAGGGCATTCTGACACAAAAGAGTCATAAGTCAAAGGATTATTGTCATTGGAGTCACAAGTATGTGGCTAGAGAATATTCCGAAGGTTGCAGAGAGGAAAGTGCCGAGTGTATTTATGGAGTACCTGCTATAACTGCCATGGTTACTGGAGTGGTGAGCCTTCATAGTTTGTATATATTTGGACAATACAGACTGGGACAGGATCTTCTCAAGATATTGAGAAAGAAAAAAAGAGCCCATAAGACTGGAAAGCCATGAGTATACTGTATAGTCAACCTAAGGGATACTTGTTTATTTTCTGTTTTGTTTGCGTTTTATTTCAAAAGACAGTGCTTAATTTTAACTTTTTTTTTTAATTTTAGCTATCTTACGAAGGTACATACATTACTTTTGTTAATGACAATGTTTTCTATGTAAATATGAATATGCATTGCTAAACTTTCATTGAAATTGTATTTTTGCTTCCAAAGAAATGTGTTAATGTAATGATTTATGATATTGTTTTCTAATGCTAAGCCTTGTATATAATTAGATTGTTTTTAAAACATTTTTAGGGGAGGAAGATACTATTGTTTTAAGCATACTCACTAAAAGGAATCACTGCAGTCACTGGTACTAATATTATGTTAGTTGTTTCAGATGCTTATTTTTAAAGTTAGCTGTTGTTTTGAATAAAACTAGAAAGTTATTAACATTTTCATCTAGCAATCAGGGAAAGTAATCAGAATGCCTTGTACAGAGTTATATTATTAATATTAATAATTTTAATCCATGCAGATTTTTAAATTTGCAACTTTTTGACAGTCATTTGCACTCCAATTTATTGCTTTTGTAATTTAAGGTGTTGTGGGTTCAAGTTTTTCCTTAAATGAGAAAAATATTCAAAATAAACTCAAAAGCTGCTTTTAAAAATACAAATGTTTTAAATCTAGTAAGAAGGAGCACAGACTACGCATTAAATAAGCAGTATCTACATGATACCAACAAACACCTGAAGTCCCCCCATATTTTGTGCAAAATTAGCCAGAAAAAATAAGCAGTGACCGCAGAGCAGGGAAGGATTGAAGTAAAGTTATATATACAGTATTATAATTTCATAAAGAAAACAGACACAATACTTTAAAGGAATGAGGACTGACTGGGTACCCCATTTAATAATGAACCTGAAAACAGTTGAAAAATTATTAGAAAAATATGCCATCTCGGGTCTTTCATAAGTTCTTTATTCAAAGGATTCTCTGTCATGGAGTTTTGCACTCTTATGTGAACATGATCCAGAATAGGTGTCGATTTTTGCCACCGCAGTACTTTCACTAGTTCATGGGGTGGAAGCGATGGGTCCTCCAGAAGCATACTAGAAGTGATGGATTGTCTGTTCAACAGGGAAGAAAGAAGTGGAGGCTATCAATCAATTTCACGCCAGCCTTGTGGTCATTGTTCTTGCCTCAGTCGGGCTACTTAGATGCTCCCTATGCATTCAAATGAAACAATATAAAAAAGAAGAAAATAATACAGGATATTATGGTTACACCTTATTATAATCTTGAGAATCAACAATATTGGCTTTAACCACATTAGCAGCTTTGTCCCAAATGGCAATAAGCTTGTACATGTGGCCTAATTGTTTGAGATGCTATGCTAATCAGTGCTTGTGACCAGAATGGAGAAGAAGACTGATGAGTGAATTGAAAGCTTTCTTATAGGACCTTGCTTCCTCTTTTACCATTATAATTTATTATAATAGGTCTACAGAGTCATTAAATATGCAGCAAGTCACCATACTCTGTCACCATGGTCTGTGAGTATAATTACCTTACCTCGATACTGCTGTCTTCATTGCTTGAAAAATATAGGTACTGTAACTCCAAAGTTTTATTTTGCATGGTTTTTGCAAAACTGCTGCAAATGCACCATTTTGTTGTTTAGTTTTACAAATATCTCTACCATCATTTGTACTTAATCTCTTCAAGTTCTGCTGTTTCTAAGCTTGTTAACCCTTAGCTTGAATCATAGCATGGTCACCATGTGTATGAGTTTGTGTGTTCTTTCCAAAGGTATATTCCAATTATCCTCGAACAAAACAAGATAATGGTAGATGAATTAGAAACGTATAATTACTCCATGTGAGTTACTGTTCCCTGTTGCTCTTTCTTACAACCATTTTGCCATGATAGACATTAACCTCCATGACCCCAAATTGGATTAAATGTGTTCTGAAAAAGAGTAAACATTCATTTCAGTTTCTGAAATGATGAAAAAACTGATTTGTATTGTTAAATTTCAAATAACAGACAAGCTCAGTGAATAAATAAACAAATTAAAATAAATATACTGCAGTTAGAAAACATCTTAAGAATGAAAATAAAATGACATTAGGAAAAAGAGAGTCAAAAATATGTTTAAAACACTATTAAAAGCCAAAAAAGATAATAATAAATAAAATATGTTTAATGTTCTATGTGAAGTTGAAACAGTAATATGATTTCCTTTAAAAGTTTGAAAATGTGTTATCTTAGGAATCTAACCTTTGTATTATCTGGGCTGGACTGGCTTCTAGTTTGTTGTTTTGGCTCCAATCAACACTTTGTTAAATAAAGAGAGTTAGAAAAAGGGAAATTGGTTAAATTGAAAACAGTCTGGCCCCACATAAACTGGAAAACTAGGTAGCAACATATACTCTTCATAATATACTCCACTATTGCCATAACTTAAAAAGGAACATTTCTGAAGGTTCTGGCTGACACTCTGAGAAAGAGCTATTTTGCACTAAGGCACTTGAATAACTATGTGTGAATCTGGCAATAGAATAAAATACTAGTTTTACATTAATTTCTATGCAACATCCTGTCTGTACATTTGTGCCAGTTAATGGTACACACTGCATCAAAGTGAAGCACTCTAAGAACTCTAGTAAAAAGCTGGCATTTAAAAAAATTAAGCAGTAGAGAAAACCTAATGGAAAGTTAAGTATGGAATACTAATATACAATTTTAAAAGAATTCAGTTAAATTACAGTGATCATTTTTCCTGTGCAATACTGGATAACTGAGATAGTCTCAATATATTGTTGTAGTCAAGAGTGAACTATTATCACAGAATCTTCCTTAAAAACAAAAGTTTCTTATGCTCCATTTAAGATTCCAAAATACAATGTTCTCACCACAAGCTTATTTTTCTCTAAATGTGAATGTACCTAGACTGTCCCAAAGCCAGACTCTTTCTCTTTATATTTCCATGTGGAAGTATGTTTGCCTTTTTTCAAAGTACATTTTTCACATGCATGTGCCATATGTTATACTGTCATTTTCAGATCTTCTACCAAAGCTGTATATCGCTTAAAATGATGCTGCTTGTGAGGTAGAAAGCTCTGAAAAAACACGGTATGTTTTACTTAAAGTAGAAATGTAAATGAGAAGAACATATGTTAGATGACAGCATAAAACATATTTTTCAAAAAAAAAAAGAAACTCATTTAAAGCTTTTAGATCTGAAAATACCTTTCATTTACATTGAATACAGAGTAAAAATTCATAGCAATAAACATAGATTACTTTAAGTCAAGGACAATATAAACATAAAAACTGAACTAAGATATCTATACAAATTAATATATCTATAAATATCAATGTAGTATTTTGCATTCATTTTAAAATATTCATGAATATTTCTATAGTGTCTGTCCTTTTTCATACTTGCTGCATCTCTGATGCAGATCCCTTCTGACAGCAACATGCTCAAGGCAGGAACCACTATAACAAAGCATAAAACATGTATATGTGATACAATTCTTAAAAAATGAGAAGAAATACTTCTGTATGTCAGGGAAGGATAGGTACTTGTATTTCTTTTGAAAGAATGTCAATAGCATAATAGAAAAGTGATTGTTTACAATTTTTAATCCCTTGCAGTCTCTAATACATAGTTTTATATGCACAGGCATGGCAGCATCAATAGTATACAAAAATAATATACTTTAGTAAAACACCCAGGAGAGTTAAGAAAATACAGCACTCAGACTAATCCTGTGCAGTTGTTTGTTTAGGAGTTAGCAAGAATTTCTTGAGACTCAATGTATAATGTTAATCATCTAACCGAAGGCTGAGACTGTTTCATTTGCTGTCACACAGAAGGATTACTATATTTACATTATTTATAATGAATATTTAACAGATCCTGGCAGTTGTGCAGCGTTAGCTGATTTTCAGGTATCATTTTCATGTGTATTAAGTTTCAGACAAAAAAAAAGCTAAAAAATAAAAATGAAGGAGAACAATTTGTTTGTATGATTGTGTGTTATATGTGGATGGAACTGCTCCAAGAGTTCTGTGTTTTCTTTTTTTTACTCTTTATCAATTAATTAGTTCAATCAACATGTGTATGGAATATGAAATATCTCCTAATGTCTATGATTTTCTCTGTGCACTTTAATATTGAAGAGTTTTCCAGAGTCATGTATGTCAGGTTAATCAGCAATTTTAATTTGGTTGAGCTAGAGTGAGTGTGTTGTGTATGAGTGAGCCCTATGATGGACTGGCATTTGATTTGTTTATTGCCTTGTACTCCATAGCTAAAATATTATTCCACGGGCTTCATTTATAAAGTGTGCATATGCACAAAAAGAGGCTTGAAATGCGCGTACTGAACTTCCCATACAAATGGTTTGGATTTATGAAAGAAAACTTGATGGGGGAACATGCATATATATTTATGGCAACTCTGACCCACATGTATACAACATTTCAGAGAAATTGGTAAATGTTGACACCCTTGATCAAGTAGGGAAATGCAGACAAAAAGCTAAGTGATGACTTACATGCATACTAATACATATTATATCATATCATAGTAGCCAGTATGGTGTTCTATGCTGTAGTCTCCTGGGGAAGCAAGTTGAGCTCAAAAAAAGCACAATGACTGAATAAACTTATCAGGAAAGTTTGTGCTATCACAGGACGCACCCTGGACACACTGGAAGCTGTTGTAGAAGAGAGGATGATGGCAACATTGGATGCCATCATTAAAAGTCCCCTCCATACCCTCTAGGAGGTGCTGTCATGGAGTGCTTTTAGCCATAGGCTCATTCCACCACAGTGTACTAAAGAAAGGCCTCTGGTGGTCTTTAAGGCCCAGTGCTATCAGGCATTTCAATGCTTCCTCCTGTTTTGAATAAACATCTATTTATTTATGCAATTATGCATATTTACATATTGATTGATTGATTGATTAATTGCCTGTATTAGTTGTCCTGTGTCTCTATATCCTTGTTTTTATGTTTCTGCTACTGTATGCATGTAAATTTCCCCTTGGACTTAATAAAGTTTATCTAATCTAACCTAAAATAACCTAACCTAACCTAATCTAATCTAATCTGACAACGGCATTATTATAATGTGCATTAATGTGATAAACATACTTTAAAAATAGTAAACATGTACATACTCTATTTAAGTGCTGCATGTTTGCACTGAAGAACTTTTTTGGTTTTTCATCAGTTTAAATCAGTTATTTGTTGTCACATCTCAGGAAATGGTGGACAGCCAAGCTCCACACTGGTATATCTGCTGTGCCGGAAACCATTTACTGACCGGTGAGGCTCTACCTTTAGTTTTCATATGGTGAGGGTGCACATCCATAAACCATAACATATTTTTCCAACATAAAAATGCAATTTGAAGAAGTGTTTGGCTCTCCTAATGTAATCAGAGCAATTTACTGGACTCACATTGCAATAAGGGTATCTAGCGAGAATGAATCTGCTTTTATCAACCATGAGCAGTGACATCACATTAACACACAAGTCATCAGTGATACTGAGACTGACAAAAGTTGTGACTCAGTGGTCAACCCATGATTAATTCATTTTGAGGCAAAATAGCTTTGACAGGATGGTACTGTATATATAGTAAGGTAATGGGCTGAACCCTCAGTTTTTCATATTCATTGTAACAGCAGTCATGTCATTACATGGGCCAGGAGATAGCAGCTACCCACTCAGACACTGGTGCCTTATGCTTTTCACTGATCCCCAAAATGCAAAGGAGTGGTAATATAATGCCACTTATAATCTTGCACTCTCAACCAGAGAGGGCAGCCAGCTACTTTTGATTTCAGCTGACGGTGTCTCAGTGAGTCAGGTGGGAAGCTGCACTACCAGCATCCTGCTTGCATATGTGTGAGGCTAAATAGCATGTTTCATATATAGAAGTTTCCGGGCGGTGATCAAGGCATGTTCACGTATGCACATTTACAAGGTGGTTGTGATTCATAAAAGGTAAATTGTGTAGAAATGTGTGCAATCCAAGTTTTATAAATCAGATTTTTGTTTATACATTTTTTGCAGCATTATCCTGCTTTTTCGGCATTAGCATATTTTCCCTCTCATATCCTCGCAAAATTTTATAAATGATGAAATGGATGGATCAAAATAGAAATTTGACTTTATTAGCATTTTGAAGTTACATTTGGTGTCTCCCTTATGTAATAAAATCTGGAAAAAATGAAAAGTCAGCATAAAACATGTTGTGGAGCGCTTGCAACTTCCTTACATTGACTAATCACTGTCTGTCATTGATATCGTTTGTACTGTTTAACACAAAGTTATTACATGTGGGTGCATAGTTATTTCATGCATACTTTAGTTGCAGTAATATTTTTTATAAAGTAATAAAAATAGTCTTGACATAACACTAATAGGCCTCATTTCAAACAATGATGAGTCCATATACAAACAAGTAAGGTGGAAAATCTGACATTGTGGTGCAACCATAATAATTTGGACCTTAACATTGAAAAAGTTCGGGCGATGATCATACGTTTCAAGAAACAGTCACCTGCTCACCTATCACTTACTATAAATAGCTCAGCCATTGGAATGACAGAATCGTTTCTGGGCACTGTACTGTCACAAAACCTTAACAGGGACAATAACATCACATGCATTTTTAAGAAAGCCCATCAGAGAATGTTCTTTTTGCGTCAGCTAAAGAAATTCAATGTCCCTCAAGCAATATTGGTCTAATTCTATACAGCCATCATCGAGTCCATTCTGACCTCATCTGTAACTGTCTGGTTTGGTTCTGCCTCTGTTCAGCTAAGGCCATTCTGCAACACATCATCAAAACCTGTGACAGGATCATAAGGTGCAATATACCATACGCTGAAGTCCTATATGAGTCCACAATATGAAGAGGGCCACAAGGATCATTGCTGATCTGAATCACCCAGGGCATCACCTGTTCCGAAAACTTCTCTCCAACAAACATCTTTGTACAATGAAAGGTAAAAGAACACATCAACTAACAGTTTTTTTCCATGTGCACTTATTCATACTAATCAGGTATGAGCTTCTACTCACTGTCTATGTAGATCTGTGCATTAGACTGCCCAGACATTTTAAACCTACTATCTCTTTATGTTTTTGCATTGCCCTTGTATGCTGCATAATATTTTATCATTTTATATTTTATCTTCTTACAGTTACCTTTTGTATTCTGTGTTATCCTTGTATGTTGCACCAAAATTATCAAGACAAATTTCTAGTTCACATTTGTGTATCTGGCCAATAACAACAACAACAACATTTATTTATTGCACGTTTTCATACAAATTATGTAGCTCAAAGTGCTTTACAAGATGAAGAAAGAAAAGTTTATAAAAAAATTAAAATATAAAAATAAGATTAGACAATACTAAATAACAAAGACTTAAGTAAGGTCTGATAGCCAGGAGTACAGAAAAAAAAAAAAATCTCCAAAGAGCTGGAGAAAAAAAAACCCCAAAATGCCACAAGGACACCCAGCCCCCACTGGGCATTCTACCTAACAAAAATGATCTCAATCAGTCCTCATAGTTTTCAGGCTTCACATGGAAGAATTAGATGATGATGGTCATGTGGACGTCTGGCCTTCAGTCCATTAATGTAGGGACGGCATGGTGCCTGATCAGGTGGTGGTGGCGCTGACCACCACCACAGAAAACCGGAAAAAGAACAGCAGAGAAAGTAGGGGTTAGTATGGATTACAGAGCCATGATAAAAACGATAATTCAAAGCATATACAGAATATCAGAGTTACACTAAAATGAAGCTATAAGAAAGCCATGTTAAAATAATGTTTTTTTAGCAGTTTTTTAAAGGGCTCCACCGTATTAGCCTGGTGGTTTTCTATTCCAGATAGCAGGTGCATAACAGCAGAAGGCTGCCGCACCACTTTGTTTAAGTTTATCTCTTGCAATTAGAAACAGATACTCATTTGAAGATTTAAGGTCACAATTTGGAGTGTAAGGTGAAAGGCATTCCAAAATATTGAATGGAGCGAGATTATTTAAGGGTTTGTAAACCATAAACAGTATTCGAGAGGAGTCAGATGAGGTGGCTCGGGCATATGTTCAGGATGCCTCCTGGACGCCTCCCTGGTGAGGTGTTCCGGGCACGTCTAACCGGGAGGAGGCCCCGGGGAAGACCCAAGACACGCTGGAGGAACTATGTCTCTTGGCTGGGCTGGGAACGCCTTGGGATTCCCCCAGAAGAGCTAGAAGAAGTGGCCAGGGAGAGGGAAGTCTGGGCATCTCTGCTCAAGCTGCTGCCCCCGTGACCCGACCTCGGATAAGTGGAAGAGAATGGATGGATGGATGGATGAATACAGATTAAAAAGAAGATAAAAGATGAAGAGAAGAAATGCTATGCAGCAGAATCACAGGGGTTGTGACCCAATAATGAAAGGAGACGGTGCAGAGTAAGGCCAGGTTTATACTTTACATGACGCGACACATGCTCCAGCGGATGCTACTGCTACGCAAGCGTTGTACTGTTTATACTTGCGCGTGTACTTTACGTAAATCTGGAAGAGATTGCAAGATATTATCACGGTGAGAACAGGTTTGGCTTCACTGTGTTGTGAATTGCCTGGAACACCCATTAAATTCTGATGACACCTTGCTGCAATATCTCTGAAAAGGATGTTTAATGATTAAATCCATCAATTCAGGGATGTGTCCATTCCAGCTAGCATTGGGCATGTGGCAGAAACAATCCCTGAACGGGGCATCAGCAAGGTGAATACAAGCACTCACATACACTAGCGTCATTTTAGTGTCACCAAATCTGCATATCTTTGGAAGGAAACTGGAGCACACTGTGGAAACCCAGCAGGAAAATATGTAAACTCCAGGCAGGTAATACCAGCGACGTGACTCCCTGCGAGACAGAAGTGCTACCACTCCGCCACCGTGTCACCCCCATGTGTTTAATTATTAACAGTATTCATTATTTAAATGAAGTTAACGATTTATCTGTAAAATGTAACATACATACTTTAATACACTTCATCATGAAAGTCACATCAAGTATAAATCTGAGGATTCTAAATGTGAAGAGAGTTGGAATATCATACATTTAATGTGTTCTGTGTGGTGATCTATTGCTGTTTGCCACTGCTGTCAGGTCAGGAGCCCAGAAGCTCATAGCGATTGACAACTGGGATGACGTTTACGACTGTCTGCTTTAATGATAAAGCAAACTATGAGGTTAAAGTGGACATTTTGAGATTAAAGCCGAAATTTCCACTTTAATAACAAAATACACCTTTTCACCATGTCCTTAATTTTTTTTCTCTTTGGCTCAAATACAGCACTGTACATTCTGTTGCTGTTGTGAAGTTGCACAAAAAAAAATACAGCATATAAGATTGTATGTGAGACTTTTAAAATGTCTCGCGTCATTACAATGGGGAATATGCAACGCTTGAATATAAAAGCAGCAGGGATGCATTTGTATGTTGGCATTTTGCTTCACCACATCGAACCATTCATCAAACATCGAAGTGCACACATCAATCCCGAAGAATCCTCAAAGTGGCTTTCTGTCCAGAGACTCTAACATCACATTCCAACTTTTATCACACTGCGCCCCCCGACTTTTTGCTGGTACTGCATGCATCGCGTTAATTTCTGAGGATGTACTCAGACGATGCATCAAATGAATGCTGGGAATGTGTGGCAGCATGATGCGTGCGCGTACGTGTTCTGAGCGTGAAGTATAAATGAGCCCTTAAAAAGAAGGGGCGTGTATAGAGAGCTCATCCCTGCAAGAAATTTTTCTCTGCTTTCAAAGTCTATCAGTCTGAGTGCATGGCCAGGCAAGTCTTTTTGATGAGCCTGGTTTACATCACCTTATAGAGCTGGGGAAAGAGATGACTCTGAGCCCAAGTGAAGTGAGAGGTGCAGCAGGTGGTGTGAAATGTTTAGGCAGTGAATGAGGTAGAAGAGAGTGTCTGGAGTAGCATGGAAAGAGCCTTGAATTTTGGAAAAAATATGAAATAATTTAGAAGAAAGATATAATGTTATCTCTCAATACATATGCTTTTGACAATGTACCCAAAATTAAGCTAGAAGTATGGTAAGTAAGTTGTTTATGGCCGTATTTATTACAAATTTTTTACGCAAAGAGTCTGCATGATTTGACATATCAGTATCCAATTATTATCATCTAACTCCTCATTCCATGGGTGCTTTGGCCAAAATCAAGTATTTATAGTCCAGAGTAGCTGGTTTAATGTAAATTGGATTTGTCACTTGGACAGTTTTTCTCTACTCAATACACTATAACTGTTTGAAAATTATTGCTGAAATGTCTGATCCTATTGGTTTTTTTTTTAGCAAATGTGTTGTTCATTTATTTGTCTTTTTATGGTAAACAGCATTCTGAGCTACACTCACAGTTGGAGAGTAGGCAGGTAAAGTGATTTGCCCTGTGTCACTGAGAAGCATGTTATTTCATCCTGTGATTTTTGTGAATTTACAGTAAATCCAGTTTCTCAACAACTAAATATTTATTTATGATATATCATTTCAGAAAGTCACTACGAAATGAAAAGAGGAATGTTTGGCTAAAATTTTTGTGGATTATTAATGGTAGAAAAAAGTGTTTGGGATTCCCAGCATTGGACATCAAAGTATTTCAGAGAGTTATTCATAACATGATATTCTCAAACCTACTTAATTCAGGATCCCAGGAGGATAGTCCTTTTCCCCAAAACACTGGCAGCAATATAGAATGTCTCTTCAAGCACACAACCACAACAGCATTTCCGCAGGGCCAATTTAGAATGACCACTTAATATAACTTACAATTTTGGGCATGGTGAATTAAAACCAGAGTACCCAGAAGAAAACCTGTGCAAACATGGAGAGACTGTGCAAATTCCAAACAGGCAATGAAAGGGCAGATGATATGAACACAGGGCACTGGATCTAGGAAAAAACAAGTAACCAATTATGCAATTTGATGAATATGCATATTTTTGATAAATCAGCACACATCGTAGTTAAACAGCCCTAGATGGTGAAAGTGTATATCTGTACTTGAATAACCAGTACTGTACATTGTATTAGATATGGAGAGTAAGTCTTTTCCTTCCATTCTGCCTCCAGTCCATCTCTAATTCCAAAACCATCATTCATACACTTTGTTTATTTGAAGACAGATACAGTATATATCATGCCATGGCATGGTAGAATATCTGCAAAAACAGTTCATTATAAACTTAATCACCTGAATGCCAAATTCCACAGAGTGACATTTTTTGTTTTTTTCTATTAAGGTGCCTGACTTCCTATATGTATAACATTGTAAGCTCACATGATAAAAAATTGTCATCCCTAAAATAAAACTTGTCTAATAACATGTAACTACTCCGTGAGTCTGTAGAACAGCTGCAATTCTGTCTGGCATGAATGCTACCAGTTTGCAGATGAACACAGCATCAATTTTCATCCACTCTTCCAGCACCAAATCATGCAGTCCTGTCAGATTAATCAGACGACTCTTTTAGCATTTCACTCACTGCTCCAAATAGAACCACAGAGTTTAAATCTGAAGATTTTGTGGGAAAATCGGGATGTGAGAATGCTTCAGAATGTTCCTTGTGTCAATTACACACAATTCCAGCCCTGTACATGCAACACACCCACTATGCAGATGAAGCCCAAAAAGTAACACATCGTCGCCCAGAAGCCCAATGTAGCCCTTCTGGTTCAAGTGCATTGTCACCTCTAACAAAGGGCTCATTTCCTTGTAATTAAAACACCTCCAGAAAATCAGAGCGCCACCTTCCGCATGAATAGCAGTATGAAAAGCTTCAATCACCTTGTGATGTACCCACCGCCTCACATCATTCAAGTACATTTGTACAAGAAGAAATGCGATGCTTTAGACTAGATAACACATTTCCACAAACATTTCAACAGTTCAATGTTTGTGGCTCCGCACCCACTGTAACTGTGCAGCTTTGTGAATAGCTAGCTGTATGCAAGGGCCTCTTCTGCAGTTCTCTGCTCTAGATATCCATGGCATGCAGTTCCCTTTTGAGTGTTAGTTTGGAAATAGCTTGTTGTGAACCTATATTAATTATCTGCAGCAATCCTTTGCCTGGTAGCAAAGCAGTGACTGTCCCTATCTGTGAGTACTGTCTTTCAACCACAGTTCTGGTGATGATTACCGGTTGACTGAAATGTACACCACTACAGGAAGACCTGTTGGACAGTATGCTTTGACACACCTATAAAGTTGGCAACTTCCTGTACACTATGGTCTTTGGCACAGCCAAACGCAATAACCCCTTGTCAAAGACAGTTATTATTTTTCAATGTAAAACCATAATTACATATTTTTATCCTGACAATTTGTAAAGTTCATTTGCTAAACTATAAATATCTAAACTGATAAATCATCTGTCCACCAATTTAGAATTACAGGAAACCAGAGCATATTATAATAGAATCAGGTACAAGACAGGAACCACCATCATACATCCATTCAACTATTCTTAATCTTACTTGATTTAGGTCAGAATCAGAGGGTGTAGAGCAAGCCAGGAAACAAATCTGGACTGAACTTCACACTCTCACACAGCACACACCTTCATTCACTCATATGGGACTAGTTTTGCACTGTAAACTAACCTGTGACATGTGGTTGTGTCTGTGGGATTGGAGTATCTGGGGGAAAGACAAACAGATATGAGTTCTACCTGCAACCTACACACAGACAATGATTTGACCCAAACTGGATTCGGAAACTGCAGTTGAGAGTCAATATCACTCCCAGTGGTCATCATCTAGCTTGATCCAAGCATAAGCATAAAATTCACATATAAAAAATATTTTATAGTTTTTCAGAAATTTTACTTCTAGGATTGTAGGTAAGTGTTTCTGTTGTAAAAATTGCACAGCATATTCATATTTCTTAACAATTAAATATCATATTTATTTGTTTATTAAAGATAGATTGTGATAGTGGTCATCATGTAGCTGGTCATTTGTCATATTCATTTATATTAAAAAAATTCTATATTTTATGCAGTTGACATATCTTCTAAAATCTTTATGCAACTAGACACACATTATAGATAGATAGATAGATAGATAGATAGATAGATAGATAGATAGATAGATAGATAGATAGATAGATAGATAGATTGTGAAAATGCTAGTAGAGCAACAGCACAGAACAAAGAAAACAGCTCAGTTAGAAATACTTTGATGGTTAGCCGATTTAAATTCTGCAGTCTTTTCAATAATTAATTAAATAAGACAAGTTGAGAATATCACAACAGTATTTATCAGAAAAAACAACTACTTTATGGATTAAAGCTTATCTAAAATCCCAAGCCTGTGATCTGAAGCTATGATGTATCCTAGAGCATACACTTTCATTTTGTCAACTTGCGCTAATAGTGCTCCATTCTGGCAATGAATCAGTGAATTCCTTAAATTTGGAGTTCTGTTATTTTTTTTTTAGCTTCTTAGTTTCTGAACATATACTTTAATTGCCGTCTTAAAGAAGTTCTTCAGATACCTGTTTATCACACATTTTTTAAATAAAAGAAATTGTAAATTCAGTAGTTTGCAGGTCTTAAAAAAGAGGTATGTAAATGAATAAAGTAACACTGCCAGGCTGTGATGTTTCATCATTCAGATGATGAAATATAGTGTTACAGAGAATTACAGCCCTTTTTTCTGTAGGTGTACAAACAGCAAGAAGGCAATTTAGTATTTTAGTGGCATGAATTATTATATACAAGCTACAGCAAGTAGACACCTATTAATTTATTTTATATTGTATTTTTCTTTATAATAATTTATGTATAAAGCCAATGCAGCCTTCATTAATTTTCTTAAATAAATAGCAAATGTGAGCTTCAGAAGTAGAATAAGTGACCACTGTTTAAAATATTAAGAAATTAATCAGCCCAATTACCATATTCAGTGATGAATTTCATTATTGATGAACCAGTGTAGTGTCACCTTTTAAAAAAAAGACATTCCTAAAAAGCTTCATAAATGAGATTGCTATGAGAAGTCCATTAGCAAGTCTCAGATGCAAGATAAGCTAACATCAGCAGGGTGCAGAAATACAGTTTGGATTATTCCATGCATTGCTTTGTACAAAAAAGAAAAAAAAAGGTCTATTAGATATGATAGAATGATAGAATTAAAACCTTTCATTTTGGAGACAGTACTTTGAAAATGAATTATTCATTATTTGTCTGATTTTTTTAACGTTTATAATTATATTTTCAAGTGACTAATAATCTCTCTGTTTATTTTCTAAACCTGTTTATTTCAATTCGAGGTCATTGGGAAACTAAGTTAATCCTGGCAATATTGGGTAAAGGGCAGAAACCCACATTGTTCAGGGTGTTATTATATTACAATAATTAATTATTGTAATCTAATTAATAATAAATAACTTTTGAAACACATTTTGAAAATAGAAAAACCTATTTTATATTTTGTAATATATAAACAAAATACTCGCACAAAATCAAGCAGCAAAGGAAATAAGGCTTTTAAAAAAATATCTCATTTATAATTTCTGACTAATATAATCATAAATAATACACCTTATAAACTGAAATTATAAAGATCTTCATTGTAACCTTTTGATTTGTATCTTTTTAAATTTTCTTTGGCTTTGAAGATGATAGTTGAAATGAAATGTTTTCAGTGTTTTAAAAAATAAAAAGACTATTACTCTTTGCATCTTAAGTAGAGTTTAGACAGTAATTGGGAACAATAAAGACAAAGTCTCAAGCACCTTCAAGATGAGGCTAATTCCTGAACATCTACAGTAAATATAGTTTTATAAAAATGTGGATTTTAGAGAAACATGCAGCCTACAGAACAAACAAAGAATGATGCTTTAAGTACTTGGAATCTGAAAGATCTAAAGTTGAATTGCTGTACCTAAGGGGTATTCATTGCAAAATGGACCACTGAGGCTGTTCTCATATTCGTTAAGTGGATACCCTCTGGAGACTCATATACTTCAAAGACAAAGGCTATCTTCTGATGCCAAATTGTTACTGCAAGTGCTACAAAGATGTGGTTTTGTGACAGACCAGCACCTAGTAAGTGGCAAAAATATCCTTTGTATCGATGCTGCCAGATTACATTCATGTTCACTGACCTCGCTAAGGTATTATGAAGTATGAATGGATGGTTGAATGGAAATATTAAGAATTAAAATAAATTGCCCATAGAAATCAAAAAAAGAAATGTTAGGCAGTTTTGCTAGTTTGCTGCCTCAGTGATAAATCAAATGCCACCAAAACGTATCTTTGGGATATTTTTACCTAATAAGAAGGGGTGAAAGTTATTAAATAACTGAAACAATGTATAATATGGGAAAAATCAAATAAATATATTGCAAATGTTGCAAGTGACATTAAAAATAAATTTACACAATATTAAAAATGAAAGTATTAAAAAATGCTACAGAACATGTGCAATGGTTGAGATTTACCAGAGTATAGACTTGGAATTTTACACTTGAACTGAGAAAGCAGGGAATAAAATTACTTCTTGCACAACTGCCTAAGTAAATATGTCACACATATTGTGAGGCTGAGACCCCTCTATGTTTTTTTTTGTGCTGACATGATTCATGTGTCTTCTTCACCTTCACAGATTAGTATGCACCTCTTGTTGTCTTTTTACTGGAATAAACTTACAGCATAGATGCTTATGTAAATGGCTGTGCTGGCATAATCCACTTGTCATAAATTTTTGTGGACTGGTAAGGGAGAAGGCAATTCATTTCCCTTCCTGCAGTTATACTGACAAACTAAGTTTGGTATTAGTGTAAGGTAATGCATGTTTGATCTAGAAACTTAGGACTTTCTTACCCCATGAACAGAGCTTATAGTGCTATAATATGAAATGGCATCAGTGTACAAATCATTATCCACAAGAAGAGACCATTAAGATGCCCACAAGAAGGCTAGAAAATATCACCAAACATCCATCTCTCAACCCACTTAAGCCAGTTCAAAGTGGCAAGGATCATCAAAATGTGGAATATAAATTAATCAGTTAGGTGTAATAGCAAAGCTGTCTGACTGAAAATCCTTGAATCCTCAGTGGACTGCATAACAGAGATTGACAGACTTTTTAATTCCATGCTCCACTAACAGCTGACACTGACTTATAATAAATAGTAGTTAAAATGAAAACATCCAAGCAAAGACTGTGCCGCAAAACGTATTCCAAGGATCACTGGTTTTATGTGAGTTTTCTTTTTTTTTTGCTTTGCATGTGAAAATGTCTTTGCTTCAAGACTCAGGACACAGCTATGACATGTCCATGTGCAGAAAAGTCTGTTAATTTTTTTTATATACAGTAATTTTTGTATGGGAAACTATTCAGCAAGGCATATTGCCCTTCTATAAGTTTGTTTCTTGTTTACTTGGTATGTATTGTGCATTAAATTTTCAGTGTGTTTATACTCCCCCTGAGCATGGGAAAGGTTCTATATAAATAAAATGTATTATTATTATATCCTGTGGGTAAAACCCCCAAGAGGTGGAGCCATCATGACACCATTTCTAAGGGACCACCCTCCGCATTTATATTCTAGTGGAAGAAATGGATTCCCTCAGAGTGTCATTAAAAAGTGTGTTGCTGTAAGTATTGTTTAGTTTGTTTTTCTGTTTTACTGTGGATTCTTCTTTTGTTCTTCGGTTTTGCTCTTGGTTTTTGTGACTTCTTTGTTTTAGGTTAACTTTTTAATCAAAACCCTTTTATGATTCTAGATTGCCATTTTAATTTCAAATAAATTTCAGCATTTATATGAAGCCTTATTTGTACTTGTGTCCCAAATCAAAGGTTTTTAGGCTTCCTCTCCCTTGTGGTGTATTTTTGTGTAATTTGGGACATTTAAACATATATTTTGAACATTTGAAATCATTTTCAACAGCCTGAGCGAACTCCTCCCTTGCCCAAATTTTTCCTTTCACCACTGTCATTGCCATGCTGTGCTTGGGCTGTTGGTACCTGTCAGCTGCCTGTGGAATCAAGCTTGAAAGGACTCCTTCTTCATTCTAACAGTTCCCTTTACTGTGGACATCCACCTCCAGTTTCAAGAATTACTGTTACAGTAGGCACCGATGACCTTATGTCTGCAGCACTGTGCAGTTGTTTCAGCAATGGAGTTATGGAGCATGGCCAATGCAGGTTCAATTTCCCCAGCCTACTTTGGAAAGCAGGAGAAATTCATCCAGAGGTACGAGTTGAAAATCACCCTAACGGGACCATCTTCCAAATGTTCCCAGCAGACTCTCACTATACATTTAGGTCAATGTGATCTGATCTCCAACTTGCCATCTGATCTAGTTCACAACTAGATGCTGATCACTTGACAGTTCTGCTCCACTCTTCATTCAAGTGTTCAAGACATATGGTCGCAAGTACACTTATGAAACACCCTTATGCTCAAACATGGTGTTTTGTTATGAACAAACTGTGACTAGCACAGAAGTACAATAACAAAGCACAGCTCGGAATCAGATCAGGTAGGCAGTTTCTCCCAATCACACCCTTTCAGGTTTCACTGTTATTACCCACTTGCACGTTAAAGTCTCCTAGAAGAACGATAGACTCCTCAGTAGAAGCACCTTCCAGCACTCTCCCCAAGGCCGAATACTCTGACCCAATTGTCGGTGCATAAGAATGGACAAGAGTCGGAGCCTTTCCCCAACTAAAAGTTAAAGGGAGTCTGTCATTCCCCAGGGTAAACTACAACATACACGTACTGAGCCAGGGGGCTATAAATAAGCACACGTTGCCTCGACCATGTGCACAGTCTAGTTGAACTGCACCCCAACATTTCAGAGCCTTTCCTGTCTGGACCTGGTGATTCAGAAGTAATTTCATCGAACTCTAAACACACTTCACACTAGAATTACCAGAGCCCACCTTAAATCCCATTACACCTTTCCATCAGTCCTTTTGTCCTCTAAATGTGTCGATAAGCCCAAGCAGCAAGCAGCCTGCTATACCACCCCTACCCCCCAAAACCCCCCCCCCCCCAAAAAACAGAACGGGCAAGAAGTTCTCCCAGTTCCTGGCTTGATTGATTATCTGGGAGTGAGCTACCCAGAATTGTAAAGGGAAATAATTTGATGTGTGTTTTGTGTCTACAACAATCTATTTAAACACATCATTAAAACAGAAACGTTTTTCATGTTTTAGTAATAAATGACAAAATGTAGACATGAACTGTATAATGTGTGAAGGCTGATGGCCAAATATCAAATAAACACTTTCACAAAAGGTGCAAGTACAATGCAACAGCTTCTGTGGTGCTGTGGTTACAACTGCTGACTTATAATCCAGAGGTCATGAGTTCGAAACCAGCTCCCAGCCAAATTTGCCATTTTGAATAGTGAGCTGCTCTTATTGTTAATATTACACAATAAAAACATACATGTGATTTGTGTTTGTAACAGCCGGTGTAAATTTATAGCATTTGTAAAAGTTAGCGTTTTTTTTTTTAAACTTTTATTCTCTCAGTCATGATCACGATACAACACCCACCCCCCGCCCCAGATCTGATGCGGTTACTTTTTATCTGAAACTGGGAATAACTGTAGATGTGAGTGGTGTTTTGAGACAATGGAACTGGAAATTCTCTGATCTGGAGGGATAAAAGCTGACACACAAACGCTGGTGAATCTGCCTTCTTCATATCTCACTGTCACTTGAATTTTTTGTATTCAGTTTTATTGAGTGTTCCTGTTCACGCTGAATTAGTATGCACCTGAAGGTCCATGATGTCAAAGTCGCACTGACAAAAAAACAGAGACATAGGTATATATGATATTTGGAATAACTCATTTTATGACCTGTATAGTACATTTCGGAAAACATTATGGCACTGATGCCACATTATTCATATTATTCATATTCATTCGCATGCCTTCTTGTGCTTGTAATCAGTGACCACGTTTTTTTTTCCAATCTTGCCCATGCAGTCTCCTCATTTTGGTGCACGGTACTGTTTCTTTTGTACTCCAGGACATGCAGAGGAAAGAATAGTACACAGAGGTCAGTTCCGTGCTATATGCAATCATCAGATTCAAATATTAACAGTTCCCACACACCCAAGGGCCGTCCTTTCTAAGTTTACGACATGTGTACCTGTTGCAATGTACACACTTCTCTCTGTGCTGTGGTTACTATTACACTGAAGGGGTTGGGGAGAGCGGCGGTCTTGGAACAGAAGCTTGTCGATTTTGCATCCTCTTTTGCTTTATCCATCGCCTTTTCTTGTAAGAAGCGATGACGAAGTTCCTCTGCAAGGTAAGCCATGAACACTCTTCTTTTCTCAGTACCCCCATGTATGCCTTGTACAGTACATGTGCATTGATTGCCACCAAGTCAATCATGTTATAGCACAAGCAACCAGCCACCTGCGTGCTTCTGCTTGCTCTGAATAAGCTCACACCTTCTGGTGCACAATGTCAACCCAGCACCGGGCAAAAAAGAAAGAGACAAATATATGTTACATTTTGAAGAAATTATTTTATGACCTGAATAGTACCAATCAGAAAACGTTGTACTAATGCAATATTATTTGAAAACAAACAGCGTCAGATTGGGTGTGAATTTATACTGGCACTGTTAGTTAGAGTCAGATTTTAGTGCAAGGGAAAGCGTGAATGTGACTGAGAAAATAAAACTGAAAAAAGCTAACTTTTACAAATACCATACATTTACAGTTGATCTATTATATAGTGCCTTTCTATCTGTCTGTCATTCTACTTCTCTCCTGTTTCACTGTCGCAATGCATGTTGAGTGGTTGCTCTGAAGCGAGTGCTTGTGGTTGGCTCTGGGTCTGGTGAGTGAAGAGTTTTGTTTAACTATGTTTTCAATTCCCTTTTCCAACTTTTCATTTCGTTTTCTTGGTGAAGTGTTTGCAAGGTTTTCTGTTTCTTTTGTGTGAGCTGGCACCTGGCCACAGCAGCCATAAATGGCTGTGAATCTAGAACGGTTGAGCCACTGCCATGACATAAAACTTCTCTGTGATGTTTTTATCCTCTTAGAAAGTGCAGTGTTGGCGGTAGGTGCTGTTCTGTCTATCTGGTGCCGACAATTGTAGAGAAGGGTGTAGTGATCGATGGCTCATTCGTGGAGGTGTCTCCATTGGCAGCGCCAGCACGTAAAGTAACATTATCTAATGTCCCCCCATTTTTGAGAAATGAGACGATAGAAAAGGAATTAGTACGTCACATCTATTACATTATTATTTTATAGTACGTCTATTTATTTTCTAAGCAAAAACTTCAATCCAAAGCAACTTACAAAAGACGTCAACATAATTGAGTAAGCATCAGTCTGGGGGACTGTTCAGGAACAAGTGTTACAGGACAGGTTACAGAATTGATCATCACAAGTGAAGAACTCGGAACAAAATGCACGCTAAAATGTTACACTTCCTTGGTTACTTACCAAAGCCATTCTCAGTTAGACTGAAATTCACAAAACAGGAATCTTAAATGCTTCTTAAACACATTGATGGAGTCAGTGGTTCGACTGGAGGAGGGCAGCTCATTCCACCAGATAGGAACTATACATGAAAAGAGTCTGGATTGAGATTTGCTGCCTGTTTGATGCCGTAAATATGTATTATTCCGTAAGTAAGTAACAGATTGTTCATCACAACATGTGTATTTTTGTAACAATTATATACAGGTAGCTAAATTATATTTTAAATAACTATTGAAACAATAGTTTTTATTGCATTAAAAGCATACTGATATTTGCATTTATATATTAAATAATGTGATTTCTTTTGGCTTATGATGTGATTTCCTTTGGAACATAGTAAGCCACATAACAATATTACTTACACTCTTCCCGTTAAAATGTTAGTATGTTTCCAATATGTTTTTTGTAAATTTCTACACATCCTTCCTTAAATTGGGAGAAAAATAAAAAAAAAGACAATATTAAATTGCAGTAGTTGCCTCACTCTTATATTCTAACATTGCTGCTTGAGGAGATAACCATCACTATCAACCACTGCATCCACAATTCCTAAATACTGGACAATGGGATGCTCTAACAGCATTTCTATACTTAATATAAGTGCAGTCCCAGGAGCAGATGTTGACCGTGTGTTTTTACTTTTGCACAGCGTTTCCTAGTTTAGTATATGCCTTAAACGAACCGATGGAGATGCAGCCATGCCTTATCCATCAATAATGGTCTACTTTAGTAAAAGAACTAAACCATCAGCTAAGTTGTAGGAAGAAACAGTCTTATTTCAGAAAAGACAAAGACTTACATCCAATATTGTGGATTAATGTATCAAAGCTGGGGGTGACACCAACTTTGGCTCTGATGCTCCAAAATGAAAACAGCAGGATTGATATCAATTGATTACTAAACAGTACTTTATCCGACTATCATCTCTATTTTGCTGGTATATAAATCTTGCTTCCTTTTTTTAATGTCTCTTCCATCCATTCACTGTGGGGAATCAGTGGTACCATATACAATTTATGCATCCGCATCTACTGCCACTTGTTCTGAAAAACTGAACACCTAGGGGATACAAAATAACCTTTATGAGCTTTTAGCTGCAAGTTACAATGTATATTTCTGTCTCCAGTATTTTCTTCTGTGATTTCATCTCAGTCTCTTTGGCCCTACAGTCCTTGTCCCATGTGCTGTCATATTATATCTATGTTTGATGTTTGATTTCCGACAACAAAATCAGGGCAAATACTGACTGATTACATTAAGGGTTACATTTTTAGGTTGTTGGAACTGAGATGAAGAGATGGACTTGTTATATTTTTGTAGTCGTATTTTCTTTTTTTTGATTCACTTAAAGTTACTAAGGCAATATTTTAACTGCCCTCAATGTCCTTTCTATTATCTGATGGATTATTAAAGAAATTCATATACTTTATATTAACTTTGATATGAATTATGCCTGACAAATATAAATTCTTATTGGTCAGGTTAGCTAATATTCTAAATAAAACCCAACAGTTATTTGTGTTCTGTTTTCTAAGTTTGAAATACTAAAATGGTCTATATAGAGAAATGTCTTATACTGGTTATTGTAGTCCAAGAGGACTGGCTAATTTAGTGTTTTGCTAAATAATTCTAAATCATTAAACCATGGTGAGCATTTGACGTTTCAGTATATATATTCAATACTGAAATTAAATCTAGAAATTGGTTGGAAGAAAAGCCTGCAGCAATGCGGTCTTTAAGGACCACCACTGTCCACCTACATGTTGAGTCTGTAGCACAACTGAACTATATTTGCACAAAAGAGAGATCATTGCTTCTAAAACGGCATAAGTGGCAAATTATGATTATAAGCACAAAAGAGAACGTTTGGACTTTAATACAGTGTCCAACTTTTGGGTAGTGATCTGTAGCTTGGTAGACAAAAAAATCATATTTAGAATGATGTTCAGTTTATAATTGGAATGTGAAAGGTTTCCCATTAACATGATGGTTATTGTCATGCCCTTTGTCTAATGGTCCTGGAAAAGACACTGGTTTTACACAGCTTTTGTAATGGAAAAAGTTGATGGATAAAATGTTACTTAGTTATTTATGCTTCTTATTAACTAACACATGAGTACTGCTAACTCAAAACACTTTTCACACAGGTTTTTCCTAATGGGAATAGAATGGATCAGGTTGCCTTACTGGAAGGAACATTTTCTTAGCAAATGAGGCAAGATTTTGCCAGAAAACATTCTATGCAACATTATGTGTATAATATCCCAGAATCCACCTCAAATTAAAACTGTTGTGTTCAGCGTATTATCTGCACTTTCAACCCAGCATTGTGCAGACTGAATAACAATGACTAAAAGGATCATGAACTACAGTATAATTATCCTTGGCTGTGTCTGATACTAACTGAACATAAAAACAGCTACCTGATACATGAAATTGTGAGATCATTAGAAAGAGCAGCAATTGGATATGGAGTTTTTATTTTGCACGTTCAATGTATACTAAGGCTATAAAAACAATTACAGAATTTCTGTGGTTTGAAATGGAGTATTATTATTTCACTCACTTTTCTAGTATGTTTTGTCAATAAACCACTCTGCACCACACCTTCTAAACGAAGAGTAAAGCTTTTTTTCCCCAAAATGCAACATTCAGAAATCTATGCACTGCAAACAAATGAAATCTAAGCCGTTAAAAGTATTTAAATCATAACATTAAGTCTAGTTGTCCTTATTATAAGAATATTCACATGAAAAATATTGTGTTTATGATTATTTACCTTACTTGTCAAGTAAAATTTGCTTCCTTCTTTGGCAGATTTTTTTGTTGTCTCGTTTGTGCGTATGCATTTTTTTTGCAGTGAGAACCTGAAAAGTAATGATGACACTAATAAATGAAGAGCTTTCTTAAAGATGACAAAAATAGATTCTTAAAGGGTATCTTGACATATGCCTTTCTCTTTTTCACCTGAACTCTAATTTATCATTGATTGTCATTAAGCTTTACCTATTAAATATTATTATTCCTGAATTGGATTAAGTAGGTTTTAATCATGTATATATGGAAGGTATTGGGCACTCTTCCTCAAACCTAAATCAGACCAAAAATAAGTAAATGAGACATATATTTACAAAGATAACAAACAGAAAGGCACAGGATCTTGATGATGTTAGGTACAAAATATAATGATATAATAACAAAAACCCATCCATGCCTATTTTTTGATAAATATTGTGTAGGTTGGTGGCCAGCTTGTCTATCTGAAATTATCTTATCTCACCAGTTACCCCCTGTTCGCTACATCTTTCCTTTCTGTAGACTGGCCTCTCTTCCATCCATCAGTTGTGAAAACTCATCCTGGTCTATCTGTCTTTATTATTCAAGCCAGCAACTATTTCTGGAACAGTAATTTCTTTTGTGTTGATAGGGGGGTTTAGCAGGACTGATCTCTGGAACTTATGGGCCCATCTTGCTAGAACTTTATCTAGTGCTCCAAAATGTCCGTGCAATACTGAATTCTGGCACCCAATAAAATGGTCAGGCCTATCCCAGGTCACCTGACCCCAATCATGTGTAGCTGGCAGCTGCATATCTGAAACAGGGGCTCCTAGCTTCCACTACAAATACAATACAATACAAATATCATGTTTGTTAGCCCCAAAACTCTATTTCTAATCCAGTACTAATTACTTATAGAGAGCCTTGCATAATCAATTATAACCACTCCTTCTCACTTAGCTGAAAGTAAATAAATCTCACGAAATGATGTTGAGACTATTGAGGGGATGTCCTGGTGGTATATATCCCTACTTTCTCCAGAATGTATACCTCTCTTACTTTAAGGAGTTTAGTTCTCTCTTCTGGTAGCAGCCTTGAGTCACAGACAAAGAAAACAATAGTTAATGTTGACAGTACACCATCTGCTAGGGCTTCTCTAGGCTCAATCCGGTTCTGTTCAGAATTGTAACAATGAAACCCCATGCCCAACACAGGCAAACAAATGAATATTTACAATTTCAACTTATGCTACAATCCTAATAGACAAATGAACAACCAAAAATATGATATTTCTTTATTACTGCTGGATCATTGGTGTTGGCTAGTCAGAACATAATTTTGCTGTATTTGATTGTGATTCTGTTTTCTTCCATTGCTAAGATATATATACATTTTAGCATTCATGATTTGAGCTGTGCTTGTGTCTAACAATGACTTCTGCTTTTTCCATTCAGTAATATTTAGGAACCAGTAAAGGCACACTCTGGTCATAAACTGATTTGGTCATGAACCGAAGCAATTTCCCCCATAGGATTGTATGTAAATACAATTAATCTGTTCCAGACCATATGAACTGTATGTAAATATATATTTTTTAAAGTTTTTAAGCACAAATATAGTTAATTAAACCATAGAACACACCGCGTAATAGTAAACTAAATGTAAAAACATTGAATAACACTGAGAAAACCTTGAACAACAGAGAAAACTAACACTGCAATAGTTCGCACTATAGTGCTACCAACCGCTGGCTAAAAACACTTTTTTTTTTAGTGAGTTTTTTAGCACAGGGAAAAAATGAACATTTGAAAAAATCCGTAATTTAATAAACCACCAAGAAAAGTAACATTGCAACAATGCACGCTATAAACAGAAGTGAAAACAAAATCAAGCCCAGTGCATTCTTTAACTGCCTTCTCTACCTTACGAGTCCAGCCCTCTCTCTCTCTCTCTCGCGCTGCCTGTGTGTGTGCGTCTGTTTCTTTCTCGCGCTGCCTGTGTGTGTGTGTGGCTCTCTCTCTCGTGCTGCCTGTGTGTGTGCATCTGTCTCTCTCTGGCGCTGCCTGTGTCTGTGCGCGTCTCTCTCTCTCTCTTGCACTGCCTCTGTGTGTGTGCGTCTGTCTCTCTCTCGCGCTGCCTCTGTGTGTGTGTGTGTGTGTCGCATGCTCTCTCTCTTGCTAGCTGCACAGGAAATGCACAGGGAAAGACTGAACATGTACAAACCGAAAGGGAAACTGGCTTGTTCGTATACCGAGTGTGTGGTTGTGAACTTCTTGGTCATAAACCGATTTGTACGTGTACCGAGACATTCGTGAACCGAGGTTCCACTGTACGTTCCAGTATGCTTTCCTTAATTTTTCACTTAAGCTGCCACTTAAGTCTTCGATCTGCCTCAAGAATGATTTAAGATATGAAGAGGGAGGAGAAGTGACGGTGAAGGTGGTAGGGATGAGAATGGCGCATGTGTACAGGCCCTGCTGGCTGCTGCCGAGAGTTGATTCTACAATAAAATAAAATAAAAATAAAAAGAGAAATAACCTTGGAGGTCAATCATCACCCCGAAAGTGGATAGTAGACGTCACATAGTATATGTGTACCAAATTTCAGGTCAATAGTTCAAATGGTTTGCAAGCTACAGGTGATTTAAAATCCTGGACAGACAAATGGAGAGCCATGGTAGCGTATTATATAAGAAAATACAGTAGTCAGATTACGCGCTTTTGATTATAATTCCTGTTCTCAAAATATCATTAAACTACATGGTTTTAAAAAAATAAAATAATAATGTTGCTACTTTAGTATGCCTGAGTAGATCATAAATTTAGACATGAATGGTAACACAATGGATGCTTTCTTCATATCTGCTAATTTCTAACCCGTGGTCTGAGACACAACCCACTGGCATATCTCTATAAGATGGTGAATTGTGATGACATACAGTAAGAAATGTAATAACCTATAACAACAAACCAGGTTTCCAGTGGGCCTACAAGATTGGGCCTACAACCATAACCACCAACTTTCAATAGTTTCCCACTATCGTATCCATTTGGCCAGCATTTGTTGGGTTGTCCACTTAGAGTTACAAAAACCAATAATTTAGTTCTTATAATACTCATGTGATTGTTTGTACAACGAATGACCACACAACTGAAATGTACTCAGTGCGCTTTTGAAGTAATCTAAACATTACATGGCCACCTATGTGCTACCATAATATGACATATTGTTATGACTACAATGATGTAAGATGTTGTAGTTACAGTTGTGAGTATAATGGATATGCAAACCCAGTCATTTTGCATATTTGGCCATGCTACTATTCAAGGAAATTGGAGCACTACTGCAACTACTTTTTCATAACATAAGTGTAGTTTAACTTTATATATACTCATCCATCCATCCATTATCCAACCCACTATATCTTAACTACAGGGTCACGGGGGTCTGCTGGAGCCAATCCCAGCCAACACAGGGCACACGGCAGCAAACAAACCCTGGGCAGGGTGCCAGCCAACCGCAGGGTGCATATATATACTTATTTCCTTAAGAATTTGAGTTCTTTAATAATAGAATAATGTAAACAAGCTATAGTGTGTTATAGATGTTAAGCAGAATCATGTAAAATAGAATTACTATTTAGGCAGTAATAAATAAGGAAAAAGTAACAACACTTTCACCTGGTTTAGTGCTGTAGGTTGTCTGAGACGTTTTGTAAATTTGGTAATACATGAGATGATGAATGAATATTAATGGCATCGCCATGTTTTATTATCTCTCATTCCTATTTCTGGACTAGCTGTAAGGTTCTGCAGGCTGCATGTCTAGCCAACACCTTTGACACTGTTAGCAAGGACTCCATGCCATCTTGAAACACACCATGCCATCTTGTTCCTGTGGGGCATCACATAAATTATTCAGTGAAACTCAAAGCAATAAACCAGTAAAAGTGAGGAAATTTGACCCAACTAGTTATCCTCTGATTACAAAATGAAGCACTGTAATTTGAATGCCTTGCTGCTTAATGGAATGATAACTTGATATTTACATCATTTTTAACAGCTCCATATTTAGTGCTTATTTCATCCTTTATAGTTTCAATTTTACCATATTGTTCTTTTAAACAAGCTTTACAAAGCTTTGTAATTTTCCTTTTTCCATCTCTTCAGGTTCTTGGCCAGTTTCTGTCTGTTGAAGGGATGACCTTGCCTACTTATTGTAATTAATTAAAATTTCACATCACAGTGACAGGTGATGAATTGTCCTCCTGGTTATTATTATTCTTGTGGTAATCACACTACTTGCTCCCTAGTGTATTTATTGGCCGTGTTGCTATTTGGCCTGTTTATTGTCACATCAGCACTCAAGCCTTTTAGTGAGTACAACCAAACCCACTTAATTAAAATCAACATCCTCTCACTGTTTTAAATTTAAAAACAGTATGTGCAATGGACCCTGAATTATTAAAGTAATGTGACTGTATGGCAGCAGTTGACTATTAGCAATACTTAGCCTGTCTGTCTGAGCTCTTAAATATGCTTATTTATAATGTGATACTGCATCTTGTTAGTCCCTTTACACATGCAACACACACACACACACGCACACGCACGCACACACACACACACACACACACGCACAAACGTGTACACACATGAAGGGAGTATACTTTTATTTAATTTCCCACAATCACTGGCATATGTAGGTGGATTTCAAGAATAGAGTGTAAAAGCCAAGAAGAGAAACACTTAGTAGCTTTCACTTAGTAGCTGTATTAAAAAATTATAAATTTTACTATTTCAGGTATTGAATTCTTTTTGAGTAAAAAACGGCATAAAAACTATTGCAAGTGGAAGTAGGACCATATTCAACATAATCTGTATTATGTTAACATAATTAACTTTGTAATTTTCCCTTATGTAATTAACACCAAAAAGTACTGAACTTACATCAAACTATAGAAATCCTGATATGCAAAGTGAATATCTTATAATTAAAAATATGTAAAATCACTGAAATAGGTCAAAAAAATATCTATCTATCTGTCTATCTATCTAACTATAAATACACACACGTATATAAATATATATGTATTATGTATGTAATATATATATATATATATACTGTATATATATATATATATACATATATGTAACGCAAAGTTGGTTGACTCACTGATTCATCAACACAAACACTATTTCCCGTTTTTCTAAAAAGCTGCAATTTGGCAGGATGGCACATCTAAGGCAGTAGGTGTTCACAAAAAATAAATATCCCAAAATCTCATAAATGCTTAGACAGATTTGATTGATGTAGAACAGGGGTGTCGAACTCAATCACAGAAAGGGCCGAAATCTAAAACCCAGCCTAAGTCGCGGGCCGAATTGTTTACTGAACAGTCATAAACTGACAATGTTAACCAGAAATATGAATTTCAAATGAGTGCAACAATCTTTTTCCTTAACAGGGCTGTCAGACCAACTCACATGATATCAAGCAAAACAGTAATATTGCAACGTACATAAAATGCTCATTGTTTTGTTTTCTGGCTAGATGTCTGACGCCGTTTTCCCCGGGTCAATGAGTCAATGTCTGGTTTTATTTCTTGTGCTGTAGCAACCTGCAAAACAGCGTGGAGGTGGTCATCAGTGATGCGTGACCTGTGCTTGTTTTTGTTCAGATTCATTATTGAAAACATCTGTTCACAAAGATAGGTGCTCCCGAACATGGACAGAACACGGGCAGCATGAAGTCGGAGCTGTGGCATTGAGTCGGGGCAGTAGAGGGTAGAAGTCCTCAATTGCAACATCCTGAAACTTTGATTTCAGGCCACTGTCAGTCTGAAGCTCAATTATCTCCATCTGAAGGTGGTAGGGCACATTGTTGACATCAACTGTAAAAGGATTGTCAAAGATGTCAAAGCCTGAATGCTGTGTTCTGAAGTCAGAGAAGCGCCGCTCAAATTCAGTTATTAACCAGCTAACTTTGGTAGCCAGCCGACTACAAGGAAAAGCACCAGAAACAGTGGCTGAGATACTCTGACAAACAGGAAAGTGGGCAAGATTGTCCTGTTCCAGTTGGGACTTCCATAGTTGAAGTTTACACTGGAATGCTGTGATCATGTCAGACATCTTCGTGATGACTTGTTTGCGTCCCTGCAGCTTCTGATTCAGTTGGGCAAGATGCTTGCATATGTCACATATCATAGTAAAATCACATAGCCAGGCGGGATCTGACAGTTCAGGCAAGGGCTTTCCTTTACTTTCCATGAAAAGAGCGATTTGTTCTCTGAGCTCAAAAAATCTTTTGAGGACTGCTCTCCTGTTCAGCCATCTTACTTCTGTGTGGTATGGCGTGTCTCCATGCTCTGCACCCACCTCCTGTAAAAACTGCTGGAACTGGCGATGATTCAGGCCACGTGCCCGTATAAAGTTAACTGTTTTAATGACTGTGGTCATTATATCATTCATTTCCAGAACTTTTCCACACATAGCCTCTTGGTGAATAATACAATGATAAGTAATCAGAGGTGTGTGGCAGTGACTTTTTTGCATTCTTTCTTTCATTAGTCCAACCAAGCCTTTCTTTTCTCCACACATTGCAGGTGCGCCATCAGTAGTTAGCCCCACCAACTTTTCCCAGGGTAATTTATAATTATTTATGGATTTCTCCATAGCCTCAAATATATCTCTACCAGTCGTCATCCCATGCATGGCAGCTACATCCAAAAGTTCCTCAGTGACAGAGAGGTCGGTCTTTGTGGCACGTATACAGATGGACAGCTGCGCTGTATCAGTGTTGTCAGTGCTTTCATCGACAGCAAGTGAAAAAGCGAGATAACTGCATGCCTGTTTGGCCAGCTGTGTTGATAGATTTCCCGAGAGTTCCCAAACTCTGTCTGCAATGGTGTTTCTTGACAAACTGACATATTGAAAACTCTGTATCTGGTCCTAGCATACCTGCTCACACACTTTTAGCATGCATTGCTTCAAATGACCACATTCATTGCTCAGCAGGCTCCTATCAATTATGGAGAATCCATTGCATCCACTAAACAGTGTCATCTCCAGACAGAAGAGCAGCTTCAACGACAGACTGCTGTCACTGTCCTGCTCCACTGACAGACTGAGAAGATCGTTCCTCCCCCAAACTATGCGACCCTTCAATTCCACCCGGGGGGGGTAAACGTTAACATTATACAAAGGTATTGTCTGTTTTTACTTGCATTATTATCAATCTTTAATTTAATATTGTTTTTTGTATCAGTATGCTGCTGCTGGAGTATGTGAATTTCCCCTTGGGATTAATAAAGTATCTATCTATCTATCTATCTAAAAGGCACCCTCTGAAAAACACCTTGAAGTACAGGCACTTTCTTCAGCCACTATAAAGCTTGCTTTCACTGCAGCATCATTTTTCGCTGTAGCTTTTGTAAACATTTGCTGCTGCGATTGCAGTTTGCCTTTTAGTTCTTGCACAATTTTATGCTTTTCTTCCAAGGTATATTTGCCATACTTAACACCATGTTTGGTGTTAAAATGACGACGTACATTGTACTCTTTCATCACCGACACTGCCTCATAACACAATATACACACTGGTTTGCCTTCTCTAAGCACAAACATTTATTCACTTTCCCATTTGTCATTAAATTGTCTGCCTTCAGTGTCATCTTTTTTTGGACATTTTGGGATCAATATCACCACTAATAAGATGTAGTTTATTGGCAATCTGCGCTAGAAGGGAAAAGTAGAAAACTGCACTGGGATAGCTTGATTTGGCAGATGGAGTGAAGAAGGCGGAGTATTAAAGGTTCACACAATGCCTGTTAATGCCAGGCAGGGTAATACAGATGGCAGATTCTGCTGTTAACGCCTGGCAGAGTAAAAAAAGATTCACACAATACCCGTGAATGCCTGGCAGGGTACAGACAGTGGCGTAGCTCGATTTCGCGCCACTCGGTTCGGGGCGGGGCTTCAATTTGCCACCCTCCAACGTATCTGAATATGTTAACCTATTTAAATAGAAAATTAAAATGATGTATAGAGAAAAATTAAGATACATTTTGCATATATTTATTTATATATAGAGAAACAGCAATATTTTGGGGATGAGCAAGAACGCATTCGGATTGTTAACGAAACGAAATTATACATTGTGAATTAGTTTGTTTATCTTCCTAGAAATTATTATCAGTGTAATGTTTCTGTTTATTTTTGTTATCGCCTCATAAATATCAACTGCCATGTCTGATGCCGTCACAGAAGGACCGTCTGAAAATGATTTTTGAAGCATTTGTGGGTGAAAATCAGACAATTTGACATTTTTTCATTCATGAGTGATATTTTTCCGAACCCTGCTGCTTACATGTGAAGTGTTCTGGGCCTTTTGGCCAATAATGCCACCCCCAAAAATGTGCCGCCCGGGGTGGACCGCCCTCTCCTTCCGCCCCTAGCTACGCCACTGGGTACAGATGGCAGATTCTGGTACTAATAATCAATGCCTGCAGTGTAGGTTCAGCAACTGGCAGCTTCTGCTATGATGATTTAATGCCTGCAGTATGATCAGCAATGGAGATCAACAGAGATCAACAGACAATGGCAGCTTTTGTTCACAGATCGGCGCTACAAATGCACAAACAACTGGCAGCTTCTGCTGCTAATTTAATGCCTGCAGTGTGTGTGTGCTGTGAGACAAATGGCAGCTTCTGCTCAGACCTGGAGTAGCTCGCGCTCGCATTATGGCCCGCCTCCTACCACGCTCACAGGCCCGCCTCCTACCTGACTTAAGCTGCGGGAGACGCTGGCGCGCATTTGTGCCGACGTCTCCATGGAAACAATACAGCACAGTGGTTCTGTCATTGTTGAAGCCACACAGTGTTTGCCGGAGTAGCGATGCGCCCTCTTGTGGCGAAAATAGAAACAGCATGATTTTTTTTTGGCCACATTGCAGCATGATTCCTGCGGGCCACATTGCAAGGTCAGGCCCGTGGGCCTTGTGTTTGACACATGTGATGTAGAAAAAAGAAAATTAGGTAACACATATTTTTTATTTGTTGATATTTGCCAATAATATTTCTCTAGAGATTGGGAAATTCTAATGTATGGTGGGCCTCGTTTCATCACAGACCTGACAGTGATTGCACAGAGAACTGGGGCATGCTAGTTTATGCAAATGAAAGCCGTCTGCAGAAGTGGAGCGAAAGGAACAAAGTATGGCAAAGTTCGATGACCACATGTTTAGCAAGTGCTATAAAATGCAAGTGCTTGCCAGCAGTGGTGGCTGTGGCTGTGGAGTGAAATAAAGGGACATACAGAGGCTGTGATCAATGTTTTTGACAACTCGGGTTCTGAGAAGGATCTGTCATAGGAGGGACAGAGGGAGCAAGAGAGGTGGGTGGAACAAACTAGGAGAGGGGATATATGTGAGTGTTTTAAATAATGAGAGAAAAGTACTCTGGTATTAAAGGTCCCCGTTCAAGATGTCTTTATAAATAAAATTCACCTGACAGGTACAAAATATGTACAATAATGTACATATGTACAAAATATGTACAATAATGACAACAATACCGAAGCAATGATGAAATTAAACTGAGATGCTAAACTTACAGGCTGTGCTGTGCCTGCCTGTAAATCCAAACTGATGTATATATTTGTACCGACCTATATATCCAAATGGATATATCCAACCAATGTATAAATCTGAGCGGAAATATTCAAATCATTGTATATATCTAAACCAATTTGTAGCTAGTAATCCATAAAGGGAGAAAATAAATCACATATCTTAAAATATTTTTTTTATTCCTAAGCTTTCAACAACCTACCAGGTGTCCAGGCATTATATATCAAATTAAGGGGTGGGTGTGCAGGGGTAGGGTGGATCAATAAGGTAGGGTTCGAAGGGTGTTGGTCATAAAGTCATTTTATTATTTAGGTCTACTTTTTTTTAAGCCTGCATATGTTGGGTTGATGTTCAAATGTATGTTAATGGCATTTTCATTTGAGAGCCATGATTCAGCCAGCTCCCTGGCACTTTTAACATTAGCTGTGAATTTTACTTGCATTGTGTCCCAGTTAAACATGTGTCTGGTTGAACTTTCATGTGCGAATATCATTCAATTCGTGCCCAGCTGTATACATGGGACAAACATCTAAAACACTTGTAACATGCATATAAGAACATCACAACACTGTCAGAAGGAAGGACACACAATCTCTGATATATGCACTCTGTAATCTGCCCATTATCCAGAAATATATACCTTAATCTTTTCTTCATTTACCTTGAGGCCTTCCATTTCAAATTAGTCTTGCATTTCAGTATCTCCTCCTTGAATTTTGCATAGTTTTCTGTCATCAATAAAAGAACACTGAAAGAGAAGAGCTCCCATGGCAATTTTTCACACTCCCCTCTGGTCACTAACTTCATCACTACCATGAAAAGCATTGGACTAAGAACAGACCCTGGTATAGCTGCATCTTCACCTCAAAACTTTCTCGTTCCTCATTTGCTGTTCTTCTTTCTCAGACATTGACATGAATACAGACACTAAACTTTCATCCATATCTACTTGCTCTGGTTACTCCTCATCAAATGTATTCAATAGATGCATAATGCAGCTTCTTTCCCATCACCTGATGCTGTTCCTGAATTTACATACCGTATATGCTCCAATAGAGGCCCCCGGCGTTTATTTGCAAAACTAGCCTCAGCTCCTGGCGCTTAATAGAGACCGGCTGCTATTAGAGACCGGCCATTATTAACAAAAACCTTCAGAACAGGTAGGTACACAAAAATATCGGCTAATATTGCAAACAGCTACTTTATTTGAATTTCACATGCTGCATAAGACTGTTCCTTTCGCTGCTATTCGTCGTCCGAATCCACAATGACAGCTTCGTTGTTGTCCAGTTCACTATCGTCTTCCTGTTCTTTCAGGTTTGTCACGACGCTTTGAATTCTTTCTGCCGACAATTTCTCTCTTCCTTCAAAACATGGCTGATTTTCTTTGAGGCAATGAATTAATGAATCCTCACTGCCATCAGTAGAATTGGTGATGTCACAATTTTTGAAAGATTCCCGAATTATTTCATTTGAGATTTCATCCCATGCAGACATGATCCACGTCACCATCAGACGTCGTGAAGCTGTGTGCAAATTTCCGCCTCGTGTGAGTTCTTTGTCATTGTCACCTGCCATCCAATTTTCATAGAATGCTCTGATCTTGTCCTTGAAAGATTTGTTCCATGAAATGTCTGCTGGCTGCACATATTTTGTGCAACATCCTGGAATGACTGCTGTGTCCATGTTGTACTTTTTGAGCTCCCATTTAATGTTTGCACTGATATGGCAACGATAAGAGTCCCAAACCAGAAGTCTCTTGTGGAATGAAAATTTCCCACAAACTTTTTGCAGCCATTGGATTGTGAGATCCTCGTTCATCCATCCATTTTGAGAACACATTATGACGGCTCCTTGAAGTTGAACATCTAAATACGATGAACAGTTTCATCTTGGTTCCATCACCCTTGGTCGCAAGAACTAACGTAAAATGATCTTTCTCATTTTCCAGTAGTTTTGATAGAGACTGTTTTTGATCCGCTGGGATGAACGGTTGTCTCACCCGGGCATGTCAAACCAAACTGATGTCTTATCCATTCCAGTAATGTTGCATTCTCGGATACCTTTGGTCATCCGCAACTGAGAAATCCACATCACAAAAGAAACAACTTTGTCAAATCAGTTTATCTGGATCTTTTTGAGCCACAGTTGTTTTTCGTCTGAGAGATAACGAATTACGCTCCATAAATTTTTGCAACCAGCCGGAACTTGCAACAAAAGTTGCAACTTTCTCTTGGATTCTTCATCAATCTCGGTATTGAAAATCAGTTTCGCTCGTTCATGAATCATCTTTCTGGAAACGTGGATGGATTTTCGCCATTGCTCGAGAATCCAGGACAATACATGTTCTTCAAGTTCTTCACTAACTTTCTTGGTTCTTCCTCCTTCTAACTGCTTTCTTCAACACCATAATGACGAGCGGCTGCTTCACCAGAAGTTTCTTTCGCGTATTCCACCGCACGAATTGTAAATGCAATGTCAAATGACCGTTTCGGTGGCATTTTGGAAGGCAGTGGACCATAGATCGACTTGACTGTATAGGTGAAAAAACTGGTATGGTAAACTCTGCTGACCCACTACCGGCACTGTCCTCGCACACTGCTTCTTCCAAAATGAGACAGGAATGTTGTACAGTTTCTCAAAATACCAAAATGGAAGAGTGCTCCAGAGTGGTCTCTTTGTTTTGCACTTCAGAAATATAACAAGGGCACCTCATATCACTGGTGAAGAAATCACGTGAAAAGGACTAAAATGACAAGAAAATTCTATTTTAGTGGATACGAAGATGGCAGGTCTTTCTTTGTTACTCCCCTCTCTGCCCAAAGGATAGATTTCATAATCCAGGGCCTCGCAGATCCAAAATATGTAAATGCGTCCCAGGTTCGACAACCTAGGCTAATCTCGTTGACAGCGAAAATGATAAGGAATGTGCAGCTGGTTAAAAGTGATAAATCTTCGCGGAGACTCTTCATAGCAAAACACATTTGTACCACTCTCTGTTTATCACTACCGCACGGTATTACCATATAACAACCATATTTTGGTCAACCCGGCACGAAAATGAAGCAGTTTTAGAAACCGGTATATCCGTATTTCTTATATATGCAACATGCTGACATGCACATGTATTACACACGTCTATAAAGATACAGGCGCTTACAATATACGCTACTAGGCAAATATCAAAGACCCGGCTACTGTTAGAGACCGGCTGCTATTTGGCTGCATCCCCTCTGAAGCCCGGTGCTTATTAGAGACCAGCGACAATAAGAGACTCGGCATTTATTGGAGCATATACAGTAATAACAAGGATAGCGTCTGTTTTTCCCCTTCCATAGCTTGAAACCAAACTTCATGTTATTAATCATAAACTCATTTCTGATCTGTCACTCCAATAGATCACCCGTTCCTTTGTATACTGAAATAAGCACACATCTTTTCAGATTTTTAGGAATCCTCACCTCACACACAATCAAGTAAGGCAGGATTGTCAGCCATTCAACTCTAGGAGCTTCATGTGCCATCAACATTTCCACCATCACTCCAGTTAGGCCTTTTCTTTACCTATTCTCATCTTTTTAGTGATTTTGGGAATTCCTCTTTTAAAATCTTACTGGTTGATCCTTTAATTTATCACTACAAACATCATTCTATTTTCAACAACTTCTCCGTGTACTTCTTAGAGGTATCCTTAATCATATTGCCATCAATCATGATGTACCCTACATCACTGTTCAACCAATTCATGCTTACTTACCTGCTGATTTCCTTTTATTATGTGCTTCATAACCCTAAACACATTTCTCTTTACTTCTTCATTCAGCAAACTTCTGTCTCATGGCTTCTTGCACTCTTGTGACTGCATTTGACTTTTTTATTGATCACTCTGTTGCCTTATACCTTTGTTTTCAGCCACTAGTTATAGAAGCTCGACTTTATCCCAATTACCATCTCAAACTCACTACACCACTACAACACCCTGTTTTCCTTGTGCCTTAGTGGTCCTTTTGTCCAACTGCAGACTTCTTTAATTACATTCAATGAGACATTGTTCATTGCTTCCCAAATTGCAATTCAAACCTGATGCTTTTGATACCTCACTTGGTCTTGCTACTTACTAATGTTTCAGAACATTTACTTCTCATACTCTCCTTCTTCAGAGAAAATAGTCTTTGGGCCAGACCCCACTATAACAAAGAGCCCCCGCATACATACACATACTTCTGCAGACATAATTTCACTTCACTTTTGGACACTCTCATCTCATCATTCCCTCATTCACATAATACACACATTATTTATTGCAAACCTTTCAAATGTATATTTATATAAGATAACAAATCATTAAATATATATTGCAATTTCAGCCATTTCAGTTCATATGCTTTTCTCATGAAAATCCGCAGTGGTTGTACCCAGTCACATAACTTTTATTGATGGTCCAGGAAGTGACATTCAAAATTTAGAATGCAAATCAGTTATCAAAATTAGTTAGCTAGCAAAAATGACTCTGTCAGAATGCCTTAAAAGAAAAGCTGAAACAGAGAACTGTCATTTCAAAGATTAATGTGCGAAAAACGATGACTTTATAATGCCATCATTTCAAAATGCTCTGCTGACCTGTCTGATGATAAAAAAGCATAATGGTGAGGTGGCAGTATCTTTAGAAGCATTGGACTTTCACTGAGACCTGTCCCCCATAGTCCGAGGCACAGCATAGGAAAATCAAGTTCTTAGAAAGCAAATGACACCAACACTAGGAAAATACTCTTCTGTTATAGAGATGAACAGAGCAGGAAAATAATCTTCTGTTAACTAACTCAACAACAATGAGCAATAAATGCTTAATTCCAAGCTACTTGGATACTGGTAAGCATAATAAAGACTTCAGCAACACAGAGCTATACAACACTGAATTATAGCCATTTTATCAGAGCTTTCTATAATAATGTTTTTGAATCTGTGGAACTGGTACCTCTGTCAGCTGCAACTGCTGCATGCTGCATTGATGCTTTGGCAGAGAATATTCAAAGTCAGGTGATCAATGATATCAGTAAGGCTGATGATATATTGCAATATATTGATGAGTCAACAGACAACACAGACACAGCATAATTATGCTCTCCAATATTTTGATGGATCACAATCCAGAGTGGAACAACTGGTACATGTTACTTTAGAAGGGGAGTCCTACTGCGTGTTCCCTTCTAATGGCAGGGGGAGTTTAATGGCTTGAGGTTGATTTCAGCATAGCATTTATAAGGAGTGATCCCACTCTCTGCTCTATTAATAAAATATGTGTAACACGGTCTATTTTGTCTCACCCTACTCACCAAGTATATATTCTCAGCAGGGCTGAGATAACCCTCTTGCTCATATTCTAGTTACCTCAGCCGGTCACCACTGGGATCCACAAAGTCTGGTTCCTTTGTCCTACTACCATCCTTCAGCATATGTAGGACTCTTGAAACAATCAGTTCCTTCTGCTCTTCATGCTTTGGACTGCTGTTTCTCTTTGTTCACCAACTACCTCACCTCCTCTCCTCATCACTGGCTCTACCACCTGATCCTGATCTCTCTTTGCACTCAGTTTCTCTTCCTCAATTGTTTTCTTTCTCCCCTTCAGTCTGCTCAGACCTTTTTTATACCCTGTGAGTGTAGGTGCCCAAAATGACCCATGGAGTCTTAGCAAGGGAAGGCTGTGCTGATTGCTCTCATGCAAGTAACAAACAATTAGCAAATTCATCTGTTAATTTCTCTGTGGTCGCACAGCTTTCCTCCTACATACCTTTGCTCACAAAGTTTGAGCTGCACTGTTCCATTAATAACACTGCTCTGACCCACCATGGACCCTAGACACACTTCACCACAAATAAATGCTTTGAAACACTAAATTTTATTTTGTAGTGAATGTATGGAGCAGTTAATTTCATTACTGGGAAAATGGATGGATGATTGGACAAACAAATGTAACCATTTTGATTATACTGAAATGACTGAAAATGACTGTGAAGTTATGTGTGGTGCTGAAATAAAATTTGATTAATATCGCTATTACTTGTAACTCACTCATTTAAATGAAGGATGCAGTTTAAAATGATTAAAACTCTCATCTGATTTTTCACATCATCACACTCTGAAAGTCAACACAAATCATGTACTTTTATTTTGGAACTAATTCCATATTGAGATAAATATAGCAATCACAAAAGCATTTTATGTATTCAGATATGAGTGTGATTTTAAATGTATAGAGTTAAAACACATGGGATCTTTAAATAGTAGGCGCTATTCTTGCAATCCTATGGTGAAAATCAAGTGCTACAGGTGCTGGTCATAAAATTAGAATATCATGACAAAGTTGATTTATTTCAGTAATTCCATTCAAAAAGTGAAACTTGTATATTAGATTCATTCATTACACACAGACTGATGTATTTCAAATGTTTATTTCTTTTAATGTTGATGATTATAACTGACAACTAATGAAAGTCCCGAATTCAGTATCTCAGAAAATTAGAATATCAATTAAGACCAATGCAAAAAAAGGATTTTTAGAAATGTTGGCCAACTGAAAGGTATGAACATGAAAAGTATGAGCATGTACAGCACTCAATATTTAGTTGGGGCTCCTTTGGCCTGGATTACTGCAGCAATGCGGCGTGGCATGGAGTCGATCAGTCTGTGGCACTGCTCAGGTGTTATGAGAGCCCATGTTGCTCTGATAGTGGCCTTCAGCTCTTCTGAATTGTTGGGTCTGGCGTATTGCATCTTCCTCTTCACAATACCCCATAGATTTTCTATGGGGTTAAGGTCAGGCGAGTTTGCTGGCCAATCAAGAACAGGGATACCATGGTCCTTAAACCGGGTACTGGTAGCTTTGGCACTGTGTGCAGGTGCCAGGTCCTGTTGGAAAATGAAATCTGCATCTCCATAAAGTTCGTCAGCAGCAGGAAGGATGAAGTGCTCTAAAACTTCCTGGTAGACGGCTGCGTTGACCTTGGACCTCAGAAAACACAATGGACCAACACCAATAGATGACATGGCATCCCAAACCATCACTGACTGTGGAAACTTTACACTGGACCTCAGGCAATGTGGATTCTGTGCCTCTCCTCTCTCTCTCTAGACTCTGGGACCTTGATTTCCAAAGGAAATGCAAAATTTACTTTCATCAGAGAACATAACTTTGGACCACTCAGCAGCAGTCCAAAGGCGAGACGCTTCTGACGCTGTCTCTTGTTCAAGAGTGGCTTGACACAAGGAATGCGACAGCTGAAACCCATGTCTTGCATACGTCTGTGCGTGGTGGTTCTTGAAGCACTGACTCCAGCTGCAGTCCACCCTTTGTGAATCTCTCCCAAATTTTTGAATGGGTTTTGTTTCACAATCCTCTCCTAGGGTGCGGTTATCCCTATTGCTTGTACACTTTTTTCTACCATATCTTGTCCTTCCCTTCGTCTCTCTATTAATGTGCTTTGACACAGAGCTCTGTGAACAGCCACCTCTTTAGCAATGACCTTTTGTGTCTTGCCCTCCTTGTGCAAGGTGTCAATGGTCATCTTTTGGACAACTGTCAAGTCAGCAGTCTTCCCCATGATTGTGTAGCCTACAGAACTAGACTGAGAGACCATTTAAAGGCTTTTGCAGGTGTTTTGAGTTAATTAGCTGATTAGAGTGAGGCACCAGGGGCCTCATGTATAACGCCGTGCGTAGAACTCACACTATAACATGGCGTAAGCACAAAAGCGGGATTGTGCGTACGCACAGAAAAATCCAGATGCAGGAATCTGTGCGCACGCATACTTTCATGTTCTTCTACTACATAAATCCCGATTTGCGTGAAAAGTAACGCACGTGTACGCGCCTTCTGTCCCGCCCCAACTCCTCCCAGAATTACGCCTCTTTGAATATGCAAATCAATATAAATAGCCTTCTGTGAAAAGACAATGGGAAAAGCACGGGAGAAAATATAAGAATTTCAGCGAATACCAAGTGGAGGCAAAGGAAAAACATACTATTTGTTGGTTTAAACAGTGGTATAATCAACAAAAGGAAGCTGATCGAGTGACAGAGTGTCGGAGAAACTCGAAGGCTCAACTTCACAAAGTTGCACAGTGCCCGAAATAAAAAAGAAATCACATATCAAAGTCGCCGTGAAAAAGCGAGTCGTAACCCACCGTCTGAGTGTCATATGAAAGCTTATTAGGGTACAGACAAAAAAAAGGCACACAGTGGGGAAAAAAGCACGAAATCTCAACTTTAATCTCGAAATTTCCACTTTAATCACGTAGTTTATTTTGCCATTAAAGTAGAACATCATAAACTTCATCTTAAAATCGTTTAATTTACTAGTTTCTCAAATCCCATTGTAACTAAAGTGGCATGTTAAATGCTTTGTTCTGTATTTGATCTTCTATGTGCTCTATGTGTATGCATCACTACCTGCTTTTTAAATGGGCTTTCTCTTTCTCCGACAGCACACATAATCCATTACATTCTTGATATTACAGCTCTCTGAATAATTAAAATACTGAGATGTATACATGATATCTTTTTCATGATGATAGGAATGAAAGCATGTTATTAAACATGGGAACACGGTGGCGCAGTGCTTGCTCATGTCTCACGCAAGAGGCTTGCTGCGCCATGCGCAACCTTCAATGAAATAATTTATCACAGCAGTACTGTCTCTTTCAAACGTACTAACCTCCAATTCCTGTCCTTACTTTTCTTTCTCCAAAAACTCAATCGCCACACAATAAGCTATGTAATAGACGTGAAGCCATCTGTAAGCTTAGAACTTCGATTCTTCAAAACTTTTAAGGAACATTGAAATATCTTAGTAGTACATGTTTAATTATTATATCCATCTATCTTTCCAGTGTCGCGTCAGCACCAGCAAGAATACAGCACAAGGCAGGAACAATTACTGAACTAGCTAGCGCTGCGGCACCGTGTCCTCACATGTTTAATTATTAACAATACAGATTATTTAAATGAAGTTAAAGTTTTATCTGTATAATATAATCAACATGTTTTGCTGCATTTCGTCTTAGAAATGAATACCGTCATCACATGTAAATACGCGCTTTATAAAGTGGCGCAGGTTGTGCAATATTATAACTGTAGTGTAAGTTTACAGTGAGGTGATTGTACTTATAAGTCCAAACATTTCTACAAGGAGCACTTGATGGACTGATTTAATGCGTTTAGAGTTCTTGGGATGAAACTGTTTCTAAACCGCGAAGTCCGTACAGGGACTAAAGCGTTTGCTGTGGCACGGGCAGCATCTGCTTCATGCTGTATACCGATAATTCTCTTTCCAATCAGCTGCTGCTGTGATTTCCCACTCAGATACAGTGATATAAATACTCCGAGTGGTGCAGTGAGAGTAATGTGGAAAAAGATGATCTGCTGTGGCAACCCTTAACGGGATCAGCTGAAAGAAGATGCAGTGAGAGTTACAACGCTAAAGCAGTTATGGTATTTGGAATACTATGGCTATTTCCTGGACCATTATATTGCTGCAGGTTAATTACAATCAGATGCATTACACTAATAAACAATATGCAGTTAATTTCAGTGTATTTATAAAGCCGCGCCAGGAATGTGGATTTAAGAAAGAAAGGGTGATCACACAGGAACAGTAGCACTGCTTTGACACTGGGTGCCGCCAGTCTGCAAAACCGGGCGGATAAATTGTGTACGCCAAGGAATGAGTTACCGTGGAAATGTGCGTGGCTTTACGCCAAGTTTAGGTTTTATACATCGCGATTTGAGCGTGGAAAGGTTCGTACGCAACATTTCTGTGCGTACGCACCGTTTATACATGAGGCCCCAGGTGTCTTCAATATTGAACCTTTTCACAATATTCTAATTTTCCGAGATACTGAATTTGGGGCTTTCATTAGTTGTCAGTTATAATCATCAAAATTAAAAGAAATAAACATTTGAAATACATCAGGCTGTGTGTAATTAATGAATCTAATATACAAGTTTCACTTTTTGAATAGAATTACTGAAATAAATCAACTTTGTCATGATATTCTAATTTTATGACCAGCACCTCTATAGTTAGGGCTACAAACTTGGAATTATTTTATTACACATTCTCTTGTACACCTCGCGTGTCTTGTAACCTTAAACTGAGCATCTGTCCCTTTCAAACTCTCTTCACATGTCTCAATTTATAGATGCCTGATGTTTGCAGATTGTTCATAAGTTTAATATAAGTGAAAAAAATGTGTAAGAGAAAAGTTAGTTGTGGACCAATGAAAGCTCCAGTTACACTTAGGGTGAATTTCAAAATCCTGCTGTTTTCTTTTCTAACTATACTGTACAGCTTTCAATGGTCAAGGTCCAGTTTTCCTATCTGATCTTATTACTCAGAAACTGAAGTGTGTAATAATATCTTAGGGTGCTGGCCTACTAAAGATTTCAAGGATGAACAAAATAAAAGTGGGAGATTGATCTTTTAGCTACAGAGCTCCAAAGCTGTTCAGAAATCTGCCTGCTTGTATAACAGATGCCCTGTCAGTCTTGGTATTCAAATCCAAATTCTAGGCTTCTTACTTTAGTCTAGCATACCCTGATTAGAGTTGCTGATTAACTGTACAAATTGTATCTTTGTTTGTTAGTTTTATTTGTCCAAAAAAAAAAGACATTACAATAATGATTTACTATTGTAAACCCTCCTCCACTTTCTTTATCTTCTCTGTATCCTGCCTTGGAACATGGTGCCACTGCTCTACTTTTGAGTTGTTTTCTCTCCTGTTGTAAAAACATCAGACTAGTTGGAAACCTTGGAATCCAAAGATGAAAAGTTTCTGTTGTCATATTTGTCTGCCCAGTATAAATTTATACTGTCCCACTGACCTAGGGCTTCAGAACTGTGACTTTTGTCTGATGTTGTCTTTTGATTTTGTGTTATAACTGGCAGTGGACTTCCCAGAGGTTTATTTTTTTCCCTTCTCCTGCATTGTCAACTGGCCATAGATCGATAACAATATTAAAGGACAGATATGATTAGAATCCATTTATATTATTAAGTTCGAAATTTTACTGTATGTTTAAAATAATCTGTACCTTGTATGTTTAGGCATTATGTAATTAGTTATATTTGTAAATTCTAGAAGCTGTATTACTCTGTGAATGTGTTACAACACTCTGAGTTTGTAGTCAGTTAAAAGTGTTATACAAAAATAAACTGAATGGAGTCGAATCACTAAACTTTGCATTCCTGATATTTGTAGTACTAGGGTGTTGTACCGTGTTAGCCATTATGACCTGAAGAAGGGGCCTGAGTTGCCTCGAAAGCTTGCATATTGTAATCTTTTTAGTTAGCCAATAAAAGGTGTCATTTTGCTTGGCTTTTCTCTACATTCCTGATATTGAAACTAAAGCAACTATGGACTCCCTCATCACCATTGGCACTAGCTCCAATGTGCCCATTAAAGTCACCACCCATTAGAATTGCACCTGCTAAGGACTATGTACAGTATTTAAGGAAAGCCAAATGTAAACCATTAATCAGATACCTTGTCTTTTTTTTTTCACTGTCAAATACATTCTGGTATAAAATGAAGGCATGACAAAGATATGCCCTCTGCAGTTTAAAAAGACAAAAACTACATGCACCAAAAGCAGTGTTATAGCAAATTCATAGTTAGAGTTTGAAACAGCTCCCATCTCTTAAGCATATGTTTCTGGTATTATAATCTTATTTTGTCCAGGAAAACCTGGCAAGTTACCAGAAAAGTAAAATTGTAAGTGGTAAGAAGCATAAATACTTCAGTTAATCCTCAAGAGTACATGTTTTCAGCTCTATTGCTCTTATTTTTATGTGCTCTGGCTTTTTTCTTAAGCACATTCCTGACTCTCTCATTCCCCCTGCAGGTGGTCTTCTGACTTTTGCCAGAAACAAAAATAAAGAGCAAGTAAAACAAAACGTCCAGATAAATGTTATTACTGGAAACTACATTCACATGCATTTTGTTTTAGTACATCTTTAAACCAACACTGAAAAGTGAATATTCTAGCTAAATGACAGCTTCCACAAAAAAAAAAAAAGGATTTTATTTAAAAATATAAGCTTTACTCTAGAAGGTAAACTAGACTAGACTAGAAGGTAGACCCCAATTTCAAAAAGTGAGATGCAAAGATTAGTTTCATTTACTTATCACACTCCCTCAGATAACCTATGCCTTGGTACTTGGATTGAGACTCCATCCGACATGTGAACTTCGAAACTAGGATGTGTTACAGCCTGGCTATGAAACATAGGACCAGTTCTTTGTCCTTGTACACTGAATTTGAAGTTCTTGTGCACATGTACTTTTTACACTTGGAAAAACATTTCACAATACATTCCATTGTATCTTGTGGTAGGTGCTACGAGTGAATGGGATTCTGTGCTACTGCTGGGTGCCATTCAATCCCTGCATTTATAACCTGAGAGTTGTATTTCAATGCCTCCCACTAACCTTAGTCTGTCCAAAGTGTCAATGAAACTCTGCTAAACATATGTCTTGTGTTCCTAATTTTCCTAATAATGAATTTGAGGAGCTAAGGGTTGTGTCTGTTCTGTCTGCAGTGATGTTTTCTTCTTTGCTGTCTTCAGGCTATGACCTCCAATGAAGATTACCTCCATCTCTAAAGTCATGGTATTCTCTGCAGGAAAGAAGTGAGTAGCTGATCCAAATTTGAAGACTTAGCTAGAGTAGCTAAGAATATTTCTGTGTTGATAGGTTAAAGTGATTGTGTGATGGCCCAAAAAATGTGGTGCTGAGGTGGCAGATGTTATGCTGAACTTTTGATGGTGAAATCTTGGTGTTTACTTGGTCACAGCCTTGAAGTAATGATTTAAATAATGATATTTTGAGCAAAAATTACATCCCTGGACAGGGGTGCTCAGCTCATGTCTTGTGCATGGATGATGACCAGACCACTATGTGAGAACCTCTGTATAACATTGCTTCTTCTCTGGATGAAGAGAAACCACTTGAGGCAGTACATATGACATATTCCATAAATGTTGCACCAGGCACCTTCTACTGGGAGAAGCCCCAGGGACAGACGAAGGACACGATGGAGAGGTATTTTTTTTGACTGGCCTATGAAAGTCTGTGGATTCACAATAAAGTGGCAGAAAAAACTACTGAGAATATGTTGCCCTGGTCTGTCCAGCTTGGCATGTTGCCACCTCAGCCCTCACTAGAAGAAGTAGGTAGACAATTATGATGGAAGGAACAAGAAAAAAATAATATTACAAATACTGTACATTATATATTGGCTAATAAAAGTTAGTCTTAATAATTATTTGGTTGGCCCAAATAGGTCAGATTTTTCATATACTCAGAAAAGACAAATAAAAGTAAGACTAAGACAGACATTTTGAAGAATATATGTCTAAAGCAAATGAGCTTAAATTGCACCCTATTAATAAAAGCTGGCATGTAAACACCATATTTATATAAAGAAAATCATTTTACAGGGTCATGCCCCTGCCCTGAGTCACACTTTCACTTCTTAAAATAGATTCTTCACTGCTTATGGTGCAAAAGTAGCAGACTTCTACCTTATATAACCTTTTGAAAAGAGTTTCCGATCTACATATCATTGTTTTGAAAAAATCGGGTTTCAAAAATTATAAATGGATGGATATAAGAGAAAGAGATGGACTACCTAAGCAAGAAATAGTAGACATTAAAACACATGTTTGAGTTAACCTGAATGTGAATGAAATGTCAGGACCAATTAGACTCCAATCAGCTGGGGTTTAAGACTTTTATATCAAAGTTAACTGCTATAATTATTTTTGGAAGATAATGTAATATAAAAATTATAAGTATAATAACAGCAAAACTGTTTATGCTAGAATTAAATAGTAGTTTGATCATGTAATTCAGATATATCATTAATGACAAACTGGCTGCAAGTACAGTGACTGAATTCATTGTAAATAAGTTGTTCCAGCATTGTTTTTCTGTGTTGTCAGCTCTTAGAATTCCTATTGTTTTCATAAAATATTTCAAACTCGCATTTTTTGGATTTGTTCACCTTGCATATTTATTGTCTTAATATATGTTTCAGTTTTTTTTTCTCTAAAGATGTTATATATTTTAATGTAACAAGCTCATTTGCTGCTAATGTTATCATTTATTATGCATTTAATTCAAGTCTACTTTGTTCTGTGTTTACTCTGCCTCACAACTGAATCTTCATATATATAAAAGGTTGGCTTTTTTATTCATTACTGCTATCTCACAATGCCACAATGTGCTTTCTGTAAGTTTTGCTTAGGGGCTATGCATTTATTTCTTAATTTAATCACTCACATGCTGTTTTTGTTAATTCACTTTATTGTAACTGTGTGTTGTATTGCCATAATCCACCTTGCAATTTTAATTTTAATTACTTGTATAATGATTATGTTGTAAATTTTGCTGTTTTACTTAATCTAATATGTACAAGGGAAAGCCTTTTCCAATTTTTGTCAAAAGTGAAATTTGTTAAATATAATTAAGTATAACTGATTGCTTTAAAATAAATTCTTTTTCATTTTTCTTTTCATCTTTGATTGCAGTCACTGCATTTAAGAAGCAGGTTCAAGGCTAAACTAAACACAATTTGAAATAGGGCTAAAAAGTTATCTTTCGTATGTTTTTATGTGATTAATTTATTGTTTTACTTTATAAACAATGCATTAACAGTAGAACCAATATATTACAATCCAAGTGGTTAGTAACAGGTAATTATTACGCATTTGTTCTTTCTGTATGATGTTACATTTGTGTAGTGTATAAGAATGAATTACAAATAGTCTCTTGTAGCAAAGAATAGCAATTCCTTAGTGTTAAGAAAAGTCCAGTATGACAGCTCCTCATGTTTCACCTTCTCAGAAACAGTTAAAATGATTCTTACTTAGATCGAAAGTGACATTTGAGAGGATTATATATAGTACTAGCCGAAGTACCTGGTGTTGCCCAGGTATATTTGTAAAATGGTTTAAGGAAATAAAGCAAAGGTTATGTGTTTTTTTTTTAAATGTTAACCCTGTTGTTATTGCTAGCTGTCCCATCCATCATCCACACTGCCTCTCTATCAATGTATCTGCTCTCGGGTTAGGCTGGATTCCAGAACTGTTATAACTACTTGCTGGGTTATAACCATGTAGGCTGTCATGTCTGACTCGTCCTTTTAGTTGAAGGTGGGCAGTTTGTAGTGCTTAAACTAAGAAGAAAAGCTGACAAAACAGGAGTTAAACAACAACCCTTTGATTCTTCTTTGTATTGCGGTGTACTTCCACTCTCGATCAAGCCTTACCCAGCACACCCCTGTGAAAGATACTCCTTTTTACATTACAGTAGATAGAAGCAGTATGTGGTGTTGTCCAGTTAAGTAATGTTAAGCTCTGGTCACTTTGTCTGTTAGTCTGGCTTCAGTCTGTTTGGATGTTTCACGTGTTCTGAACCAGTAGGTGGCACTGGTGTGCAAAACAAAAAAACACTGGAACCAATGTTTGGGTTCCAGTACAGTATAGTCTAACTTGTCCGTATCGTCTTATAGAGCAATTTGCAAAGATTTGATCCATATCGGTCAAAGGGTATAGGATTGTGCAGGGAACATACAAACAGACATTCTTTTTTTTTATATACAGTATGTAGATTATACATTTTTTACCAACATTCTGTGCCCCAAATTAAAGAACACTGGCTTAAAAGCTTACATAAAAAGGACAAATCAAATCAGTTATGAATAGAATTGTATCATCATTGACATTTTTGTTGAATTAAATTCAAGATTGTTCTGAAGTTTAAAAACATTTAAAATATGAAGGGCAAAAAAAAAAACATAGATTGTCATACAATAATATTCTATTCCAGAGGGTTTTAGATTTCTGCCATTTTTATATTGCTTTAGCATGAAACCATGCAAACCTTTTTATTTTTCACATTACAAAATATATTCAGTAATTGAGCTTTAGAATATGAGTGATAACTTAGAATGGAAAATCAGTAGTCTAACAATGCATTCAGTAATTGAAAAAATATATCCAAATAAATATTCATAAATTCTCTTGGCCCTTATAATTAAATGTTGGTGGCATGCAGGCTTCACTTTATACTGCTGGGGGCTGCTATTGTCAAGAAGAATTCAAATGATTTGACAAGTGTTGAGAGTGTGATACTAACACATCTCACACAGTTCTCACAGCAAAAGGAAATAGCCTTGTCAAATAGTAAGGCAAATCAGAATACAAGCTATTTAGATAGTCTAGTAAAGGTAAAATGTCAAATTTTGCATGTAAAACATGTGTTTTGTTCTTTACTGTGTTTCTTATCGGGAGTTTGAAAAGATTATGTTTAAGGAAGAAATCCAGGAGCATCATAACATAGCCATGCTTGAATTATGCTAGAAATATCCTACACAGTTTATCATTAGGGCACATACCAGCTTTTTCCCGCTGCTCTTCCCAAAGTATGCAAATATGCAGACATACTAGTGTGTTTACTACGGAGAGTTACAGTAAAAGCTACAAAAGTGATGGAGGAATAATGCTGCCGTTTATGTTTTTACCCTGTATGCACTGACTCAGCTTTAGGAAATATGCTAGTATGTGGCATGGTGTGGAGTGTGGTGTGAAAGGGGTTGATTTAAATATACTTCAAATTATGGAAAAGTATCAAGAGGTTGACAATGTTAAATGAAAACTACAGAAGACTGGAGGCTAAATATATTAAACAATATTTCAGGTACACTAACAGTAAAATGGTCAGTGTAGAATCTGTGATGTATGAAATTTATAAATTTCTGCTAAGGATGTCAGCAACATCTACTGGACTGTGACACTGGAAAACTGCTGTCAATTCTGCATTTCATACAATTAAAGCAGAAAAAAGAATTAAATAGTCTAATGTTATTTCCATGTTAATATTCACAACCAGCATTATGTCGCTTAAGTAGATAGATTACTCAGTATCAGTCCAAAGCATTAAAGAATGATTTTTTGAAATGCACGAGGTAAAAAAAGTAACAATAAGTTTTACTAATGCTCTTATGATAGAAAGTAGTCATTGATTGTGATGAGTTCCCCAACAACCCTAACACTAAGCCTAACAGATGTAGACGCTACTGTACTCTCTACAATGCAGTCCACAATGAATTGTTTCATCTTCTAAGCCCCATTAGGCCAGTAAGACCTTAACCTAAACATAAATAAATAAATTACAGGAGAAGAAATACACCAAGGAAAGAACCAAAGCAACTCAGAGCTTCAAAATAGCATTGACCTGGCAGCCATGGTTTTCAGGTGCTCTTTGTTTTACGTATATTGAGTATATTGAGTGGTTAATATGTGTTCTTTGTTGACTTCAACAATTACTTTTACTTGCAAAGAGCTTTTGAACATATTTAGTATGTAGATGGGACAAAGTAGATTAGACTTAGTTCCATCAGATTTATTCCTATCTTTGTGTCCAATGAAGGACTTGTGGCAAATCACAAAGTGGTGGCATGTGCATGTTTCTAAACAATACCTGGTGCAGGGATGAGTTTAAAATTCTTTCTTCTTCCTCTGCTGATTTAGAGGTTCTTGTCATTTATTGCAAGCCATTCTACCTACCCAGGGAATTCCATTCTGTTATTCTGGTTGTTATTTACATTCCTCCTGATGCAAATGCTCAGTCGGCACAACAGTTGCTAGCTCATAATATTCATCATTTGGAAAATAAATTTCCCGGCACTGTCATTTTAATTATGGGGGATTTTAACCACAGCAACATTAAATATGATCTGCCCAGATATCACCAAATGATCAAGTGTCCTACATGTGGGGGCAGAAAACTGGATCACTTTAACACCAATATTAAAGGGGCATTTCATCATTTCTCCTGTGCACCAATAGGCAATTCTAATCACAACATGATTAAGCTTACTCCCTGTCATGAACTTAAACTAGAACAGTCAAAGTCCACCAGAATTATTAGCTGCAGATGGACTCCTGAGGTTTTTGGAAGGCTGAGGGACTGTTTAGACTCCAATGATTGGAAAACCGTGGAAGGCTGGTGTAATAGCATAGATGAATACGCTGACATTATAACATCTTACATCTTCTTCTGTGAAGATGTGTGTTTCCCTAAGAGGATCACTGTGAGATACAATAATGACAAACTGTGGTTGCCAAGGAGCGAAGGTTTTCTCTGATAACAGGGATGAATATCGATCTGCAAGATGGCAGTTTAATAAACCTCTGAGTGCTGCAAAAGCCACTTAAAAGATTAGCTGGAAAAGGGCTTTAGTAGTAACAGCCAGGCATTGTGAAGATCTCTGAAGAAACTTGCAAATTATAGGCAGAAGTGCTCAAAAGCTTTATCCTTCCTTGTTTTGGCCAATTAGCCAAATGAGTTTTATTGTTGGTTTGACAAGGACATGAGCCCCTGCTTGGACCCTGGCCTTCTGTTTTCTATATCAACAGTCCTTATCTCTCGCTTTTACAACCATTTCAGTATCACCTTCCCCTCTTCATTGGAGTTTGATTCACCTTCTTCAAATTCCCTTCTTCTTTGTCACTCCTCTTCACTCCACCCTATACTCTCTGTGAAGCTAGTGGATATTGTAACATGTGAGTCCTGGTCTTGCACCCCAAAACACAACGCTGAGTCTCAGTACTTTAGCAAAACCAGCTTTATTCAGCTTGAAACAGGAACAGCACAGTTATTTATTGTAGCAGGATCTACTACTCTCTTATACACAGACACAGAAATCAGGCAGGGTTGTTGCCAAGTAACACTGTTCCCTGCATTTATAATGTTCCTTGCATCACCCATCGATGGCAGTGCTTACAGTGCAACCACGGTTGGCTCGGATTTGCTTTCCCGGCAAGCCACTGCAGCACTGGGAGCCTGTGGTTGCCCCGGCAATAGAGAAGCTGTCTTCCACAGAGGCAGTGATCGTGCTTTGGGACACTTTTAGGAATATTGTCTCATTGAGGGAAGTCCCAAAACAGTTTAGAAACCTTACAATATACAAAATCATTTTGGGAAACAGAATATTAGAAAAGCAGCTGAACCTGATGGAGTCTCACCTGGTACTCTTAGACATTGTGCAGATCAGTTAGCACTTGTTTTTACTAACATATTTAACACTTCCCTGAAACTGGGCAAAGTCCCAGACTGCTTTAAAGTAGTCACTATCATTCCAGTTCCCAAGAAGGATAAAATCTCTGAACTTAATGATTATAGGCCAGTTGCTTTGAACTCAGTGGTTATGAAAGTATTTGAACGTCTCATTCTTTCCTTCAATATCATGGTTCTGGAGTTGATTCAGAGTAAACTAACCCAGTTTGGAGTACCCTATGGTGTCTATCAGTGGATTATGAGTTTCTTGACAGGTAGGAAGCAGTATATGAAACTGGGACTCCATTTGTCAGATCCAGTGTCAATTAGCATAAGCCCCCACCAAAGCTGTGTTCTTTCACCCCTCCTGTTTTTACTTTAAACAAATGACTGTAGATTATACTTCTTCTTTAGGCTGCTCCTGTTAGGGGTTGGCACAGCGGATCATCTTCTTCCATATCTTTCTGTCCTCTGCATCTTGTTCTGTTACACCCATCACCTGCATGTCCTCTCTCACCACATCCATAAACCTTTGCTTAGGCCGTCCTCTTTTCCTCTTCCCTGGCAGCTCTATCCTTAGCATCCTTCTCCCAATATACCCAGCATCTCTCCTCTGCACATGTCCAAACCAAAGCAATCTCGCCTCTCTGACATTGTCTCCCAACCGTCCAACTTGAGCTGACCCTCTAATGCAGTGGTCCCCAACCTTTTTGACAGCAAGGACCACTTTATTAGATGCAAATTTTTCCACGGACCGGTTGGGGGTGGGGGGGGGGTTTGTGCAGTTTTATACACAATTTACATAACATTTCTATTATTGTTAAGTTATTAAGCAGTTCGCATACGTTTGCAACCCGAGATTGTTCTTCTTTTTTTGCATATAACAAAGACATATGCTTTGCATTTGTCATTCCAACAGATTGCACATCACAAACATTAACAGTGCTATCTTTTTTTCGTGTCTGCCGTTTCTATAGGAGGATGACAATGAGTTAAATTCCAATGGATGTTTTTCAAATGTTGACAAGCAATAAGCAAAAGGTATCACTGAAACGAAAGTTCGAAGAAAGAGTTTTTTTTACATTGTTTCTGTTTGGGGATCATTGTGCAAATGTGCACAATTGAGCTGCGACCACAGATCTAACTGCTCTGTGCATGATTCGTTCAAGCATTTCAAGGTCACTTCGTTGTAATGAAAGCATCTGCTGAATGTACTTCGTAGTAACGCGATTTCTATAGACTCGTGTCATATGGGGGATTTGTCGGGACCATAAAAATACTTTGTTGTAATACTCTCTCACCTCGGTCTCTCTGTGCCACTGCAAAGCCCCGCCCGCCAAGTATTCTGAAAAGTCTGAGTGAGTCTCCGTTGCCGGCAGTTCTCTCGCAGCCCGGCTGTCAGACGGCTGCGGCCCGGTAGTGGGCCGCGGACCGGGGGTTGGGGACCCCTGCTCTAATGTACTCATTTCTAATCCTATCCATCCTCGTCACACCCACTGCAAATATTAGCATCTTTAATTCTGCTACCTCCAGCTGTCTCCTGCTTTCTGGTCAGTGCCACCGTCTCCAATCCATATAACATAGCTGGTCTCACTACTGTCCTGTAGACCTTCCCTTTCACTCTTACTGATACCCGTCTGTCACAAATTACTCCTGACACTCTTCTCAACCCATTCCACCATGCCTGCACTCTCTGTTTCACCTCTCTTCCACAATCCCCATTACTCTGTACTTTTGATCCCAAGTATTTAAACTCATGTTAAACAGTACCTGCCCGATTTGCCTCATCACGTACCCTCCACCATGCTGAAAAAAAAATACTGCTCAATTTCGAGGACTTAGACACCATTTCTTCAATATATAAAATTTTATTGGAGTCCCTTCCTTTCAAAGATCCAAGAGGACATTGGGAAAAAGATCTCTTAATTAATATATCAGAAAAGGAGCGGAAGGTAGCAATGTAGAGAATTCACTTGAGCTCCATATGCGCAAAGCATAGAATTATTCATCTCAAAATTATATATTGAGCTCATCTGTCTCACTTAAAACCGTCCAAAATATTTCCAGGGTAAGATCCAACCTGCGAACGCTGCAACCAAGCTCCTGCCTCACTGGGTCACATGTTTTGGGCCTGCACCAAATTAACATCATTTTGGTCCAAAATGTTTAAGTGCCTTTCTGACAGCCTTGGTGTCACAATCCCTCCTAACCCATTAATAGCTGTGTTTGGTGTTCTTCCAGATGGACTTGAAGTGGAGAAGGACAAGCAAACTGTGATTGCATTCACTACACTGTTGGCACACAGACTTATTTTGTTAAATTGGAAGAATCCTAACTCTCCTCTTATAAGTCAGTGGGAAACCGATGTTTTATATTATTTGAAACTGGAAAAAATCAAATTCTCAGTTAGAGGATCTGTACAGAACTTTTTCAAAACCTGGCAGGATCTAATCAATATTATTTTAGAAAAAGAAGAAATAATTATTTCCGCATTTCTTTTCCTTCTCCATTTATCTTTATTGCCCTATTAAACTCAACAATTTAGGTATGTTTACAAGCTTTAAGTATTACTCCTTTGGCTATGCTCTCCTCAGGGGTGGGGTTTGATTTGTTTTTAATCCTATTTTTTTGTAAAAATTGATCTATTTGTACAGAATGATTACAATAAAATTAATAAAATATAAATAAAAAAATAAAAAATAAACTCATCTACTTTCGCCAACTCTACTCCCTGCATCCTCACCATTCCACTGACCTCCCTCTCATTTACACACATGTATTCTGTCTTATTCCTACTGACCTTCATTCCTCTCCTCTCCTGTTTTTAGAATATATAAATGGTAACTGTACTGTTTGTGTATTCATAAATACTTGATATTTGCTCAAAATGTTCTGTTTGAATTTATTATTTTTGTATAGTTTTATCATTAATGAACTAACTTATTGAAGTTTGCAAATGATTTGTTCGAGAAATTTGTTGTATTTGTGTAGTGGCTGCATAGTGTTAAGTCAATAATGGGTTGTAATTTTGTGGTTTTGTGTTGGTAATGTCATTTATTTCATGTTTGAATGTAATCAAAGTCAATTTTGGTATGTTTTACATACTAGCAATAAAGTGATTCTGATTTTGGTTACAGTTATCAAAACAAACCAATGGAAGACTGCACAAAAACAACTTTATAAAGCACAAGTAAAGCATCACATTGATTTTTTCAACTTATTTTTTAAAAGATCAGAAAAGGTGAGAGCTTCTCTGATGCAAACTAAGTCCTTGGATGTGGAAACATTAACAGAGATATGATATTGCATTCACACAGCAATAAGAAGTCGACATCTGCTACTGTAATTGTCATAGCAAGTGCTTTCAGCCAACAAATCGTTCAGCAGAAGTGTGTCAAGAAACGCTACTGAGGTTCCTTTATACCAACAGCAATACGCTTGCATAATGCCTCACTGTGACTGTGACTGCCAAGTCAGAAGTTTTTCTTTCTTTTCAATTCTTTTTTTAAGTCATTCTGATGTTAGTTCAGAATACAGTATCTATCTATCTATTTTTATTAAGGGGTTGTTCATATTATTTGTGTTTATCATGCGATATATTTCCTTTTTATCACGTTTCATGTATGTTAGCTTAGCTTCCACCAGGAGGCTGGTTTTGTGTGTATATTATTTGCAAAGCATAATGCATTTAATGCTTTTTTTAATAGATTTCTCTTATTTTATAGACTTCTACTTAAGTATAACTGTTGATTAAAACATTTCGTAAATCTAATGGTTCCCCCAGATAAAAATACAATACAACCCATTTTATTGTAAATAACCCAATACAAAATTGGGGCCTAGTCATGCAATTTGCCATGGCTCCCATGAGCTGCATAAGCACTGATTTTAGCCCTTCCAAACATGGCGCATAGTCCTAGTCAAAGACACAATTCTGTTATTTTGATGAAGCAGTAGGTCAGCACTCAGGCTTTCACTTAATTTATTAACTCAAAATGTAACAAATACTATCACAAGTAATAGCAGTACAGCTTTTGATAGTATGGTGTGACCAAGCATTCTGGTAGAATATCATTCAGTTTTATGGTTTTGGCAATATAAACATTAGTTTGTACATTTTTTGATTACTTTGAATTGTAAAATCACTCATTGGTTTGAAATATCACATACTGTATGAATTTTTAAAAATATTTTAACCTCTTAGTTTCTGTCTTGAATGCTTATTTCTTTTATCTTTCTGATGAAAAGAAGATAATTTTCATTCATTTTTATATTTGCAATCAACCAATCAACATCATAAAATCTCAAAGGCAAATATGTGAACATGTCAGAATTCAACATAATAAATAAACATATATAAATTGTGCCACATGTTAATATCACAGTGCACTTTTGTGGAAAAATACAGTTTATTAATTAAACCTCCTCACAAGGGAATTTACTAAATGATGGAATAAATTTTACATCCGTCATTGAACATAACAGCAACTGAAGAAATATATTAATTAGTAAGATATTTAAGTGTTTTTTTTCTTTTCTAGTCTGTTTCTGTCCTTTCATGTGTCAAATTATAACCAAGTCTTTTGCTGAATATTTTGGGCTAGAGAATTTTGTTATCTACTCTCTCACAAATCCCTTTTATTTAAAATGTAATAAGTCCCATATTACAAATTTAAAAGAAAGAATAGAATTATTCCTGTGCACATTTAACTATAAAAATCAAAACAATGAAAGCTGTTTTATCTTGTATATGGTGTACAGATGTAAGTAAATACAGGCGTAGGCAAAATGTAGGTTTACAATTATTCGTATGGAAAAAGACATGAAGGTTATTATTATTAAAATAGCTTTATTAACTTAAAAGAATGTCACAATGGCACAGTGCACTTAGGTTTAATCTCGTAAGTGCTCAGATTGCCAGCCTCGCATACTCACAATTGTAAACCTACTTTTGCCCACCCTTGTATTGCAGTTTATTGATTAATTTTATTGTTACAATTTAAAAACAGACTGGCCTTGACTTCATAGTGGTCAGCCTTTCTTTTTTTCATCACCCTGTCTATTCATTGTTTCCTATCCTCATTTAATCATGAATGTCGTTTTATTACTTTCTCATTATTTAATTTAAGAGGCAGCACAGGTCAGAAAATGTTGAAGATGAACAGCAGAATGGAGTGTACTGAGAGGACTTAAAATCATATTTTGCTGCTCCATGCCATTAATTCCAAGTTGAAACATGAGTAGAGTCTGCATGGTGTCAATACAATGGTAAGGAACAGACCATTTAGAAAGTAATTATTAATACTAAAAAGAAAAATGACTAATAATAGTAGCTAGTAGATGTCATATGCTTCACTTCCTTACAGTCCAAGAGCAGACAATAAAAAACAAAACTGTGCTCTTGTTTGTAAACTCAAAATGCATGTAACAACTGGTTACTTTGTTTATTTTAAAGTATATATACTTTAGAGAAGTGCTGTATAAGTTAAAAAGTGACTACCTATGAGTTTTTTCATGGCTATTGCTGTCAGTTTCAATTCCTCCCATTTTGATTTTCCTGCCTTACACACAGACAGTTCAAACCACAATAAGGGTGGCACATTATTTGCAACATAAAAGAACAAATTACCATAATATTTTCAAATTGTGCTGGAACATATTTTTCTAATGCTCACAAATTATAATAGGCTTCTTTTAACTGTCACTAAACAAGCTTGTTTGGATGCAATTCAAAACATAAGTACATTAACTACATTGCAATTACACTTTGCATACCATGCGCTGCATATGTAATTAGTAGAAAATTATATAGCAAAAGTGTATTCACGTCATGGTCTTTCTTTTTTACTACAGCTAATCCATTTTCCTTACTGTACAAGTGTACTTCAACTGGATATGAGTTCCATATATTTACTAAGTGACATCATGTTGCAATACAAAATACTCCAGTATGAAAACACTTTTATGTAATATATTTGGTACACTAACAACACTGTATGTAGCAATATTTTTTGTCAATATGCAAACATTCTGTAACTGTTGATATTTTACATATTTTGGATTATTCAGGCTTAGCAGTTGCGTACTGTAATATGGCACAGTGTTCTGAGGTATTACTTCCCAGCACAATCACTATATGTGAAAAGTTTCTTTTCTCCCCTGTCTGTCTTAACTTTTCTTCACACCGTATGGTTTTTCCTTTCACATCCCTAAGGATGTTTGGAATTTTAAATAACTATTTTCCAGCCAGCCAAATTCAGCTGAGGGTTGCAGGGCTGGAGCTTATTCCAGCAGCACTGGCCAAGAAACAGCCATGGACATACACACATATCCACCAACACTCCCATCAGGGCTGATACAGAATAACCATTATGTATAAATGTTGCAGTCTGTGTACGTATTTTTGTGAGCGTATCACTATGTTGTATCACTATCAGTATTCTTAGAAATGCAAATAAGAATTTCATTATACTATGTACACATGACAATAAACTTCAACTTGGACATGTCCAAAATTTGAATTGAAGTTCTAGGAATTGTGAGACAGCAGTGTGGCCCTGCACAATTCACTTCTCCTTCCTTTGCTCCAATTGAAAAAAAAGAAAGAAATATAACCAATTGTATATCAAATGTTCTAAGTGACTTTGGCTAAAAGCATCAGTCAAATAAATGTAATAATAATAATGCTATCACATCTGTCCAGTGTCTTTTAATCCATTGTAGGGTCATGAGTGGGACAGAGCTTTTTCACCATAGGGTGCAAGGCAGAAAGTGTGACTGGTTAGGGCCATTCAGTCACAAGCCCTTTTTTATTTTAGAAAATTTGTTAAACTATTGCAGCTGAAAGTCAGTGAACAATTTGTATGACTTTCAGAAATACATGCACAATACTTTATAAATATTAAACACTGTGCAAAAATAATCATATGACACTCATGAGAATCATGAGTCATTTTATAAAAAGCATGACCTAAATGGTCAAATAATGGTGCTAAGGTTAAGTCTTTTTACTGTGCATTTCCACTGCTGTGATTTGAGTATGAAATAACTTGCCAAATAATTTGAATGTAAAACAGCATTTTCTAAGCTTAGCTGTGACCGGAGGGCGGTTTCACAGACACTTAACAGCATTAATTCATGAACACTTTGTAGTTTTCCTTGATTTCATCCCTTTTTTTCTTTATTCATTCTATTTTGGTTAGCCATTATGCTTCTTAGTTACAGAAAGGGTAAAGTCAGCAAAGCTGGTGTTGGTATTTAGGCTATGTTATTTACCTCCCATAAACATTACATTGTGAGAATTTTTTTCTTAATTGGTAATTTGTGTACATGAGAATGGACCCTGAAATGGATGAATAAAGCTGCTGTTATTTTATGCTTCCTTTTAAGTGCTTTAGGATAATATTCACTATACTATTACATTAAATGGATTGCCCTTACATGGGCTAACACAAGATAAGACTTCAGTTTATGATGAACAGCTTCTAATAAGAGCTTTTATAACTCTACTAGCACATTCAACTGCAGGAGTCCTACCTACTTACCACATGTACAATTAAAGTTGATTAGAGACTGTGAATAATTGTGGACATTAGGATGTTGCAATCAAGTTTTTTAGGACCAAATCACTGATTTCATGTCACTTGAATTGCCTGATTCCAATAAAGAATTTTCTCCCTGAAGACAACAGGTGTCATCTGTTTATTTATTACAACTAGAATCAAATTCTGTATGCTTATACAAAATATTAAAAAATTAAGATCTCATTAAATTATATATTTTTAACTGATAAAACATGTACGCAAAACACATTTTCAAAATAAATGTGGCATCAAATAAATTAAAATTGTTTTTATAATTATTAGCCTCAATTTTAATAAAATAAAATGGCCATTAGATGTTTGTCAGGAAAATACAAGGCTAACATGCTCAGTAAGTTTACAAGTAAAATCAACAAATTTGGCTCTTAAGATAGCAAATTCTGTACACTGTCTACTTTCTCTATCCATCCATCCATTATCCAACCCGCTACATCCTAACTACAGGGTCACGGGGGTCTGCTGGAACCAATCCCAGCCAACATAGGGCGCAAGGCAGGAAACAAACCCCGGGTGGGGTGCGGGTGGGGTGCCCACCCACCGCAGGGTTACTTTCTCTATTATTTTTCAAATTCTTCTAAGTTTCTTTATTAAACACAAAATTGTTCAGGGTTGGGATTAGGATTAGGGTTAGACAGACAAGTGGTGTATGTTTTAATTAAAGGATAAAATAAATTGTTCTGAGCTTAATAAAGCAACTTCATTTTTAATTTATATTGAAGAGAAATAATCTTTGATGGCGGGAGCCCCTTTACTTCCACTCGAACCTCAGCTGAACAACATACAGTATATGTCTACCATTCCTTTTCAATCATGAGATGTCTCCTCTTATTTATTTTTCTTGAACTATTTCCCAACTTTCTTTAATGTAAAAGACAATATTTTGGTTTTGTCTCTTCTAAAGTCTGTATGACTACTCACTGTAGGGATGGGATGTTTGACACTGAAGCGTCAAGGCTTGTATTACTTTTGTGAAACATACTATGGCTGTGCAGTGTTTCAAAGCTTGTACCAAATTCAAATTACTATGACTGATGATGTCCAAAGCTTTGTCACTGAAACATTGGGAAAACTCTTGATGTTTAAGTTTTGTTCTATCACGCACAACACAAAGGTTTAAAAGGGAATGGGAAACTAATGGTTGCATTTTTTACAGAAACAACATTAATAAAAATAATAATAATTCTTTGCATTTATATAGCGTTTGTCCTGCGGTGGGTTGGCACCCTGCCCGGGATTGGTTCCTGCCTTGTGCCCTGTGTTGGCTGGGATTGGCTCCAGCAGACCCCCGTGACCCTGTGTTCAGATTCAACGGGTTGGAAAATGGATGGATGGATGGATATATAACGTTTTTTCTCACTACTCAAAGTGCTCAGCAACTGCAGGTTAAGGGCCTTGCTCAAGGGCCCAACAGAGCAGAGTCCCTATTGGCATTTATGGGATTCGAACCGGCAACCTTCCGATTGCCAGTGCAGATCCCTAGCCTCAGAGCCACCACTCCACCTATAAATTAAACATGGACTACAGAAGTGGACAAAAGTGATCAAGAGTGTGGGAGTATTTTCGATCTGTTGTCTGACAATAAGGTAAATACTATAGTATACTACTCTTTTGTAGTGGAACTTCTAACTTGTCATTAATAATGTAGGCTACTGTAGGCACATTCCCTAAACACTCTCACAGCATCTGTGCCCAGTTCCACAAGGACATTTCCCTAAACCCTCTAGTTTATGCCTCTTAGTATTTTTATTCTCAAAACACTGACGGGAAAATATTAATCTTTCACATTGCCTCTCAGAAAAAATCCCTAACATGAAAAAATTGTCACATAATTATGAATCAGTTGTGGCTTACAATGTATACTTAATAGTTGCTGTCATGGCAACAAATTACCTCTTTAGGACCACATATTTAAACCTTATTTTATTGTAGAAAAATGTTGCATGTACTAACATGCACATTTATTACAGCAGTTAAATGACAACATGACTACCATAAGATCAAAATGAACACAAAATGTTCTTAGGCTTGTAGAGAACTGTTCTGAATAAAGCTATTCAATCAACAACAGCTTGTAAGGGCTCATTTATACTTCATGCTCAGAATGCGTACACGCCCGCATCATGGCTGCCACGCGTTCTGAGCGTTCATTTGATGCGTCCTCTGAGCAGGTCCTCAGAAATTAATGCGACGTGTGTGCGAGTTGCAGTACCAGCAAAAAGTTGGGGGGCGCAGTGTGCTGTTGGAATGTGACGTCAGAGTCTCTGTTTACTATCTACTGAAGAAGGGGCCTGAGTTGCCTCGAAAGCTTGCATATTGTAATCTTTCTAGTTAGCCAATAAAAGGTGTCATTTTGCTTGGCTTTTCTCTACATTCATAATGGCTAACACGGTACAACACCCTAGTACTACATGTGACAGAAAGCCGCTTTGCGGATCCTACGAGATCGGTGTGCGTGCTTCGATATTTGATAAATGGTTTGATGTGGTGAAGCAAAATGCCGACATACAGATGTATTCATGGTGCTATTTATATTCAAGCGTTGCATATTCCCAATCGTAATGACACGATATATTTTAACATTCTCACATACCGTCTTCTGTGCTCTCTTTTTTTCTAGGGCTTCCTCTGCTCCTGACAGCAGCGAATCACCAGCAATAGATCGCCACACTGAGCACATTAAATGTATGATATTCCAACTCTCTGCACATTTAGAATCCTTAGATTTATACTTGATATCACTTTCATGATGAAAAGCATTAAAGTATGTATATTACATTTTACAGATAAATCGGTAATTTCATTTAAATAATGAATACCGTTAATAATTACACACATGGGGTGACACAGTGGCGGAGCGTTAGCGCTGCTGTCTTGCAGGGAGTCACGTCGCTGATATTCCCTGCCTGGAGTTTACATGTTTTCCTGCTGGGTTTCCTCAGTGTGCTCCAGTTTCCTTCCAAAGATATGCAGATTTGGGGATTTGGTGCCGCTAAAATGACGCTAGTGTATTTGTGTGCTTGTATTCACCTTGTGATGAGCCGAGGCATCGTCCAGGGATTGTTTCTGACTCATGCCCAATGCTTGCTGGAATGGATTCATACCTGGATTTAATAAATAAACATCCTTTTCAGAGATATTGCGGTAAGGTGTCATCAGAGTTTAATGAGTGTTCTAGGCAATTCACAACACAGAGAAGCCGAACATGTTTTTACTGTGATAATATCTCGCACTGCCACCTGATTCTTCCAGATTTACGTAAAGTATGCGTGCAAGTATAAACACTTCAACGCTTGCGTAGCAGGAGCATCCGCTGCAGCATGCGTCGCGTCGCGTGAAGTATAACTCCGGCCTAAGCCTGTTTCCTCCGTTTTCTCAACCACATGGCTAATATGATTTCTACAAAACCACCAGATGTCACTATTTTCAAAGCTCAGAAACTTTTAATCTTTTCCCGACAATGACAAAGAATCCTCAGAAGCTTCACGGGGCTTCTTCCATCCATCACCAGCTGTTCCAGCAACAGAAAGTCAGCTCCACTTTCTCAAGTAATGCAGTTCTTGAGAACTTACAACTTACAACTTTATTATTGTTATGCTTAGAAAAGTAGATGTAGGAAAAAAATCTATTTTTGAGATCAGCCGATTCATCAGTCAATGAGGAACATCAAAATTGTTTGAAAGAGAAGCAAATATTTATACAGCTTGGAAAAATGTCTATGAATGAAAAAATCTTTTTTATACTTTAAATTACATAATTCAAATACGTAATGTACCGTTGCCCCGTATAGGGCTGTTTTTCACCTTATGTCCAATTTACTGATGTCATCCTGAATTAGATTAAGCAGGTATAAAAAATGCCATTTTGTTATTACAGATGCCAAATAAACTGATTTTCTACATTGATGCCTTGCATCTGACGTTTGTCTTTCAGTATTCAAAGGTGCGTGGTGTGTTGTTTCCTGTATAAAACTAGTACTTCACCAAAACTTTACATTTGGACCTAAGAATATTTAAAATAATACAAAGAAAATAGAATAGGTGTTCAATTCAGAATAAACATACACTTTTTATTTTCAGAGATGCATCAATTTTCCTCTAATACAGTGTAGGATTTTAATCACATCACATATAATTAGCAATGTAATGCTAAACCATCTTACAACAAATTAAACCCTGTTTATCCTTAGTACTGCCTGAGCAAACTTATGTTTAGTAAACTCTGATTCATAGACATATAAGATTCAAAGAATAATATTCCTATGAAGACTTAATTACCATACAGCAGCTGTAAATGTTTTGATATATTTGTGTTAAATATCAAACAAAAGAGATGAAATAACTAAAAAAAAATTCAGTGTCTTTGGTTCAAATCCTGGTCTGCACATTGTCTATGCCTGCAAGCTTTCACTATTTTCCCCAGTATTTCTCCTTTCCTTCTAAACCCCAAAGACACGTATTGGGTTAATTTACTCACCCTAATTGACCCTATACAGTATGAGTTATTATGGGATTAACAAGTGGTTATAGTTTGTGCTGGATGGTTTTCCTTTGCAAAGTTGGTTTCTACCTTATACCCACAGCTGCTGAGATAGGTTCTGACTGCCATGACTCTGACCTGGTTTAAAAATGAATGCATGAATGAAAGATTCTCCACAGATGATGGTTTATTTTTCAGACTTTTCAGTGATAGAGAGATGCTTAGTAAAGAACAAAGGATGAAAAGAAAGATTTGACTGTACAGAAATGCCAAAAGACAGTTTCTAAAGCCTATTTCTGGGGAATCACTCTGGCATTCTGTGTTAGCTAGCATTTTCCAAATGTGGCCTATTCTGATTTTCTGTCTGCACTAACCTTCCAAATATAGAATGCAGTGTCTGACTTAAATTTTACAGCATATAATTTAATAAACACATCATTCATTTTTTTTCCAGTTAGATTGCATCTTTACCTATTGTGTGTTTCAATGCATCATCATCTCTTCATTTAAGCCATTAGCAGACCATATCTGCAAAACATATAGCATGCAGAAAGAGAACTACGAAATGGACTCTGGCTGGCAAAGTGTTACTACAAGGGTTGGCCCCTTTTATATCAAAAATTCAAGAGGCTTGGAGTCTTTGTGCTACAAAGAAAGGTGCTGGAGAGAACTGAAGTGAAACCTGATCGGAAGGGAATTGGAGTGAAACCTGCCTGGCAGTTTCTAACTTAAGCTTAGTGCCTTTTAAAGTATGAAACTTACCACAGATTGTTCTGGAGGGTTCCTTTAGTTTGGTGGACTCTTTCTAGTTCCTAAAGGAGATGTTTTCTCTTAACAGATTGGTGGACCTGATGGCAGCATTGAACAAGCAGGAGTAACTGTAGCGGCTTTGGCCTCAAATCTTGTTGGGCAATTTTAATATATTGTTGAGGGTCTTTTTTCCAAGATTGCATGTGGGAATCCATAATTTCATTGTGTGGGACCTGAGAAAGAACCTGGTTTAAAAATAAAAAGAAACAAACAAAAAAATTGCTTAAGTATTAGTGCATTTTCACTAGGTGGCATATTGAGCCTAGTTGATGCTAACATTTTGGGTCACAAAAATGAAGTTATTTTATACAGCAGATAAGCTTTATTTGTTCTTAGTAAGTAAATATATACATTGGGTATGTATTGCACACAAAGTTAACTAGAATCTATTTCACCATAGCCAGAAAACATTCAGTGCTTATTTATACAACAGTAAACCTATTCTTCCATTTTATTAGCATTTATGCCCCAAATACTATACAAAGACTATATGTGAGTGTTAAAAAAAGATTGCATCTGAAGGTAGTTCGGTGGCTGAAGTCTGTGTTGGCACATCTCAAATAGGTTTTGCAAAAGAACTGAAAGGGCTGCATAAATATGAGCATTTGCACATTGTCAAATTAAAGAAATGTTACAAGTACAACCTTATTTTTAACTGCTATTCTGTTTGCATGATGAGTTTTAAATATATTATTGTATATGTATGTTATTATGAACAGCTTTTGAAAAGCAGTCATTCAAAGTAAACATTCTCCATTCTACAAAAGATACCATCCGCCACAGAGGTGGTGAATGAGGAACTGCTCTGCCCACTGAAGCTCAGGCCTCAGATACTGATGTTAGAGAATCTCATCCACTAGCCAGCAGCAACATAGTTAGAAATAAGTGAAGGCAGTGGTCAGAAGGTGAAATGAAAGAACTTGTGTTCTGTTTTTAAGCTGCCAAAATCCAAGAATCCAGCAATCTGTCATTTTAACTCTGTAATGTAAAACAATACTGAAAACCATAGATTCACCAACAATACAACAGTGGGGCATATTCTATCCAAAACCACCATTTCCAGATAACTACTAGCAGTGTTACTCAGGCCCTGGTGAAAGCAATGAATACCACACTAAAAAATATTGTGTAGTGAAGATAATAAAATCCTGGAAGAGACATTAACAATCTGAATTGAAAGCCATCAAATTGTGCCTAACTTACTATGAATTAAAGTGCTAGAGGCTGGCCTGAGTCAGATAACATATTAGACTTGGCAAACAAAATTTCTGAATCTCATTGCCTTGAGGAGGTCAGATTACACAATTAGGAATCACAAGGGACAACAGATAATGCAATTGCCTCCCAACACAGTTTCATACTTTGAAAATATCTTTTTCTTGCTTTTTGACAATGAATTGACTACTACTGGATAGTGCTGGTGGTTGTATGAACATTTTTCCATAAATGGTGAATTAGCAACAGTCTCAATCTCTTTTTCCTTTTTGTATTCTGTTGTGGTACAACAAACATAACCAATTGGACAAATAAGCCTCTCTTTTGTTTTTTTTTCATTGTATTTACATGTAAGTGCTCACTGGTTGTCAGCTCTTGCACACACAAAAACCCATTACATGGCTACCAATTATGGTCACACACAACAACTTTTGAAATTATGTTAATTAAAGCTACAACTGAAAATAACAGGCAAATTCATTTTGTGAGCCATAGCTTTACTCCCCTTCAATGGGAAGAGAAAAACATAACTGATCTTTGCTATAAGTCAAAAAGGTGTAGGTAGGTTCAAGACCAGTCTCTCCAAGGGTCAAATTAAACTAGGTATTCAGGAAAAATGTGGATATCCTAAATTAATACTTAACATCAGCACATGTAATACACGACTTACTACTTACTACCTAATACAAACACCATTCTTCATTCAGTCACAATGACATTCATTGAACTTAATGATAAAAAACCTTTCAGGAAATCAGATGATAAGGACATCACCATTCTTATGTGGCTTCTCTGTCTTAATGAGAGGATGAATGACCTTAGAAAGGATGTCGGGAAGGTGACTGAAATATATTGTGGAATAGCTACCTGCAGAATAAGAGTGCAAAGATGTTCTCTTTCATAAATTTAACATTAAAAACCCACAAGACCTTCACATGACCATTGAGTTGATAAAGGACAAAATGAAAACTGTGGCTTCTTGCATCAAGCAATATGAGTAATCAAATGCTTGACAAAAAAAGCACAGTTTGTATTTGCTGAAAGATCATTCTACAAAAAAAGACCTTAACTATGTATGGACCCTGATAAACTCACAAGAATGCAGGAACTGGAGGTCTTTTAGAATGGCATACTATTTATTGCTAGTGAATATTAAGAAACCTGCTCAAGCAACTCTCAGACTCTGCCTCAATAATAGTCCAAAAAACAATTGTTATTCTGTCTCAGAAACAATTTCATAATGGTACTAAAGGAAGCATCAACATAGACACACCCAGCATTGGCATAATTTATAATTTTTTTCTTATAATGTCAAAATAGTTTGTCTATATTTACCCAAGTAATTTAACAAAGAAGCTCATCTGTGTCTACTAAAATAATTTAACAATATCCTTGGTGGTTGAATGAAAGCTGATTTTAGGAACTGGGATTCCATTCTTATTATGTGCTTGTCCACATCATACAAGATCCAAACTATCACAGGCTGCCTACAGCCATTCAGTTTCAAATAGTCTATACAAAACCTGACCTGCCCATCTTTTTTCTGTACAAGTACAATGGGACTGCACCACTCACTTATTGACAGTTCAACAATCTCAAGCTTGATCATGGTTTGCAATTCCTCCTGAAGGTTTTCTTGCAAACGAGCCGGATACCCTGTAGCATGTCTATCAAATATTGTGTTCAATCAAGGTAGTCCTACCAGGTATCTCGCCAAGCAACCTCTCTGGTACAATGTGCTTTATTTTGGCTTGTCTTTCTGGAGGTAGATGATCGAGCTCTGGTAGGTAGACTTGAGAGATTGTCACTGGCAGAAACTGCTTGGGTAGCTCCAATTCATCATGCACCCTGCGGGATGAATCGCTGAACCGCAGTATTAGACTTATCGTTCCATTCTTTTAAAAGGTTAACATGGAAAAACTGTCTTTGATTATGAGGTCTGTCAGGCGTGCAAACCTCATAGTTCACTGCACCCTTTTTTGTTACTATTTCATAGTGACCCACCCAGCCACTTAGCTAGCAAACTGTTGATGCAAGTAGATAATAACAATAAAACTTTTGCCCAGGTTGGAAGGTTTGGTTACGAGAAGCTTGGCCATACCAACGTTTTTGCTTTTGTTGGGCTTGTTCCATGTTGTCTTTCACAAATTGAGACATTGCTGTAGCTTGTCTCTCATTTTAATTACATAGTTTAGAATGTTCATCTGCTCCCTAGAGTTACTGATCTCTAATGCCTCCTTTAATACACCCAATGGCCCTCGCACGTTATGTCCATAAACCAGCTCAAAGGGAAAGAATCCTGTAGATGCTTGAGGAACTTCTCTGTAAGCAAAAAAACAGCTAAGAAGCCATTGGTCTAAATCAGCTCCCGTTTCAGATACAAACGTCCTCAACATTTGCCTCATTTAAGTTCTGAAGTGCTCAATGAGGCCATTGGTTTGTGGGTGGTAAGGTGTGGTTTTCAATCCCTCTATACCTAATAGCCTGTAAACCTGCTTAATCAACTCTGCAGTTAGGTTAGCCCCCTGATACATTATAATTTCCCTAGGAATACCCACTCAAGAAAATAGCACTAGGGCACTCACTACCTGCATGTATTTAACCTTCTTTAAGGGAAATGCTTCAGGATATCTAGTAGCATAGTCACAAACAACCAGAATATATTTGTGCCCATTCCTACTCCAGGGAAGAGGACTCACAATCTCTATAGCCTTTCTGCTTAAAGGTTCCTCTATCACAGACAATGGTATCAAAGGTGCCTGGTCTCCCTTTTTTTACAGGCCCTACCGACTGACATTGTGGACAGTTATTGCAATTATTAGCTTCATCCTTGGACCAACTGCACCAATAAAAATGTTTAGCGACTCGGTCTGCTGTTTTTGTTTGACCCAAGTGACCAGCCCATGGGATATCATGTCCCAACTCTAAGATCTTATCCTTATACACCTTGGGTAGCACTAACTGCTTGCCTTGGTCGTCCTGGTGGTACAGTATTCCTTGGTCTAATACAAAAACTTCCCCAGTTACAGATTTATGTTTCTTTTCTGGTCTAGCAAAGCATGATTGCAGACTGGGATCACCACACTGCAAAGACCCTATATCCCCTGAAATGAAAGATGGGCTGCTTTGAGCTTTAGAGATAGGGGCAATGCTTTCGTGTATTATCGGGGTTACCAATACACTTGCCTATTTCCTTTGCCTGCAGGTGTTACAGAACGTGCTCTCACTCTCCAAGGCAAATGGCAAAGTGTCCCAGGCCTTCTGGGCACTTTTAACTGCCGCAGTTGCTTGAGCTCTGGTTACAATCTAAATTTCCTTTACCAGGCTCTGTTGCAACTTTCCATCCAAATCCAGCATGTTCAACCCCAATAGGACAGGATAAAGCATTTCTTCAACAACCCCAATGAACATTGCATACATCTGACCTCCTATCTCGATACCCAACTTCACCAGGGGGTAAGACACTTCATCGCCATGGACACAACTCAGAACCACCCTCCTAGCTGTCTGCAGTGTCTTTTCATCAACTACATCCCTTCACAGAAGAGTCTGGGCACTCCCAGTATCTAGAATTGCTTTCCTGGTACGAACAACACCAAAAGCTGCTCTGGCCTTAGCCCAAAGTAAGGGTACTAACTATATTGCCCAATCAGTCTTGGACCAGGAGAAGACTACTGCCATTCTTTCAGCGTTTGCTAGGAACAGTTTTATGTCCTCCTCTTCCCTGTAAGGAGGAAGCTTTGGGCTATTTCACCACCTTAGTCCACCTTCAGCTATATTGGCATCCAGTACTCCTGTAACAATGGGACTTCCGCTCCCTGCCAAAAGAAGACCTGCACCTTGTACTGCTGTATGCACCACCTCATGTTGATGCTGTACCTCCTCCTGTAGTAAGGTAAACTGATGCTGCCAAGCTTTCCATCTTTGTTTCTGTTGCTTCTCCTTGTGCTCCTGAGCTGACAGGAATTGTTGAAACATCCTCTCCAATGCCCTCGTCTCAGTTGTTGTAGCTCCAGCTGTATTGGAGAACTGAAATAGTGCTCCTGCATCTTCATCTGTTCCTGGGACTGTTGTCAGCGCCTTTTTAGGTGCCATCACTGCCATGTACCCCGGTCGATCCCACTGCTGCCACCAAAATGTCACAGGCTGCCTACAGGAGTGGACAATGTCTCCAACCTTATAAAGATGATGCCCTTTTCCTCTCGGAGTATCCTGCTGCTGGATGAAAGAAACTAAGCGCATTCCCTTAAAGGGGAACACAACCTGTATGACTCAAAATTGAACTAAACCTAACGCCACCTAATAGAAACAATAACACCAAAAATAAACTTTTGTACATCTGCACTCACAATAATGCAAACTCATACCACCTTAAACCAACATAAACTGAATACTCTTCAAAACACCTTTTCCCTCCTGGCTGTCTTTTTCAGCTTCCTGAGCATTGCGCGTACGCAATGGACATAAAGTTCTATTTTTTAAATACCTTCATTCTCTGATTTTCCCAGTTACTGGCACTGTGCTGTTTAAATTCCTCATTGTGTGGCAATGCACATGCCAGTTTCAGCTGCATGTTACTATGTGGACACGTCTCTGCGTCACACAAACCTTCAGTATTGCCTAGGGACTTTACACTCATTATTCTGACAACAACTCATGTCAGCTTTGAAAACGTAAGTCTTAGAGGATTGTATAGAATAAAATAATCATCTTTTTCTAAACAAAACATATAATAGGATGATCAAGATGGTCATAAAAACCTAAGCATGGCTTGGATTGATTGTCACTTCCACACATTTCCTAAGGATGGCTATGGACAAATGATAGGTAGTAAAGACTACCCAAAATATTACCAGATCCATAACATTATATCCAATTAAAAAAGAAATCATGGGGAGACTCACAGTCCCCTCTCCTCTTTTGCTTTGCATTGAATTCACAACCTAAAGTCATGGCTTCATACTATCATGCTGGACACAATATCAAAGATAAAGATCATTCTAATTATTATTTTCAAAATATGGATGAAGTTAAGCTGTATGCAATGTAAATTACTAGAGTTTAACATTCTGTTACAGCTAATAATATCAGGCAAGACATATAACCCATTCTGTGGCTAAGTGTTTCAGCAGGTAAAACCCAGTTAATGCTGCCAATATCTATACTAATAAAAGGCAAAGCCCTCACTGACTGACTCACTGACTGACTGACTCACTCATCACTAATTCTCCAACTTCCCGTGTAGGTAGAAGGCTGAAATTTGGCAGGCTCATTCCTTACAGCTTACTTACAAAAGTTAGGCAGGTTTCATTTCGAAATTCTACGCGTAATGGTCATAACTGGAACCTGTTTTTTGTCCATATACTCTAATGGATATACTCTAATCTACGTAATCACGTGAACTGAAAACAAGGAAGAGATTTACAGCACGAGTCAAACACGGGAACGAAGGTAAATGACGTTAATTGTTGAGTGTCTTTTAATACTGTGTAATTGTTGAGTGTCTTTTAATACTGTGTAAGCATACATATTAACAGATGTGCAATTAGACGTGTGCATTTACGGGGTAATTTCTCAGGCTTAAAGCTCGAAGTGATCACTCGAGTGAAGGCAGCTGCACAAAAAAACAGATCCTTAACAAACTGTTATTGGTATATTTTCCCTCAATTTTAAAAGGTTTTCTTTTCTTCTTAATAAAAATTTAAAAGCAGTACTTCACCGGTGCGAACCGCGGGGATTTGAGCGACTGACGCATACAGACATATTCATGAGTGCAGGTACTTCGGAAAGAAAGCACCGTGTAAACCTAAAGTTTAAATTAAGTTCATAGACCTACAAAAGGTTGCCATTGATTTCAGGCAAGATTGCTTTTCTCCTGTACAACTATACGTTGCATTCTCAAGAGTGTGCTTGCACGGCTTGGTCATATTACAACCGGAGTGCTGAACTGACAACGTGGTTTACAAACAGAACTATAACAATCGTAATAAACGAACAAAAAACCGGTGGACAACCCGATTTACTTCCTTAATTTGTGGAGGGTGTATCCTGTAGCAAAGCCCTAAGTTTTTTCATGAAAGCCCCTTTCAGTCAATAAGCCTTAAAAACAGGTGTAAAGCTAAACTTGCAGCACCACTATTCAATTACACTTGCCTAACGCCTCTCCTAAGGGGACATACTGTGGGATCTAGGCATCAGTCAAAGCACCAATCACAGGCCCGATTAGAAAGCGGGAAGCTGTGATTTGTCGTCTCCCTCCCATGTAACAATCACAGCCCGTGTTACAACGCACTATGTATGTATGTATATATGTATATATGAAGAGGATGGATGGATGGATGGATGTATATGTGTGTGTTTATGTATATGTGTATATGTATGTGTATATATATGTTGATATGTGTATATATATATATATGTATATATATGTTGATATGTGTATATATATATATATATATATATGTATATGTGGATGTGTATATGTATGTATATATATGTATATGTAGATATGTGTATATGTAGATATGTATATATATGTATATGTATATATATGTTTACATAACCTCTTTAACACACTACTTCTCCACTGCGAAGCGCGGGTATTTTGCTAGTCTTAGGATAAAAGAACCTGGCAAATAAATCACAAAGAATTATTCCTGAACCTCATATTGGAATATTTCAAGAAACTGAAAAAAATCTTGGCTACAAATCTAAATTCCTAAAAGGCAATAAATAATTATGTAATTGAAATTGAGAACTGACTGCTCTTATAGACCTGCACACCCTAGCCTGAATAATGAACATATCTGAATATCTGAACTTTTTTTCAGCTACTACACAACCTGCCTTCCAGAAAAACAGTGGTGTACCATTGTATGAGTGCTGGTAATTCGGAAATCTTCTCATGAACTGGCAAACTATTATCAGATGCAATTCCTTTGTTACACCTATTCATTCATAGAGAGATTTTGATGGTTTCAGTAAGGGTTGATAGAAGAATAAATATAATATAGTCTGTCAATGAAAGCTGAAGTTTGTTTGAACTTCTAAAAGCTTACTCATTTTCAAAATTGTAGAAACACTGCCAGTTTATTTAAACAGAATTTAAATGTCTAAAGAAACAGATTCTTGAATATGTTTACTATGCAATGAATAAACTGAGAGCAATTCATCAACAAATGTGAGCTACATAAAATATGCCTTTCCTGCTGGATTACAATATTGATAAATAATAATGCAGTCCATTTACATCAACATTTCTAACAGTGCCTATTCACCGCAGGTAAAAATCATATGTCATATGATAAGGCAAAATTTTTATTGTAGTTTGAAGTCATTTCATTTGCAACACTGTATACAAATGGGAATTTTAAGAAAAGTGTAATCTAAGTAATACAAGGACCAAAATGTACCATTTTATCTTGAAGAATGCTTTTCAAGCATTTGTTTTTGTAAAGCGTTTTGAAAACTATTTTAAAGTTTAACTTTATTTCTGTAAAAATGTGATAAATATTACGTAGCATATGTTACATTTTCTTAAGCTCTGGGAGTAACTGATTGGCTGTGCTTTTGCAGATGCAAAATATGTCAACTAATATATTCTTATGATAGGTGGAATTGTGGTAATTTATGAATGCTGCATTTAAAGAAATTGTCATGAAATTGTAACACCAATACTGTTGGCAACATATAAGCTCCACAATGTTCTTACATCTTCAAAGAACTTGGTTCAAATATTAACCTGCATGCTGTCTGCATGAGCTTGAATGTTCTCACGCTGTCCACATGCTTTTCTTCACTACCTTGATTTTCTTCCATATATTCATGAAATGCAAGTTAGGTTTTTTGGTTACTCCAAATTTACATGTTATTGTATGAGTTAATTTAGCCTACAGTAGACTGATATCCAGTAGGATTGTTTTCTATGTCTTGTGCTCAGTGCTGCTAAGAAAGCCTCCAAGCTCTCTTGAAGACACCAAGGAGGTGGTCATGGACTTTAAAAAGAGCATGGGTTGAGATGGTCCAAGTAGGTATGTAATTGGGATTGCACTCAGATAAAGATCTGGATTGTACTGCAAACAAAGTAGCTATAATCAAAAATGACCAGACTCAGCTGCATTTCTGTGTGAGGTTCAGGTCTTCTTTGTGTAGATGGAAAATCTCTGACTATATCCCAGGAAATGCTACTGGAGGTCTTTTTTTACCACTGATATCAGACCTTTCTGCATATTGTGATATAGCGGGTCCCCGGCTCAGAAGTAAAGGCCAGCTTTTAAATAAATAATCACCGTGGCTTAAAGAGGGGGAGTTGTAGTGTGGTCAGAACAGTTCCTGGGCGCGCTACAAGCTTTGGCGTTTCCACACTGAAGTGCACAGGTGTGGGATTGCCCATGTCCGTAACTAATGTTGGGAGCTGCTAATCGGCGCACTTGTGCCACATCCCCATTATAAATAGTAGGAGCATGAGTGCCGAAGGGAGAGAAAGAAAAGAAAAAATGGAGGTTAAGGGAGAAAAATGCAGGAGAACAAAAGAGCCGGTGTGGGTATGAGCGAGCAAGCAGGGAGTGCAAGCTCACTGGTGAAGGCAGGCAGCTGAGAAAAGAGCCCCGAAGGAGTGTTTGGCCGACACTCTTGGACAGAAAGAAGTGGTCACTTCAGCAGAGCAGGTTTGAGGTGCTGGAGTGACCAGGGCAGAATGGACAACTCGCCATGGAAGGCAGCGTGAGTCTGAGGCTTGGGAGGTTGAGCTCCAGCGTGAGTGCCCTGGCCGTTGGGGAACCCGAGTCTTGGTTCGGAGGGATCAGCTGTATGGAGCCAAGGGATGGAAGGCTACCAGACCAGTGTAGTAGGCAGCTGCACCTGCAGGTAGAATGACTCCCCTGTTGCAGGGCCCGGATGGGAGAAGCAGGGGAGCCACCACCTAAAAGAAGGCACCGGGCATTTAAAGGACAGCTTCAAGCCTGCTGTTGATTTTAACCTCGTTTTAATTGGATTTATTTATTTGTGATTTTAACCTCCACATTTTCACCTGATTTTAAGGATTATTTATTTACTGAACTGTTTTGAATCGCTGCACTGTGGACACTGTTTTAATTTCGTTTTGACCCTTTTAAATAAAAGCACTTTTGCACCTTTTAGCACCATCCCCTTGCTTTGTTTGGTGTCCTCATTGTCCAGCTCATCATTACATTGTTACATTGACGACGGTGTCGGGTTCAAGAGGCTCAAGAAAGAGAGAGGGGCGCATGGAGCAGAACCCACATCGTCACACATATACTCTGGCTAAACTATGTTATTCTGCCATTTTAATATACACTCGGCCCACCTTATCTGTGGGTTTGGCATCCATGGTTTTGACCCACCTTTTATTAATATTTAAAATTCTCGTATGAAGCACTGCCCCTTAATACACACAACAAAAAACATATGGAGGCTGATGCTGCTGAGGCATGGCATACCCAAGACCAACTAACTCTCAGTCTAGCTGTATTAGCCCCTGTGTCTGCTTCATGCACACAACCATCTTTATGCTTTTATATTAGTCTTTCTCATTTGCAGGTGTCCTGGAACCATGTATCTGTGGGCAAGGTGGGTTGACATGTATTAATTTTAAATCAATGATGAACACATTAATTTATTCTTTCTTTCTTTGTACTTATCTGTCACTAATACTTGTGGCCAGTTACAACACTGCATTTTCCTTTTGAGATCCATAAAGTATCTGAATTCCTAATAATTTAATCCATATACAATATTCCACATGATTAGCCACAGTAATTTTTTTAAAACCTTTCTGAGGTGTATTTATTGAAAAATGTACAAATAATACTTTTTAGGTAGACTTCAAAGTGCATATTATGTATTCTTACTATTACATTATTCTGGACATATAACTTTTCTGTTATCCTTAATGAAATGATTGTCTTCAAAGTCATTTGTTTCTGAAGGTTGATGCTGAAGAAAAAAATCACCATTCACGGAAATCTGTGCATTCAGCTCTTCTTCTTCATCATCTACCAAGGATATATTTTGATAATTGTGGTGTAAGTAAACTTTTGTCTTCCCTATGGTGGTTGTGATTCCTATAATCACTGCACAAATGCAACATGGACTATAAATGTACAGGAAATATTCGATCGCCCGGTACCATACAATCAACACTACCTACAGAAGATCCTGAATCTCAGTTAAAAGTATGTAATTTTGCAAGCAAGCAAGCATTATAATCATTAAGGCTGCTGTTATCTGCCTGCCAGTTTCAATGGGCATGCAAGAAGTGCAAGAAGTTGCAAGATGTCAAGGTGACAGAGAATTGGTTCTTCATGGTGAAGTAACATCAAATTGTATAGGGGAGACATGTTCATTTGAGGTCCAGTCCTAAAACATCCATCCTGAGTAGAACAAATTTGTTCAAGGTATCACCTTAAGAGGGCAAGCATCCTTAAATCTTTATAAGAGGAGCAGCAATTCTAAGAATACTGAAGACTCAGGGAAAGAATACCAGGGGTTTCTTGCAGAGTTTTACCCTAATCCTGGCATGGAGGTAAAACTGCCATACTCCAGAGAATACATTTAAGCTGGAGTATGGGCTTGAAGCTGACTTGTGGAAGAGGGTTTCAAGTGTAGGAGACCAATGCAGTTTTTTTTTTGTCTTTTGTAGAAATGTATTTAATTTTGAAATGAATTTAGAGGTAGCAAATCAATAAAGAATGAAAGGAAAGGTAATATCTGACATCAAGAGAAGATAAAACATACAATGAAAATCAGAAACCTGATAGCCCCTCTTCATGCTGTCCCTAGTGACACCCCTATAACTGGAGAAAAAAAAAAAAAAAGGCAAGGTATTACTGTGTCTCACTTCTGACACACCCCCTCATCCAAAAGAGAACAAAATAAAAAAGAAAAGGAGTGTCAGTTTAGTGCATCTTTGATAATAATGACTTCCCTTTTAAAATCAGGACAATAAAGTCTAAAATCAGTGTTGACAATAATGTTACATAATTTAATGTTCTTTAACTGCGGTGGGTTGGCACCCTGCCCAGGATTGGTTCCTGCCTTGTGCCCTGTGTTGGCTGGGATTGGCTCCAGCAGACCCCCGTGACCCTGTGTTCGGATTCAGCGGGTTGGAAACTGGATGGATGGATGGATGTTCTTTAAACTGTATAAGTCAAAGAAAATACCAAAATTCTGTGTGTATTATTAATGCTATTCTGTAATTCTATACCATTTAAATTCAAAAGCATTTGAACCCAAATATCATGCAGTCCTTCTTCACTCTGAGAAGTATCCCCAAGCTTTGTGTAATCAGTAAAACCTAATCAATTTGAATGTTATTATCTTGTATTGATACTTTTTAAGAGGAAATATCAGGGGATACAACTTGGCTCTATAAGGTACACCACTACAAACTTCTTCACAGCTAGAAGCTGCACTTTTAACTATGACACACAGCCTTCTCCCTCCCTTAATCCTCCTCGGTGTATTAGCCGCAGTACTGAGTTAAACTAACAATCTCTCAGGAGGAACTTTGTCATATTCAATCTAAACATCTCTTTTATGCACACCATATGTTCTTTCACAATGAATGTACTCATTTCATATTTCAAGCCTATATAATGGCTGACAAAAATAGTTTACCATAAACTCATTTTGATGAAAATGTTTTCCCATTTTTTATTATTGAACCAATCAATGTGTTTTTGTTTGTATATTATGTCTGCCTGGTGTATGGCATCAGTGCTTGAAGTGGATCAAACTACTTGCAGTTTTCAGTTTATGGTGCTGCAATAGCATTTGGGTGGAGGGTCTTGTGGTCCCTGCTAAACTTTGACTGCCGTGATAAATTGGTACTGTTATGCTAACACATAGTAGTAGAACACTAGGTTGGTCCCACATCAAGCTTTGAATGCCACATATATAGCGTACCAGTGATCACTGGTAGAAATTGGAAGAGGTATACTGCATACCAGTGAATATTGGCCCACAGTAAGCAATATGTGCAGGTCTTATCACAAAGTACATAATTAAACAAATGGTTGGATTTACACAAGATTACATGTATCTAAAACAGGGGTGGGCAAAGTCATTCCTGGAGGGCCGCAGTGGCTGCAGGTTTTTGTTCCAACCCAGTTGCTTAATAAGAAGCACTTATTGCACTAGAAACATTTCTGCTTCATTTTAGTTATCTCCCTCATTAAGATTTTGAACCCTTATTGCTTATTTAAACAGCTGCATTCTTGGTTTTTAATTGTTCCTTATTAGCAATAAGATGCAAATGACAAAAGAACCCAGCAGTTATCCATTTTGCTTGTTACCCTTTACACCTGTGTGTATTTATCGTGCACTATTTGGTTTAATTAAATACTTGGAAAGAAAGAGAAGAGAAAAAAGTGAAGGATTGAGAATTACCCCTTCTTTTTACACTTCAAAGTATTTGGATGATATCCTTAGAATGGAAAAAAAATCTAGGATATGAGAATGACTTGACATAGCAGAGTTGAAGCACTAACAAGCCATGAAATGTAATTATTGGCAAGGATTGTTTTCTAATTAAGCAACTGGGTTGGAACAAAAACCCATGGCCACTGCAGCCCTCCAGGAATGACTTTGCCCACCCCTGATCTAAGAACATATATTCAATGAACACTTTATTAAGTACACCTTTCTGGTACCATTCAGGGTCCTCTTTTGACTCCCAGGGCAGCCCAAATTTCTTTGAGAATCTGATTGTAAAATTTGGTGGAAAACATTTCTCAGGGTTCTCGGCTGTTGCTGACCCAACAGGATCATACAGTTCATGCAGATTTTATAGCCAAACACTCATGTTGCAAACCTCCAATTCCTCTTATTCCCAAAGCTTATCTATTAGATTGAGATCTGGCAACTTTATAGACCATTAGAGTAAACTGTTATGTTTGTGGTGCCAGCTTAAGATGATACATGCAAGTATCAGTTTGAAAAAGGGTAGAATGGCCTAATATATTATAGGAAAACATTCCCTACACCATTATACTACTACCACTATCCAGTGCTGTTGACACAAGGCAGGACTGAACGGCCTAAGCACCATGACTCCACAAAATATCACCCAGAACAAATGCATAACGGAACAAAAATGTACAGTTTGTCGAATCAGGTGACCAAATGTCTCCCAGTTTTTGTGGACACTGTAGCTTCATCTTCCTCTTTTAGTTGAAATGAGTGGAATCTGGTATATTCTTTTGCTACTGCATATTACTTGCTTCAGTGCCTGCAGGATTGTGCGTTCATGTGTATGCTTATTGGCATGTGAATAGTACAGTGAGATTCTTATTTGCATGTCTGACCAAATTTTCTTTTGCAGAAATTATGCTCAAGAATGCTCACTAGAAGCTGTCTTTTGAGAAAAGTTTAAAAAGAAAAATGGCACAGTCACAGTAAGCAATAACCAGTTTGTACAGGTCAGTTACCGATAGTGTTTGTACCCTGTTTATTTCAGGATTTGTGTTCTATTATCCCCCTATCATCTATACAGTCATTGGCTGTTGCGTTCCAAAGCCACTTACAAAATAGTTAAGCATAATTGAGTAACATCAGTCTTGGAGACTATTTGGGAACAAGTGTTACAGGACAAGGTTACAACATTGATCATTACAACAGGAGAACTTACAATTCCTAGATAATAAAAGCCTAACAACTAATATTACTTCTTAAATACATTGAAGGAGTCAGAATTTTGAATGGAGGTGAGCAGGTCGTTCCACTAGCTAGGAGCTACACAGTCTGGACTGAGATTTAATGTGACACAGAGGTGGCATCAACAGACATCATTCATCAGCAGACCTGAGTGGTTGAGAAGGATTATAGAACCTTTACCTTTACTTGCGCTGATGCATTTTGTACACCAATCCTAGTTATTCTTGTCCAACATCCTTTTACTTGAACATACCGGCAGCATCTGCCATCTACGTTCAGCTTGATTCACTGCAAGTACAATATCGCAATGGTTTCCCTCCAGTGTGCCCCCAGTCAGTTTCATGAGTGGATGCACATTCCCAAGTTCCATATGGTGCATTTGGTATACTATGTGGGTACTTAGGTATGTATGTATGAATGACAGCGATGAGACATTCTTCTTGCAATGACTTTGTCTGCAAAGAACATTCAACAACTGAAGTGAAAATCCTTCATGTGCAAATCCTGCAGTGGATGAAAGTGTTACTGGTGACGAATGATCACTGGAGAAGTGGATCAGGTTTATTTTCAGATAGTCCTAGATCGTGTCATACTATTCAGTAATATGGCATTAAATTACATTAAAAACATGTACAAATTAAAATTATTGCAATATTTTACATTACCACCTCGCAGCATGCATATAAATAGCCAGCTTAACACTGATGCATAAAGTACACTGCGCGAGTACTTATGAGATGAGAAATGGCGCAAGTAGTTAAGGGTTAAAAGTGTCTCCATATATAGGTGCTGATCCATTGACTAATCTATAGCAAGCATCAAGGACTTGAACTTAATACAGATATGTGCTGCTACATGGAGCCAATGTAATGATTTGATAAAAGATGTGCTGCTGCATTTTGAATCATCTGCGGTGATTTTGTGACATAGGGGTACAGAAAATTGCAGTAGTCCAAAAGTAACAAGACCAAAAGGTGGACAAGGAGTTGAAATGCATACTCTGTTACATATGGCCTGATCTTGTGGATATTGTATAGAGTGACTGCAAGATAGGATTCATTTTACTTTGCATATTAAAACATAACATAATGTAGAACTTCTCTGACCTGTTACATCCAGCCCACCCTCTGCTTAAATTACACAAAATAATTTATGATTAACATTCAATGAGATGCCTGTGGCTCCAAACTAACTGCAAATTCTGTGAATTTAGAGTCACATACAATTCATTGAATTTTGGTAACATACTCTAATTAAAAGATTTATCTGACCAAAATGCATTTCCTTCACAGTTTAATTTGATCACTCATATGCAATTACTTTTTTGTTGAATCTCTGTTTTATAGGCTAGTATTAGGCCATTATTTTTATATTACTGAGTGAAGAGAAAAGCCAAGCAAAATGACACCTTTTATTGGCTAACTAAAAAGATTACAATATGCAAGCTTTCGAGGCAACTCAGGCCCCTTCAAGGGGCATGAGTTGCCTCGAAAGCTTGCATATTGTAATCTTTTTAGTTAGCCAATAAAAGGTGTCATTTTGCTTGGCTTTTCTCTGCATTCATAATGGCTAACATGGTACAACACCCTAGTACTATTACTGAGTGATGAATTTTTATAACACACTATTTTTGTAGTTCATTCTTTCCTCACAGTATCTTTCAATATACAGTAGGTTTGGGAGGCCTGATTTGTTTAGGTAGCATGGTATTGGTAAAAATAAAGTTTCCAATATTGAACTCCCCTGAAATCTCTTTGAAATCTCTATTTTAAACCTTAATCTATGCCCTTTTATTAATTTATCTCAGAATTTCTGAATTAAACTAAGTGAGTAAGGAGGCAGTAGGTAATACTCGCTTGGAGGAATGAAGGAGGGAAAAAATTGATTGCTTATTATATTGTGGTGGTAATTTTGTTTGTTGGTTAATTTTAACGTGATGGTAACAAATAAGTACCCATAATTTGAACCTGGAATTGTGTTGGGACTGCGGTGGGTTGGCACCCTGCCCGGGATTGGTTCCTGCCTTGTGCCCTGTGTTGGCTGGGATTGGCTCCAGCAGACCCCCGTGACCCTGTGTTCGGATTCAGCGGGTTGGATAATGGATGGATGGAATTGTGTTGGGTGACATTATGTCTATGGCACCTCCTTGTGGTTACAACAGCTATGGTAATACAGTTTAATTAGATGTAAAATGTAAGAATAATTTAAATAATTTATTGAGTATATATGTTAAAGTGTTGTGTGGTTACCATGTACAGCATTAAATGTTATCTAGTATATATCTATTATGAGGGGCTGTTTCAGAAAAAAAAGTCTTTGTGAAGAAAATGTGGCTTCTGATCAGTTTTGGTTCTTAACAAAACAATGCAAACAGTACAAATATTTTGGGTGTGCAAATTACCTTAAGGCTGTCAGAGCACAATCTGAATACGAATACTTTGACCATGTTTACAGTTTGATTTCAACTTTCCAATTAATTTTTTCAGATTTCTTTTTTTTTTGTTGGTGTGTGGTGTCAGATATATGGGAGTAATTAATACAGGCTGTGGAGACTGGCTCGGACACAGACAGGCAGACACACTCATGTCACCCAACACACGTTTATTTATACTATTTACAAAGTCCAAGTGCCACAAACCTCAATCTTCCCCAAAGTCCAGGCCAACCACTCTGCCTCCTCGGACCGCCTCCTTCTCTCTTTCTATCACCTAGTCCTGCTTCCACCCGACTACAGCCTTGAATGAAGGGAGGCGGCCCCTTTTATCCATACCTGGATGTGTTTCAGGTGTGCACCGGCAATCCCGCGGACACGCCCCAGTGTGGCGGAAATGCCGGCTGTCCTCCCGGAAGCACTCCGGGTGTTCCCTCTCTTCTTCCCCCCAGCACTTCCTGGTGTGGCAGAAGTACTGGGGTCTAGGGTCTTTCAGGCAGGGGGACGCCCCCTGGTGGTGACCACGGGCCCCTACAGGGTTGGGCTTCCAAGACCTGTACCCGTGGCCCCCAATACAACCAGGGTGGACGCCCACTCGCGGTCTGGAAGAGGAATGAGCCCTCCTCCTGTCTTCCTGGGCATCCCAGCCGGGCATGAGCCCCGTCCAGGTGCCACAAGGTGTAATAACTAAATGCTTAAAGTGAAAAAGACACAAAGTGTGGGGACTTTTAAAAACCACAGTTTATTAAAAATGGAACAGGATCAGTAATTCTGAACTCTGGAAATGTATTCAGTCGTTTACCTCTGAAGCAGCTTGCAGATATTCTTCCTTAGTGGTGAATCCATTTGTTTTGTGCATCTCTGTTATGGTGAACTTTACAGTTTCATGCTTGATACTCTTCTTTTCAGTATTCACATGTTGTCACTTAAATGCTTGATTCACCTGGTGACCTCATGCTCCATTCCTATGCTGGTGATTTCTGACGTGACATGTTGATCACTCATGGATGCACATCACTCGTAGATACTGTATCTTCAAAGAGTACTTCAGTTAAATCACTGCATGTATATTTACTAACATCCTGATGATAAATGTTAAAACCAGAATTGCTTCTTTAAGTATTTCTTCCCCTGATCAGGCAAATTGTCTCTTAATCACTAAACCTCAGCTTCTCAGGTTAATTATCCCATCATCTTTTGCCTTTGGCCTTGAAGTCACATACAGCAGCATTCTGCAATATGTGTCTCATATACATCAAAATGTCAAATATCAGTTCTAACCTGTTTGAAACATTTCCAATGACCAACCATATCTCTGCTCCTCACATGCTGAAGCATTGTAATCAAATTCACACATCTTAATTTGACATTTGACTCTATTACCATCCTACATTGGCTTCAGAATGCCATCAAAATCTTATTTTGGACTAAACACATGTAACCCCCTTGCACCACCCTTCCTTTATCGGTATGCAAGGCCCTGAGCCCTTTATAATGGTGTCGCCACCTCTATTGTTGATAAGTACACTATTAACCACCTTCAGCCTTATAATACAAAATCAAATCACCGTTACTCAAATATATAAACTAAAACTCTCTTTACTAAATTGAAACGTGAACAGTTTTTCTAACTTGATAAGTTACAAATATATACACTACACATAAAACACAAACAATAACTTATTTATAACTATATATATATATATATAATGGGTCCAAAACTATTGGTGAGCTCCCCCGGACTTATTTCCACAGTCAATGAATATTACTCACTCCGTTGGGGGCCCCAATCGTAGCTCGGGAGCGTAGTGGCCAAACAAACAAAAACAGAAACTGGCCCCTTCACTTGAAAGTTTACTCAAGCCACTTTAAAACAAATGAACAAAAAAAACGCCAACCTTGTTTTGTATATTCCTCCTTCTCCCTCTTTCTCAAACACCCTCTTTACTCACTGATTGCCATTTCTGCACTTGTGTCCTGCCTGCCGTCTTTCCCTTTATCAACCAGCTCTTCTTTTTGTTTTAGCCGTTTACTACATTTAGTTCCTCTTTCTTTCTCTCCGTCTTGTTTTGCCGTTTTGCCTCAACAGCGCCTCTCTTTTCTCTTTCGTTCTGTCCGTCGTGCTTTGGTGTGCTGCCTCAACAGTGACTCTTTTCTTTCGTTTCGTCTTGTTTCAGCGTGCTGCCTCAACTGCGACTCTCTTTCTCGTTCTTTCTTTACGTCTTGTTTCGGCATGCTGCCTCAACTCTGACTCTCTTTCTCGTTCTTTCTTTACATCTTGCTTCGGCGTGCTGCCTCAACTCCGACTCTCTTTCTCGTTCTTTCTTTACGTCTTGTTTTGGCGTTCTGCCTCAACTCTGACTCTCTTTCTCATTCTTTCTTTACGTCTTCTTTTTTGCCGTGCTGCCTCAACTCCGACTACCCCGTCCAATCAGGCGACACTTACATATATACTTAACTTCACCCAACCCCCACAACTGGCACCCCATTTCATTCAATAAACTTTATTTACACAAACTCGCAGTTATATATTCATTTTGAAACCTGACTCAGGTTACACCCTCCCCCATCTAAAGTCTAGATGTCCCCATCAGACTCCTTTCACCACTTCCACTTCGAGGGTAAGGCACAAACCTAGCACAGCAACTAGCACATGAATTTGCATGGTGAGATGAACCTTTGTATTTCTCAACCTCCTGAACCTCTGGTTCACCTCCAATCTGTAAAACTATTCCCTGTTGTATCACAGTCAAAGGCACATCAGATGGCTCCCCCATACAGTCATAAGTTAGACGGATAACGGGCTTCACCATTCGTCGGGGTATACCATTTGTCACAATTCCTGCCCCTTCCTGTGAATCTCTCGTACTAGACATATCTCCCCTCTCTAAATTTGTGTTCCCCACACCACCGTTTTCACTTTCAGTTTCTTCCAATGACTCTGGCTCCCTTTCTACCTCATCATCTGCCTCTGACCTACATTCTACATTATCATCTGGTTCAGTAGAAGTATATGGCAGTGATTGAGACAATGTCTTTAACTGTGGCAACCCTTGTTCTGTAATCACTCTACTTGGCTCATAATAATCTTCCACCTCTAATCCAGACAAATACTCCTCAGACTCAGAGTCAACCACACTTGTACTTGTTTGGTACTCTCCGCACCATAGTCCTTGGCCTCCGACTGAAATTTTCCACGTTAGGAGCAGTAGGTATTCTAACCAGCTGACCTATTGGCAATAGATGTTCTCTATGCATGGTCTTCACCACTCCAATTCCATTCTCTGGTTTAATGCAGTAGACAGGTAAATTGGGCAATCTCTCCACCACTATATAGGGGTCAGATTTCCATCTATCCATTAACTTATGTTTTCCTGTGATGCCAACATTCCAAAGCAAAACTCTGTCACCTTTTTCCAGGGGGTTTTGCTTCACACTTTCAGTAAGGAGGCTGTGGAAGATTGTGGGTTCGCTTCCCGGTTCCTCCCTGTGTGGATAGCGCTTTGAGTACTGAGAAAAGCGCTATATAAATGTAATGAATTATTATTATTATTAATGAATTATTATACCAAGCCTTATTTTTAAGATGTGATCGATTGGCTGCTTCAGATGTAAGCTGGTAAGCTTGGTGTAACTCATCTCTCATCCTTCTGACATAATTTTGGTGATTAACATTATCACTTTCATTCAGAGAAGTGCCAAAACAAATGTCGATGGGCAACCATGCTTCACGTCCAAACATCAGTAGATAAGGGGAATATCCTGTTGCATCATTTTTGGTACAATTATATGCATGTACTAACTGACTGATATGCTGTCTCCATTTTCCTTTCTGGACTGGATCAAGAGTGCCAAGCATTGACAGCAGTGTACAATTAAACTGCTCTGGCTGTGCATCCCCTTGAGGGTGATAGGGAGAAGTCCTAGATTTTTTTTATTCCCAGGTGAGCGAGTTTCCCCTACTACCAGCATATGCATTTCCCACACATCTGGAGATGTGTCCACTAGCACAAATGACTCCACAGGAGATACAGAAAGGGCCAGAGAGAGTGATCAAGTTAAAGTGTTGATACAGAACGAGTCCCTGAGACACACCACGGTTCCAGTGGGGACGATTATAGCCAAAGTCTATAAAGTAGACACAGTGACAGCCCCTATGAAGATACCACAGGCACCCCAGGCATTGAAGATGGAGTTTTTTAACTTTGGGGATTCCCCGATTTCACCAGAATGGAAGAAGAGGATTAGTATTAAATTAGCCAAGAGACGGAATGTTTTCTCAGTGCAAAAATGGGATGTGGGATTGGTGAAAGGAATGGAGCACTAATATTCGATTAAGTGATTCTAGGCCTTTTTGAGAAAGATCACGCCGCTTGGCACCTGCTGATGTGGAGGATGTAAGGCGACATCTACAGGAGTTTATGGTCGCTGGAATAATCAAAGAATCCCGCAGCCCTTATGCTTCACCCATTGTAGTGGCTCGGAAAAAGAATGGAGACATAAGAATGTGCATAGATTATCGTATGTTAAATAGTCGCACCATACCGGATCAGTATACTACACCGCGCATTGAGGAGGCATTAGACTGTTTAGCCGGGAGTAAATGGTTCTCTGTTTTAGACCTCCGCAGCGGATATTATCAAATAGCAATGGCAGATAAAGACAAGGAAAAGACTGCGTTTATATGCCTGCTTGGGTTCTACCAGTTCGAGTGGATGCCCCAAGGTATCACAGGAGCTCCTGCCACTTTCCAAAGGCTGATGGAGAAAGTTCTGGTAGACATGCATCTTCTCCAAGTAATGGTATATCTTGATGACATAATAATTTTTAGCATGACTTTAGAGGATCATGAAGAACGGATACTACGGGTCCTTGACAGGCTGGAGGAGGTTGGGTTAAAGGTCTCGGTAGATAAATGTCAATTTTGTCAACCTCGTGTTAAATATGTGGGGCACATTGTACCTGCAGCTGGCATTGCCACAGACCCTGCAAAAATAGAGGGTTTGACATGCTGGAAGCCGCCTAGTAATCTGAAAGAACTGAGGTCATTTCTGGGATTTTGTGGTTACTATAGGCGTTTCGTGGCAAACTACTCCACCGCGGTCCGACCTTTAACGGAGCTCACTAAGGGTTTTCCTCCTAAGCAACGGGATCGGAGACACATTATTGTAACGACAAAGAAATATTTTAAAGAAACTGACCCTTTTGATGAGAGATGGGATGAGTCCTGTACAACAGCGTTTCGGCAGATAATCCATTGCCTGACACACGCCCCTGTATTGGCATTTGCAGAGCCCAGTAAGCCCTACATTTTACATATTCATGCCAGTATGAATGGGCTTGGAGCTGTACTTAACCAGGAGTACCCGGAAGGTGTGCGGCCTGTGGCATTTGCAAGTCGTAAACTTAGCAACAGTGAGCTGCGTTACCCAGTACACCAATTAGAATTTTTGGCACTCAAGTGGGCTGTAGTAGACAAGTTTCACAATTACCTATACGGTGTAAAGTTTACCGTCCGAACGGACAATAACCCATTAACTTATGTGTTGACTACGGCTAAGCTGAATGCCACTGGGCATCGATGGCTCGCTGCACTATCTACCTATAATTTTAACCTACAGTATCGCCCTGGAAAACACAACATAGATGCAGATATGCTATCTAGGCATCCATATGAAAGGGATGATGGAGAACCTTGGACAGAGATACCACAGGCAGGGATTAAGGCCATTTGCAGAACAATCAGTACTCAGGTGAATTTTGAGGATTCTTATCGCCTAGTGGACCAGTTGGGCATTTCACCTGCAGCCACTCAACACAGTTCTAGAGAAACTGTTTCTCCAATCAAAACATATGTAGAGAGTCCTGAGTATCCAAAACGTATTATCTCAGTTTGCAAAGAGGTACAGTACTGGATGAACCTGGTATGTGATGATCTACAAAAGGAGGAGGAACAAGCTCCAATAAAACAATTGGAGGAGCAATACAAGAATTTACAAAAACTATGGTTCAAAAGAGAGCAAATGCATGAGATATGGGAGGTGAACAAAATTATTTCCATTGTAGTATTTAAACATTTTAACAAACTTCTCACCAAAAATACCAACCTGTATGAAACGTTTCAAAAACTCAAGAATGAAACTGTGCATAATAAAATTGATGATGTAAAAAAAAATGGCAGAAAATCTACTCAAGGAATATAATCATATAATGGGTCCAAAACTATTGGTGAGCTCACCTGGACTTATTTCCACAGTCAATGAATATTACTCACTCCGTTGGGGACCAATCGTAGCTCGGGAGCGTAGTGGCCAAACAAACAAAAACAGAAACTGGCCCCTTCACTTGAAAGTTTACTCAAGCTACTTTAAAACAAATAAACAAAAAAAACACCAACCTTGTTTAGTATATTCCTCCTTCTCCCTCTTTACTCACTGATCGCCATTTCTGCACTTGTGTCCTGCCTGCCGTCTTTCCCTTTATCAACCAACACTTCTTTTTGTTTTAGCCCTTTGCTACATTTAGTTCCTCTTTCTTTCTCTCCGTCTTGTTTCGGCGTTTTGCCTCAACAGCGCCTCTCTTTTCTCTTTCTTTCCTTCTGTCTTGTTTTGCCGTTTTGCCTCAACAGCGCCTCTCTTTTCTCTTTCGTTCTGTTTGTCGTGCTTCGGCGTGCTGCCTCAACAGTGACTCTCTTTCTTTCGTTTTGTTTTGTTTCGGTGTGCTGCCTCAACTGCGACTCTCTTTCTTGTTCTTTCTTTACGTCTTGTTTCGGCGTGCTGCCTCAACTCCGACTCTCTTTCTCGTTCTTTCTTTACGTCTTGTTTCGGCATTCTGCCTCAACTCCGACTCTGTTTCTCATTCTTTCTTTATGTCTTCTTTTCGGCGTGCTGCCTCAACTCCGACTACCCCGCCCAATCAGGCGACACTTACATATATACTTAACTTCACCCAACCCCCACAACTGGTACCCCATTTCATTCAATAAACTTTATTTACACAAACTCGCAGTTATATATTCCTTTTGAAACCTGACCAAGGTTACACACAATTACTAAATTATCCCTCAACCAGCTCTGCTATGGTGACTTTTTTCAATTTGCAGGACAGGTTATCTTCTACATTTTGCTACTGACTTACAATATAGTAAATTTCAAAACCAAGAATTCCCGTCATCTCTTCTCTCCTGAAAAAACCTGTAAGAGACCTAACATTGTCTGAAATGGGTTAGTTTGTCATCACATGCAAACACTTTTTTCATCCACTCTATGGACTTTACTTTCTAGGTTATTGCATGAGGCTTGACCATAATGGTGAGATTTCATTTTTATAAATAACTGTGTTTACCTACTGCTTAGTGTTTTGAAAAATCTTGCAAACTTAATTGTTTTCTTTTGTTGTTGTAATCTGTTTTGCTTTGTAATTTGTTTTATGATTCTGCTCACTCTGATTGCTGCTTTATAAAATATTGATCGACTCTTTTATTCAGTTCCTTTAAAATACATTTTTGCATCAGTTCATTAGTATGCAGTATATTAATTCAACGAAAACATACTTCTCCTTTAGTATATTAGATAGATAGATAGATAGATAGATAGATAGATAGATAGATAGATAGATAGATAGATAGATAGATAGATATTATTGTAGCTACATCCAGATATTTATGTACTATAAAATATATTAACATGAATATTGTTATGATTAACAAAAATCTCATCTAAATTTTAAAATAAGTTAATTGTTTCAAATGATTTTCTTCTGTAAGTGAAAATTCCCGGAGGCCTTATTTTGCTGTGATGTTTATACATTCTGACGTGGACAGTAACAAATATATGCTGACACATGTCTCTGATTTTAACACTTTCATTTAAACAAATCTCTTTGAAAACAACTCAAGATCTGACAAGAATAGCGACTGGTAACTTCTTAAGAAGGTGTGAATATTTTAATTTTGCTGCTTTGCCATTATAAAATAAGAAAATCTTAAAAAAAATATAAAAGTCTTCTGTTTACCTTTTTGATTAGATTCATTTGTATTGTCACTGAATAATTACTTAATGCAGACCTCCGTGACCCTGTAGTTAGGATACAGTGGGTTGGATAATGGATGGATGGATGGATAATTACTTAAATGAAATAACTAAATATATACCTCTTAATTAAATAATATTATTTGATTACTTTACTTAAGGATTTTAATATATTTATTTATGTTTCACTTTGAAAAAAAAAACTTAATAAAAAAACGAACATTTTATAGATTCTTTTAAATGAACAAAGTCAAAACAGAACATAACTGGGACTGAAATAAATACTTTTAAGTTACATATTGTATCACAGTGAAATGTAAATAGTTTAAAGGAAAATGAATACATTGCATAGCCATTATATACTATACCTTCCTAGTTTCTCATTGATCAGCTTCAGAACTGTTTTCATCGTGTCCACATAAGGGTTATCCAGGTACTTTGGTTTCCTCCCACATGCCAGAGATATATTTTTTAAATTAACTGGTAAAGAAACAATCTCAGTATAAGTGAATGTAGTCGTTTGCTCCTGGCAATGAATGTGTGTCACACTTACTTCAAAGCCATTTAAATTGGTTTTCTATGAGCATGCATAAAATAGGTAGACTAATGGATAAATATTGGTGATTGGATAAATATATACAGGAAGAACAGCAATAAGATGGAATCAGACTGAGGATGGGGGTACCAAGAGCAATACATTCAGAATAATCCCTGACTTACAAAACACGGTGTGTGTACACCATGGTCATCAATGGTGTTAAGTTCTCAACTACAAAGACAAAACTTTAGAAAATAATTTTCCTACAGTAGTGGAGCAAAACAAAGGTGAAACTCAACTAACTGAAATCCAGAAATATTTCTCAAAGATAATAATGAGTGAAACAGACAAATTTAAATTCACATACAGTTTCGCAAAACTGACACTAAAATTCAATATGTGGGTGGTTTTGCAATTGCTAAATGCAAAACTCAGCAAAAAATTTCTTGAGAAGAATGAAGAAACACCATTTCCTCACATTTATGTGTTTACCTATGTTTTTTTTTTTTCCTGCAGCTACATAAGGCATGTAATCTAAATCACCTGGTAAAAGCAATTCTCTCTATATCTCTTGCTCAGTCATCGCAGAGGAATGCAGTATGTTGTTTTTAAAATGTTACATACCGCAAATTTTCCATTCAAAAACATACTAAAACACACCATCATTTACATTACTGTGCTTTCTCCACAGGAAAACTCAGTCGCCACTGCCAAGTTCACCCCATGTCATTACCTAGCAACAACCTTATCGTAGCTGAGGATACACACACTTCCAGTGTTTTTTTTTTAAACTAGAAATCTAAATACTAAATGAATGTTAGGGCCATGCAGAATTAATGAATGAAAATGCTTCCAGACAAGAACTATCAAAATTTGTGCATTCACACAAGAAGAAAAGTTTGTAGAAGTGAAATACAATTTATTTTACAAATTATTTTTGAAGCAAAACAGTGAATTTTGCTGCAAATTCACTTTTGCGTGAATTGTTTTGCTGTTAGTGGGCAACAGGTAAAACCATCAAGCGACTTCTTCCTTTAGTAGAGAGTTCAGTTATGTAGTTCATCCAAGGGCCATTGTAAATTACCAGGTCTGAAATTTTAAAGGACATGTCTGACCCTTAAAAGGGTTGCCTGGTACAAAAGAATTGCCAGACACAGAATTTTGACGGTGATTCAGTTTTCCCCAGTGGAAGAATCTAGGAGGTGACTGGGGACTAAAGGCTGACTGGGACAGACAAATGAAGACCAAAGAAAATAAAAAGCAAGAAAGAACTAAAAATCAGTTGGAGGTCAGAGAGAAATTGGACTGCTGTTCTGTTAAAGGAGATGTCAAAGTGGAGATAACACCATGCTAGGTAGACAGATTGACTGCAAATAGAAGAAACGGTAGCACTCTACCATGTTTTATTCCACTCTTATTTAATTTTTATTGCTAAACGATATCATTATAATTAATAGATAGATAGACAGAGTTGGCTTTATCTTGTGAATCATATTATCATATATAGCTGTGTAAGCCAGTGCTCTAAAAAGCCCAGAGTCCTAGAAACTATTGAAATCATCAGAAAAAAACTGAAATGTAGAGATATCAGGTAATTGAAAGGAGCTACTCTGGGCATCTCTCTCCTAGAATGATTTGTTTTGCCGACGTGTGCATTAGTGGCGGGAGGAAAAGTAAAAGGTATACCGTTTTTCCGATGTTAGCAGCTAAGCGACTTTGTCTTTCTTCTGAGGTTTCGTTTTGCTGACATGCTGTGTTATTAGTGGCTAAGCAAGTTTTCTGTTTCCTTGGAGGTGGCGCCCTTACCCAGACTCCAACTCTCACTTCCGGGCCAGACAAATGCACACACTTCCACGCGTAGACGTTTATATACAAGATGTCACATGCTTGTAATAAAAGTTCACAACCATGCAACAAATGCAAAAACAATAAAAGCTTCATAACTCCTAAGTCAATCTACAAAGAAATGTTAGTACAAATGGGGCAGCTTACTTATATGCATGTCAAATTCAATTCATTGAATCCGCAAAGCCTATAGCATTGGGAAGGACCACTCCCTGCCCTACCATGGTCTCTTTGTCCCACTTCCATCTGGTAGAAGGTACTGTAGCATCCAAACCTGTTCTGCCAGATCCTGCAACAGCATCTATACCCTGGCTGTCCAGACTTGAACTCTATGCTGTCCAACTGCCATCAGATCTGCTCCTAGTAGTTTATCTACTGTATATGCAGTACATTTGTTACACTAGATAGTAGTGTTGCCTTTTATTATTAGTTGTTGTATTATTAATTTATTTATATCAAATTCAAATCATTACTTCACTTATTACATTTTTATTTATCTATCTATTTATAGTATAGTTTAGTTCTTTAATTGTCTTGCACTTGTGCTGTGTTTATGTATATTGTGCCAATGTGTGCTGCAATAGTGTGTATAGATTGTATGACAGTAAAGACACGACTTCACTTGACTTTACTTGATATAAACTATTATCTTCCTACTACTTGGACATGAAAGTTTTTCTTGCTTCTTCACAACTCGATGTAAAAATCAACTGGCAAGCTTTCAGACAAACGATTGTTAAGTGGGTGGTCAAAAATGAATTAATACTGAAGACCTGAAGTTCTTTTTTACTGGTATTCAGCTGCAGTATTTGGCAAACACCTAGCAAAGACATCCCTTAAGCACACAACAAGCATTTCACTTCTTGAAAAATATCAAAGTGTACCTTTAATATTACAACAAAATAATGTAATTGTAAATGTTAGGTTGCCTTGGTGGAGTACAAGATCCTGAAGTAAGTGTGTAGAGAAGATTTTGAAGGGAAGTATAGGTTTATGCAATGATTATTGTCATATATACAGAGTACAGTGAAATTCTTACTTGCATATGGTAATCAGTGTGCAATATGGAACCACTCTCTGGCACCAGGATTAGTGAGTATGCTGCATCTGGAGTACTGTAGGCAGTTCTGGTCAACAGGTACAACAAGAAAAGACAAACTGTGTGGTGAAGATCTACCTAGCGGGTACCTTTACTGAAGGGTTCCTGGGGGTACATTTGACATAAAACATCCAGTAATAACCCCTAAGCCATTATCAGGAAGAATTATCAGTGCCTCCACTTTTTACAAAGACTGAAGAAAGCAGACCTCCCCACATATTTGCTTATTGTATCACCTCCTGTTTTGGTAACAGCAGAGTGGATGAAAGACACAGATTTAACAGGATAGTGAGAACTGCAAAAAAGATCATTGGTGCCTCGTTGCCATCTCTGTAATGCTGCATTTGCATGCTTCAACATAATCAGTGATCCCTCCCACAGTTTCTTTTCCCTTACGCAGACGGAGAGACGGTATAACAGCATCCATGTAATGTCTACAAAGTTACCGAATAGTTTTTTTTCCCTCAGCAATCAGACTCTTAAAACCTTAATGGTTAATGTGAATAGCTTTATGTGAGAGTATTTTAGGCTTATGTATAATATTGTTATTACTTTATTTGCACTATCTTTGTATTTTGTTTTTCTGGTGTTTTAAGCAAAACATTATTTCATTTTTATGTATATAAATGCATAGAAATTACTAATAAAGGAAAGCAATCAAATCAGTTCAATGTGAAATTATGAAACTGTAATGAAAATTATCCTTTTAGGTCTGAAACAGAGAAAGCTGACCCAGCCAAATTGTTTCAGCAATAAATAGTGACGTACCTAAGCAAATGTGAAAATAATGGGGTGTATATTGAAAAATTAAATTAAGGTACCTTTTCACAATAATGACTCCTAACATCTGGAGCAAAGTACAAAAAATGTATGATGAGACGGGAACCCTTTATCATATCAAATATTCTGGCAGCTTAGCTATTATTTAAACAAAAAAGTATATCTTAACATATGATCTACTGACAATTATACTATTTACAAAACAATGCTATAACAGACTGATTTTCAGGCTGGATTAATGGAGAGCAACACAAAGGTAACTCTTGAACAGACAACTGCACTTGTGTATCAGCATTGAGAGAAAAAAACATATAGCAATGACAAAAGAAAAGGAGTCTCAGGTCTTCTGGAACTTGTATCAAATCAGACAATGTATCTCTGAAAGGTGATGCTCTGGTTTTAACACTTTAAAAAAACTGACTCAGAGAGTCAATGCAAAAGTGAAAATGTAAAAATCTTTGACTACAGAAAGGCCCAAGGCAGTGATCCTGTGTGATGCGTTTCTATATAGTAATGGGCGAGAAAACCTTTTAATGTCATATTTTCATGGAAAAGAGAGTTCACAGAATTCTTGATACAATGGTTGCTGCAAGCAGTTAAAAATATTTTTCTTCATTATGATATCTAAAAATGGTTGGATAACTTCTAAGATCCAAATTATCAGTTCAACAGAATTCTTTATTAGTTTCAAGAAGATTTTTGTCTTATTGGGGTAAAAGCAGTAGTAAGTTCCAGATGATCTCATTTTTAATCTCATGTTTTATTGAAGAACAGAAATAAGAAAGATTCTGATAGAATGGGCCAATGTCTATGGAGACCAGTGCTGGACAACAGCACACTATCAAAAATGTTCATGAAATAATCTCATGTTACTCGTGGCACATAATCCACATGCAAAGTCATTCAATCGTATGCTCACAACATGCAAACATGCATTTTTGATAAAATATTTTAAAATAAATACTTCCAGAAAATCAGAGCTGTACATGAACAGGAAATGCATCCAAATGGGATTTTATTTTTGAATTGTATACCTGTCTTTCCCCTTCATTCACTGGTCAAGAATTCTGTCTTCAGTTCAAACTCGCTGAATCCCAACTGAACAAGTTTTCTGTTTGAACACTACTCTGATTTTTATAGTAAAGAATGCATTCATTTTTCACATTGTGAGCATACAGTTGGATGACTTTTGATGGATGGTTTTGATATTTTTTTGCTGCTATCCAGCATTGGTTTCCATAGACACCCATTCTATCAGAAATCTTGTAATTTCTGTTCGCCATAAAAATGTGAGATTAAAATTTTTTCTCATCCATCACACAAACCACATAGGGTAAATAATATAAAAAAAATATTTTTTAGGTGGAGTATTCCTTAAAGCTTGTCTGACCTCAAAGTTCAGGATAAAACAAGTTCTTGATATTCTCCAATAAGGCCCCAGTCTTTAGCGTCTACACACTAGAATTTTTTACAGATTGCATACCAATATGTTCTTTTTTAGCTTCTCTTCCTTTCGCTACTGAAATCAAAGCGTTCTAGCAGCACATTTTGATCTTCTTGTTTATTTTTGTTTTCATGCCTGCTGGATGTAAAACATTTTTGAGTGTATATAATCTAGTGAGCAGCATCAGATAATGCAAGATTTACTGAAGGATAAGTGGAGGGTCAAAGGAAAAAATAATGATAAAGAAGGTCAGTTAAGTAATAGAGAGATACAGTAGCAACAGAGACCTCTGAGTGTAGAATGAAGAAATCTGGAGGGGTGAATTAGCAGAAGTAGAACAGCAGAAAGTATTGATCTAACCATTAAAGAAATCTGCAGAATCATGGAGGGAGGATGAGGGCATGTTCCCAGACTAAAGGGTCTGACTGATTGTTTTGAACTAGATATTTAGGTTATGATGACCTCTATTGATTGCTTCAAAAAAGTAAATTATCTTGGCAGCAGCAAATACATCCTTGCCTGAATTTAGCTGACATTATATATTTTATAAATAACTCTAGTTACAACAGAAATCATAAACGTGCTGCTTTATGGAAGCGTATTTATATGCAATACTAAAATGTTTCATTAATTGATTTAGTTTTTCAAGCAAGGAATGTAAGCATTCTGACTCATACCTATCAAACTTGTAAATTAAAAATGTAATATATATCGATGAAATCAATACACAGTGAATTGAATAATTGCATTTTGATATACAAGCATTATAAGCAAATGTTGCTAGCGTGGGTCTTGAAAAAAGTAACTGACATACATATACATCTATTTCTGAATTAAATATGCTGTAATGTACAAAAATACATTTAGAAATTAGCTTATAGTTATGTGTGTCCTCTGAGGAAAGAAAGACAGGGATAATTTTGTACATGATATGGACAAATACAATTATACTTATATTTTCAAAATACGTCTTAGGAATATTGTGAGTCTCTTTACACTCTTAACAGTTTAGATGAATTTTAGATATGTAAACCAGTTATCAGTAATCAATAGAGAGTAGTCTAACAACCTTGGGAAAAAGATTGCTAATGTTGTTTTACATTAATTTTACATTAATTATTTTAATAGTTTTTATTATTTTAATAGTCAAGTGTCTATTAATATATTTATTTTTTAACCTGATTTTTCTATTGCAGTGTTGCAGGAAGGCAGAATCGATTTCTACAGAATCAGGCACAAGGCATGAACCAAGTCTGTGTGGGACACGAAGTTTAGTTTAATTTCATTTTTAAATTATTTATTGACTCTGTACTATTTTTATTTACAATTTAATTTTAAGTTTAGTGTCAGCTTTATAAAGTCCTGACCATTTTCTATTTAGGTTTTTATTATTGGGTGCATCACCTTAATTAGTTTCTATTTTGAGAAAATCATTTCAGATTTGTTTTCAACTTTATAATAAAAAGACCAATTTGATGTAGGTTAGGAATTGATTGCTGCACTTCCTTCAGCCAAAGACTATAAAAACACACAGATTTGCCCATAAAAAACTCACTGAGTCTTCTTTAGCTACAGCTAACCATAGAACTATCTCTCGAATGTTTTGGAAAATATCTCTCACTTGAATTGTAGCAGAGTCCTTCTCTTCAAAGAAAAGGCTGTTTACTTTTAAACTTCAGGCGAGGTACTTCACAGTACCGAGTAATTTGCACAATTTGTTAGATATTCTTGTTTTAGTAAATAGTTATACCCGTCTTCCCGTTTTTAACTATGGTTGACTGAGGTGAAGACAAAAGCTTTCTGAAGTAAATGTCTGTTGGCCATGATACATAGTCAATTTACCTTCAGTGGTAGGTTGTGCTTTTTCACCATATCACAGTTCTTAATATCTTTATAGACATTTTTATGGAAGCTGATTAAAGTTTATTTTTAAATTTGTTAGGTTCTCTTTAATTGAGCTTCACAAGCCCTACTGCCTACATTGATTATGAAATTGTTCTTGTTACTGTCTGTATTTTACTCATAGAAGTCCCATGTGCAAATAGTTCTTTGCTATGTGCTCAAAAACATGTCCTTTCCAGCTGGGTAACACCTATTACGCGCATTAGATTACATAGTCAAGTGCTGTGTAGATGGTTAGTGAAAGAGGAGGGACAATCAACAGTACACTCCTGACAATTGGTTTATTTGAAAATACAGAAAACAACACATTCACGTTTCCATCCATTTTTACTTTATTTCAGTTAGTTTTGAACATGTAGTTTTTATAGTTTTTTTTTTTCTTCTCTCAGCACTTAGTTTGCTTTTATCTCAGTTAACTAAATGTTTTTTGAGTCATTTAAATTGTAATATTCATTAACAATAATCACCTGGTGAATCACCACACACATACTTGTATCCTCTTTAATAAAATCCCTGTGTGCGTCCATGTGTCCGTGTCTTCTGGTGAAGTGCGCATGCGCGGGGCAGTCTTTAATAAAGGACATCATTGCTGGGGAGAGTGCTGATTAGGTACTCGCGGCCGCGCACATAAAATCTGTTGCTGGGAAGACGCCACACATACAATAATCAGCTGCACGCCAGCACAGATTAAAATACTTGCTGGGGAACTGCACAGTACTTGGTGGAGAGACGCTATAGCCACGATTATCAGCTACACGCCACACATTACATCAGTTCCTGGGGTGACTCTGCTGATTGCCCACTGTTATGACAGAAAATTAAACGCATATTACGGACAAGGCGGAAATACAGGGAAGGGCGGAATGAGTGGCAGAGTCACTGGCCTCTAGCAGAGGCTTCAATGGCTGCCTGATGCGTCACACAAGACAGAGAGGGTGGGACCTATAAAATATTGCGCGGCCGATCCAATCGGATTTTGGGAAATGAGGGAACACCTAAAACATAAGGCATGAAAAATCCAATTGGGTACTGATACGCAGAGACCAGCTTCCCCAAAGAGGTGAGATTAGTGTGTGTTGTTGTGCAAGTGTTCACTCTGAGGATGTCAGATTTGTGATTAAGAAGCTTGGCCCGGTAAAGTGTAAAGTGTGAGTCGTTGAAGGGGTTCCCCAAAGATGTGGGATTAGTGTGTGTTGTTGTGCAAGTGTTTACTCTGAGGATGTCAGATTTGCGATTAAAAGGCTTGGCCCGGTAAAGTGTAAAGTGTCAGTCGTTGAAGGGGTTTTCCTAAATATGTGAATTTTCATGATATTACAATAGGATGACTTTTAAAAGTAGATTTATTTTCGTGCACATAAAATCCGTTGCTGGGGAGACGCCACACATACAATAATCAGCTCCACGCCAGCACAGATTAAAATACTTGCTGGGGAACTGCACAGCAAGCTAAAATAAAGAGGCAGGATAGGAGATCTTCAAACAGACACAACACATCAATCAACAGCCACAGAGAGGATAAATGTAATATTAATTATACTTACTGTATTGTCATATACCTTTCTATTTTATTTTTATTATTATTTTACTTTAGGCTTCTTGCAAAAATATTTTTGACAAAAAAAAATTAAGACAAGAAATAGAATGAGGTCAAGGTCCCTTGCCATTTAATATAGACTGTTCCTACTAATGTTTATGCACTACTGTTCTAGCCCCCGTTATTGTAATAGGCTTAATGTCTAGTTCACTAATAACAGGTGTATTAACTTAATGCGCACATTTTTGGTACCTGGATAAAATTGATCTGCATGCTTACAGAACTCATCCTCTCGGCATAGAGAAAGTAAACAGGGCCTGCTGCTGTGAGATGGCTGTGCTAACTACTGCACCATTGTGCCCATTTTCGTCAACATGCAGTATACTTTTCGGGTCAGTGATGTCTTAATGGCAGTTTCAGATGTATGTTCATGTTGTACTTATTGTTACAACTGAAGCAATATATACAAAGCTGATTATAAGCCTTCACAAATCAAAGCATAGTTTAAAAAGCAGAGAAAAATAGGTTTTATAAAAAAAAAAATTTTGATAATGCATAACGAAGCACTGATTATACTATTGTGCTCATGCTATGCTTATGTGAGAAGCCAGATTACCATCTGTAAAATTTCAAAGGTGAAACCCCCAATGAAGTGTACATTTTTAAGCTGGTTTATTGTTTATATCTCATATTCTATTTTTGCTAAATGTTAGATATACTAATCAAAGTAAATGCTATCAAACTGTGGTTATAACTTCACTATTCCAATCATTCACTGACTAGAAATCTGTGACCATAATTTACAGTAAATGGAATGTACCATAATAAATGTGTTATGATAAACCACAGTATTGCCTTGCTTATTGAAGAAAAACATTCTGTACTGTTAAGGAACACAGAAAGAGTGTGGTTTGGGCATTCCAGAATAAGCTCACAATGGCTCAGACAGAGCTGTGTGGCTACCCCCACAACATACAGTCTTGGTTTCAGTAGATTAATATTCTGGGAACATAACAGAAAGACAGAGCTCCTTTAGTATGTAACCAATGGTAGACATTCACAGTAACCTTAGTGCTATTAATGTGTACAGAGTGGCCAAAATGACCACAAATCTGTTAGAATTAAACATTAAAAATGCCTCCTGAAACCTTTTCCCAGCATGACTGAATGAATGATTTAAGACTCAAGTTCCAGCTAGCTCAATTTATTTAACCACATTGTCTTTTTCCTTTATTACACTAATTACAAACAGACTTTTATTTTAATTTAATTTCAACTGGTATTTTTATAGTGTAATATCACATAATGTAACATAACATTTTCAATCTTGACTAATCCAATTCAGGGCTATGAACGGTCAGTTATGGGAACCAGTCAGTTATGAAAGGAATTAGAACAGTGTATCCCAAGTGTTACTTTAAAAGTAAATTCTACAACACGATCAGAGGGACATGGTGGGAAAATTGTCAAGGATAGATGTCAGACAAATGTTGAAACGTTTTTCATCACGCAAAGAACCAAGTATATCCTCTTTAATAAAATCTCTGTGTGCGTCCAGGTGTCCGTGTGTGTGTGTCTTCTGGTGAAGTGCGCATGCGTGGGGCACGGTGCGATGCGCGATATTACTGTCAGAGAAAGTTAAAGGCATATTACCGACGCGCACGCCTGTATTACCGCCAGAGAAAATTAAAGGTATATTACAGACGTACAAGCCAGCGGACGTACAAGACAGCATTGCTGTCACAGAAAATTAAAGACACACAATACACGGCGGCAGGCCACAAAGAACGGTCAGCTCAGCAAGTAAACATCAACAAAAGAAAGGCTGAAAGACAAAGAAAAATACGACCAACAAAAAGAATGAGGTCAAAGTCCCTTGCCATTTAATATAGACTGTTCCTACTAATGTTTATGCACTACTGTTCTAGCGCCCGTTATTGTAATGGGCTTAATGACTAGTATGGAATAAATTAACACAATGTGATGGAGAGTAGGACTTTAGAGACCTTCAAATCTTGACTTGTTCTGATTAAATAATATAGATCAGTGATTCCCAAACTTGGTCCTGGGGACCCACTGTGGCTACAGGTTTTTGTTCCAACCAACTTCTGTTTTTCATTGGACTCTTAGCCTAAAGTGAGTCATTATTTCCCAGTTTTTGTGTTTTGGAGTCAATGTAGAAATTACAAACTAAGTTTGTAAGCAGATATATGGAGATTATGTAGTTTTTTTAAGTCGCTAACATTATCTTCAACCTGATTTTTCATTCTACTTTTCCAGGTGTTCTGGTTATTTCATTGATTATTTACTAATTAGCGGGTCTGACACTGACGTTATTGCAGCATCCCGGATGTCTGCTATGCTGGTCATTAACTGTCACTATTAGGGTTGAATGAAGGGAACAAACTGCGCAGGAAAAGGGGAAAATAACAGGAAAACAACAAAAGAGAGTTAAGCATTTATAGCTTTAGAAAAAATAGAAATATTTCTAAATGTCTTATAAATATAAAAACCATACTGTTGTTTTTATGAATGCAGAATAAGAGAAGAATGAAAAAGACCAGCTAATTAAATGAGATCATTTGTTATTGATTACTATCACGGATTGTGAAGCTGGTTGGAACAAGAACCTGCAGCCAAAGTGGGTTCCCAGGACCAAGTTTGGGAACCACTGATATAGATGAATTGGATGGATAAGCTTGTTGGACCAAATGGCTTGATCTCGTCACAATTGCTCTTACGTTTTATCGCCAGCCACACTCATATTTACACCCATATTACAATAAGGTTAATTTCGAACTGTCAGTTTAACCTAACTTGTTTGTGTTTGGGGATGCGGGTGGAAAGCTCAGTACATGGAGAAAAATGCACAAAGAAACAGGAATGATTTTCAGACTCCACAAAGGACACCAACCAGATGTCCATTAGGTAATAATGTTCATTGTGTCTCTAGGCTGCCAGAGTGTAATAGTATTTATTGAATTACTACTGCTACTTTCTGTAATGCCCTATTTACACTACAGTATACATATCATCTATAAGACAAACTGTGCTTTTAAAGATTATATTAAGATCTCTATTTTAAATAACTGTTTTTCTAGAAGAATTCCAAATTTCCTTTGTAATGCTTCCCTGTCTAGTCTCCAAATTTTAAAGAAAGTATGCACTACCTCAAAAACAGATGTTTTAAGTTCTAAATGTACAAAAAATGGTTAATAGAATATGAAAGTAGCAGTTGAATTTCATTCAACTTGGGAACAGTAAGGGTGAAATAACACATACAAAATAGGAAACAGCAAATGTTCTCATTTCATAGTTTTCTGACATTTATATGTGTGAAGAAGTCAAGAAGCTGTCAGTAGCTACAGGGATTATCAAGGAGATACTCAGTGATTTGTAAATTGTTAAAAGAAAAAAGAGAGCTCAAATGAAGTAAAACAGAGTATCCAGTGAATAAAATAGTGCATGCCAAAGTAACTTAAACAAACTTCAGCCATCATCTAGGACTAGGTAACTATACTTGCAAGTACACATTAGATGCAGGATTATTTACTGATATATGCAAGACTTTAGTATACTAAACTAAAGCATAATGAAAGTAAATGTGTCTTTATAATTGAACTATAGACATTCTTTACACACTGATCCTTACATAAAGTGGCTAGAAATGTAATGTATTATTTGACAAGTGTATTATGTTGTAAAAAGAAGACTATTTCCCATTGGGATTAATAAAGTATCTATCTATCTATCTATCTATCTAAACAGTAATTTGAAATATCAGTATTAAAAACTGATAATGACCTTATCTTTTTAAGCATATCTGATATATATATTTTATATATATATAAAATTTTGGGTTGAGTCATGATCATGTAAAGAATTATTAATTATTATTATTATTATCACACCCTACTTGCAAACAATTTCTCGGAGACATTTTAACGTCCCGGGAGACAAGGAAGTGAGACAAAAGAACAACTGCTGTACAGGCTTTTAAATATGGTTGCGCAGATCACGCAGCTTGGCAGCAGTAGCTGCAAGCCAGCAGCTGATTCATTCGCATCTCGTAAGTGTGCATTCAGCCCCCCCATCACAACGCGAGCAGCAGAGACGTGAAGTGGCAAGCATGAAGTGCGCCCCCGGAGAGAGATTCATAACATTGGAAATAAAAAGTAGAATTTGTTGAATAGCATGAGGATAAGATCTCCACTCAGGAGGTAGTTTATATCCTGGATATGGTATTGGTAAGACATTTATCATCTGGAATATGAAAGATTACAAAAGCTTATATAACATAATATCGCTGTAGAAAGGAAGGGTCACCATCATATTGCGGACTGAGCAATGGCTACAGTGTGATATAACTTTGTTTCACTACAGGGTGAAAAAGAAGAACCTATCTTCTAAACATACACAATCCACTGTCCCCAGTTTTGAACACAATGACATAAATGCTGATAGATTAAGTACAATTTAAAATATTGACTTAACATTAAGGTTATTAGTCCATTTGATTATTAACCCTGTTTTATACTTAAAGATACATTCAAGGAACAGAACTCTAGTGTCATCACATTAATAATGAAACATGTACTATGTATGTTTTTAGTTTGCTCAGAAAACAAGGGCAGGCATAATTAAAAGAGGAAATCGTAAACATATTCCCCTGTTGACATTAAGACATATGTTGGTCTTTCAACATGGATAAGACACTTTCACCTACTACTAAACCCAAAGCTGCACTAAAGTCTGTCTCAGCCTGCTAAGCTTGTATGGTTTTTCCATTGTAGAGGCAACGACAGAAAGTATGAATATATTCACTGAAATATCACTGCTAACAGACGCCACTCTATGTAAAGCAATGCAGGTGCTGGAGGCAGTTTCATGAAGAACAGAGAAATGTGTGAACTCTTAACAAACAATGTTCTTGTCTTAACATAGACAAAAAGATACTATTTCATAAAGTAACAAAACAGTATCAGTTTATGTGACCGGATTCTATGTTGAAAATGGCAAATTCATTTACTTCCACAGTCAGAAATTATCCCATGACAAACAGCAAAAACCCTTTTGTACAATACTTTTCTTTTTTCCTGCTTAGTAAGCACAAGTTTGTGGGCTTTGCTTACATTGTATTTATTATCCTTGATTAAAGACTTCTAGTGAAAACCTCATTGACAGGACAGATGAGAGTTGTGGAAGTAGGCCTGTAGTACTTGAATCCAGCACTTGACTCAAGACATTTCTTCTATTGTCACAGACAAGACTTGAACTGTACATGTGCAACAACCCAAGTACTCCTCACTGGTGTACATGGGATGGGGCAGGGTCTGATGCAAGTTGAATTAGATGTTCATGTGCCCCCACCCAATCCCATGTCCCTCAGCAAACACCTAGTTTTATGCAGTAACAACCACTTCTGATGAGAAGCTTCTGATTGTTATCGACCCAAGAGAATGACTCTGGCTTGTTCCAGGCAAGAGTATTTGTGAGAGCTTAAGTGACCATTAGGGCAAGACATGACAGCTCTTTGTGACTTTGGTTTTGATTAGCATAGTGGTTTCATTTACTGTATTAAACTGTTGAGAATTAAAATGCAACAACTTCTGCTCATTAGAAGACTTCCTTTTGGTTCGTTTCTAATAGCACAAGAACTTGATTTAATCTTCTGTTGTTAGAACAACTGTGGCTTTGTTTATTTCGTAGCCACTGCATTTTGTTCTGAACATTTGAATATTATAGGCACTTACAAACAAACAATATTAGACTGATTCAAAAACTTTTTGGTTACCTAGATATTGTTAATTGCTGGGCAGATTATTTTGTCAAAGACTTATTATTATTATATTATTATATTATTGTTATTCTTTAAAGTAATAATCCATAATTTATATCAATTATCAGCGGGTTGGAAAATGGATGGATGGATGGATGGAAACCCAAGTTAGCAAATGCTTACAAAGACTACAGTTTGAGGTATGTACATCTTACTATATGGAAGAGCTGTAAAATATATATTTTAAAGTTATCTTGTTTTCAGTTTTGTAGATTAAAAGAGTACAAAGCAATCTGTTTGTCCATAAACTGTTTTCTAATCTAGATTAGAAAAAAGATAAAGAATTTTTCTTTTTTTCAATATTATCTTTGAAAATTAAAGTAAAATAAGTGAAGTAGTACTCCAACAATGGGCTTCTGTAGTACTGTAAAAGACACTGAGGAATATTGATATTTTATGGCAGAGATGTGCACATACCCAATACCTACAAAAGAAAAAATCATAAATCATATTAGACAGTAGCAACTGAATAATTTACAAGATGTTGTATACAGCAGGTACCAAATATGCAAAAAGTTAAATTCTTTGATAAAGTACAGTTTATGCAGTTTGAGTATTTTAAGTGACCAATACATTGTTTTATGTGCCCACATGAGCCAGGTGTTTTGCACAGATTTATCTTTGTAGCCTGTTTCTTTGATAACCGGCACAGAGAGTGTTACTGGTACAGAATGCTAGAAAGATGTGTGGGACATTAGATATGAATCTAATGTTGAGTAATCTATGAAAATGTGAAGTTTTTGTTTAGCTTAATATGACTTTTACTTCAATGTAGCACAACATACTTTGTGAAGGAGGGATTATATACTATTAGATATTTTAGAGAGCGTTTAGTGTAATGTCAGGTGAAAAGCCATACTTGAAATAAATTATACAGTCTAATTTTACCCTACTCTGTCATTTCACTTTTATTGTTTTCGATTATTTCAGATAAAAGTGCAACACGGTTACCTAAGAAAAAAAAACAAAAAGTAAAGTAGTAATTAACTGTTCAGAAAATGTATCTGTTAGTTTATGTAATTTGAAGTATGATCAAATTTTTTATTTGTGATTGGAGCTATATGTTCACTATCACATTTCAGTGTTATGTCGTGCACTCCCCCATCTCCATTCAGGAATCGGTAATATCCTTTTACATGCTTAAATCCATTGTCTAAAGCAGTGGTTCCCAAACTTTTCTATGTCTCGCACCCCTAGAAATTGTTTGATTTATGTTAGCAACTCCTATAGAAGTATTGAAGACGCCAAATTTCTTGTTTCCACATACAGTTATGTAAACTTTAAACTCAGTGCATAAAATTTCAATATAAATTGAGCAATTTACATTTCTAAATCTCAGTAATGTTGTAAATGCGTCCCCTGTGAAGGTTAACTATAACTACAACCATATGGAATATTAGAGTCTTCACTTACTCAGAAGAAATGTTAACAGTAAAGAGAAGTGTAATATTATTTTGAAACCTATAGTTTATCTATAACACAACAATAAATATTGCTAATGTGGCTAGATTAAAATAGTCAGTTTAAAGAAAAGATAAATCACTATTAATATCTATATCTTCAATACATAGACCCATATATCAATATCACATTTGCACCTCAACAATATAAACCAGGTATCAAATTCATCATTTATGTTCATCAAAAACCCCACCTATTATACAATTGTAATGCCCTCACAGTTAAACTGAAAACCACCACTATCTAAATCAATCCTATGAAAAACAAAACATCAAGAAAAAACAATATATCAAGAAAAAACAGTCTCACTGCGGTGGGTTGGCACCCTGCCCGGGATTGGTTCCTGCCTTGTGCCCTGTGTTGGCTGGGATTGGTTCCAGCAGACCCCCGTGACTCTGTGTTCAGATTCAGCGGGTTGGAAAATGGATGGATGGATGGATGGAAAACAGTCTCAAATGAAGGTTAACCCCATTTGTTAATGCTTGGAGAAGGAGGATGTTTCACACTCAAAAAAGATACAGATACTCCATTATCTTTTGAGCCTGGAATCTAGGAGTCAACAGGACTAATGATTCTCAAATCAGAAATGGACCTCTTGATATCAGCTTAGCAATTCAGTTGAAGGTCAGTGTCCTTTCTCCTGTGGCAGAAGAAGTCAAACTCTGTTTCTTTCTTTCTATGCATTTCAGAACCGAACTTGTCCTTTATCAATGACTAATCTCATAAGGGCAATGATGCACTATTGCTTAAAAACACATTAGAGAACATTACCAAATCATAATAAACTTTGCACGTCATAATCCCTAACACACACACAGTAAAAACACATTTGACACTGAAGCATTAAACAAAAAACTGTGAGAAATAAAGTTGAACAATACCCGAATATGGTCATATTTCTAATATCCACAGAGATATCTGAAAATCGTCAAGAATCAGATTTAGATTCTATTGGTGGTGATTCCAATGGAGTGATTAACAGCTAAACTAAAAGTAAACAGTAACGTGTGTATCAGACATGTACAAATAATACCCGTAGGAGGCACACAGGATGGACAGGCATCCTGGCAGGATATCAGGAAGATCCCTTACCTGGACGAGAGGCCCCCGAGTGAACAGAAAGGCATCCTGGCCAAGCGAGGGATGGATGGTGCACCCGGAAAAGGCTCCCCTAAGTGAGGGATGGACATCCCAGTCAGAGAAGATTCCCAACCTGGACAGGTGTCCCGACCAGAAATGATTCCAGTACCTTCCCTGGGTGGTCGAAAAGAGAAGGACAGGGAAAGACTATCTACAAGTGGTGTTTATTCCACCTAGGCACTAGATGTAAGCAGCCCTCCATATCAGTGCCCATTTGGGAACCAGCAGGGAATGCCAGGAGTTGTAGTCCATGGGTGCTGCAATGGGGCGCTGCAGGGAGATATACTCCCCACTATATTGGACCTGCTTTCAACAGGCAGTAGCCCTGGCACTGAACGTACTCTCAGCTCCTCAATAAAAGGGACCACACTCCTTTGTCCAGGCGAGTTGGAGATGGGAGGACAGAAAACAACACTCAACTAAAGGAGGGTCGGGTGGTGAGAGGAATTGTGGAGAGAGAGAGAGAACCTGTGCTTGTTACTTTGAACAGGTATTTTTGTAATAAAGGCACCTTTATTTGAACCCTGGACTGTGGTTGTGTGTTCGTGTTGGGGTTTGGGGCTCACTGGTGCCTGGTTCCATCACTAACATTCATCTTGCACTGAAACAATGTTAAAAGCCGCAGGTGCACAGAAGTGTGTAAATATCAAAGGAAGCATCCCAAGTCAAATGCTTCATTTATGCCAATTGGTTTAAGCATTTTTAAATGAAAGATCCAAAAAGCTTCTCTGCGTAATAGTGTTTTCTCATAGTTGCCACCCCATGGTTACATTTAACTATATCGAGGATGGTGTATTTTAAGTCCATGATTGAGTGATTACATTCCTTAACATGTTTCGAAACAGGTTGCTCTATGCACATTGCAGCAGCAACTGCATTTTAGACAGGGGGAATGTCCCAGTTTGCTAAATCTACTGGGTAAATCTATATGACCGTTCTACTTCAGGTCAGACGTTTTAACCACCATATCCTTAATATTGCGGTTACATGAAAAAGAGAACACAGGTGGTGATCTACAAAATGGAAGTAATTGTAAAACATGCCAGCATTTGAGAATGTTCCATCTGATTGCACTGGAATGTATAGAATATATGAGTGCATGTCAAATTGTCATTGCATTGTCATGATTTAGTAAAGGATAACAATGTATCCTTATGGGTACCTGGATATAAGGCTCTTTTATATGTTTCTTTAATATTTTTTTCTTATATCCTGTGTCCACAAATCTTTGATAATAATCTTTAGCAAGTTGAAAAGTCCAACCTGTTAGTACGTATCTTTCGACACCTCAAAAATTTGTAAAATAGGTCAATTATTAATCAAGGCTCTTGGGAGACAGCTTGACACCAAAAGCATTGTGTTTCTATCTGTATGTTTATGGTACACCTTGCATATAAATTCTTCCGCTAAGACATCAAGGAAGGCAATCTGATGTTTACTGTAGTTTAATGTAAATTTCAGATTTGTATCGCACTCATTTAAAAAGGTGTGGAAGGATATCAGTTGTTCAAGTGAATCTCTCCATACCACAAATATATCATCAATGTATCTAACACAGAGTACAACATGAGAGTGCATAGGGTTGGAGTCTGCGTATGTGTAATAACAAATGACAAGCCCGGTGCTTCTTTTCTGTTAGCGTTAGCGTCTCACCTGCTTCTCCCATGCGGGCCCTGCAACAGGCGGGACGCTCTCAATGCAGCTGACCTTCTGCCTACTTCTCCTACTGTCAGTCGCCTTTCCGATCCTTGGCTCCAGTCGGCTCCCCCTGATAGTGACCTGGGAATTCCTCCAACGGTCAAGGCTCTCACGTGGAGGCACCACATCCCAAGTCCTGACTCCCGCTGCCATCCGCGGCCTCATGCAGAGAGTCACCCGACTCCCGGTCACTCCCGTCCTTCCTGAAACAAACTCTGCGGGAGCAACAACAACTATTACGCCCTGGGTGTCAGCCTAACACCTCGGCTGCCTGCTCAGCTGCTGCAAACCGGTTCATGCTCGCTCGCTTCCTGCACCCGCTGTCTCTCACTCGCTCGCCAATTTCTACTTCCTTCTGCAACCTCTGTCTTTCTTTTTTTCTTCCTCGTTCTCTTTTTCTTTTTTCTTCCCCCTAACAGTCTTGGGCTTCTCTATATATGTGGAGAGGACATAGCAGCTGCAGCACATTAGCACCAGGAACAATCACGGATGTGGGCAGTCCCTCACCTGTGCACTTAGGTGAGAAACGCCCACACCGCAGATCGCCCTGAGACGCTACAGCCACCACGCCCCCTCGCTAAGCCGCGAGCGCGGTGATTATTTAAAATCAAACTGGCTTTTGCTGGAAGAGCTGTGGACCCATAACACCACAGGCCCTCCCCTCAGTCCAGACCTATTGAGTCAGGCGACCCTGACCGAGAGGTCATGAACCCTAGAAAGAGCATCAGCATTGGTGTGAAGAGCGCCCCGGCGATGAACGAGCGAAAACTTGTACGGCTGGAGGTCAAGAAACCACCGGGTGACCCGTGGATTTGACTCCTTGTGCAGGGCCATCCACTGTAAAGGTGACAAGGGTGAATTCCCGCCCAACAGGTAGTACCTCAGCTGAGTAATCGCCCATTTAATCACCAAAGCCTCCCTCTCCACCGCTGCATACCTGGTCTCCCGGTCCAACAGTTTCCGGCTCAGGAATATGATGGGGTGTTCCACACCATCGACACTTTGGCTAAGCACGGCCCCCAGGCCTGTGTCCGAAGCATCAGTCTGGAGGATGAAAGGCAAAGAAAAGTTAGGTGCCTTCAAAATAGGTGCGGACGTAAGGGCCTGCTTCAAGTCACTAAAAAGTCACTGCAGCGCCTGTCTTTTCAGTCCATACCACAATGTTCGGGGCCCTCTTCTTTGTCAAATCAGTCAAGGGCGCCAATCTCTCCAAGAACCGGGGCACAAACCGGTGGTAATACCACGCTAACCTGAGAAAGGCTTGGACCCGCCGCTTGGTTTGCGGACGGGGCCATTTCAAAATGGCATCTACTTTGGAGCACTGTGGCCTCATGGCACCCCGACCCACCAGGTAGCCCACATACTTGGCTTCGCTCAATCCAAAGAAACATTTTGGATTTTGCTCGGACATGCTGTAGGTGTTCCATCCACATGCTGGAATAGATGACCACATCATCCAGGTAGGCAGCACTGTATGAGTTATGAGGCTGGAGCACTTTGTCCACCAGACGCTGGAAGGTTGCTGGAGCCCAGTGTAACCCAAATGAAAGGACACGATACTGCCAGTGTCCGCTAGGGGTGCTAAATGCGGTTTTAACCTTCGCAGAGTCCGTTAAAGGAACCTGCCAGTACCCCTTTGTCATGTCCAGTGTGGTCAAATATTGAGCCTGCCCAAGCTTCTCGAGGAGGTCGTCCACTCGTGGCATTGGATAGGCATCAAATTGGGAGACTTGATTAAGCCTACGGAAGTCATTGCAAAACCTCCAACTCCCGTCAGGCTTAACGACCAATACAATGGGACTGGACCAGGGACTATGACTTTCCTCGATCACACCTAGTTCCAGCATGTGTTTGATCTCAAGCTCCACTTCAGCCCTTTTTGCCTCAGGAAGACGAAACGGGCATTCTCGGACTATAACTCCGGGCTCTGTCACAATGTTGTGCTCAACCAGAGAGGTCCTTCCGGGGTTTTCACTCACTACCTCCAGGACAGACAGGATAAATGTTTCCAGCTCCCGCCGTTGTCTGGGAGTTAAATGCACCGAAGTTAAGGCTAGCTGTGCGAGCAAAGAGTGAGCGGGGCTGACCGGAGGAGGGATCGGGATCCCTGTCTTTCCACGGTTTCAGCAGGTTCACATGATAAACCTGCTCCCACGGCCGACGATTGAGTTGACTCACCAAATAGTCGACAAGTCCTTTCCTCTCCTTAACTTCGTAGGAGCCTTGCCAATGAGCAAGCAACTTAGAGTGGGAGGTAGGCACTAAGACCATGACATGATCTCCTGGGCGACACTCCTGGAGAGACGTGCCGCGGTCGTAATATCAGACCTGTGCTGCTTGGGCCTCTTCCATGTGACTTTTAAGGAGGGGCCGAATCTTACCAAATCTATCGCATAATTGCGTGATATACTCCAGTATGTTTGTAGAGGGAAGAGCCTCTTCTTCCCATCCTTCTTTTAGGATATCTAATATGCCTCGGGGTTGTCACCCATACAATAATTCAAAAGGGGAGAACCCGTGGAGGCTTGTGGGATGAGGGGGAGGAGCTGGTCTCAGTTCCTCCCATCCTCACTGACCACCTTACGCAGCATTTGCTTGAGAGTCTGGTTAAATCTCTCTACCAGACCGTCAGTTTGAGGATGTTACACCGCGGTCTTTAGATGCTTTATTTTAAGTAACTTGGCAGTTTCCTTAAACGTCTCTGAGGTAAAGGGCGTCCCTTGGTCCGTCAGGACCTCCTTCGGAATACCAACACATGCAAAGACCCCTAGTAATTCCCGTGCGATGGCTTTAGAAGTAGCTGAGTGCAATAGAACAGCTTCGGGGTATTTGGTAGCGTAATCCACGAGGACTAAAATGTACTTGTGTCCTTGGGCTGAGGGCTCTAGAGGTTCGACTAAATCAACCTCAATTCGGTGGAATGGAATATCAATCAGGGGAATAGGAACGAGAGGAGCACGGTCCTTCCTAGGAATTTGTCACAATTGACAATCCGGGCAAGAAGTGCAAAAGCGACAAACCTCCTCATTGATTCCCGGCCAATAGAAATGAGCTTGATCCGCTCCAGGGTTTTCTCAGTGCCCAAATGGCCACCTAGGAGGTGGGCGTGTGCTAACTCACAGACCTGCCGCCGGAAGGTCCGCGGGATTAGCAGTAGCCATCTCTCCTGCCCATCATGCATTGCTACGCGATAGAGAAGGTCATTGTCTAACACAAAGTGAGGGCCCTGTGGCAACGACTGGTTAGTGCGCTGGCCATTGACTAGGACCACTGCATTTTTTGCAAACTTCAGGGAGTCGTCGTTCCATTGCTCCCTTTTAAAAGAAGCCAGCGTTTCTTTAAATTGAAACCGCAGAAGGGAGAGAGGGTCTGGGACGACCTCAAGGGGCGTGGTTTCCTCCCATTCCGTCTTGGCACTGGTGGATGACATATTGGGACGCAGCGGTCCGGGAGTTGCCACGTCACTCAAGGATGCCGCTGCGTCTCTCTCTGCCGGCTGGTTACATGGCGTGGAGGTAGCCTGAGACGGCTCAGCCCTGTCTATAATTAGGCCCAAGTTAACACCAGGAGTGGTATATGTCTCACCGCATTTAATTTTTTGACCAGCCCTGTCCCAGTATCACCGGGTGTGGTGGATTCTGAAGGACGGCCATGGTTAGTTTTTCGTACCAATCCTCCATAACTGATGTGACAAGCAGCGGAGCTGTACCAACGGATTTCTCCGTGGACACAGGCTATACTGGTCTTAATTTTTAACCACTGTCGCGGCAGCACAAACCGGCGGGCAACAATGGTAATGTTGCTACCGGAATCGAATAAGGCCGTGGTTTTGTACACGTTTACGATCACCACGCCTGTATGTGGGACCGCCAATGGGTTAGCCAGAGCACACCAACCCCTCCTCACCCTCCACCTGCATCCCTCCTTGCTTCCAAGCGGTTTGTGCGCCCACAAGTCCGGGGACACTGGCACAAGCTCCAGGTTGTACGGGGTTTAGGGGTTTGCTAGGCTTTGGGACATACTCCGGCTGTGTTTGACAAAGGAACGGTTTAGCTCCCTCAGATTGTGAGGCCGTCCTTTGAGTCTCCAAAAGCTCTATGAGCTCAGCCATGTTCATAAACTGCTTGCCCCAGACCGGCTGGGTGAAGCCATGGGGAAGCGCTTTCAGGAGCAGATAGCAAGCTACCTGCTCTATTATGTGGTAGGGCTTGTTCTCATATGGCCGTAGCCACTGCCCTACCATTGCCCAGAAGGTCCAGGCCTGTTTGTGGGTCGGCCGCTCTGGGTCCAACCTCCAGTTCTTTATTTTACTCACCTGCCAGTCTGGGGCACCCCTAGGTGGTAAATGGGGCTCTGGTTTCACAGGGAGGCGGGCACTCTCCTCCGAGAGAGCATAATAAGCTCCTTTTGCCTCCCACCTCCGGAGCAGTCCAACTCTGTGAGCCCCTCCCGCACACTCCCTGGCCTCTCTAGGTGGCCTAGTTATGTGTGCTGGGAGCGGAGCCCGTACCGGGTCTCGCCGAACCACGGGACACCCTCCCCGCCTGAAAACTCGGCCCCGGTACGCTCCCACCTGGGTACATTGCAGGTCATGTCCCCTTCTCTTCCAGGACTTCTCCATCCTGCCGACTACACCAATGTCAGAAACTCGACATAGAGTCATGAAAAGGTTTGGGGCAGCCACCCATATAATTGGTTTCCTGGCTGCAAAGTTGTGTAAATAAATACAGCACTGCTGTGCACAAAACCGAGTCCAAAACAGAACTGAGGGAATAGGGAAAAGGTGCAGGCTTTTAAAGGGGAAGACAGGAAGTGAGATCATAAGGGTCGGGCTCATGAAGGTCTTCAGCCATTGGTTCTAGCCCGGACTTGACATCACAGGGGCCAGAGCTGGCAAGGTCTCCTTCCATAGGCTCGGTCCCAGAAGTGACATCAAGAGAGCCAGGTGGAATCTCCCGTGCTTGGTCAACAGGATAGGGAGAAAAAGAGTCAGTGCACTCTGCCACATCCTGGTATGCCTCTGAACTGCCCTTATTCAAGCCCTTTAGCTGCCTCCCATGCGCACGTGTGTGATACAGGGTTAAGTTTCGTATTTGGTATTTTCCATACAGCCGTTTTAGCTCTAGACCATCCTCAAGAAACTGTAAAACACATATACACACACACGCACACAGAGACACACACCAATCATTGAGACATCAATGTTTTCAGTATCAGAGGACCCTAAAATGCATCGAAAACCAGAGATCGAAATTTTTGACAAATCTAAATATTTTGCTCCTCCCCCATAGACGACAGGTTATACAATACAATACAATTTATTTTTGTATAGCCCAAAATCACACAAGAAGTGCCGCAATGGGTTTTAACAGGCCCTGTCTCTTGATAGCCCCCCAGCCTTGACTCTCTAAGAAGACAAGGAAAAACTCCCAAAAAAACCCTTGTAGGGAAAAAAAGGAAGAAACCATGGGAAAGGCAGTTCAAAAAGAGACCCCTTTCCAGGTAGGTTGGGTGTGCAGTGGGTGTCAAAAAGAAGGGGGTCAATACAATACAATACACAAAACAGAACAAATCCTCAATACAGTATAAAAATAAAAATTTTACAAATACGGAGCGGAATTTAACAGTAGATGATATCACATAATATGATTTGGATTTTTTTAGAGTCCTGGTGACCTCAGCCATCAAGCTGCCTCCCCCATTTGGCCATTCCACAGCTGAAACAGCGCTGGTCCAGCCAGTCCGATGAAAGGACCCCTCTACCCCACGATTCCTGCGATCCTCCATCAGGGATGACTTTACCTTAGGCAGGCAAAACAACTTGGAAGGTGGGCCGTGGCAACAAATTACAAAGATCATGTTACTTATGCTTTAGTGCTAATAACTAACAACAGAGATGCAGTCTGTACAGTTAATCAGCAGCTCTAGTCAGGATATGTAAAACTGAAGTAGTGAGTCTTCAGCCGGAATTTAAAAGCTGAGACAGAAGGGGCATCTCTTATAGTAGCAGGCAGACCATTCCACAGTTTAGGGGCCCTGTAACTAAAAGCTCGACCTCCCATTGTTATTTTGTTAATCCTTGGAATCATAAGCAGACCAGCATATTGAGATCTTAATGTGCGCTCTGGTTTGTAAGTAAATGATAAGTTCAGACAAGTAAGCCGGACCTTTGCCATTTAATGCTTTATATGTTAAAAGGAGGATTTTCAAATCTGCCCTAAACTTAACTGGGAGCCAGTGTAAGGATTTAAGAACTGGAGTTATGTGTTCATATTTTCTTGTTCTTGTAATAATTCTTGCAGCAGCATTTTGGATTAACTAGAGGCTGTATAAAGAATAGTTTGAACATCCAGTGAACACCGGATTGTAGTAGTCAATCCTACTAGAAATATGGAGGGGGAGGATGCAAAGCAAAAAAGTTCAATTTCAGATCCACATCTGCTAGCTGTAAAATAAAGTTACAATAAGATGGGGTAAAGCAGACCACTTATATAATGATTCACAAATTGTATCAAGCCGCCTCGTGTGGTATATAGGTATACAAAGATTCTATATTTAACATGGCCAATGTGCATATAGGCTTATATTAAAAAAATCTCCATCTATTAATAAAGTCTGTTGAGTGTCTAATATATGACTGTCCCAAAGGAACTAAGTGGCATATTCAATAAATTTATTTACAATATTAAATAAATTCAATAAATTGAGCTAAACGTTGTAATAATGAGTTACAAGCTGATGCAATGGGATGGCCAGGAGGATTTTTTAAATTTTTATGTATCTTAGGAAGTTTTTTCTTGATATGTTGTCTTTTTTCCCTGTGAAGTTTAGACACTCAATTGACGATCTGGGCATTGGGGCATCCCGCAAAGCATCAAGCGCTGCAGTGCAATTCAAAAACAGACGTACCACACAGTTAAAACTGCCAGGACCGCCAGCAGGAGAGATGGGCTGGGTATAAGTGGCAGATGTTGCATCTAATTCAGTCCCCCTTGTCAACTCCAGCAACAATTTCAATTAAACCTCAAAATCAGTGAAGTTTCACTATCAGGGCTGACACAGAAATCAATACTAGACTTCATCCTTTTTTATGGATCATTCCAAGGTCCATTATGTTAATAAAAGTAGTTCACCTTTATGAATGCTCTACTCACAACAATGAAGACACACATCTATGTCTCATTTACAGGAGACAATTGCATGCACATTCTTTTCCTCCTAGAACAGGAGTACTAAGTGATAAATGGCCTACAAACAATGGCACACTGCAAAACACCAATTGCACCATGATAAAGTTAGACAGCGCACCTCACTCAATTTTGGCAAATTGGAACTCAGCCTTCCTCTTTGTCGCACACCCTGAAATGCAATCTCACATCCCCAGGCACCCCAGTGTGGGAACCCCTGGAATAAAGTGAATCCACAGGAGTACTGCATAGTTGAGTCTCAGTAACTTCATCTGAAAATTTGAAACAGCTAAATTCTAGATAAGCAATGGTCTTGAAGATTTTTTTAGTGTCTTGATCTTGCTTCAGTCTTGCTATCATTTGAACTTGGTCTTGACTTTGTTCAGCCCCACCTTAGAATCAGTCTTGATTCAGTCTTAGAAAGTTGTGGTCTTAGACTTTTCTTGGACTAGGAAAAGATGGTTTTGACTGCATAACTGCATGCAACATCATTAAAGTGTACTAGATTTGTTATGTTATCATTTTGTTTTAGCAGCAGTAAAAACACAATTATTATAAACCTAAAATTCCAATTGTATCTCTGCTTTTTGAAGTTAACTTCAAAATATAATTTGCCAAAGGTGTTCTGTAAATTGAAAATCTTATTTGAGCTTCTTCTTTTTGTCAAATACACAACAAAAATAATTAAAAAACAAATCAAATTGTAACAAACATCCTAAAGTATTGAAGACAATAAAATATACAGCAATATAAAGTGCAAAGGTATGATGTTTTAGTGTGGATAGTACATGGACGTAATCATTTTGCTTTAGCTGTCACGGTACATTACACTTCAGTGTTTCTCAACCTGCAGGTCTGAACTTCAATGCAATAATATCGTTGTTCAGGCAAGTCAATCTGCTGATTATTAAGAATTAAATACATTTTATTGTTAGTTCCATACAAATGGCCAATATATATTTACTGTGCCAGTTATCATCAATTTAATGATTGAAAACAATGGGTAAGCATTAATGGCAGTATTAAAAACAGAAGGTAATATTTTATTCCTCTTAGATCTATAGTTTTACAAGTGACATAAATTATATTTGTTGGATTCCATCTTATACCATTAAAATTAAACAATAACTTTAGCAATATACACTTATTCAATTTGTAATATGATAATTAAAGCTTTAATTAGATGTATTTTAATACACATGAATACAGTTAGCACTTGTTAAATTACAAGAATAAACCTACAAAACTAGGCTAGTTGGTACTTATTGCCCATGTGTTGGGCACTGGTGAACTCTTGTAACATCTTATCCAGTGAGGACTGTTTGCTCATGTGGTGGATGGACTTCTCTGAAACAACTTCATTATGGTCTGGTTTGATACAGATCTTTCAGTTTATAGTAAGTCAGATCCATTTATGATACAGTTCTTAGCACAACCCTCAGACTTGCCATTTCTGTGTTTTATGATTGTTTACTCTAACTTTTAGAGATGACACCAGTCATAACACTTCATTGTTCAGAGATAGTAATTCAAATATATCTAGATACTCATCCCACTCTTCCTTGGTTCAGTAAGAAAATCGGGGTGCTTTTGTACCTTTTTAGTATGGCTGTTGTGTTTCAGGTTTACCTTACTTTGTTGGTGATCTATATCTTAATATTTACTTTTCAATACATAGTCTCTTCTAAGAAGGCTATCTCAGAGCAAATATAAAAGAAAAATACAAAACCTTGCAAAAACTAAGAAAAAATGTTATATTTTGGTATTGACTGTTCCCATTGATGGAATAAACAACATCAATTGAGTCAATTGAAGCAAAATTTAGAAAAAGAGAAATTAATCTGACAGATGCCATGGCCAGTTTACAAAATAGGCGAGGGAAAGAAAACTAAAGTTGACAACTTTCCTGGAGAAAATACACCTCTAGGGACCTCAACATCCATTTGAAATATGGAGAGTTAATTTCTGGCTGACCTAGGCCAAATGGAAGCACATCCCCTCTTGGTTATTCTATAGTATGGTACTGTACAGTATGTCATGCTAGCATTCATAGCTATGGTGCAATCACACCAAGTTCTGATGCTGTGTCTGTCAGGATTGATGCTAAAGGTTCCACGTTATTTTGCTCCATGATCAGGAAGAAGGGCTTAGTCAAGATAAAAATGTGAAACCAATTTTGAATTAAATTTATATGTTAAGCCAGCTCACATAAAATAATACCTCTTTCAATAGTTTTCAAAATGTGTATATCTAAAATTATATTGGATGATAGATTAGTACAATGTCATTGACAGCATACTAAAATAAAATTTGCAGAGATAAAGGTTGTACTGTTTAGGATGAGACAGAAGCTGCAAAGTTATTATTTTTTCAAGGAATTTAGAACCAAAGCATTGTTATGATTACATACTATTTTTATTTTTTCTTTTGCCTAATTTGCCTGAGAACTTGTATGTTCCTGCTTTTTAGTATGGAGAGCCCATTTACAGTTTGTTATTATTTCTTACCTTTGGTGTTATATTTTATTATGAGATGTAATTGCTTGGTTACTACTGCTGTCACTGTCCTGCTCCACTGACAGACTGAGTAGATCGTTCCTCTCTCAAACTATGCGACTCTTGAATTCCACCCGGGGGGGAGTAAACGTTAACATTATTCAAAGTTATTGTCTGTTTTTACCTGCATTTTTATTACTCTTTAATTTAATATTGTTTTTTGTATCAGTAAGCTGCTGCTGGAGTATGTGAATTTCCCCTTGGGATTAGTAAAGTATCTATCTATCTATCTATCTATCTATCTATCTATCTATCTATCTATCTATCTATCTATCTATCTATCTATCTATCTATCTATCTATCTATCTATCTATCTATCTATCTATCTATCTATCAAGTTTGCTATAATTGCTAGCTAGCCTGGTTTCTATGAAAGGATAACAGGAAGTACATGATTTGTGGTGTCACCACACTATAAATCCTGGCATTATGCACTTTCATTTGCCTGTGGATATTTTAAAACATTTTTACCAAGCTTTCTGATTAGTTTTTACGAATATTGAACTTCTGTTTAAATATTTCTTGACTTTAATCCCTTGTCTAGTACTTACAATTTTGATGTTTGAATAGCATCATTTTACAGTGAATGTTGATCACAGGTTTGCCTACAGTTTAGGATTTGTGGGTACCATAAGTTTATCTGTTTCTGAATCATAATGCGTTACTTTGACTGCATCTAGCTCTCCCAGTTCTTGATTCACATTAAAAATTATTATTGCTTCAGAGTTAAACAGTTCCAGGTGCTCTTTTGGAACATTCAGTAAGGATGTATTAATTAAATTTATTTTGAGCAGTACTAGCACTTTCAATTTGCTTTTCCACAATTTAGCAGAAATTAAAGTAGGTCTAATCGACAGGTGGCTAGGTCAGTTTGAGACATAAGCAAGAGAATTTTACTTGACAGCTTTTGTAAAGTTTATGAAATGTCATATGAAAATTACATTTACAGTTTTGAAAGTTTCAACACACTTAATTAGGAAAATGTGCAATAAAAGGAGAACAGTAGTAAGCAAATAGCATCCTGTCATTGTGTGTCAGTTGTCAAGTTTTTCAAGGGCAATGTGTATGGCCAGAAATATGTCATCATTCATTGAACTTTAATATAATAAACAACATGAAGTAGGTATAAGAACCTCAGAGTTACTGCCGTTAACATGAGATTTCGTAAACTTTTTCATCTCTTCAGTTCCACAGAAGTTACAGCCATTTCGATCTTTTTGTTATTATTTTACTGGACCATTGGTATTATGTTCCACCTTTTTAAGTACATAGGAACAGTAAGAGGTTGAAAATTTCTGTGAAAATAGTAATTAGATAATCTGATGGGATTTTGCTGCCATGACATGTTGTAGCCAATTGTGTTCAAGATTTCTATCTTCGGGAATGATCTTCTGCACATGCCATGTTTACTGAGCAGAGCACAAAGTCCCTTATTTTGTTGAAATACTAGGAGGAAGACTCTATATTTGTGACTCACAATTGGTTTTAATATTAATCAGGTAACATGGAAATGAAGTAATTTTGTCTTTTTACCTGCTTTAATTACCTTTACAGTTGTTGCTTTCAAGCCATGGCACATGCCATGTCACAAGTGTTGTTTCAGTTTTGTTCTTATATAGATTTTTTGTTACATTTGATAGAATCAACCTGGTATTTCAAGGGTACACTTATGCTTACACTGATACCAGCTCTCACATTCACACAGAGGCAGTTTTCAAGTTGCTGCTCAGGTTTTTCTGTGCATCTTTAACTTATAGGGAAAAAACTGAAAAGCAAAAAATCTCAACACTAACCATAAATGAACTGAGATTTTAATTTATGTCCCTGCAATTGCTACTCATTTGTTCCTTTTTATCTTATCAAATTTAACCTAAAATATATTAAAATATTTCAATACTTAAAGATAAGTACAATAAAACATAAAAACATTATCCTTAACTTATCTTTTATATACTGTATATCTAAAGGTTTATTTTTTTATAATTTAGAAATTTTTATACCATGTTTTGCAAAATACCCTATACATCCTTTCATAACCCCCCTATTGTAGTCTATCTTAGGAAAAGATAGCCAGTAACTACACTAGCAGAAATAAACAAAAACAAAACTTGTTCTGGATAGGCTGCTAGTCTCCAGGATACAAACAAGCATAGGGGCTACACATTCATCATCACACTGAGGCAATTCTGAGATGATGATTGACTTGACAGCATGTCTCTTGGTTATTGGAAGAAGCAGAAGAAACTCCAATGAAAACGGAAAAAAAGTGAAAAGCCACACATCCAGAAAGAAAGCCTGTGGCCCACAAATTGCGAAGCAACAATGCATTCCACTACACATTTCACCACTTGAGAAAACAATTCTGCAATTTAAATGACTGAATTACTGAGTGGCTCTTTTCATGTATTACTTTTGTATAAAGTAGTCAACTATTGGTTTTGCCAGCTTGCATCTAACATAATAAATTCAATCTGCATTATTATTCCTATTGTTAATTACTGGGTGTGATTTCAAAATCTGTAGGCTATCTACACGGGTTTTGTATCATTAGCCACGGAAGTGGAAAGTGGTATCAAAAAAATCTAGAAGCTTTCAAATGAATTTTTAATATTTATGCTGTAACTTATACTGTAACCACAAGGGAGTGCCACAGAGTCCCAAACCCTAATACCCAACACACTTTTAGGATAAAATAAAAGATATTTATTTATCCCCAGCACATTTCCAAATCACCTTTTAAGAGAATAGTTGCACAATCACAATAACCAAATCAATTCTTCCTCCTTTCTTCCTCCCGTTTGCCCTTTGCCTCATGACTCATTGATGTGAAGCAGCAGGGTCCCTTTTAAGCTAGAACTGGGAATGCTTCCAGTGCCATAGGGTGTCTTCCTGGAAGCAGTTCTGGGCAATATAGCAAGTAGAAAGGTGATCCCCAGACTGCACCCTCTATTGACAACCAGGGACCACGACAGGGCTGCACTTCTAGACTCCAACTCACAAGCACCCCTGCGGGTGTCCTGACTGGGTTGCTACACGTGGACCACTGCCACCTGGCGTATGGGGGATGGCATTGCTCAGCTTCCTCTGGTCCTTCCACTATATGATACCGGCGGGGTACAAAGTTATTTTTCTGTCCTGTCAGCCAATCCATCTGTCATTCCGCTCTGGACTCCCATCCGGGTAAGAAACCATCCTCCTTCCTGGCCTGCATGCCTGTTCTCCTCCTGCAATGCAGGAGATAGATTGATATACTTAAACCATTTCCATAGCCTCCATCATCACTTCCACTTTCAGTTTTGTACCACACAATAGTGTGCATAAACCTAAATCATGTTCCTTTAATTTCTAAGATCTCAATACAAACATTTCATAATTTGAAGCAGTGCGATACATTTACCATTCCCTTCCAATAGGCTCCTGGGGAAAAATATATATAAAACCTCTTGAATACCTTAAAATCTTTACATTGTAAGAAATTGTTCTCTTATACAGCAGAAATTGTGGTGTTTTTAGTGGACACGCTGTTGATGAAATGGCAAATGATCCTGGGCCATTAATTAGCAGTGGAGGATTTGGGTGTAGAAATATTCATGGATATCAAAAAATGGTCTAGATGGACACCCCAAAGATTTTCTAGGAACTTTCTTGACCCTGGATGTTATTACATAGAATTTCCCAAGAAATAATAACAGGGTGAGGTTTAAAGGATATTTGGTGCCATTAGGTTATTGACACAGAGTCAGGAGTTAATTTGAGGTATATACTGATCTGGAAGGGTGGTATTGAAAACAGAACATGGAGACAGAAGCAGAGAAAATCTGGAGAAGGGTAAGAGGCAGAGTAACATCATATTTGAGGCACAGTGGTTTTAAATAGTAGGCTAGTAGATGACCCATCATCTATCTCATAGGCTCTCCACTGGCGTGCAAAGTCAAAGTTTATTTTCTGGTTATTTGTTTATTTAATGTTTTATTTTCTGTATTGCATTACTATACTGTGTGTGAATATTTTGTAAAAAAAAAATAGGAAGTGGTCTTCCCTAGACTTTCTCTTATACTTAGATATGGGGATGGATATTTGAGGAGTAAAGCGCAAGACAATGATTACAATTTTATATTATGTACATTAAAGAGCCATCAACAACAAATCAAATCAAATTAATAATATATTGAACAATTATTATAAAAGTAAAGATGAATAAATCGGACTCTGCAGCTGCATGACTAAATGTTAAAGTACCACTTCTGGTTAGCGGAAATAGACCAAAAGTTGACAGAAATCTACGTTTTGTGCCAAATAATTGTATGCAAAATTTGGTTGACCTATGTGAAAGAATACTCAAGTTATTGTGTTTACATACACACACACACACAGACATAAATCCAAAAATGGTATTTTCGGACTCAGGGAGGTCTAAAATGTCAAGATTTATCAAAATCTCGACATCAAGGTTTTGAATGACTACATTATTTTCCCTATACCTCGTATACGAGAACCTAAAAAAACACTATTTTTCTTTTTAAGTTTGATTTTGGCATGTTTTATTGTAGGTTAGCATGGCATACACCTATATGTGATATTTGTACTATGTCTCTCTGAAATAATTAGATTACTTAGTGACTTTAAATTAGGTCAGTACTAGGGGGCTCCGCCCCCTGCTCGCTTCGCTCGCCAACCCCTGGTGTTGGGAATGACAAAGAGCGTGATGTATGAATGAGATATAGAATAGTGTGACGGTGTAGATGATGCAAATAGAAAGCAAACAATAAAGTGTGTGGCACAGTGTAAAGGTTTATTGGAAAAATTTCTTTGTACACGCCGTTTAAGTGTAAAAGGTAATTCCAGCTCAGAACTTGTAAGGTCATTTAAGATGGTTATTGTTGTGATCAGAGTCAAGTTTGTCAGAGCTTAGAAAGAGTTGTGTCTCTCCAGGAAGTAATGGAATGACTTGGGTATTAATGTTTTCCATATTAATATTTTTTGGACATAATATAGTGCGTTGTGTTAAAAGGGGCATTTGGTCTAATGAGATTGCTGTTCGAAATGTCTCTGTAACTAAGTTGTCGCAGATAAAGGCTTGAGGAATTGTAATAATCTGTGGCTGAAGTCCAGCTGTATTGGTGAGTGTACCATCTCTCAGTTGTAGTAAGCAATTGTTATGATCTGGTTCTGGACATCGTATCTTTTTTACTAACTGTATCTTTTGAAAGCAATGCCAATTGTCTGCGTATTTTAAGGTGCACTGAACAATAGCTGAGTGCATGGCATCTGGAAGAATAGCTAAGCACTGTCTAAAATCTCCTCCTCATAAAAGTACCTTTCCTTCAAATCGAATATTATTATTCATAAACGTTTGTAGAAGTTTATGAATGGTGTTGAGTAAGTGACTTCATGCCATTGAACATTCATCAATAAACAACATTTTTTCAAGACGGATGTCACGTGCAGTGCCACCGTTAATGTTCATAGTGGATACCGATTTGTAGGATCTAATGTAGTTGATAAAGATTTCACTTTCAGGTACATCGTTAGTTAGAAGCTTTTGTAGATATTCAGTATATGAATGTAAAGGAGGCAGTCTAATTTGACCCTTTTGACAACAACGTGTAAATGTATAACTTGTATTTCCAGTTGTTTCTTCAGGGAAGTGAACTGAATGACAATGATTGCAAATGAGGATTGTTGTCGCGCGAGCGTCTTCTTTCTTTTTGTGTTCCTGTGTCTTGTTGAATCCCCCTCTTTGTGTGTGTCCCGTCCCTTGCTTGTAGGGTCTGTGGGGTGGTTTTGTGTTCTTTTTTTTGTGTTCCATGGGCTTGTTGAATCCCCCTCTTGGTGTGTGTCCCGTCCGGTGCCTGTAGGGGGGGGTGCCTTGCTGTTGTGCGCGAGCCTCTTTTTTTTTTTTTTTTTTTTTTTGGGTCTAGTTTCGTGTGCAATGTGTTTCGTGCTTTGCTTGCGTTTGAATACTTTTTTATGTGCCGTTTCCTTTTTTCGGTGCTCTTTGCGCCTCATTTCTCAATTTTTCCTGTGCTCACTCCTTTTTTCTGTGGTCTTGTCCGCCTCTCGCGGCCCCTCATCCGCCTCTCTCGCCCTCTTCTATCCGCCTTTCTCGGCTCCTCAGCCGACCCTCGCGGACTCTTTTTGCGCCTGCGCAGTACGTCTTTTTGCAGCTACGGCCCATTGCCGGATGTGCCTGCGTCCATCATCCGGTTTAGCATTCTCGGTTAGTAATATGGATGAGTAGGTATGTGTGTTTGTATGTGTGTGTATGATCTACTATTCCTTCATCTACGGTTTATTCATACCTTATATGGAGTGCTGCTTCCTAAGATACATATAAAAAATAAGTACGTTTGAAAATTGAACCCATGTTAAATAATATAATATTTGTAAGGAGGTTTGTCTGAATGTGTCATATAATGCTAAGTAAACAGTATGCAGGAGAGCACAGTGATGCAGTGACTTTCATTCTAGTGTGACACTAACATGGGTTTCTTCTGAGCAGTCTGGTGAAATTTTTCTGTAAGAAAATATAGAGGTAGGATGATTAACAGCTCTTGAAATTTCAAATACATTTTGGGTGTATTACTAAGTATCTTCTGCAGTGGATTGATACCCCATCTGGTGTTGATGCCTACTTTTCAGACTGATGCTAATAGAATATACTCCAGCTTTCAGTCACCTATACAAGACAAATAGGGGTACAAAAAATGGATTAATATTGCTGTTTTGTAAAAATGTAAATTCTGTATAAAAAGTAAATAGATGCACCCAGAGACAGCAGTTCAATTGGCACACATATTACTTGATGCATAAGTAATAATTCCAAAACCTGTACCAAAGCTATCAAAAGATACTAAGATCATATAAACATTCCAGAAATATGTCAGCAATATCTGTTGTGAAGAAATAAATGTGAGACGCAAACAGATTGATGGTTGCGGAACCATCCCTGTGTACTGTTGTACCAAAATAATTCAGTATGCACTGAAATAAGTCAGGTTCATGAAAGAAACAATTAACCTACTTCCGGTAGCACTTCTGGGTGTGGTGGAAGAGCTGCTGTCCAAGGCTCAGCACCTCCTATCTCAGCTGCAGCAATCCCTGGCTACCCCAACTGATCCCAACAGGGCAGGACCAAACTCCCACTCCCATGAAGCCCTGCGGCAGTCCAAGGCAACGCTTCAACCCAGAGGGGCTGCCATCTAGCGTTCCAGGGGAGGTAACGTTCTGGTCACACCTGTTCCCCCAGTCCTTCCAGCGTGGAGGGGCCTCAGCCATCCTCCATACTGTTCAGGCATTGTTTTACTGGAGCATGTACCAGGTAGGCTTGCTATTAAAAATATAATGTTATGAGTCATAGAGTTTCCTTGATGTATCATGAGACTGTCCTCTACTACAAGCAATAGCACATGACACAGTGATAACAATTGTTCACATTCTGTACTATTCAAGAACATTCTCACTGTCACAATATAGGAATCTGTTAGTCAGATACCCCAGGGCTTACAGAATGAAGAAACCTAATAACATTCCAGGCTACTTCCACTTTTTACCATAACTACTTGCAGTCAGTCATGGTCATCAATCTATGGCAGATTTCATAATGGACAATTTGAATGCATTACCTCTCAATAAATATCAATGTAGATTTTAGAAAATGTTGATGTGGGGGCTATGACAGCCACAGTTATCCTGTTTGCTTCCCGGATACATCCCAATAGAAATGAAAACCCTTGTGTAAAGCATTATCTCCTCTATCATCCAGTGGTCACATATATACTACAGATTTGTGCTTTGATATTTGGAGTCTCATGAAAACCAACAATACTATCAAACTTATTGAAATGATTAGACAAATAATGAATAGATCCTTATGACAGTTATGATCTGCTGTTACAATAATACAAGTGTTTTGAGAAAACCATAATACAAGACTGGCTGTTTATTTTCTTTACCTTTTCTTTTCTTTTCCTTTGGTGAGCTCAAAACATGTCCTCCTTAGGTGGTTGTGAGCATAATGAACATAGAAGCCTAATCATTTATCAGTTTGTCAATGTTGACTTCCTATACTGTTTTTTGCATGTGAAGGAATCCTGTTTCTGGGTACTAATGTATTTTGTCTAGGTACAGATTGAAATTGTCCACATCGGCAAACTGGAAAATCAATTGTTATATGAAAGCAAAAGATTTAACAAACAGTTGTTTATAGATCGGGCGGCACGGTGGCGCAGTGGAGTTTGCATGTTCTCCCCATGTCTGCGTGGGTTTCCTCCGGGTACTCCAGTTTCCTCCCACAGTCCAAAGACATGCAGGTTAGGTGCATTGGCGATTCTAAATTGTCCCTAGTATGTGCTTGGTGTGTGTGTGTGTGTGCATGCATCCTGCGGTGGGCTGGCACCCTGCCCAGGGTTTGTTTCCTGCCTTGCACCCTCTGTTGGCTGGGTTTGGCTCCAGCAGACCCCTGTAACTCTGTAGTTAGGATATTGCGGGTTGGATAATGGATGGATGGATGTTTATAGATCAAAACAAATTAGCAGATGTATGCATGGAGTAACATTCAAGAGTGATTGGGTCCTTTTGATAGCTGGAGCATTATTGATTTATTTACTTCATCAAAGATAGATACAGTATATGATATTTTATTAAATATGTTTGTAACCATAAAATTTATTCAAAAATGACTCAGAATGTAATTAAGTAGAATACATAAAATACCAGCCTTTTAATAAGTTTTTGCAATATCATTGTTAAAACCTTGTCCAGATGAGCTTGTGGTTGCTGAAATAGCTTTCATTGACACGAGACTCCAACTCAAGTGAAAAATGATACTGAATGATGTAGTACTGTTAGTAGTTGATTGTGAAATGACTATGCTGAGTTGTAGTTTATATATCTTAAATGTACAATTCATGAAAGAATTACCTATTGAGAATCTATGTTGAAGTTCACATGTATGTGCGCAAGCAGTTGCCTTAAGGGTGAATTCTCAACCATGTGCATGACTTTGCCAATGTTTCAATTATTTGTACCGGGGATTTGATTTTTCATATTCTATAGATGCTCCTGATGTCAAAAGATTGAAAGCATACCACCTGAAATAACCTCTTTTCAAGGTGGCATTGAAAGAGTAATCAGTAATTGAAGCTACATGGAATGTTTCTCTTTCAAAATAGATCATTTTGAAAATTCATCAGTGCTTTTGTAAAAGACAAGAGGAATTAGGGTTCAAGAGTTGGGACACCTCCGCAGGGACCCTATTAATAATGCACAACGAAAAAGCAGTCTTTGCCGTGACTTTCACAATAATGATCTCTTTGCCTCAATATCTCAGGAGCATTGACTCCTCCTGGATTGGGCTCAGTAGTGAACACAACATCTTTTGTGTGTTGATTTTTATATGTTGGTATTTCTTGGATGGCATCACATCTTTTGGGTGTTGGTTTTCTCTAGTGGTATACCTCGGATGGGAGAGGTCTCTGCAGTAGGGCAGAAGTTATGTCATGGTCTTGTCCGTTATAGGAGATGGACGTCTGAAGCGGAGCTCCGCTAGCAGCGGCTTAATTTTCCCACGTATTTCATATTATTTAGAGGTATCCTGTATTTAACCCAACCCAAGGAACTTTCACTACAATATATAAGCATTAGTAACAAGAAGAGAAGTCAGAAAGAACCGGAAAAGAAACTTAAACCTGCATCAAAGTCTGGACAGACATCCGGCCCGAGTGTGAGGTATGGCCTCTCAGAGACTGACCTGCAACAGGCAGACGAATGCGCAGATTTCCTAGGACCACGCTCCACTGTACAGTCTCCAGTCTCTAGTGAAAATGGGAGCGAAGGTGCAAGTGATACAGGTCACGATGGATCACCGATTTCTGAGGATCATTTGAGAATAGAAAAGGCCCTGCAGTACGTGCTCTCATCTACTCATCGCGAGCCCGCAGCATCTGCTGTAACAGGAGCTACAATCCCACTCGTGGAGCAAGACAGCTGAAGCGAACTGTCTGAACTGAGAGAGAGGATGAAAGAGATAATCTCTACACTGGCCACTGCCACGGCCATAAGTGAGCTTAAGAAGGAGCTTAAGAAGGATAACAAAGACCGGGAAATGCGTCTATTTAAACGTTTTGACATTACCTATAAGGCTTAGTGGAGAAACTAGAGGAACACATTGAAGAAAATAGATCCAAACTGAAAAAACTTGATGATCAGATAAATAATGTTACAGATCAGCTGGAGGACGTTAAGCAGGCATTCACGGCTTGAGTTGAAACAGCGGAACAACTGGCATCTAATGCTGATGAAAAAGCTACAGCTGCGAATTCCGAATGCAAAAAACTCGGAGACAGACTTGCGGCCCTGGAAGATGGGTGCAGAAGAAATAATATAAGAATTGAAGGTATACCTGAGAAACGAGAAAGCTCAAACCCAGTGAAATTTGCAGTAGAATTACTCTCTAAAATAATTGGAGATGACTTTAAATTAGACTCCAAGATAGCAGTAGCTTATCGCATACTCAGATCAAACACCTTTAAACCCAGGTCTTTTATTGTTCGCTTCGAGCGATTACGATGTAAGCTTGATGTGATGGCACTTCTCAGACACAAGCAAGAGATTATATCTGAAAATAATCTTATTCGTATTTTCCCCGACTTCTCACCATTAACAGCTGCAAAACGCGCAGCCTACTTTAACATTAAAAAGCTGCTACAGAAAGCCGATATCAAATACAGCCTCTTGTATCCCACCAAACTGAAAGTGGAAGTTCAAGACCAATATTATGTATTTTCAAGCAAGGAGGAAGCTGAAAAGGAATTAAAGAAGCTGTTCCCGACACTCTTTTGAAAGTCAATAAGGAGCCGTATTCTGTCATGGCATGGAAAGGACCTATCATTTGCTGTCGGATCCACTTTCAAAGAGACTGGTATTATAATTATACATCCTTTTCTTTACTTGGACACTATATGTTTATGTCTTAATTACAGTTCTAGACGTGAGTGTGTGGAAGTGTGGAAGTAATTAAAGTAGGGTTTGGCTTTTTTTTGTTTTTTTTATTTTTACTACCCTAAAGTAGACTGTTTAACATCATACCCTTGGTTTATTGCTATTTCTACTATTGCATTAGGATCTACTATGTTTATCCTAGACCACTTTTTAAAATCATTCCCAGGGATTTCAGAATTAATCTGAACAAAAGTATACTCCATCCATCCATCCATTTTCCAACCCGCTGAATCCGAACACAGGGTCACGGGGGTCTGCTGGAGCCAATCCCAGCCAACACAGGGCACAAGGCAGGAAACAATCCTGGGCAGGGTGCCAACCCACCGCAGGACACACACAAACACACCCACACACCAAGCACACACTAGGGCCAATTTAGAATCGCCAATCCACCTAACCTGCATGTCTTTGGAACGTGGGAGGAAACCGGAGCGCCCGGAGGAAACCCACGCAGACACGGGGAGAACATGCAAACTCCACGCAGGGAGGACCCGGGAATCGAACCCAGGTCCCCAGATCTCCCAACTGCGAGGCAGCAGCGCTACCCACTGCGCCACCGTGCCGCCCCAAAAGTATACTCTTTCCAGTGAATTCACAAGCATATAATTTTAGATTGGACACCCTACCTTTTACCATAGCAAATCAGTTTAAATACCTAGGGGTAAATATCACAAGTAAACATAAAGCTCTTCATCAACAAAATTTTGCCATCTGTATGGAAAAAATTAAGCAAGACTTGCATAGATGGTCAACCCTTCATCTCACTCTAGCCGGAAGAATTAACATTGTTAAGATGAAAATCCTTCCTAAACTTTTTTTATTTCAAAACATTCCAATATATATCAATAAATCGTTTTTTATGCAATTAGATTCAACTATAACCTCATTTATTTGGAACTCAAAACACTCACATATCCGAAGAGCGACCCTACAAAGACCTCAGGCAGAAGGTGGCATGGCTTTACCTAATTTTCAGTTTTATTACTGGGCAGCAAACATACAAGCCATAAAAAACTGGACACAAAAAAATGAACATACACAGGCTTGGCCCACAATAGAAGTAAAATCCTGTAGTACTTCTTTATACTCCCTGCTCTGCGCTCCAATAAAAGCAAGTTATCGCAAATATACTAATAACCCAATTGTGCTTTACTCACTCAGAATATGGAACCAACTTAGAAAGCATTTTAAGACGGAAAATCTTTTATCTGTGGCACCTCTGCAAGAGAACCACCTCTTTCAACCCTCGCAAACATATCCAGTTTTTAATACCTGGAAAAGATTTGGGATTAAATTGCTCAGAGATCTTTATATAGACAATATCTTTGCATCCTTTGAACAATTACGTTCCAAATTCAACCTCCCAGCTACACACTTCTTTCACTATCTTCAAATTAGAAACTTTGTTAAACAGAAACTGCCTGATTTTCCTCATCTCGTACCCTCCAACATGCTGGAAAAAATACTGCTCAATTTCGAGGAATTAGACACCATTTCTGCATTATATAAAATCTTATTAGAGTCCTTTCCTTTCAAAGATCCAAGAGGACATTGGGAAAAAGATCTCTTAATCAATATATCAGAAAAGGAGTGGAAGGTAGCATTGCAGAGAATTCACTCGAGCTCCATATGCGCAAAGCATAGAATTATTCAACTAAAAATTACATATCGAGCTCATCTGTCTCGCTTAAAACTGTCCAAAATGTTTCCAAAGCAAAATCCAACCTGCGAATGCTGCAACCAAGCTCCTGCCTCACTGGGTCACATGTTTTGGGCCTACACCAAATTAACATCATTTTGGACCAAAATTTTTAAGTGCCTTTCAGACAGCCTTGGGGTCACAATCCCTCCTAACCCATTAACAGCTGTGTTTGGTGTTCTTCCAGACGGACTTGAAGTGGAGAAGGACAAGCAAACGGTGATTGCATTCACTACACTTTTGGCACACAGACTTAATTTGTTAAATTGGAAGAATCCTAATTCTCCTCTGATAAGTCAGTGGGAAACTGATGTTTTATATTATTTGAAATTGGAAAAAATCTAATTCTCAGTTAGAGATTCTGTACAGAATTTTTTCAAAACCGGGCAGGATCTAATCAATAATATTTTAGAATAAAAAGAAATAATTATTTTCGCATTTCTTTCCCTTCTCCTTTTGTATTTACCTATATATATTTTTTCCTTTCTTTTGTTTATTTTTGCCCTATTAAAAAGCCCTAAGCAATTCTCCTTTGGCCATGCTCTCCTTCTCAAGGGTGGGGTTTGATTTGTCTTCAATTCTTTTTTGTATAAATTGATCTATTTGTATTGAATGATTACAATAAAATTAATAAATAAAATTAAAAAAAAAAAGAAGTTATGTCATGGTTCATCCTGGCTTTGCCCCTCAGAACTAAGGAAGGAAGAGAAAAGGCAGTTAGTGACAGCAACACTTCTCACCCCATTGCACAATCACCTACCTTGCAGGAGCTGTGTAAGTGACACCTAAGTGTATGTGCTTTACGCATTTTAAAAGGGAGTTGTTGAAATGAGAAAAATGTGTACAGTAGCTTCTAATGGACATTTCTGAAAACTGTCCCTGAAGAATAAATTAACCAAATTTCATCTGAATCAGCCATACTCAGATAGAAAGACCCACCTGATGACAGAAATAGGTGCTTTTGCATTTTATGGGGTGCATCTAAATAGATTTGCTACCAAACCCCCAATTTGGGTGGAACATAGTAAACACATCAATTCCCTACTGCCAAAATGTCCTAGACTTTATATCTAACACTTAATCATTTTAAAAGCTCTTTTACTGATGACTCACAAAGATTTCCTGCCTGCACATCACTATTGTGTATTCAGAATCTTTGTTATTATACTTCAAAGACTTGTTAGCAAATTTTGCTGAATGCACATAGGTTTGGGGCACCTATTTTCTGAAATTCTCTCCCCAGATCTGTCCATGCTAACATTCCAATTGAGCCACTGGTGATGACTCTTATAATAATAATAATAATACATTTTATTTATTTATAGGCGCCTTTCTAAACACTCAAGACACTGAACAATAGAAAAAACACAGATTATAAACAAAAGTAAAATACAAAAGTTAAAATCAGACAGAGCAATTGTAATCAAAGTGAAAAAGTAGTCTTAAACAAATGAGTTTTAAGTTTAGATTTGAAAAGTGAAAATGATTCAATATTTGTAACCTCAGATAGTAGAGAGTTCCAAAGCTGGAGAGCAGAGCAACTGAATGCTCTGCTCCCATAGTGATAAGACGGACGAAGTGGACAGTCAAGTGGATGGAGGAAGAGGATCTAAGGGTAACGGAGGGAATGGCAACATGGAGGAGGTCAGACAGATATGGAGGGGCAAGATTGTGGAGAGCCTTAAAAGTTAGTAGGAGAATTTTGAATTGAATTCGGCACTGAACTGGAAGCCAATGAAGCTGCTGCAAAACGGGAGTGATATGGTGAATAGAGGGGGTTCCAGTAATGATGCGGCCAGCTGAATTCTGGACCACTTGAAGCTTATTAAGAGATTTGCGAGAAAGACCAAAGAAAAGGGAATTGCAATAATCCAAACTACACCTACATCCTTTTGTAAATTTTCCTAGACTTGTTCTTGTCTAGAATTTATACTGCTAGAATAGTTCCCCCCCACCCCCATGACTATAAATTGGATTAAGCAGTTTCGTTAAGAGATTGATAAATGGATTGTGTTGTCTCTTACTAATGTTTATTACCCAGTGATTTACTATATATTACAACTCCATGTGGTGTGTTGCTTTGAAGTATGTCAGTGGCTTTGGACCTAGGATTTCAAACCCCAAGTTTGTGGGTTCAGATCCTTCTCCTGACACTGTGTGAATATGAGCAAGTCACTTTACCACTTTAAAATGTAACCAACTGTATCTCATATGTTGTAAATCGCCTTGGATAAAGGCGTCAGAGTATTTGAGTGCCTTCTAAAGTGTCTTGCCATATTGAACAGTAAAACATTGACCGTTTCTTTTAATTTTTTTCAGTGTTTTATCTTAGTGGGTTATATGCTGAAAAGTGTTGATTATCTCTATATATATAAAATCCAACGACTGTCTGTCTGTCCACTTTTCACGAGAGAACTACTTAACGGAATTAGATCAGGTTTTTTTCTATAATTTGCTTAAACATTCCGGTTCATTTTGTGACTTCTCTCATAGTTCGGCTGCGGCACTGATTTAGTCGTGCAAATCCAAGAGACAGGCTGCAGGCCGAGGGGAGTGGGAGGCAGGACCTCAGGAATAGGGAGCCAGGCAGGGCCATCCTCACTCATGTGCCAGCCTCCATTCAAATCGCTCTACTTCGCACCACGTGTTCGAATGTACCTTGCCTCCGCTTTGCTAGCTATACCTGTTTGTTCAGCAGACATTGTCATCTAGAGATTGTTAAAGAGTAATGTTTGACGTTTTTTGAGAGAGAGATCACAGCTACATATGTTTTAGAGGGTACCTGCTCATTGGCAGAGATATCATGGCCACATGCTCTTCTCTTTACGTGGGGGACACTCTCCTGTCAGAGCTGAACACGATCAGATACAGTCGCAACATTTCATATGGAGGGTACCTACCTTCCGCTTGGCCAGAGATACCTTGCCAACTTTTTACATTTTTGGCAAAGAGATCACAGTTACAGCACATTCTTGCCCCGATAGCAAAACCAAAAATATTGTATATTAACAGGCCCTTGGACACGAAAGCTATCAATATAAATTCTTCTCAATACAAATTATTACATTTTTTAAAATTTTTTAATTGATTTTTATAGTTTGTCCTGTTTCACTACTACGCGGGCAGAGCCGTGGGAGACAGCTAATATTATACTTTAAAGTATATTTATTTATTGCAACATACATATACTTTGTATAGATCCTATCATGGTCTGTTCGTGGTGAAATCAGTCTCAAAATGCCTGACATGTGCAGGTGAACGCTTTGTTTTTCATATTTACCATGTTTGGAGAACACACGGTTTAAGCATGTCACAAAGAATTAAAGGGATGACTGCCTCCAGACCCTAAATAATGTTGCTTGATATTTATCATATTACAGGTTGGTGGTCCCCCAAATTACCTTTATAGTTCAGGGTTTCTTGGTTTAGTTTTGCATATGGTATTGGCATAGTGGAAGGTTTTCCACATAGTTCAGATTACTACGACACCAGTTAGATTCCTGGGTGGGGTTCTGCCTGTGTGGAGTATGCTTTGTTTACCCACCCCTGAGTGAGTTCCCCATTTGCCTCATTCCAAAGACATGAAGTGACTTTGTCCGATAATGGACTGACATTTTCATGAATGTTTTCAATCTTGAGTCAGTGGCACTTAGGAATGGACTCCCCCCTCCCACCCCATCCACGAATTCTTCACCAAGAATAAAGAAAAAAAAAAGATTTATTTTTAAATTATAACATTATTATTAACTCTGCATATATGTCATGAGAGCATAAGAGGCTCCCTGTGTGAGAGAGTTACATTGTGAACAGAATGCTTTGTCTTACAAAAAAAAAGTGCAATTAATAATATGTTTATGTAAAGACCTGACACCACTGGAAAGCAATTTCATTTGGTGGATGAAGTTACTGCTGTGTAGGATTAATGTAGGGTCCATTAAGAGCATAATCTAACATTGTTTGATAGTTGTGGGAAGCTGGCATAAGCTGCATTTGTGAATAACTGCTCCTGTGATTCAATATGGCAACTTTCACACCGTGATGGAAAATGTTGCCCCATTCACCTTGGAGCAGATCATGCCTTGTCAGACCCTCGCTTGTTTTAAATAGATGGTGTAAACAAAGGTTCTCAAGTCAAACAGACCTGTCAGCATTTATTTACTCCAGGTCCTGTCAAGATCTACAAACCGTCTGTGAATCTTGGACCAGGGGGAGAAATGCAGTTAAAAAAAGAAGATGTGTTGAAAAAGTCATGCTTTCAGAATGTACTCTCTGTTCTTTTTGTTAATCATTGTGACATTTAGATTGCTAGGTGTACAAAGGGGGCAGGTGTTTCATGTATAAACAGAATCTCAGGGATGAAAATACTGCAGCTCCACACAAGCATACAGGCACACACACATGCATGTGGAAGGCATAAGAATTTAGTTGGATAAAAAGGCAGGAAAAAGGTAAAAGAATGTATAAAAAAGGTGAATGCTCGACATTGGCATATCAGCAGATGGTTGTTTTTAAAAATCAGAAGAAGAGTGTTGTTGCTACTGTAACAATTTTTGACTTTGCCGTGTTTTACAGAATGCTTCAAAATGAATTAGCACTCCATGTATATAGACAAACACATACAGACGTACCAACAAATAAAAAACAATGAGAAAAAAAACATTTAGTAATGTACACCTGGAAATTCGCTGTTGAGGTGGCTGATGTACTTGAAATAGCCCTTCTTGAAGGATGGATTATATATTTAGTGCTCTCCCCTACAAGTATGAAGCCTGTCTCTTGCACCCCTTATTCAAATGCAATGAACTGCCATTACCAAATAAGACCAGGCTTCATTTATTATTCTTCTATGCTGCTATACTGAAAAGAATATTAAACACATTGCAGATATATAATTGAACCTAAAGTCAGCAAAGAACAGATTAATAAATACTGTTCCTATTGGTTAATAAGTTGTGTAGGCAAATGAAGTAATCTGCTTGGCCAACATTTTTCCAAACAAATACAGTGACAATGTGTTAACATTTAAACTGTACCACAATTCCCACTTTTCCACTCTTGTGTTTTAGATTGCCAGTACATAATATTCATTTTAATATTTTTAAAAGACTCTTCTGTACTTTGCATGCACATGACATTACTGACCTATTTATTGCTTCCCACTGCCAAACTACAACTAAGTGCTTTCTGTTCATTTTCATTTTTAGTAAACTGAATTTCCTTATATTATTTGGTGTAACACTTTAGGGTGCGAATTTGAAAGTCTTTTGTGAATGTACAGTTCATTAATGGTGATATCAAAGTATTAATGTATTTGTTCACTTGATCATTAATGCTGCACTGCATAAACAAAAAAATGATCAAGTGAACAAATACTTGACCACAAGGGATATGAGGGACATCAAAACGTTTCCACACTTTTTTTAACTCTGTTTATTAAGAATTTCAAAAACAAATTACACCGCTTTTCTACATAGTCACCTTTGTTTGCAATGCAATTTTCCCAGTGTCGTAGCAGCTTTTTAATGCCCAATTACTACTCCTCTTGCCTTCACCGTTTCCAATGAAAATATAAAAGTGCAGAAACTTTTTGAACGTACCTTGTAGATAGATAGATAGATAGATAGATAGATAGATAGATAGATAGATAGATAGATAGATAGATAGATAGCAACCATGTTTGTAAATAAGATAGAAAGCTACCGACCAGCTGATGTCTACAGTGACCTTCCCTAATTTTTCTCTAAGAGAATATGTTGTCCCCACCTGCTGCAAAAGGACAACAATTATCCCTGTGTCTAAGAAAGAAAAAGTGGACTGTCTGAATGACTATAGACTAGTGGCGCACACAATACATTCATGATAAAAGTGCTTTGGGAAACTAGTGCTGGAACACATTAAATAGAATGTTCAAGATAGTGTTTGTCACCTCTACTTTGCTTATCATCACAACTGGTCCAAACAGGATGTCCTATCACTTGCACTTCATTCCAACCTTGGATAATAAAGCTTTTATGCCAGAATCTTGTTTACAGATTACGCCTCAGAATTTAATACTGTTGTTTCATCAAAGTTGACCAACAACACCCTCTGTTTAGGACTCAACACCACAACTGCAACTCGATTTTGAACTTCCTAACCAACAGACCTTAGCATGTAAGGAAAGCCTCCAAGCTGGAAAGACACTCCATAGGGTAGTTTACGGAGCCCCGTTCTGTACTCCTTGTTCATCCGTGACTGTGTGACCTAACACAGCTCCTGCTCTATTATTAAATCTGCTGACAACACCACCTACATAAGGTCTGATCACCAACAATGAGGAGATGAGGTCTGCCTGCTTACTCAGTGGTGCCAGGACAATAATCTCATCCTTAATGTCAGCAAAACCAAGAAGCTGGCAGTAGACTTCAGAAACCAGAAGGCATACAACCCAGTATGACTCCTGCTCAGTTCAAGAACAAAAAACTCTGTAGAGAGTGGTGAAGATGGCACAGAATATTAGTGGCACTGAGATGCCTTTTATTCTGAACATATTCAACACCCAGCTGATATTCTCCCCCCTCCCTTCAGGTAAACAGAACAGGACCATTGAAACTCACACAGGAACATTTGAGGATTTCCCATGTATATATGCAATGTGACGCGTAGGAGGTGTTGCAGCACCCCAAACCCCTAACACAACTTCACAGGCACAACTCCCAGGTTCAAATAAAAGGCTTATTACAACAAAATAACTATCAAGGCTTCTTCTCACCTTTTTCACAAACAGAATACAATTTTCTATTCTCTTTCTCGCTTCCTCCACTTCTCCCATGCGAGCTTAGTCTGTCCTCCACACCCAACTCCAACTCGCCTGGGTGAGGCAGAGAGGTTCCTTTTGTCTAAGGCCTGGGAGTACTTGCAGTGCTAGGATATCGTCCATAAGAAATATCTCTGTGTCAAGTGTAAGTCCCACAGAATAGGTATTGATGATCCCTACAGCACCTCCTGGCTGCTCCAATAGAACCCAACTGGTCTGCACCACTGGACTACAGTTCCCAGCATGCCCTTAGGGTATCCGTGCGAGTACCAAGGACTGTGGATGCTGCCATCCAGCCACATGGGGCAGTATGTAGTCCAAAACGGTTGTCTCATCTTGCCTCTCCATTATACTGGCCTCCCTGCTGGATAAAGTTCTTCACTCCATCCCCGCCTTAATGGCAGTTTACCCACTTTTATACTAGCATCTCCTGCCAATCTCCTGGCTACTCAATACCTTGGCTTTCTGGGCAGGTTAGGAACCATAGGCTGTCTCGGCAGGGATACCAACCTATACCTGCTGTCCATCACAATATACTGCATATATAAGCTGTGTGTATGTAAATATAAAATAATATAATTAAATAACTCTGAAAGTTGGTATTTATTCCACTGAGATTTCCTACAGTACTATTTAAGAAACATCAGTATAAACTTACCCCAAATTCACAAACTTTCACTTAAAGCATTTTAATGGCCTTGCAGCCGCTGTATGTCACATACTCTTAATGACTTTTATTGATAATGATTTTTATTTTTAATACAGCATAAGCAGGCTATATTTGATAATTTATGTAAGACACTGCATCTAACTTAAGGGATTTGCTATATTATCAACTTCTTCCACACGTGGTTTACATTTATTTTTATTAACATCATATATGTGTGTCATTGGTTAGCATTACTTAACCTTCTATTTGATTAATATACTGTCGCTATATGTAATATTAATAAAAAATTCAGGAAATTAACACTATTAAAATTTAACTTGTATCATGTAGCTTTATCATTCTCACAGTAAAATTATTTAAATTATTGTTTAAAATTAAAAATGTGCATGTTAAAAATCAGCAGAATATAATCTGCCGGTTTAATTTGCTTTCCCTTCTATTTTAAAAACTGGATATAAAACCAAAATATATATAAGAATAATTAGGCAACGGAAAAGAAATGAAGTTATTGAAATGAAATCAGTATACTGCTCGTCTAACACATTTATACGTAAAATGCTTCAGTCAAATAATATTGTAATGTGTTATTGGGATGGTGACAACAAGGATTTTTACTAAAACTTAGTGGTGTTTCATTAAAACGAGACGTTCTACCTAAAATACGATGAACCTTGCAGGGTTAATTTTTTTTCTAAATGCACTTACTTAATTTTGCCGCAAGGAGGCGTATTCGATCTACAATTGCATTGACTGCTCAAAAATATGCCAGCTCTCTTTTCACAGCGACCATTCAGATTACTGAAATTGCGAAGCTTTAATGGTATAACGCTTGAACATTTCTCTAGCAAAATAATAATGTGGCTCATTATTACAAACTGTTTCATATACATATAAAAAATACAACTTAGCCGATGTATATGCACAATAAAGAAAAAGAGAGTTGACTTAGTCGTTATACAAATACACACACACACACATATATATATATGTGTGTATATATATATATATATATATATATATATATGTGTGTGTGTGTGTGTGTGTGTGTGTGTGTGTGTGTGTGTGTGTACGAGTTTTTGTCTTAGCCAATGGGTGCCGGGGGTTTTATCTGTCAGACTGCTGAAGCTTTTAATCGTCTTTTACCAATTGCGAGAGTAAAATGAACCCCGCGGAAGGCTGATCGATTTAACAGCGCCACGTTAATATTCATATCGAGCATAATCAACTTTTCATTGATCGCCGTTCGCTTTTATACACTCTTAGAGCCATTCTGAATGTAAGAAGAGGGACTCATAGTAAAAAAAAAACCCAGCTCTGTCAAAGGTATGTTTAATTCCAGAGAGGCCAGCACACCTTACTGTGCAACAAGAAAGCAACCACGGTAATAACGATATTATTAATTATTATTATTATTATTATAAGCAGTAGTTGTGGTGGTGCCAGACGCAATAGTAGTAAGAGGAGGAGGAGGAGGCAGCAGCAGCAACAGTAGTAGTAGCAGTAGTAGCATTAGTAGTAATATCCATTCGTTAGTGATTGAGTTTAATCCAGTCAAGAGTGACAAGAGATTATTATTATTATTATTATTATTGGTGGGATGACCGATGGTTGAATGGAAGGATGGACGTTGATGATTGTCGATACGGCGGCGCACTGTTTTTGCATGGCTCACTCGTGTCTCTCGCGACTGGGTTTAAATCCCAGCTCTATCACTGTCGAGTTTGCATAGTCTTTCTTTTGGCAGGTTTCGCGATTTCTACCAACATTCGCTGAGGAGGGCATACATCTTAGGTTGATTGGCTAGCAAAAATCGGCCTAATACACGATGAGTGCGCTCTGCCATATCTACTCGCTCCCAGGCGCCGAGCAACTGGTATTCTATACGAAGCGGGTTTGGTCTCTTTCTGTTGGACAGCGCTATGGCACATTGTGGCATTTTGATTGAATTTTTCTTTTAATCCCGGCCGGGCAATGCCGGTAGATACTTAGTATAGTAAGCTTAGGTGTGTATCTACGCTCACGTTTTTCTCTTCCAAATACGTATAAATTAGGTTTTTACCTATGGTCTGGTACCGAAACCGTGTGGGCGCGTCCGTAAATGTGTCCTTTGATGGACTGACTTTTAGCCCATGGTTGGTTACATCCTTTCATACGATCCTACCAGACTTTAAAGTTCGAGGGCTTGGGGAGGAATGCACACGCGTGTGTGTTAGTGGTAATGGATGAATTACCATCAGACACAGATGATACCGGTTAATATGATTGGGGTGGCGCAGTGTTCAGCACAGTTTTCACACGATTCCTGTGTACGAGGGTAGCGTGTACAAGTTCTTCACGTATGAACATAGGGTTTTCCTCGGCCACTCTTTTTTTCACACATCCCAAACATGCACACATTAGGATGAATTCGGGCAATCTAAATCGGCTCCCCGGAAAACTGAAAACCCCTCTCTTTACTAACAGCGCAGCTTCAGGCTAGGCGATTTAGGGAAACCCGTGTAGACAATGCAAAAGTCTCAATTCCCTTTCTCACAGACATTTATTCTTATCACCTGCGCTAAGAATGAATATGGGAGAAGCAAAGTGTGATTGTGTTTGTATTGTTAGTTGTTTGCTTAAATGGTTATTCATTTTTCCACATGGTTGGAACTGTTCCTTGAGTCATATATCCCAGCCTAGTTGTGTTAAAAATAACACAGCATAGCATAAAACATTTAATTCTATAACACAAAATGTGAACAGCATGGTAATTATAATAAAAGGGTTTACAACTGGTCGAACCACTGAAGCGTAAACTTGTTTCCTCTAACTACAAATTTCATGGCACTTGTGCCACGTCTTTTTTTTTTAAATCTCATTTCTGTTTGTTATTTACTCCGTTTGCTGACTTTCAGTAGGGTACAGATCGATAAAGAACTGATTGAGAAGAAATTAGGGTCTTTCTTTCTTTTTTTTTTTCTTTCTTTCTTTCTTTCGTGCAACACCTGGCATTAGCATTATTTTTAAACACTCGTGTAGAAAAGGTATTTACGCCCAAAAACTTACTTGGAAAGATTAACCGCATCCACCACATACAGCTGCGTAAACTGCATTATTTTATGCGCTTTAGAAAATGACAATTTTAAAGACAAGTCGAGATGACGGTAGTAACAGGTTTTCTAGGCAAGGTGGAGGAAAAAATGTTATCCGAATCCATGTCTTTTCAGCCCCACACGAAAACAGCGGCGAATTGCGAAATGCAAATAAATCATCGCTTCACTGTTAGAAGGGCGCATTTATACATGTATGCGGCTTTACATCAAATGCTATTAAAGCGATTGCAAGCTTTAGCGCGACATAAAAGACTAATACTTTATATTAGTCGGAGTGTTTATATTTTCCATTTTTTTATTTCTGTCGGTGGCTCGTCGTTTTCACTCCACGGGTCCATTAACTGTTTAATCAGACCCGCAGCTCAATGAGTTGAACCCTGCAAGGTTACTAAACGGAGTTCTTTAGAATTCGTGACGTTGTGGTTGGCAGCACTATTCCCCAATCAGCTGTAACTTCTGTGGGTGTCGGTAGCTCCCATTGGCTTGGAGGAGGAGAGCGCTGCGCAAAAACAGAACAGCTGAGCACTTGGAGCTCAGAAGTCTGCCAGCAGAGATCATAGGATCTATGGCTGGGACAGGGAGATTCCACCTAATAATTGAAGCCTTTATTATTTTCTCCGAATGCTCGGAGTGATGTGGTTTTATATTAAAGTACTCTTTTGCCAAGTATTGTTATAGAATAGTAAAATTAAGTACTTTTTTGGTTTTCTATCTTCAGCAAATGAAAGGATATGTGGAGCTGCTGCATCACCACATTTGCTTTGAAGCCAAAGCTCAGAATACCCAAAATACTAAAATTAGCCGGGAATCAAACGACTGAATGCGTCTGGTCAGGAAGCTGTCGCATCTGAGGTATGTGGCCATTAGGAATACATTCAACACACTGATGTGGAAACGCTCTTTTTTCCGGCTTTTCTCCACGCACAAGAGGCAATGGCTAAGCTAAAGCAGGAGGAATAAACACAAGTGCACTTTTTAATTCCTTAATGCTGTTTCGTCTTCTGAATTGGAGATGATTGTGTTATTGCTCCTGTTTTGCACTGTGGATGGAGTGCTTTCCCAGATACGATATTCTGTTCCTGAGGAGCAGGATCATGGCACGTTTGTGGGAAATATTGCTGAGGATTTGAGCTTGGACATAACAAAACTTTCATCGCGCAGATTTCAGACTGTGCCCAGCTCACGGACTCCTTATCTGGAAGTCAATTTAGAGAACGGGGTGCTTTTTGTGAATGAGAAAATCGATAGGGAGGAAATCTGTAAGCAGAGTGCTACCTGCCTACTGCACCTGGAAGTCTTCTTGGAAAATCCGTTGGAGCTTTTTCGTGTGGAAATTGAAATAGTGGATATCAATGACAACCCCCCGAGCTTCCCAGAAACCGACATCACGGTGGAGATTTCGGAAAGCGCCACCCCGGGAACTCGCTTCCCACTAGAGAGCGCGTTCGATCCAGACGTCGGCACCAACTCGCTGCGCACGTACGAAATCACCACCAACAGCTATTTTTACCTCGATGTGCAAACGCAAGGCGATGGTAACAAGTTTGCTGAACTTGTGTTGGAAAAGCCGCTAGACAGGGAGCAGCAGGCGGTTCACAGGTATGTACTCACAGCAGTGGATGGCGGTCTGCCTCAGAGGACCGGCACTGCGCTTCTGGTCATTAAAGTGTTAGATTCCAACGATAATGTGCCCGTCTTTGATCAGTCAGTGTACACTGTGAGCTTGCCCGAAAACTCTCCAGTGGGTACGCTTGTGATTCAGTTAAATGCCACCGACATGGACGAGGGAAAAAATGGGGAAATCGTGTATTCGTTTAGTAATCACATATCCCCGAGAGTGAGGGAGCTGTTCAGCATCGACCCACGAACAGGCAGGATTGAAGTGAGCGGAGAGGTTGACTACGAAGAAAGCAATATGTATCAGCTGTACGTTCAGGCGAAGGATCTAGGACCCAACGCCGTTCCTGCTCATTGCAAAGTTTTGGTCAAAGTAGCTGATATAAATGACAACGCACCCGAGATCAGCTTCAGCACAGTGACCGAGTCGGTGAGCGAGAAGGCAGCCCCTGGCACCGTGATCGCCTTGCTCAGCGTCACCGACAGGGACTCTGGTGAGAATGGGCAGATCCACTGCGAAATCCTGGGAGACGTACCTTTCAAGCTGAAAACTTCGTTTAGGAACTACTACACCATCGTCACCGATGGGCCCCTGGACAGGGAAAACACCGACTCGTACACCATCACTGTGGTGGCAAAGGACAAGGGTTCTCCCTCACTGGCCACCAGCAAGTCTATCAAAGTGCAGGTAGCAGATGAGAACGACAACGCCCCAAGATTTACGCAGCCTGTGTACGACGTATACGTGACTGAAAACAATGTACCAGGGGCTTATATTTACGCGGTAAGTGCAATAGACCATGACATTGGACAGAACGCCTATATTTCTTACTCCATATTGGAGTGTGATATCCAGGGCATGTCGGTTTTCACCTACGTGTCTATCAACTCTGAGAACGGCTACCTGTACGCACTGCGTTCCTTTGATTATGAACAGCTCAAAGACTTCACTTTTATGGTCCAAGCAAAAGACTCGGGCAGCCCCTCACTGTCAGCCAACGCCACTGTGAAAGTGATCATAGTCGATCAGAACGACAACGCGCCCTCCATCATCTCACCTCAGGGCAGGAATGGCACGGCCAGAGAACATCTACCCCGGTCAGCCGAGCCAGGGTACTTAGTCACTCGGATAGTGGCGGTAGACGCAGACGACAGCGAGAATGCCCGCTTGTCGTACAGCATTCTGAGAGGAAATGAACTGGGTATGTTTCGTATGGACTGGAGAACTGGGGAGCTCAGGACTGCTAGACGGGTCCCAAGCAAAAGGGATCCTCATCACCCCTATGACTTGTTGATAGAGGTAAGAGACCACGGGCAGCCGCCCCTCTCCTCCACATCCAGCATCTTAGTTGTCATCGTGGACAGCATCGTGGAAGGCCGCAGTGGGGATCACGGTTCAGCAAAACCCAAGGAGACCTCTTTGGATTTAACTCTAATTCTTATTATTGCGCTGGGATCTGTCTCCTTTATTTTCCTGCTTGCCATGATAGTGCTTGCCATTCGGTGCCAAAAGGACAAAAAACTTAACATTTATACGTGCCTGGCCAGTGACTGCTGCTTTTGTTGCAGCACCTGCTGTAGCAGGCAAGCAAGAGCTCGAAAGAAAAAGCTAAGCAAGTCGGATATAATGCTGGTGCAGAGCTCCAATGTCACAAACGCAGCACAGGTACCTGTGGAGGAATCTGGGAGCTTCGGTTCGCACCATCAGAACCAGAACTACTGCTACCAGGTGTGCTTGACGCCCGAGTCTGCCAAAACTGACTTGATGTTTCTGAAGCCCTGCAGTCCAGCTAGAAGCACAGACACTGACCACAACCCCTGCGGAGCCATAGTGACAGGTTATACAGACCAACAGCCCGACATCATATCTAACGGCAGCATACTGTCAAACGAGGTAGGACCAAACATTCTTCTTCAACCTCAAATATATTATGACAGTGCTGATGCTACTAGTGCATGTGTGTAGAGTTTAATTGGCAGATGATTTTATCTTGTAAAACTTTATTGTACGCTTAAAAATTATCTACATATTAATCTTTAATTCTGATAGGCTCATGTGCATACAAACACATATAACTATACAGTAATTGAAATAACCAACAGGCAAAATTGCTGATTTAAGATTTGTGTGTTCTGTGTGTTTCTATTTACCTATTTTTGTTGGCATAGTTTTACCATGATCTCTCTCTCTCCTGAAACGCGCGTCAGCACATACTAACAGATTCCATTAAATGTTATTTATTCGGTCTATTCACGCCTTCAGTTTATCCCGATAACCATTCATTCATTTAATTTACTGGCAATCTATTTCTATATATACCATCAACAGATAATTATATCGTTAAACCGCATTTATCACTGCGTCCGTCTTTTTGCCTTTTGCTACTAAAGCTTTTTACGACAAAAATCTATCTATCTATCTATCTATCTATCTATCTATCTATCTATCTATCTATCTATCTATCTGAATCCAAGTATCCGTGTGACGTTGTTTCCCTCCCTCCCTCTGAAAAAAAATCGCATCCTTGCTGATATGTGCGTGTGACCCCTCCCCCCGCCATACCACTCTACACACCACGACACCATGCATATGAAAAGTACATATGCCAACATGGGTGAAAAATATACAGGATTTTTTTTTACTATTTCTGTATCCCCTTGATTTTAATGTACAGTATTTATATTTTGTTAGGGGATTTAGTCATTACTCTCCGCCCCCTCAAAATATGAAGCTCCCTGTTGCCACCTATGTAAATGGCAGACCCATACTGGACCACGTTCTGTCATTTATTTTACACAAGCAACAGTATAACGTGATTTTAATTCATTTGTGTCAATTTGTATATAAATAAATCTGAAGATATAAGCATGGAATAATAATAATAGATTTTATAACTGTACTGATGATACATGATGTTTAAAAAGCACGCAGGCGCCAGGCTCCACGACTTTTTAGCCATTTTAAAAATAGGCTATAATTCATTCGAACCGTAGAGCCTATCTAATCAGAAGAGCACTGTATGCATTAAAAAGTCTTAGCACTTTGCGTGCCAAGTAAAAAGATGGGAGGAGTTTCTTGTCTGCACTTTTTATGAATAGGCTATGGAATGCGCCAAATGTCAGAATTATGTCTCTTGTATGAAGCTTCATGGTGCACTTTCCCTTATTTGCGCATTGCATGCGATAACAGAGTTAAAACTGCAGAAAACAGGAGACAAATATGAAGTAAATAAAATGACTGTTGTAGTCAGACGCCGTGAGAATATGAATTAAGAATGCCTGGCACAGCCCTGCAGTGTATCAGGGAAACAATGATTCGTCTATAAATGTTCAGTTCGGTTAATTCAACGCAAAATCATTTTAAATGCGAACTGGCTGTGCTTACTGAACGGATCCGATAAACAGAGAGGGGGTGGTGGATTACAGCTGCCTCGCTCTAGTTTTTCCCAAATGCGATCAACAAACCAATCAACCCCAGTAAAAGCATGTAAGAAATGCATCACATGTATTCAGACCGTAGATGCAACAGTGCTTTGTTTCATTTTATTTTCAAATAGTATGCTGCTTACATTTTTGCTTTTCATATTTTTAGACCAAACACCAGCGTTCTGAGCTCAGTTATCTGGTTGACAGACCACGACGAGTTAACAGGTAAATGGAATAAGCATACTTTTCTTTGCCTCAGTGAATACGCCCGTCTTTTGTATCATTTTCTTTGGTGATTTAATTATTACTACTATTATTAGTTGTGACAGCAGTAACCTTTTAAAGTTAATAATTTGATCATTCTAGTTAATGTCGTTTGACAAGGCTATGGATTTGACTTTAACTATTTCAGTGTTTTATCCAAAGACACTTTTGAAATTACCAAACCGGTATACGCATAAAAAAGCGTGCAGCACCTTATTTGTCCATTTGATGGCAGAGTGATATTTTTTTGGAATTCTACTACTGGGCTTTTACATTTTCATAGAATTCAACACAAGTGTTCTGTTTCCTTTTCTTGCGCATTTTTAGCTCTGCATTCCAGGAAGCAGATATAGTGAGTTCAAAAGACAGTGGTCATGGAGATAGTGAACAGGGTGACAGTGATCACGATGCCACAAATCGGGGCCACTCCACTGGTGAGTCTCTGATTCCCCTTCTTTATTACCTGTGCCCATATATTGACCAGTTTTTAACGTTTTCACGTTTGGGTTATTGAGAACTTTTATTTTATTATATTTTACAAAATGGTTAATGGCTGTTAAAATTCTATTATGTTTATTACTTTTGGCATTTGATTTTGCTTTTGATATTGTGATCTTTGTGGAAATTTGTTTGACTGTCCTTGTCCTTTCTATAAAATTCAGTTTTTAATCATGTCTTTTCACTTTCAAGTAATAATTGCAGCTGTTAAAACTTCTATATTCCATATATATAACTTATATATATATGTTTGTGATACATATAGGATTATATATATATATATATATATATATATATATATATATATATATATATACACACACACACACACATTATATATATATATATATATATATATATATATATATATATATATATATATATATATATATATATATATACACACACACACACACATTATATATATATATATATATATATATATATATATAGTATATATATATATATACACACACACACACACACATTATATATATATATATATATATATACACACACACACACACATTATATATATATATATATATATCTCACTCACACACACACACACACACACACACATATATATATATATATATATATGAAGAGAAAGCATTTGCATCAACACTTAAGTGGCCTTGTTCAGCATGGCCTTTACTTTAAAGTATTAATTGGTGTTATTCTGCTAGATCTGTGTTGCGTTGGTGTGTGCACCTGTTTGTCTGTTTTTCATATCGCATTCCATAATTATTTATTAGACAAGTTTAATGTGGTAGTTAATTTGGGTGAAAATAATTCTTCACATTTTTACTTCTTCAGAAAATTACATGTAGATCTTTTATTTCATGCATATTTTTGCCATTTGTTTATACCCATTTACATTTAAAGATATAACCAAGAAAAGAAAAAAAAAAAATCACACACCAGGAATATAATGCTTGAATTTGGCTTTCAGGTTCCACAATTTAAATTCTTTGCTCTGCCCTAAGCCTCTGTCACATTTCTACTTAGGCTGTTTAAGGGAGATGAGAGTTACCCGATATACTAGATTTTTTTTTTTTGCTAAGTTGCTAAGTATATGCCTTGTTACTTCTTCACGTCTTTATTATGGGAAACAAATTCACAACAAAAGAACCATGCAATTGCTGTTTATAAATATGCAGCTTTAATGAGGCCCTTTGGATAGCCGTTAGTCCTCAAGAAGTTGGGAGACGTGATGGAATTTACAACAGACCTGCTCTATTCGCTATCTGGAGTCTGGGAACTGGATAAAATAGATGGTGCCAGATGTAGCATGGAAACAAATAGTCAATTCATAGCCTTTACACAGAGAAGGCAGAACATGCATCGGCTAAAACAATGGCAGGCAGCTATTCATGTGTTTTAATTCTTTTTGTGTTCTTATTGTAATTTTTGAAATTGTGAGGTCAAGTACTCAAATTTAATTATTCAACATTTTTGGCTCTTTTTTTTTTTTAAACCCTGCATAGAATTTTGGTTTGCATTTCAGTTATAGCTAAGTAAAGGCCATCTGCTTTCTGCTTAGATAGGCTTCACATAATCAAAATGGTATGTGTAATGGCATTAATATATTTAGAAGTGTTGGCATCTGTTGGGTGTAGTTTGCAAACTGACTACATATTAATAAAAGGTGAGAAATCTACATGGTGGCTGTTATATACCTGAATATAATTACTAGTAACTATGTTCATTTTAAATTTGACCATTTCTCAGTCACTGCTCATTATTCTTCCACAGTTTCATAAACATAATAGAAAGTGTCATTGTGTTGTGTAACTGTCCACTATTTATGTATGACAGATAAATGCTTCCCCATTCTTTCAATAACTGGCAAATTAACACAATAAATGTGGTTTACTGTTGGTTCACGATAGCTGCCTAGAACACAAAGTAATTAATGCTATTGTGTTTATTGTAATGTGGCTTGTATTTGTCTGTGTTGGTGATCTTTATTAAAATGGTTAGCTGTTAACAAGAACATGCTGCAATATTCTTTATATGCTTATAAGAAACATAACAATGAAGCTCAGGTACCACATTTTTAAGTCATGTAGAAAATATTTTAATTCAGAATAACATGAATCATCTTGAAGTTTAAAAATCTATGAGTAGATCACATGTTTTGCTTGTTGCTGCAGAACGGTTTTTCAAAATAGAGAAAAATTTATTGTTGTTCTGAGTAACTGCTGTTTGATAAAGCAAAAAATAATTACAGTGTTTATACAGGACTTAAAATATTAGAAACACCTTTGACCTGGTAATATTAGTAATCGCTAGAATAATACAAATATAGTTATCCTTTATTATCATTAATATGATAATGTCTATAATAATTATGATAAAATTGACATTTACAAATTAAATGTGATCGTTAAGTAGACAGAGTTGTTAATTCATATACAATGAACATTTTACTAAGACTCTTAACTTATTCCTAGGTGATAGTAATATAACTGCTGTAAAAATATTAGCTACAGTATATAACATGTACTGTTTCAGTTTGAAAGGGTAGAACAGGTTAAATGCTACTTGTCTAAGGCAAAGTAATAACATTGTTATTATTACTGTATAAATGGAAAAAACTTTATTGCTTGGACTTCATTACCTTATTAAAACAATGTTTTTCTTGTTCAGTCTTCCTTTCTTAAACATCTTCATTTCTGAAAAACACTTAAAAACTAACATTTACTATTTCTGAAATTAAATTAAAATTCTTTTTTTTGTCTTTCATTGTGAAGTTGCAGAGTAATGCAGCCTAACTCTATTTATAAAGGGCATCCATACAAAAAGAGCTGTGTTTTATTTAAGAGTCATAAATGTCAGTCAGTAAAGGGGACACCCAGTAGTGAATTCCTTAGATGAAGTGCTGCAGAGGAGCTACAAGATGCATGTTGTATGACTCCAAGGGAATCCTAGCGGCTCTAAGGAGCAAGCAATGATTAATCGGATGAGGCTGTTCACCTAATTAGCATAGTGTAAATAAATAGTACACAGCAACTGCTATATATATATATATATATATATATATATATATATATATATATATATATATATATATGAACAAAATGTATATATACAGTATGTGTGCATGTATGTATGTTATATAATATACATGTATGCTGTACATGTGCGTGTCCTTTTTAAAACACATGAAACTACAATTTGGTTGTAAATTATGTTTTTTTTATTATTTATGTAGTTCAATCAAATGAAAGTGAATAAATAATCTAAAAGAGGTTTTACTTTTGATTAATTGTACTGCAAAATTTTATAACAGAATTAATACAAATGCTTATTTAAACAGCCTCTCTGCATCACAGACAACCTGTTTTAGATTTAAACACTTTATAATTGTAATGCATGGTGGCATCATTTGTGTCTTTTTTTTTCTTCACACTCTTTGGTATTTGTGAGGTCATAAATTAATCTTGGCACTAGCTTATTCTTGACTGGGGGTGGAGTTACGCTGGGATGAGTAGAGGAGTCAGCAAGAGGTATTATTTAGGACTGAGGCGCTTAATCTGATTACAACTCGGGACTTGCACAGAAGGGACAGAAGCATTTTGGTTAAAGCAAGGCAGTCCCATCCCCCTCTGCCAAGCTTTATTGCAATGTGCTTGCACCGATTATTGCTACATTGCAGTGTGGTACTTCACAAAAGTGTTCTTTATAATCCGGTTCTATAAAAGATCACAAAATAAAATTTGAAACCTTCACTCTGTATTGTATTTATCTGTACAGTGATTTATTTTGCAAAACACATAAGTAGGTTTGTCATGGTTACTATTGTGGCAAATAATAGTTAATGTCAAGCTCTGACATATGGTTTGAGAGAACAAGTATACTATGATCTGAAAAACTCTAAAAAGGCATTTTTTTCTAATCCCATTTCTTTAGTATACAAAAATAATATATACATTAAAACTAACTATAATACACACTTATTGTACTTTGATTAATTGAAAAAAAAATAGTTGTACCACATAAAATGCTTTCTCTGCTGGTTAAGAATGGTAGTGTTGTTTTTATTAGGCATTTTTTGTTAAAAACGTTTATTTAATATAGCAGCTATAATACATTAGCTTTTCATCTCTCCAGTTCGGTTTCTTGTTAAGGGAGTGGGAAAAAAATGGCTACATTCTTTGCTGCTCTGTGAAAATGGTTATACTGTCTGCAGCAGACTGTGATCCTCCTTTATTCTGCCTGCAGTTCACGTTAGCGCTCTGTAACAGCTCACTGATCAGTAATTTATTTTTAGACTTCTGCATACCAATTATCAAATGAAGGTTATTATCAAAGCATGGGTTTGCTATGCTTATATGTCTTGCTGAATTTGAAATAAAGAAGCTGTTTTGTGAAGATTAATCACGATAACAACCTTTGCATTCTCATAGTCATTTGACTATTATGTGAATGACTACCCTTATGCACTTGTTGATCTTATGACTATCCAAGAAATGATATGTGTATGATGCTTATTCTTAAAAGAGCATATCCTAATAACATGTTCACTGCTTTAAAGGATAAAATAGCTCAAGACACATTATTATTATTTGTACAATAATAGGAAATATTATTGTCATTAATGTATGGAGTCATTTTGAGAAACATTTTTTTAATTTGTAGTCTTAAAGATAATATTTATAATTATTATGAGTACATACAGATATCAAACAAAAGTGAAGGAACACCCATCCACAGGCAACCTGAACACAGAATACACACAGGAAAAATAAAAAATGAATTCTTGATATTTTGATCAAAATAAATGTAGAGGAGGCTGTTTGTTGACTGGTTTAGTCGCATTTGTAATATGTAGCAAATATGTAACAGAAAATAAATAATACAAGAATCTCATTTAGGACAAAAGAAATAAACTTTTAGGACCACACTTTTCAACAAAGTACATCATTAGTTTTCAATGAATGCAAGTAAAAAAATGCATTTTAAACTTCTGAAATCCTTATATGAGGTTTTATGTTTGTGTGTTAAGTAAAGATGAGAGGGCTGATTAATCGGTATCTGCAACTTACGGTTCCATTTGGTACATTTCTAGTGTAAAAATAAGTTATACAAATAGAACAAAGCAATAACAATGCTCTTTTCAAGTGTTGCCTCCTTGTCTCATAATGTATATTTACAGAATTTTCAACAATTAAAAAATATATTAAAAGATTTCTAGCATTCTGGACGATATGAGGAACTGAGCTATTTATTTTGTGGCATCTTTTTAAGGGTAGTTCTTAAAACACCCTTAATAAATTTTTCTTTTAATGTTAGCAACAAATCTTGAATTAGATGAAGTAAGTTTGACACACTATTTAAGAGTTTGCTGTGTTGCAGAAGATAGTTGCAGATCCAAACTATATTTTTAAGCTTACATGGTAGTCTCAGCTCTTTATGCAGCCTTTAAAGCAGTGCTTAGTAGTAAAGACACCTTTTGAAAACCCGTCATGCAAACAAAGTTCAGAAAACGTGGAAGTTATCTAATCCTAAATCTGACATCCCTCATTCATAAAATTAACATCTTTTACTTTTCAGAGCTGTTGTAAACATATTTTGAGAAATCATTACTGTTTTAAAAGTAAATAAACTAAATTTAAGAGTAGGTAGTTTGTAAAGGACAAAATGGTTTCTTTTTGGCATATAGTATTAGCAATATCCTGCAAAAACATATCCATTATGCTTCTGTTGTTGGAGTACTTACATATGAATAAGTGCTGATTTTTCTGTTCTCTCTAATGTTAATGTTAAATGAGTTAACCAGTTTATTTATCATTAGTTGAGTAGATACAAATATCAGACCAGTTAGTAACTTCATCTGGCAGCAAAGTCTGCTTCGACTTCATCTGGCAGCAAAGTCTGCTTCGCCACAAATGTGGAATGCATATTAACATGTATGTTGTGTGAAACTGTTACAAATCAAGAAAATGTTCTGGTCCATCTTCTGAAATTCATGTTTGAACTGTAGTAGCTTGCTTCCTTGTACTGTCTTTTTGGTTTTACATGCTTTTCTTTCTTTATTTCAACCTTCTTGTACAATGATACCGACAACCCTACTATAAATCATAGCATTGTCTCAGGCTTTAAATTTGTTTGCATAATCTGGCATTTTCACTGCCAAATTGTTTACCAATAACACAAGCATTAACAGGTAGATGTCAATAGCTTTTGCCACAATGTCAGTTTCCCTTAAGCTGCTGCTGGTGTCCTAATTATAGTAATTGGGTTTGTGATTCGCTTAAATGAAAGTAGTATCTTGGTTGTCTTGAGAAATGTAATGTTGTTTTTGATGAAACCCATCTTTGAGCCTTATCTAATTTGTACAACAAAATAAAATGCAAGACTGAATATAATAATGCTGATGAAATTTTTGCTGGTTTTAACCATCAGTGTTGAGTAAAAGCCTTGTTGTTACTGTGCATCTAGGACATATTTCTGGCATCTGAGCTGTTCATATTGTTAATGGTTGCGTGTGGAGCCGTTGATGTACTGGTAGCTGGAGCTGACCCTGTTTCAGATTCTCCCAAGCTCCTCACATGTAGAAACCTTTTTGTTCTGAAACTGGATCTCAAAATGTAATATAAAATGCACTAAAGAGGCAAATGAATTTCTGTTAAAATCTAGTGGACATGCTTTTTTGTATTCACAGTCTCTATGTGAAAAAACCACATAACAACTCATCTTAATTGTAATTGTATACATGTGAGAGTTAAAGATGTACTTTCAGCTTTTCATTTTCATGCATCTGAGTGTTTATTATTTAAATAGAGCAAGATAATAGCTTAAGATAGTAAAACTAAGAAATTAGATGTAGAATGGAATCACAGCCAAGCCATACTTTGTGTAACAGTGCGCTAAATATCTAACTGCTTATAGCAACTGTTTGTTTCAGTTTCATGTCAAGTGTTTTTTATGTTATTTTGAGTTGTTGCAGGTCCACAAACATTAAACATATGTACTATATAATGTTTTAGTAACTGGCTTCTTTTTTTTGGGTTCACACTTCATTTTTCTTTCAAAAGATCCTTAATTTAATCTCTCCAGGGATCAGCCTGGAAATGCATCAGATATATGTTTATACTATTATTATATTGTTTCTTGCGGTAATGCTTTGCCAAAATAATAGTGTTTAATTGAATCTGTCCTCTCTCTTTGTACAGATATGCTGCAGAAATAATCTAATTAGAAAATATAGTTCATTACTAATACCCTGAACTGTCTGAAATATCTGGGCATGTGAAACTTAAGGCCACTGTAATTATTTAACCAAACTTGGCCAACTTAAATATTTTAACATAATATCTATTAGTAGTACAAATAATTAATCCATCTGACTTTTAAACCATTTACGGCACCAACTTTTCCTCTCCCAGGTCATATTGTGATGTTGCAGTATTCTTATTTATCATAAAATAGTGCCATTGAAATGTATATATCTTTTCAAAATAGAATCACCTTTTAAGATGTATTCTCTTTTTTACAAGTAGACTGAAAGAATAATGTTAATCAGATTTACACAATGCAGAGTTGCATAACCTCAGGTAAATGCAAAAAGCAGGTGATTAAAGTTACTTTGTCAGTTATGCAACATTTATATAAGTAGGAACTTTCATTTTTTTAAATCAGACTGGTTTGTCAATTGGCCAGGATTTGAGCCTTTTCTTTATAATATTTTGGTAATGAAGGCTAATTTATAAAGTGTAAATAAAAGCTTTAATAATAAAATCTAAATGTTAGATTTTAGTTTTCCCCAATCAATGCAACATTACTGAATATTAGATGTTTTATTAACCAAACCCTGTAATGTGCCATTCTTATTGTTCTTTATTTGGTTGACTAGCATGAATAGAGGTATAAAACATATTCGTAGAAATGTAAAGTGAAACATTCCAGAATCCTCCAAGTAAAAAGTAATAGAGCTTCTGTAGTATTTGGAAGCCTTTTCATCAATAACCCACTGTGCAAAAAAACCAAATGGCTTCATTTGTATTGTGCAACATTCTTTCTTTGCAACACTGGAAAAAGGATTGATCTTATCTATCTAATCTTTAAGGAAATTCCTTTTTGCCAGAAAACTGTTTCAAGCACTTTCAAATGCGGGATGCCAGTGTCTGCTTATTGTGCATACCTATAAGCTGAAAGATTTTGACCTTAGATAAATTTGTTTTTTTCCTTTGTGTCATTTGTTAAAGTTAAAAAAATATATATATACAGTATATATATGCAAATATTATATATATATATATATATATATACTTTTACACATATATTGTATATATATGTATATACGTATATATCCATCCATTTTCCAACTCGCTGAATCAGAACACAGGGTCAGGGGGGTCTGCTGGAGCCAATCCCAGCCAACACAGTGCACAAGGCAGGAACCAATCCCGGGCAGGGTGCCAACCCACCGCAGTGTATATATATATATATATATTAAGAGAGAGGGAGAGAGAGAGAGATTACTATATACAGTGAATGTTTCTATTTTATTCAAACATATATTCAAATTTATGCTTCTAGATGTTTCCAATTTAATCAGTTATTTTTTCATATAGTATTTTCATTTCAAACTGAATGTCAGACTATTTTATTTGGAAAATATATTCCCTAACTTGCTTAATCCAGTTCAGGGTTATGGTGGGGCTCGAGCCAATCAGGCACAGAACAAGAACAAACCCTGAGTGCATCACCACTCATTAACAAGGCTCAGTCCCATTCAACCACAGGGGCAGTTTATAGTCACCAATCAGTTAACTTGCATGTCTTTGGCATTTGGGTAGAAGAACTAGAAAAGCAACCAAGACATGGGGAGGAATATGCACACAGGTGTGAGACCCAAACACAATGCTGGTTCAGTGTGGCAGTGATGTTAAATACTACGTACTCTGTGTCACACTTCATGAAAATAACGTTCCCCTGCTTTTAAATGTGTTATTAAAGTCCTGAAATTAACAGGAATCCTATCCAGGATTGGTCCTTGCCTAGTACCTGGTGCTCTGAGAAGAGCATCTGGTTCCCCTTGACCCTGTAACTATAACTTGATCATCGTCTCCGTTAATGACAGCCATAGGAAGAAGCATTTCAGAATTTGTTGTGATTAATATATAAGGGTCAAGTTCTTTACAATTGACTGACTAAAATAATATTTTAATAATTTAAAAATATTCAGAAATAATTAAGTCTATATACATAAAAACAACTTATTCTTACTTTAGCATTTATTATACTGAGTAAAATACAATTGTTTAAATGCTGATGTAGAATAACACAATCAATACCTATATGCATTTATTACATTTCTATTGTTTAAGAGGTCATGCAGTGTTAAACTGTCATTTTAAAGTTTGTACACCAGTGAATTAATATAAAACAAATTAATTATGCTTTAATAATATTTCATACACACTTTTCATATGGTAGCATAAGGGGTGTTTCAAGTTTATGCTGCTGCCTCACAACTTTAAGGACTTGTGTTTCTGGATGGTCGCAGTCTAAGAGTTTTCAAATTTTCCTTGGGATTCATTTTAGCGGTCTTCATGTTAGATTAACTGGCAACTCTAAATTGGCCTGGCATGAGCGTGTTAAGTGATTTACTGGCATCCTTTCTGGGATCTTTCATCCCTTCTGGGACCCAGTGACCTTGCACCTAATGCTGCTGGGATAGTCTCCAGTTCCTCAACCCTGGAAATAATGAGTGCATGAATGGACATTTGTTACAATTTCTGAATAAAGTTATGCAGACTTTTTCAATTTTTTAAATGAAATTAAGACGACAGTTAGCGTTGTTTCTCCTTTTTTGTTCTTTTCCTACCCCATACCCTATCCTATATTTTACTAGTACAGTTTTAAAACTAAACAGAGTCTGCCACCATAATTTTGTTTTTCAGGTTCAGCATATTTTTACATGTACTGTGCAGTACCTACGCTTTGTTTAGTTATTAAAAAAATGGAAGTCTATAATAAATACTACTAGAGCAATTCTCTCTGTTGTAAATGTATTAATTGTGAAAGACTTTTTAATAATTTTCAATCAATTCTTCACATATATTTAACTAATATATAATATATGGATATATACATTACATTTTTATGCTGATAGCTTAAAAATGAATGCATTACTTTTTAAATAGTTCAGTAGCTTCTATAACACATTTCCTTGTATTTATATATTGATGTTAGATCATTTCAGCAATAATATTTTTAAAAAGTTTGTATTGTGCAGTTAGTTCTGTATGTCTTCTTGCCAAAGAGCAAATTAAAGTATTTTACAGCTATTGCCCTGAGTGCTATATCATTCTGTCAATAATTAGTTCATTCTGTGGGATCTGTAATCAAACAGAATATGACAATCCCACTAAAAAGACAGAAAAGGGAATTTAAAATCCATTAATAGTAACTTAATTTCATGTTGGCATGTTTGTATTTTGGAGCCTGAAGTTTCTATGTATGTGCCCTACTAGTGCATTCCTCTAATTACATTTTTTTTGATCATGTTCCCTAACAATTATATTTACTATTGGGTCTATTCTCATTCAATCAAAAATAGCTTTGGACAAAGTTAATGAAACATTTCTTTATGTTGTGTGGCAGAATATTTGAAAAGAGAAGGATCCTCTGTATTAATACTATGGAATTTATATTTTTGAATTTCAAATTTAAGTACACAAGAGTGGCTGATTGGTAGGAAGCTGGTCATCTATTGGAATTCATAAAGGCCAAAGGGGCATCTAATGGGTTTGGCTGGCGTTTATTCCATATAGACGCATGCATTTCAGCTAAAGCTGCCATGGTCTGGCACCTGCCTTGCACAGCTGCTGCATAGGGATCCTGGCAAAAAAGCCTGCAGGGCACTTGGAGTAAAAAGGTGACAGGCTTAGGCACCCATCATTGTCCTCATGAGTGTGAAAGCCCTGCTGGCTTGTCCCCTGACCATCTGCCCTAATGTAGGCAGCCTGCCAAAGGATGACAAGCCAATTTACTGTTTAGAATCAGAGGAAGCAAAGCTTGTTCCCATGCCAGGCTGTGAGGTACTACAAGTTATTGGTCTAAAAAGTCAGTGCCCTTGGTGCAGACACCCTGATTTGTCTACTGGTAAATTGTGAGCAAAACAGGAAGCATCCAGGAGATTTGTTCTATTTTAAAAAACTAGATGCATGCAGCCTTGCTTGAAAGATCAACATGGAGAATGCTAGGTAGGTGTTGTTTCCTTGCATACAGCAAAGTATAGCATGCATCCTTGAGAGAGGACATACCTGACACCATTGAAATAAAAAATAGGACTTTATTGAAAAACACAGTATTGATATTAAATAAGAGAAACCTAAAACTGCTTTGATATTTAGTGTGTTTCGATTCTGTTTTAATAAAATTAAATATTAGTATTCAGTTTATTGGCGTGGACAACATTTTAAAACATGCTGTTTTATCATTCCAGTGGTTTGTTCATCTGAATAGTTTGTGCCTGAAATGAAATCAAATGACATTGTAGCTAATGTTAGAGAGGGAAGTGAGGATTGTTTTTTTTTTTTGGCAATTTAAGCTTGAGGACAAGTGGTTCAATTATTAAGGATTCAAAAGAGTCAATAATATATGTTAAAAACATTCCATGTGTGCTTTTGACAAGTTAGGAAAGCCATAAATTGGCACATTTTTATTTCTGGATTTGTAGCTCATCTAGTACTATACATGTTTTATGCAGTCTTTCTCCTAATTAAACAGGGCATATTTTAAATAGTCCCTTTAGTGATAATGGAAATAACATGATTGTTCATTTGCAGAGTTTCATGCATTAACTAGACCATAAAACATCTGCTTTTTAAAATCTTGTTTTTGAATGGTGTCTCTGGCTAAATCATTTTTATAATTTATTTTCTTTTGGTGTAGGTGCTGATCTCTTTTCCAATTGCACAGAAGAGTGTAAAGCCTTAGGGCACTCAGATAGATGTTGGATGCCATCCTTTGTGCCATCAGATGGCCGGCAGGCTGCAGATTACCGCAGCAATCTGCACGTTCCAGGAATGGACTCTGTGCCAGACACTGAGGTATTTGAAACTCAAGAACAAACGGGGGAGAGATCTTTCTCTACCTTTGGCAAAGAGAAGTCACATCACGGCACCCTAGAGAGGAAAGAGTTTGATGCACTTCTGTCTAGCACACGTGCGCCTTACAAGCCACCTTATTTGTGTGAGTATTAGTAATTAATTTCGATTTGAGCAAATAAGAAATGGCAGGAAGTGCCATTAAATTCTTTTCACTATAATATCCCACAATTATTAAACAGTAATATGGTTCACATATTTCTCTATCCAATATTTAAATCAACAACTATTGTTGTCTTTTATTACATTTGGTAATATGAATAACTATACAAGTGAAATTGGCTTTTGAGTATCCTATAACAATGAGAGGTTTATTTTAAAACATATCAGTCTGTTGTGACTTGTCATTGGAGCAAAACATGTTTTTGTATGCTTTCATGTGTTATACGTACATTACACATGGTTTTAAAAATGGGGAAAAATGACAAGTATTTTGTATGTCTGAAAATGATAATGATGAATGAAGGCCAAGGGTAGTCTTGTGAAACGAATTTATTTTATTATTTGTTTCATCAGTGTGTCTGCTATCATTGCAGGACATACAAAATGCATGCAAAATGAGCCACAGATCTAAAAGATATAAGGAAAGAAAGATTTTCTATTTGCTTTTAAAAATGTATTTGCTTGTTTTATTTCCTTTTCTTTTTATTAGGCTAAATGTTGATGGAGATGTGTCAGGCAGTTTAGATTGAAAGGGAAACTGACTTAATTTTCTTATGGTTGTAATCCAGTTATGTACGACAAAGTTAAACAATTAGCCAGTGTAGCTAGCTTAAATTAAATGAGCATGCAATATCTATGCTAATAACATTTCCCAAAGGTAATAATCAAATGTTGTTCTGCATGATATTTGACTAATTTAACAGTGTGCCTTCATTTGTACAATTTCAGACAAGTGGAAACCCGATAAATAATTGCTACAGAACAAGATCCATCCCTCTTTTTCTTTTAAACAGCCTGTAACTGGAAGGTTTCAAGCAGGCTGCTCTAATACCTCAATTAGTCTTAAATGTGACACCCCATAAACTTCTAACATTATTGTTCAAGGATGTTTTTATCACTGTGATGTACTTAATGGACTAATTTTCTTTGTTTACAGCGCGGAAAAGGATTTGCTAGTCCATTCTGTGTGGACATACCTGAGACAGCATGAATTTGCACAATAGTCGACCAACAAAAGCATCAAGTTTTCAACTTCATTATCTTGGCCATCCAGTTGTTTGCAACCATTGGTTGTTCTGCCTTGGGGGACAGAGAATAAATGGCCAAAAAACTAGGACCTTTTTTTGCTCTCAGCAGGCCTGAGAAATGAGTTGAAACATGGAATTATTAAAAAAAAAAACAAAAAAAAAAAAAAACAAATGTTGGGTGACGCAGCTCACCCATCAGATCTGTGTGTGCCTGTTTACAGCACCATTTATCTTACAATGTCACTGAGCCCTTTAGATGTTTATATTCACACCAAGAAGCCAATTGTACAGATGAAAGAAAAATATGTGCATTATAAATGCAATATCACTGTTTTAGACTTGACTGTTTTATATTATTTTTGTGTGGTCAGGTGTTCCCAAAACTTAACTTCAACTTTACAAGGAAGATGGTTCTCATATTCTATTCACCAAGTGGATCGAAACAGTTTTTGACCAACAATTTAATCAAAGACATTCTGTAGTTTATACCATGTGTGCAAAGTGTTTACTGTACTATTTCAAAGCTTCTAAATAAATATAAATATATATATATATAAATATATATATACTTTTCTTAAAAGTGTGGTATCCATTGGTCAGTTTCTTATATACCATAGAATTTCAATAAACATGCTTTAAAAAATAATCACATTTATCGTGAACATATCACTTTTTACCCAAATGTTAACATTACTTTTGAATATGAAAATTTTACTGTAAAAACTAAATATATAATTACCATACAGAGAATTCTTTTCGCACTGAAAGTGTCAGAGAAATGCTCATTTAAGTGGTAGTTAAAATGTTGTAAAGACCAGCTTTTGTAATTATTGGCACACCTGAAAAACATACTAGTTTTGAAAAAACTGTGTCTCGCAGTTTAATTTTTAAACAACTGTTAGACATTCTTATAAACTGTTGAAAAGAACACATCAAAGAAAAAAACCACACTGTACATGTTTGGATTAATATGTCCATGCCATCTCATGCCTTTTGTTGCCATGACGGTTTACAACAGTTTTACAGTATGTGCTTATATTTTCCTGCTGCTGTCTCTCACTAGCCTTCTGACAAAAAGTGAAAAGCGGCACACTATATAAGTGACAATCAGGTGAGCGAGCAGGGATAGCAGTCAGTTTATTAGCTGTATGTTAAAGTAGTTTGTCGTTTTTATGGGTTTTGGTAGTCAAATGGCGAGTTCTAAAGGCAGTAAAATTTGACAGTTGTCCTATACTCAAAAGAATGGTTTACAGCGTTAAGTCATCAGTCCATGCTGTTCTAAGAGAAGGGTAGCTCAGACCGAAAAAGTGTTTTAATAGACAATGGAAAAAAAAAATAGAATGACAACCAGAATTTCTAATGTGTTCATTTTTCATACCAGTAACTTACCTCAAAAAAACAAACAAACAAAAAAAAAAACAGGCAAAATTTTGTATTCTCTTTCCAGGGCGGCAATTCATTCAGCTTATGTCTTGTAGATCTTTTTCAAATACGTATAAAAATGACATGTAACTTTTTTTATTTTGGCCATTTTACATTCTGCACAGTTTAAGAAAGAATGCAGTAAAAAGAGGTTAGTTCAAAATATAATCAAAATAAAACCTTTAACTGTAACTGTATTTGCAGGTTACTGATATGTTTTTTTTTTTAACATTTTTATGCATACCAAAACATTTTTTCAATTTTACAAACATGTCACTATGCTTTTCTAATTAACCACTGATTCACTTATTTGTGAAACCTAAGTGATTGTCTTTAAGTATCACAAAGCCAAAGTAAATCTGCTTTCTGCCTTCTTTTTTGAATTTTTAAATTTTTAAAATTGAATTTTTAGTTATTATTTCAGCATTATTAAAGGGATGCATGTTCTGTTGATTTCACAATTTGGACTTGACTATTTTTGACAGCTCAGTACATTTTCCATATATGCGTTTGGTGAACAGTGCATGCTCTGAATGAGTTTGAAACAGTTCACTATAATAAGTACTGTAAATCTCTCTTTTTTCTAACTGTACTGCTGTTATCGTAAAATCAACATTTATTCCTCAGTTGCCCGAGAGTAAGTTTTCTGTGTCAAACATTTTCCCATTTAGTTTCAGATATTCAGAGCATTCCCTAAAGCAATTTGAGATAAATAATTTGAATAAAATAAATAATTAACTTGTTGCCCTAAGGCAACACCATGCAGTAAATACAGCACAAACCCACTTAGCTTTGGGGCTTCATTTCATGTTCCATATTGAGCCAGTTTCTTGGTTAGGGTTTTTCTTTAGCCATTGTTTTGAATGAATCCATTCCTGCTGACAAACACAGAAAACTTGAATATTTTAATGTGAGAAACTGAAATGAATATTGCAGGAAAAATGTAATGTTTGTATTTTTACTTTTGTGAAGCCTAATGTTCATAAAATATACAGGGTTCCACAATAAATTACAACAAAGTGATAATGTACAGTGCAATATATTAACTTGTGACACAACAGGGTTAATGCTGGCTACCAAGGGTCATGTCAGCTGACATTCTAAGCAGCATTTATGGGCAGTAGAAGAAAGAGGCTTTTTAACGACCTGCTTACTTTGAATTATTCAGTCTTTTTCCCCCCTTAGTTTCATTAGTCACGTGAGTTTTTAATGATGGGAAAATGGCATCCTCACCCTGTTTACTTTTGGAATTGCGGCAGTTTAAGTTCACTTCCTGAAAGGAGAAGATTTGTGCAAGTCCCCAATTCATCCAGACTGAGGCTCTTTTTAAAAGATTCCTAAAAAACAGCCTTTCTCTCAATTGTAATCGATTGTTGCTCTGCTATTTTCGTATTGTATTCATTTCAGACTTTATCATGAAATCAGAATTCATGTAATTAATTTATTGAACGTGCTTAATCCAACTTTAGGGTCACAGAAAGCCTAAAAGGTTTAAAAAGAGAACTTAGACATTAAATATATCTAAAAAAATAATTTCTAAGTTTATAATTTATTTTTTTTTATAAGAGCTGTATGGTGATAGTGTGGTAAAAGCTGATACTGTATTTGTGGTATTTCCATTTGCTCAATGTATGTGTGAGTTGTTTCCTGGGTATTTTGGCTTTTGCTCTAATATCTCAAACGCATGCATGTTAGGATAATTTGTGTGTTTACATTTGAAAGAGTGTGGATGTGTGAGAATGAACATAGCTAAAGGTGCAGGGATGTTTCCTACATTGTAACCCGTGGTGCTGGAATAAGCCGTAGCTTCCCGTGACCTTGAAACTGGATTAAGCTGATTTGATAAATAGATGCATATCTTTTTTAAGACCTCCTCTTCCTGAAAAACTGACATGTCCTCCATTTTAAAACATTTTTGAGCGTAACATTATATTTTCAGGCCTCCGTTTCAACAAAGAATAGTTGAATATTGACAAAGTAAAAGGTAAATGCATCTGTACTTTAGTGACACATATTCAGTCTGTCAGACCTCTTACATAAGAATTTTATGTGACATTATTTTATGCACCACTGTAGAGGAAACACGTTCTATCCCTCATGCTTTACTGTGTGCTTTAAATTAGGTCATATTATATAAATATGGATCTCCCTCTGTCAACGGTATTTCTCAGGCCTGCTTCTGCGATCTTTCAATGTCTATAAACAGCACCAAAATGTTCTCAGTATCACTATGTCTCCTAATTCCAGTGGAAGTCTCCTTTATTCCATAGAATATCCCTGTATTCATCATATTTTCTATGTATTTATAATCTGCATAATTTTCTTCAGTTTACATTCACTTATATATCTCATTAAGAACAGCTTTTCTTACATGGTATTACTTTCAGGCAACAAGATCATCCAAGTCAATTAAATAGAGAGGAATCTAAAATTTACCAAAACCCGTTTCTGTTTTTTCTTTTTTTTGTCCCAGCAACAACGGCACTGTCTTCTGTTTTTCATTCCTTTTTCCAATATTGTGACGGTTCATGTAACTTCCAAACTTTTTATGAAAATGCAAAATGCCTGTCTTATTTACATATGCCACTGAATGAAAACCGGATGACATGACATTGCTTGGGGACCGGCTTTGTGTGTAACCTGTGCTACATCTTTACAAAATGCATCACAATGAACTCCCATTGGACTTTTTAAATCGTTGCTTGATGGTAACATCATGTATTGAAGCATAAATGTTACCATCCTGTATAAAAGAGAAATACTGACACAGTTATATTTTGTTTGATCAGTGCTCGAGAGCTTTAAGTTGCCTGCTGCCATGCTATTTTGAATGACTTCCTAAAATGTTTTATTCCATGCCATTCCTTACCTAGATACATGACTTTTACTATACTGTGTGCCTTTAAGTTAAGCTAATCAAATATATACCTGTGTATCTATTTAGAAAGATGAAGCAGGGTAAATGACAAAATATTCTATATTTTACGAATGTTTTGATCCAATATTAGTGTCATAAGTCAATGGTTAATATGTATGTTGTTATTGTACTTAATTACAGAATATGTCATTCTGATTTCAGACGTCTGTTCTTAAAAATGTTTCCTTAAAGAAAAGTCGTATTTATTTTTATATAATGAATGTATTACATGTGCTTCTGAAATTAGTTGATACAAAAATGACTTAAGAAAACTTTTGACAATAGCAGCTACAGACTGAGATGAGCAGTATGGCAGACAAGAGAGTGGGGACAGATTTCACTTATATATCATTGTTTTACATAAATTGCAAACCCCTTGATCATTCTTAAAAAGTGCCACATGTGAACAAGTAGACTTTTATATAAAAAAAAAAAAGAAAAATGAAAATAGATAAAAATCTATGTTAGTTATTAGCAGAGAAATCTGCATTTACAGCAGCTTCATGTTTAATGTCTCGTTTCATGTAAATAATGCAAAAAAGCAGCAATATTTAATAATAAATTTTGGATAGTTTCTGTTAATTTTAGAAGGAAATGAATGAAGCAATTTAAGTTAATTTTATTCATTTTGCTGCCCCATCACCTTTGAAGTGTCTTAGATAATCAAACAAAACATCAGTCCTTTTCATAAAAGTTCAATGCATAGATAAGAAAGGTAAGCAAGTAATTATATAATATTGTTATTTGTTTTAAAAGGAAACAAAACTATGTTTTGCCTATGGCTGGGGAGGTTTGGGGTTTTTGTCTATAACCCTTTTTTGCATTATACATCTAATTTATACAGTACCATTCTCCTTTATGTGTTTATGTTATTCATTGTTTTTATACTGACTGGGTTTATATGAAACTAATAAAAAATGATCACAAAAGAAAAATTCAGAAATATTATAATTTCAGACATATCTTATTAGACTTCACACACTTCAGTAATACATTGTTTGCAGATTAAGGCAAAGTTCTAAACATAAACTGCAGTTTAGATATTATTTACAGTAAATATATCATAGTTTTACACAGTGAAATGACAATTGCAGTTAGAAAATGATGCTAAGAGAGAAGTAAGTAGATTATGGAATTTTATTTGTTTTATATTTCATATGTATTATACTTATTTAATTTGAGGCCTGCATTATTATTATCAATGTGTGGAAAATGTTTGACAAAACCTCTACCTAAAGACAGTAAGGTCAGAAAACGTGTGAGAAACATGCCACATTATTCTTTACCCAAATCTGATTTTTCACAAAGCTAAAAGTGCCAAAATACTGCATTTTATTTCTCATAGGGAAAAATACTAGAAACAAATAAGAATGATGAGAACTATGATGAGATGCACTAGAAAACCTCCACAACTACAGGAATATAGACTGTGTGTGCGTGTCTGTATGTAATAGTTTCCAAGCTCAAAATGTACAGCATATATTGTATAAAGTATATTTGGGGTATGTAGTTAAATTAAATAAACTGTAAAATGTATTTTTATATAGTTCATATTCCACAACATTCTGTACTTGTACCCAAGTTGAATGTGATCACTTTGATAACCTTCTTCAATTAGGCTTAAACATTATTTCCCCTTCCAAAGCTATAAAATATTAATTACATTTTTGTACTGACATTTTAACATCTGATTACATCTCATTTGGTTTCTTCAGGTATTAAAGATGTTTCTGAACACATGACTGTATTTTAATCCTTTGATGTCTTATTTTCACTTTCACCAAATACCAAGGCCCTGATTCAAAATATAAAACAATGCAAAAATACCTTGATTTTGAAATTTAATATGAGAAGGGAATAGATGTGAGAGTGGATAAGATTCTTCTAGTTCTTGTTTGCAGAACACAATTTTCTTAAATATGGCATTCCAATTAATGCTGTTAAAAGTAAGCATCAATTTTCTCTTTTTTTCTTTTTCTGTATTGACCAATGCTTTGAGTTTTCATTCCTGGATTTGTTTATGCCTTCATAAAGCAGATTGCACTTTATGTATTGTCTCTACATGCCTTCATGCTACCTAATTTCTGCTGTTCAGAATAAATGCCAGTCTGTGCCTGGCCTGCAGTATGAAGCAGACATATAGCCAAAAGGAGGCCAATTTAAACCAGAAGGAAAAAAAAACCATTGAATATCACAGTCTGAATGGCCTGAAAAATGTTAATGTGAGGAAAAGGAGCAAATTCAACTTATTTCCCACTATCTATATCAATGATATCCAAAAAATTAAAATAATAAAAAAAAAAAAATTTTTTATAGGACTTTTTTATCTGTGAAAATTATCACAAGGCAGTTTGCCAATGTTTAAGATGGCATATACATGTTCTTATTTGTCATTTGCATAAGAAATTAAATACAGTATTACCTGCTTTATATACAAGGTCAGTAAATGGTGATGTACACAGAAAAGTGCATCAAAATAGAGTGGGTGAAGAAGAAATATTCATCTGCTGTGGTAATGACAGTCTGGTTATTAAAATGAAAGTGGGCATACACAGTGCACTTTAAATTTCAATTGAAATTTGCCAGTGAATGTCAAGTTTTTTCAGGTACCCAGTATGGATGGGCCAGACAGTTTTTCATTCTTACAGATTAGGGCTATTAAACTTTAACTAATGTTGCAGTTGTAATAAAAGGTGGTTTGATTGGTTCTTTATTTTCCTCTGATATGTATTTGTTTTTTCTCATACTCTACACATCTAGTCCTTAACCATCAAGGGTGTTATAAAAAATTAAGTATTGCAATTGATTTAAATAAAAATTGAGCCAACTTTAAAAATTGAGCCAATTTAATTTATTAAGCTGTTCTCTTGGCCAAATTTTAATTGTAACTTTCTCTGTTCTGCGTTTCAGGCCTACATGCAGTTCACATAATGAAATGCAAGACAGTCTGACACATTCCTATGTATCTGTGTCAGTTTGTTATATATCAATAAAAGAAATTCAAGATCTAGGCCAGTGGTTCTCAATCTGTGGGGCGGGCCCCCTAGAGCGGTGCGAAGATGTGAAAAAAAGAAAAGAATCAAAAATATGAAAAATACATCTATTGAAACCAAAACAAATTAATTTAAACTACATTCTGATAATAGAAAAATATAGAGTTAGATAAATGTCGATAAAAGTTAAGTAGGTATAATAAAATATGCATTTATGATATATCATTAATTAAAAAAGAACAAATTGGTATTAGTGGGATCCTTTCAAAAAAACATTAGGGGGGTGTGATTAAAACTGTTATGAAAACTCGGTCGCAAATACTTAAAGGTTGAGAAACGCTGATCTAGGCTATCTATTTTCTGAAACTAATACAAGAGGGAGCCAAAGCTTAATCCATTCTATGGTATGATCACACACTCATTCAAACTGGGACAGTTTAAAGCTAATGGTTAACTTAACATGCACTTCTTGCAATATATGAGGAAACTGGAGTACCCAGAGAAAAGAAAATACAAATGTAGTAAGGTGCACACTTGGTATCAAACCCTAAAGCTGTCAGGAAGGAATTTCAACTAGTGATACACCATCAGGACTCTTGGCAAGAATACATTTGTGATCCCTGTGGGCTAAACTAAGAAATATCCTTTCTGTAAAAAGCATCTTTCAGTCATAAAAAGCTATCCCAAGAAGTATTAAAAGTACAAAGATATAGTTCAAGTATTCTTCTCACTGTGGCGATGGGTGGCCATTCCCACATGACCACACTACCAAAACAAACATTTAAAGTTTCAAACCTTTTACTTTAAATAACATATCATCTTGCATATTGCACACATGACTGTTCATGCAGTTGTTAGAAATATTGCTTTTAATTGGCTGACATTTCTGTGGTTGCAAAAAGCAAAATGGCTTTAATGACTGCATTCCCATATTATTTTTTATAAAGAGAAAACACATACCTTTCCAATTAATCAGTAAAAACATGACTATGTATTGAGATCAGATTCAACACCACCAATCTGCAAATTTTTAGTAGTGGAAAACCAGTGCTAAATTGCAATTCATGTATTTGCAAAGATGAAAATGCATGTGTCTGCCGCACATACAGAAGTTATTACCAAAATAAACTTGGCTCATCCATAGCACCTGAACAACAGTTTTTGGTAAGCAGAATACAGAAATTTAAAAAAATACACAATATATACCATATATTACATAAACCATATATAATTAATATTTGGTATGGTATATAAAATATTTACCATACCATTTTCCAAGCCCACTTAATCCTGAGCAGAATTGCAGGAAGAGGTTGGTGCCAGTCCATCGCAGAGGAACTCACACACACTTACACATGTACACATAGGCAACTCTTATACATGTACACACAGGCACACACACTAGGGACAATTCAGTTTTGACAGCTCAGCTAATCTGCATGTCTTTGGACTATGGGAGGAAACCAGAGCACTTAGTGGAGACCAATGCAGACACAGGTAGAACATGCAAACTCCATGCAGGTAGGACCTGATATATATATATATATATATATATATATATATATATATATATATATATATATATATATATATAAAATAGGTATTATTGCACAATGTAAGCAAATGTCTACTGCTGAATATGAAGTTTCATTATGTTTTACATTAAAATTTACTGTATAGTGTATTTTCTGCTTTCCTTTAAGCTCAGAACTGTGATGTGATAGTATACACTGGAATACAAAAGCAGAACACATATGCTTGGCTCTAGTATTCAGTTAGGTCAGAAGTGGTTTTTAATACCTTAGTAACAAAAGGTTTTATTGCATCACTTACATTTCAAAGGAAAGCCTGATATGCCTCATGGCGCAATGGTGTAAAAATTCACTTTAAAAATTTCACCGTAATTTATTAAACTAATCCACTCCTTTGTTGGTATGCAGTGGGAAGCTTGTTAAAAAGAGTTTTTAAACGTACAGTTTTCTTAAAAATAACACTGCAACCACCAAGTAGTACACAAACTGCTATCCTGGGAATTTTTGCTTCTTAAAAAGGCATCATGCTGTATTGAACTTTGCCATACATGAATGAAGCATTCAAAAACTTACATTGATTGACACATCTAATGCTGCTGTGTGTGCCATTTTGTGATTAAGTTACCTATGTTACCAAAATTACCAAACCATACGAATACATCATGTGAAACTTTATACAATGTAGTAAATAACCCAGCAAGTAAAATGCAAGTGGCAGTCAACACTGCCATGGCCAATCCATTGACAAAAAAGAAAATGGCATAGCTTCTTTCTTGAATGAATTAGCTAATGTTTTGACTGCAGGGTTGATGATTGACATTTTCCAAGAAGTACCTGCTATGAAACATTGTATGGGGGACATTGTTGAGTGGTCAAAATCACTTTAGTGGTATATAATATGTGATATGCTTTCTAACGGTTTATCTTACACACACTTAAGGTTTTGTATTCTGGTATATGTTGTGAACTTTTCAGAAAGCTGCCAACTGAGGACCTGTTAGGTGTCTTTCTCTCAAACTTCAGACTCTATTCTATCTTCAGCATCTTTTTCTGTGCCAATTAGATCCAGTTTGCCATGAAACTGAAAATTTGATACAAAGGTGTCCACTACTTTCTTATGAGAAAAGGGCAATCCGTCAAATTGGAATAACCGTCATGTCACACAACAATATTTTTTTGTGTTTTATTTTGGCTATTTTAGACCCAGTCAACCCAGAACTGAACTTCAGGAATGGCAGAACCTTGCAACCTAAGGAAAGATTATCTACTTTCTTTATTGAACAGAATAAGAGGTTTTAACAAAATGGTGCTAACACACTTACTGAAGTTTCTTTAATAACCAATTGGCATTTAAACATTAATTATGCTTTAGGGCTGGCATGGTGGTGCAGTGGTAGCATTACTGCATTTCCTTCAGGTACCTCGGTTTCCTCCCACAATCCAAAGACATACAGGAGATGCTAATTTGACCCAAGTGTGTATGTGAGTGTGTTCACCATATGATGGACTGATGCTCTCTCTAGGGAACTGATCCTGCCTTGTGCCCTATGCTTGCTAGGATAGGCATCAACCCCCCATGACCTTGCTTAAGATTAAGTTGTGTTAGAAAACAGTAGTGTATTGTAATTATGGATGAGTTTAGAGAATTTACCATTACAATACAGGAGTAATGGCTTTTGAAAATGGGGCTTTGCAGTCATATGTGAATGATAAATTAGTCATTTCAAGCAGCAATACCCATTTTTAGTAATGTCAACTTCACCACCACAAGTAGAAGCTGCTATATTTGTTACACAGCATATGATAAAACATTTGCAAGAAAACTTTTGCATCTGATGTAACAGTTACCAAGCTGTATCATAACAAACACTACAATTTGTTCCAATTTCACATGTAAAGTACAAATATATCTTCGAACTTTTATTTCAAAGAGAAATGCTACCTTGACATTTAGAAAGTATAATTTTAGCATTCCAAACACAGTGCTGGATTTAAGCTGGACTTCATCCAGACACTGTCTGATATTTACCCTTCTTTGCAGGTAGATAATTAGGTCTAATTAAACTCACGGAGTGCTCTTTGGCTGTATGAATGTGGCATAGAAGTCAGGGATGGAAGCAAAAGGGAGAAAGGGGGACCTGAAAAGGGTGTTAATGTAGATGCAAGTAGGCTGCTAGAGCCAGCAAAAGCACTGGCCAAGTAGAGGCTCTTCTATATAGAGAGCAATATTAGACAGAGCACCCTTGAAGATGTGCGTTAATTTAGTAGCTTCAACAACCTTTTAGAACATGCTAAAATGTTTCAAATGGAGCCCCTTCTAGTGCACGTTCTTGACTTAGGCCCAGTGCTGCCAGGATAGGCACTTTTTGAATCCTACTAATTGGATTAGTACAGTCATGTTTAAAAGTTGATGGATGACAGATTATTTTTTAAAGAATGCTAGTCACATTTATTGTATGAAAAATAAAAACAAAAGACAGGAGAATAACTGTAGTCTAAAGCAGGTAGGAAACATATTGGGACAATCTATAGTCATATTGTGCCAGGCTGTGCAAGCTGCCCTTTTAGAAAAAGTGCCTGTGAACTCACTCCTTATATAAGTATATACATTTCTACATATGTGTATTAAGTGTATATATGCATACTTTTATTAAAAAGATGGCAAGGTAATGCGGTTTTTGGAGTTTTTCTCCAGATAGCCCAGTTTTCCTCTCATATCCCAAACATGAGCATGCTAGGTTAATTGGCAACTCTAAATTAGTATGAATGTGTCCAATGATGGACTGGCACCCCCTAACCTCTCTTGTTTCCTGCCTTGCACCCAAGTACTATCAACTCCAAACCCATGAAATAAGTGGGGCTTTGAAGATGAAGGAAAGTAAGTGTTGTTTGTTGAAACAGTCCCACATATGGATCTTTCTAGCCAGGGATAAAATAAACCAAAAAAATCTTTGTTTAGTCAAAACTAGTTTAATGAAGCAAGTATAACAAATGAAGAATGAACCACGGAAATGAAAACAAAATTCATAATTTAAAATCAACCTTCCCCTTTCTAAGACATATGTCACGCCTTTTCCACCCTCTTCTTCTATACCTCATTTGGACCCTAAATTTTCTGTCAACCTTGCTGAGTAAGCTGCAAAATCATTTCCTTGCTCCGGCCACCATTGTATGCTGACAGTAAGCAAACCGTATTATTGTGTGATTTCTGGGCTATGCCTAGGATGATATTTGGAGTCAAGGCTGACTTATAAAACTCCAGTGACAGTTCTCCATAATACTCTGTTTTACGAGTTTTTAAGGAATAATGAATGCCTCACTTTATCACTTAGATGATTTGAAGAATTCTTTTTTTTTTAAGCTTCATTAGTCAGCCCATGCCAGTATGGTGCTCTCTATTGACGAGTGTCCTGTCCTTTCACTCTCCAATACCATCACCATGTCCTTCATACCTCTGGCACTACTTTCTTAGTGCAGATCATATTAAGAAAGAGTCTTTTGTAGAAAAAAAATATTTATTTTTATTTTTTATTCAAAATATTGGATCAAGTTGTCCCTGTGGATATTTAAAATATTATTAGGCGGATGCAAGTCTGCCCCACAACAATTATATTATAGTAGGTGAGTAGCCATTATATGAAATACACAGGGCATTGCTTTTAGAAGGAAACAGTTGTGTGAATCATCATTTGTGGGATACATATTTAAATATGAGGATGTAATGATGTAAGAATGTAAGGTTTACATTGGATATCTGATGAAGAAAATGGTAAAGCTGGTGCTGAGGTTAGCACGTCTGTCTGGCAGCTTCAGGGAGCTGGATTTGATTCCTGGCCCAATTATTGTTCTCCCTGTGTTCTCCAGCTTCTCTCCATGCTCCAGATTCACGCAATTTAGGTTAACAAAGGGTCTTTAAATTTTGCCTACTGTTATTAAATACATGTGTGTTCTCATTCATGGAGCAGAATAATATCCAGAGTTTAATGCTTCACGAAGAAGGTTTTGCAGGGATATGATCTGAAACACCTGTAACCTGTAAAACAACGAGTAGCTCTAGAGAATAGATCCATTGATAAACAGAAAACATTACAGCTAGCATACATTATTTTATAATCCCATATATTGTTTTAGAATTTCTTCATGAAATTAGATATTTGATGACATCCACCAGCCTTGCTGATTTTTTATGTACAGTAGCTCTACAGAATAGATCCATGGATAAATAGAAAACATTACGGCTAGCATACATTATTTTATAATCCCATATATTGTTTTAGAATTTCTTCATGAAATTAGATATTTGATTACATCCACCAGCCCTGCTGATTTTTTATGTACATTGGTATCATAAATGGTTACTCAGAATACAGGAAACCTATAACTTTTTACTATTCCAGGGAACACATTTTAAAACTCCTAGAAAATCAAAGCATTTATTTCTAAACTATTTTTTAACACTTTAAAAAAGCACACGGCTAATAATTATAAGTTATTAGTAATTAAAAATAACTTTAATATCTGTACCAAAATCTAACCAAATTTTCAAATTTAAACTCAGCAAAAAATATTTTATTTGTTATTCTTACATTCCATAGTAGGGAACCTCTATATTTCTACTGACAGCAGATTTATTGGAGTGCCCTTAAATAAACCTTGCACCTTTGGCCATGGATTTATGTTAATTCCATAACTGCACATCTATGATCACACAATGTCTCATTTGTCAAACAGTGCAAAAAAAATTAGCTTGCCTTGCATTGACAATTACAGTTATGTCTATGATCACTATGCGAGAGGCAAAAAGTTTACATTTCAAATGAATTTCACATGACTTACATTTTAGGTGCTTTTTCGTATATTTTGGGTCTGCCTATAACTGATAACACAGTACTTCTAAATAAGATTTAGATCAATACCTTAGAGACGATTGGGTTGATGTTCCCTTACATTTAAATGATGCTCATTTAGTTTGTTAATAAAAATATATTATTCAAACATTCAACACCACAGCTAGTGTTCAGTAAACATTACAAACTACTGCATACTGCTGCCAGTTAATTAAAGATCCCACTGCTTTGGCTCTTGTAGTGACACTGCAGGAAAAAGAAAGCTATTGCAAAAACTGTTTTAGTGCTTGAAAAATTTTAAAACATTAATTATCAAGGAATGGTAATGCCCATTGTGTATATGTGTTGGGTTTTTTATTTTGAACTGGAGTATTAATTAATGTACTATAAATGCAATTCATACCCATTCCAGCCTGTTTATTCTAAAGTTAGGGACAAGTGGAACCAGAGAGAAGGTGTAAGGCAGGAAACATCCAGAGGCAGGATGCCAGTTCACAGCAGAGTGTCATTGTCAGTGTGGGTTACCTGACAAATCAGGCCAGATAACAACGTCTTCCAGATATCTTGGAATACTGCAGTGCAAAACATGAGTGATGTCCTCCTTATCATCAACAAAATAAAAACTTACCACCCATTAGAAAGGGTAGTTTAACTAATATTTAAGGACAACAGGTATGAAGCAGCAATAGCCACTGAATTTAGAACCTAACAAATTTAACAAACATGAGAAGAACATTCAGTCCATCAGGATTGTTTGTTTAGCTAATAGCTAAGTTTCAGAAGCAATTAAAAAGGCAAATGAAATGTCATGTAATATCATAAAAACTGTTGAATTTAAGTCAAGGGATGTTGTGCTCAAATTATGTAATGTAAGACCACATCTGGAGTGCTGTGTGCAACTCTGGTCACCACAGCAGAAGACAGATATAACAGCATTTCAATCTGCGCAGAGGAGAGCAAACAAGTGCATCACAGGACTTAAGGACATGACCTACTCTTACAGACCCAGAAAACTAAAACCTGTTTAGTCTCAAGCAGAAGAGACTGCATTGGGACCTAATCCAGGTATTTAATATCCTCAACGGCACGGATAACCTAGATCCAGTACCATTCTTTCAGCTTAAGGGTGAATTGTGTACTCGAGGACATCAGTGGAAATTAAAAGGAAGTGTATTTAAGACTGATGCCAGGGAGCACTTCTTTATGCAAAGGGTTGTGGGGCTCTGGAACAAACTACTGAGACATGTAGTTGAAGTAGAAACCTCAATAACTTTTATGAAGAATCTGGATGAGATATTGGGACAGCCTAGCTATTAGCTAAACAAATAGGCTTGATGGACTGATGGTCTTCTTTTGTTTGTCAAATTTCTTATGTTCTATGTTCTAAGATGTCTCAATATCTCATTGAGATACTTAAAGGTTGTCAAGATTTCTGGTTCAACAACATGTCTACATTTTCTGTGCCTGAGTTAGGTTAATATTTAAAATTTCATTCAGGCATAGGATTTCCTTTCATACTGTACATAGGGGTGTTGAAAAGGCAAGCCAAATCATACTTGAGTGCTTTGTTATTATTTTAGGGTTACATTGCTGCAATAGCCTGACCATATTAAGAAAGAAGATCCTTTGCCTCCTGCTTGCAGAGATTTAATAAATTCTGTTTGAATAGATGGACATCACTTTGCTTCCACATGTTTCCATATGAGTCCAATCTAGCCTATTGGTCATTTTGTATTCTGATCCCAATGCAACTGATTTTAGCCCTGGCTGGATTTGGAGACAGCTGTTACAGTGTGCAGTCCCTGTCTGATTGCACCTTTCTCTTTTCTTAAAAGATTCATAATGTAACAACATATTACTTTTTGGTGTTTGTTATAATCAAATAAGCAGCCAAAGATGAAGAGTGCATGTTGCTTCACTTAGTGGTATATAAACAAGAAGTTCTGATCTTCACAAAAAAAGACAAGTTGGATTTCTGGTGAGACTTTTGGTGAATATAAATTGTTGTTTGATAATAAAAGCAGCATTATTGGATATCTTCTGTCCGGATTTATGTTGTTGGTATTTGCCTTTTTTAAAGTAATTATTTAGAATACTTGCAGAATTCTGTTCATCAGTTATGGATTGGCCATATGTAAAAGGCTTATGTTTTTTGGTCTTATGTCTGTGATTAAATAAAAATCTGTGTACATACCAACATCAATCAGTCAGCAAGTTCTATCGCAATGCCAATATTTATTTTCATAGAACAACTTTTTTTGTGATCAAATTTTTATTAATACAATGAAAGAGGAGCAGATTGAAGAAAAAGATTTTATGCAAGAATCAAACACCCTGTCATTAACACTGGTGCTAAAAACCCAACCGGAAAGTGCTAAAAGGGAAGCAGAAAACAACAAAGGAAAACAAATATGAAGTCAAACAGGAACCAACACATACACACACACCCAGCCAGGACAGCACACAGCAAAAGAGAGGAGAAAGAAGTAAAAAAATAAAAGGGGAAACCACAGCTTCATGGAACATGATGCCAGCTTTGGATTGTAGGGGCAAAAGAGTTATTGGTCCAGAATACAGAGGGGTCAAGAAGCACAGGATTGTAGAATGAAAACTTCCAGATTGCAAGGGAGGCAAGTCCAGAAGATTTCCAGTAGGAGGGAGAAGACGTCATCATAAAGAAGTGTAATTTGATGTGCTATACAGAGAGTAAAAGAAAAATGAAAGTTACAACAGAGGTAAAAATGAAAGAATCTTTATCATATTCTACAGCTTATTTAAATGTGATAAAGTAATTCAGTATGTTCTACATATTATGGAAAGTCCTGGAAGATATATTGCTGCAGTCATTTCCAGCACCAAAAAATGCTGCCTAGCACTCTGGCCAGGGACAGAGATACCAAGCACCAAAGAAAACAAAGACACACAAAGTTATTAAAAACTTCAAAAAACTGCATAAACTTGCATATTGTTGTATATTATTTAGACCCTTTACTCAGTACCTAGTTGAGGCACCTTTGGCACTGACTATAGCCTCTGGTCTTCTTGGATATGACATGACAAGCTTCACACATCTGTATTTGGGGATTTTTCAGCCATTCTTGAAGGTTGTCCTTCTAGATGTTCCTCTAGTCCCCACACAGATTCCCTGGAACACCGCCAAACTAGTGACAATTGAGCTCTTGGTCTCTACCCTTTTCCTGTGATGGCTTAGTTTTGCTGGGCTTTCAGCTATGGGAAGAATCATGGTTGCTCTAAATGTGTTAAGTTTAAAAATCATGGAGGCCATGATGCTCTTGGGAACATTCAATGCTGCAGATTTTTTTTATAGTCTTACCCAGATCTGTGCCTCTACATATTCCTGTCTTTAAGCTCTGCAGGCAATTAATTCAACTTCATATCTTAGATTTTTCTCTGATACACATTGTCAACTGAGACCTCATATAAGGTGGTTGCCTTACCTAATCATGTATAACCAATTGAATTGACCACAGGTGGACTCCAAACAATATGTTGAAACATCTCATCAATGATCAACAGAATGGGATGCACCTAAGCCCAATTTCAAGTGTCAGAGCAAATGGTCTGAATATTTATGTCATTGTGATATTTCAGCTTTTTATTTTAAATAAATTTGCAAAAAATTCTAAAATTCTGTTATTTCTTTGTCATTTTGGATAATGGAGTGCTCCTTGATGTGGGGAAAATTAATTTACATGATTTTTAGCATAATGTTGCAAAAACAGAAGTCTTAATACTTTCTGAATCCACTGTGTATATACATATATCTATATGTATATGTGTATGAAGTGAAGTGGATCTATTTTTCAGCTCCGGAGTGACATGATACAGACCAGGCCACTCCTGGACATTATTACTAAGTGGCCATAGAAAGTGGCAAGAAAAGTGAAGAGAAATACAATTCCATACAACTCCTAAAGTTGTGGTCTCTTGTTCTTTCCTGGGCACTCTTGTAGATGTTGGTACATATACTAGTGTCATATTTACTGCAAAGCAATACCACCTCTAAAAAGTTCCTGTGGTCAACAGTATTTCTTGTAGAGTAAAGGCAGCTTCTGCTTTGTGCCCTCAGTAGTTAAGGCCATGACTTCTAATTACTTTTACCACATCCACAACATGCTCCAACACCTGCCTTTTTTCACTTCCTCTCAGTATGGATGCCTTCTTACTAGGTTACTAGGTTATTGCTGTCTCATTTTGCTGGCCTTGAGGATTGTTGGAGGTGACAGCAGAAAAACAGATGAAGATCTGTGGACTGGGGACATTCAAAGTAATCAAAGCTTGTAGTAGCCATTTCTCATCCTTCCTTTCCTCATCTTCCTGAGCTATTATTGCCTCTGTTATATACCCAGAAGTACAACTAACTCTTTTCTCTGGCATTGATCTTGCAGTTAAACTAACTTTCTCCTTTCCCACAAGGCCAACCCCATCTTTATTGATGAAGAAATTAAATAATGAAGAATGCTACTACAATGTAGTGTGCACTACTATGTACTCTGGCTAATTATAATTTTGCAGTCCATAATACATCATGGCTGCATTGTTGTAATATTGTATATTACTGCACAACCTTCCATAGATAAGTTTTTCATACCCTGCAGTCATATAATATTTCACATTGGTCATATAATTTTCTGTAATACTGAAAAATACCCACAAATCTACATCATATCATCACATCACAGCACCACACTGACAACATCATGCCCAATGTTGCACAGATCTGTTGCTGTCCTTTCTTTAATACCTCCTGCCTCGCCTCATCAGCATTACTGAACTTACTCTCTGTGGCTGCAAAAGAACTACTATTTGGAGCAGAACTTTGAAACACAAGCAGCATTTTGTTCTCCTTGGCCATTCATAGCAGATAGTTGCTTAAGGTTGCTTAATACTTGAATTGTACATTCATTAAACATTTTCTGTTTCTTAAATTCTAAAGGCTAAAGCTACCTGTGAAAGCTAATTTACAGCTACACATGGCAAGTTGGCCGGCAAGTTATTAGTGAGCTAATATTAAGTGTTATCATGTAAAGCCTCAATGTCAGCTAGCCATGGCATTTTAATAACAGTAGATACCCAGTGCATTTCAGGCAGCATGAAATTCTGTGGGGCCAGTCACATTTGCTAGCTAGCTATCTAATTTGCTGTCACACTGTGATCTCACTAATATTGAAACCTGGATGAAGGAACACCATTTCTAGATCAACCTGATAAAAACAAACCTTCTTGTTATCTCAGCTCATCTGTCTTTTCATCACCCCATCTCTGTTCAGCATGGCTCATTATTGCTAACACTCACCAAGTTAGTATACAACTTTAGGGTGGTGATAGCTGACCAACTGTCCTTAAGGGAACATGTTGCTATGGTCTCTGAGTCTTGCATATTTACTTTATACAACATCTGCAAGATCAGACTGTATCTTACAGAGTATGCAGCACAATTCCTGGTTCAGGCTTTGGCCTTGTCACGTCTGGACAATTGTAAATTCCTGCTGGTAGGAGTACCTGTATGTGTCATTAAATCTGGTATTCAACCAACCGAGTTAGGTACATATCACTAACTTTTTCAGATCACTACAATGGCTTCCAGTAGTGGCACGTATTAAATTCAAATTCTTGATGCTTACCTACAAAGTAGTCAATGGGTTAACACCTATATATTTATATATATATGGAGACACTTTTGAGGTCCTATGCTTCTTTTCAAACACTCAGGTCTGCTGATGAACTGGGTCTGGTGATGCCATCCCTGCATGGTATCAAATCCCAGTCCAGACTCTTTCTATCTGTAGTTCCTCACTGGAGGAATGAGCTGCAGGTTTCAAATCAGAATGCCAACTCCTTCAATGTGTTTAAGAAACATTGGAAAACTGTCTTGTTTGATGAGTTTCTGTCTAACTGATATTAATGATTAGGTTTTGTAATCAAGGAGTTGTAACTCGCTAGTATTTTATTCTGATTTCATTATTTGTGGAGATCAATTATGTAAACTGTCCTGTAGCATTTGTGCCTAAACAGCCCACCAGGCCGATGTTTACTCGATTATGTTGACATCTTTGCATAAAAGCATCTGCTACGCAAATAAATCTAATTTTAATTGTCACCTACTACTACTGAAGTCGTGGACCAATGCAATGTTGTAAAATCATTGGATGACAACTTTTCTTAGCTGTACTAAATAAGGCTGATATTTTCATTCATTTTGATGCATCCTTCTCCAGCACCTGTTTAGCTTATTCGTAACTTTTTCAGCACCATCTTTCTCCTTTCTTTGACCGTTGCTGGGAATTGTTAAATGGTTAAATTGATTTTAGTTTCTCTTTCACACAAAGTGTCTGCTTACCTCCTTTGCCCCTAAATCAGAGGTGTCAAATTCAATAATAACAAGGGACAAAATAACACTTTACAAACTATACACAGGCACATCTCTAACCAAAATAGTATATTCTGCCTTGCATCTCTCTTAAAACTGTCTTCATTCTTGATCATGTTTTCTTCATTTTGTCATTGTTGTGAGTTAGGAAAGTGACCATCTGCCACAAGAGTAAAAAAATAAAATCAGTGGCAAGACTGGCTCTAGCATTTTTGCTGCCCTAGGTGAATCTGTAAATGCCAACCACTACCAACCATTTTTAATAAATGATGCCAAAGAAAACTAGAATAATAAGGATAAAGAGAGCACATTGTTTCTAATCTATCCTATTTACACCCACAATTGTAAGTGCCAACACAACAGTAGGCTTAATTGGAAACTGAAGTTAAAGCTATCTTATGTAATAATGTACTACCTTAATTTAAGACTATAGAATGTCAACAAAAATTCAGAAGCAATGTCTCTATGATCAGTGAACTTTGTGAGCAGGAATGTCAAAGGTCTCAATCAGGAATTAAAGAGAAAGAAAGTATTCTCTCACCTTACAGGTCTAAACTTCAAGATAGTATTTTTACAAGAGAGTCACTTAATAAGAAAGGATCAGTTTTGGTTGCAAAGAGATTGGACTCTCCACATATTCCACTCCAACTATACAAAGAAAACTAGAGGTGTGGGAATCTTAATACATAGAACAATTTCATTTGCAGTATCAGATGTAGAATCTGATCCTGAAGGGTGATATGTGATGGTGATTTAATTGTAAATTAATATGGATGATAGAGACTTCATCCAAAACATATTTGCATCCATTCCTAATGTGAACACTCATAAAATTATAATGACCGGAGACTTTAATTGTGTTTTAAATCCAGACCTGGATAGGTCTTCAGCTACAGTGATGTTAACATCTAACGCTGCAAAAACAATTACACAATCTGCAATCAGACCCATGCAGAATTCTAAATCCAAACTTAAGAACATAGTCCTTCTTCTTAGCAGTACATCACACTTACTCAAGAATTAATTATTTCTTTATAGATAACCATTTTTGGCCCACAATCAAATCTTGCAAGTACAATGCTATCTCAGACCATGCCCTTCTGATCATTGAGCTCAAATCGCTATGCCCCACATACTCATCTCGCAGCTGGAATCTTAAACTTCTGTTATTAGCTGATGAGAACTGTACAGCATTTATATCCAAGGAAGTTGATTTTTACAGACAAATGTATCCTCAGAGATCTGGGAAAATTTGAAGTAATTTTTCCGAGGACAGTTTTATTTCTTATCTCTCCCACAAAAATAAATAGGAATCCAAGAAGGCGTATGAGTTAATTACCAGAAATTACCTGAATAGACCATGAACATGCCAGGTCTCCAAATGAGGCACTTTATAGGAAAAGACAGGCTTTGCAATCAGAATTCAACCTCTTGACAACAAAAGAAATGGAACAACTCATTTTTAAATTGCAAGATCATTACTATGAACACGGAGAGAAGGCAGAGTGGTGGCTCTGAGGCTAGGGATCTGCACTGGCAATCGGAAGGTTGCCGGTTCGAATCCCGTAAATGCCAATATGGACTCTGCTCTGTTTGTCCCTTAAGCAAGGCCCTTAACCTGCAATTGCTAAGCGCTTTGAGTAGTGAGAAAAGCGCTATATAAATGCAAAAAATTATTTAAAAAAAAATTATTATTAAGGCTAATAAGATATTAGCTCAACAAATCCACAAGCAGGAAGTTCGCAATGCAATATCAATAATAACCAACACAGATGATGATAAAATCATTGACCATAAAAATATAATGCACACATTTAGAGAATACTATAAGTCCTTATATATATGAGAGAAGAAACAATTTGATGTGTTTTAATGCAGATACCATAGCTAGATCCATCCATCCATCCATTTTCCAACCCGCTGAAACCGAACACAGGGTCAGGGGGGTCTGCTGGAGCCAATCCCAGCCAACACAGGGCGCAAGGCAGGGAACCAATCCCGGGCAGGGCGCCAACCCACCGCAGGACACACACACAAACACCCACACACCAAGCACACACTAGGGCCAATTTAGAATCGCCAATCGACCTAACCTGCATGTCTTTGGACTGTGGGAGGAAACCGGAGTGCTCGGAGGAAACCCACGCAGACACGGGGAGAACATGCAAACTCCACGCAGGGAGGACCCGGGAAGCGAACCCGGGTCTCCTTACTGCGAGGCAGCAGCGCTACCACTGCGCCACCGTGCTGCCCCCATAGCTAGATGGAACTGGATAAACCTCTGACATTCTCAGAATTACTAGACACTATAAACTCACTTCAGAGTGGGAAAGCAGCAGGCCTTGATGGCTACCCTGCTGAAATTTATAAAAATTACCAATTAACTTAGCTCTACTATTATTATCAACATTTATGGAAGCCAGAGACAATAAAATTCTAACTCAAACTTTTCACCAAGCATCTTTACTAAGAAAAATAAGAACTTTTTACTATGTGCATCATACAGACCAATCTCATTTCTGAATAATGATGTTAAGATACTCTCCAATGTTCTAGCTACAAAGACTGAGAAAGTGCTTCCTTTGGTAATAACACAAGCCCATACCAGATTTATTAATGTCAGACACTTAGCTTCTAATCTTTGATGCCTGTTTAATGTAATATATTCACCCATAAAGTCTAACACCTCAGAGATTTTATTATCTTTGGATGTAGAAAAAAACATTTGATAAGGTTGAAAGGGACTACCTGTTCACCACATTGCACAAATTTGGGTTTGGCCCAAACATATGTGCATGAATTAAAATATTGTATAACAGTCCAGAAGCTTCAGTTTGTATGAACAGCATTATTTCAGACTACTTCAAACTAGAACATGGTACTAGACAAGGATGTCCCCTATCACCGCTGCTGTTTGCAATCACCATTGAGCCATTGGCTCTTCAGTTTCGAAATGCATTTGAGATAAAGGGCATTATCAGAGAAGGACTTAAATAGAAAATACCACTATATGCACTATATACATTGGTCTGCCAACCGCCAGAAGAAGAAGAAGAAAATCACTATATGCAGATGATATGGTACTGTATATACTGTATCAGACCCACAAAATTCCGTGACAGCAGTTCTACCGGCACTATCAAAATTTCAAAAGATATCTGGACTCAAAATTAATTTGAATAAAAGTGTGTTTTATCAGTGAACTCTCAAACACACAATATTAGATTGGACACCTTCCCATTTATCATCCCTATCAGTTTCGATACCTAGGGGTAAACATCACAAATAAATAAAAAGCTATTTTTCAACAAAATTGTGCTTATATGGTCTACCTTCCATTTCACTTTAGCTGAGAGAATCAACACCGTCAAGATGAATATCCTTCCCAAGCTTCTTTTTCTATTTCAGAGCATCCCCATGTACATTAAAAGAATAATTTTTTAAGAAATTAGATTAAATCATAACCTCATTTACTTGGATTTCAAAACATCCACACATCCAAAGGGCAACCCTACAACAACCTAAAGCAGAAGATAACTTGGCACTACCTGGACATTGACATAAATTGATGAACACACACAAGCCTGGTCTGCAATAGAAATAAAATCCTACAGTACTTCTTTATATTCCCTGCTTTGTACCCCAGTAAATACAAGTTATTGTCAATATACTAACAACCCAATTGTCCTTCATTCACTCAGAATATTGAACCAATATAGGAAGTACTTCAAGACAGAGCTTTTATCTAACCACCATTTTCCACCCTCTCAAATGCACACAGTTTTTAATATTTGGAAAACGTACAGGATTAAATCATTTACAGATTTGTATAAAGATAATGTCTTTGCATCCTACGAACAATTACACTTCAAATTTAACTTCCCATCAACACAATTTTTCCACTACTTTAAAATTAGAAACTTAGCTCAGGGGAATCTGCCCACCTCCCACCTATTTATATTCCAGTAGAAATATTGATCAGTCTTGAAGACTCAGACAGCATTTCTGTAATATATTAATACATTGTAAAGTCCCCTTTTCCAAAGATCCCAGAGTACAATGGGAAGAGGATCTATTACTCAACATTTCAGAAAAGGAGTGCAAGGCAACCATGTATGGAATTCACTCTAGCTTCATATGTGCAAAGCATACAATTATTTGATTTAAAATCTTTTATCGAGCACATCTATCTCATTTAAAACTGTCCAAAATGTTTCCAGGGCAAGATCCAACCTACGAACATTGCAATCAAGCTCTAGTCTCACTGGGCCACATGTTTTGGGCATGCACAAATTAACATCGTTCTGGTCCAAAATCTTTAAATGCTTATCAGGCAGCTTTGGTTTCACAATCACTCCTAATCCATTAAAATATGTGTTTGATTCCAAAATGGGCTTAAAGTGGAGAAGGACAAGCAAACTATAATTGCCTTCATTACTAGCACAAAGACTTGTTTTGCTGAACTGGAAGAATCCTAGCCCACCTCTTTTAAGTCAGTGGGTAACTGATGTTATATACTATTTGAAATTGGAAAAAATAAAATTCTCACTTAGAGGATCTGTTCAAAACTTTTTTAAAACCTGTCAGGATATAATCAATAATGTTTTACAATAAGCATTTATATTGCAGGAAAGGATTTTCTTCCCTCATTTCTGCTTCTAGTTTTACTCTGACTGTTGGCCTTCCTATCTTTCTCTTGGGTGAGGTTTGAATTTAATTTTGTTAAGCTTGACTTGACTGTATGGAATGTTACTTGCTTTTAATAAAATAAAAAAAGAAAGAAAATGTGTAAATGGAAGTGTACTATATAATGAAATGGTAAGCTCTGTTTGTGCCAGAGCAATCTGATTGGTCAGTTTGGCTTCATTGTGATTGGTCAGTTTGTTTTTAGTGAAGTGATCAAAATATGAAGTGTGTGTGTTAGACACACAAGGAGGAGAAAAGGGTTAGGAGACTTGCTGAGAGTCACCTTTAAAGACGGAAAGTAAAGTGAACAAGAGGTCAGCAAGGCACCTTAGAATGACAGAGTCTGACAGGAACTCATTCAAAAGAGGGAGAGATTATCAAGAGATGTTCAGACACACAAGGATACCAAAGAAAGGCACACAAGGTACACATGGGGCTTGAGATAGCAAATATTTTAAAATTGGTTCTCTTACCTATCTTTAACAGGTAACGTGGCTATTAATGTATTAATATAACAACATAGTAAGTAGGTTTATTAAGTGCTTGTTGTTCCATTTTAGTAGTTTTTAAAAGTAAATAGTAATAATCAGTTTAACTAAAAAGGATATTTGTTAATGCCACATTGTATGTTAAGGTCTTTCTATAATTTTCTAAAATTATTCTTAGTGATACAAAGATAGAATCTTTTTCTTCTTCTTTCAGCTGCTCCCGTTAGGGGTCGCCACAGTGGATCATCTTCTTCCATAGTAATATAAAGCAGACATAATATGTGTATATTAAATATGCAATTCAAGCAATTGTAACATTTTAAGTACTGCCAAAATGCATTTATTATGCATTTCCTCTTATGTAACAAGAACTTAACAAAGGCTTTTGGTAGTCTTAATTATGATTAAAAAGTATTAGTAAATAGGTTATTCATCTCTGTGCAGTATGGCATTCGATATGTTGGTAACATTACTTATGACTGGGAAGGATTCACAGGTCTTACACTTAAATATGCAATATCAAGAGAAATATGTTTCACTGAGGTACCTCTGACCATTCTAAAGTGAAGTTATTTTAGCTGGTCATATTGCACAGATGAATATCCACTTTAATAATGTTTTGTAAGTGTTGTTACATAAAAGTAAATGATAAATCAATTAATGCACTTAAACTAAAGTGTTACTCAAGAAATGCTAAAGTTGTAAAGTGTATGGTGACCAGTTCAGTGATTAGGCAGAAATCCAGCCTTGGACTGTTTGTATTCCTCACTTTCTGAGGAATCATAACACGCACATAAATAATTCTTCTAAAACCAATCATAACAACAGTCCATTGTGCTTATAAAATAAGGTAAAAAATGGAAAGAATATCAATGTATGTATGCAAAACCTGCATCAAGCCAATATTGAAATAAGAATGGAAGATAAGATTAACACAAACTTGCTGAAAGGGAAACATTATCAAAGCATAAGTAAAACTACAAGTTTGCACCTGAAGAAAATAAAGAAAGTTCAGCATAAAGAATGCTTCAGTTAAGCCTAATACATTGTACCATAAAATTAAGCAGACCACCCATAAAGGATAAAATGGTCAGTGCATGAAGTCAAGTGAGAGGAGCAGTCTGGACACAGGAAAGGATTTGTTGGCAAAGCATGGGTCACAATCAGCATCTAACCACAATATAAAAGAGTTGTAAATGCACTGGTGATGGAGCACAAAGACCACATTTGGAGTTTGTCAGAAACGGATTATGATCATGTATAATATGAGTGAAAAAGCAAGTACATTTTCTATTCAAATATAACTATCAAGTAAAGAAGAAGATAAAAGAATCATGCAGAGCAGTGGCAGAAGTAAGCAGCGTAAGGCCCAGTCTGCCAACCTTGACTCCTGTGCAGCTTTAAAAAGTGAGCACAGTAGGGTATGTGAAGTCGAGGAAGAATCTCCTTCATGAGACTATCACATCTTTGGCATCATCATTTGGCAGGTTCTTTATGGCAGTCTGGCATGTCACCTTCTTTTCATATATATATATATATATATATATATATATATATATATATATATATATATATATATATATATATAATAGTCACACACACACGTGAGTAGGGGGCAGCCAAAGGGCCCAATTGAGTGCAACGGAACAAAAGATGGAACAGAGTATTAACACCTTTTCCCCCTTCTTCAACAGAAAAACAGAAGATTTAAGAACATACCTTACGTAAAGATCATGTGGTAAAGTCCATTCTGGCTCCCTCTGATGACTCCAATTCTGGGTCCCTTTCCAAAGATGTCACTTCTGGTTCTGGCCTATATATATATATATATATATATATATATATATATATATATTCACGGCATTCGTAGTCTGAATCACAATCTGATTGTATGGGTGGTTACCTACCAGGTAACGCTTGTGGTTGGTCATCAAGTCAGCTAATATCTGCCACGATGCCCTCAGTTGTGAGAAGCAGATCATAGAATGGTTGAAATAGTTTACTGTCAAATAATGCAAAGAGTACACGACACGTGTTTCACCCTAATTCTGGGCTCATCAGGCGTACACACTCTACTGCACTCCCTCTCGGGAATCGAACCTCGGACGTCAGCGCTAGAGGCGAAGCCCCTAATGTTGCGCCATGGCGTGTGGTTCGTTTATTTGACAGCATGTAGATCGGGGTAATTACATTCACGGCATTCGTAGTCTGAATCACAATCTGATTGTATGGGTGGTTACCTACCAGGTAACGCTTGTGGTTGGTCAGCAAGTCGGCTAACATCTGCCACGATGCCCTATATATATATATACTGTACATATGTATGCCAGCTCCCCAAGCCCAACACAGACGACCACAATATTAAAGCAACCCTTTTCATCTTTCTTCTTCTCTTCCGTTGTCTTCGTCTCTCTCTCTCTCTCTCTTCTTCTACCTCCACTCCTCCTCCAGCAAGCTTTGTCACCTTCCTCCCAACTCTGGCTCCTGGAGCAGTGGCAGTGGGCTTCATTTATCTTGCACCTGGGAGTACTTCTGGATGATGCGGAAGCCTGAGAAAGTAGGTTCTCCACATCCCTACAGCACCCCCTGGTGGCACCAATGTTGTACAAACAGAATTGTCATTTTAGTTTATTTTTATTTTAAGTTAAAGTAAAATCTGTATGTTATGTCTGATACAAAATGATAAAAAGTTGTGTGTAGCTCAGCACTGTCCAGTATATTCATTAATGTCCAACTTAGACATGGAAGAAAGCCAACCTGCAGAGTATTGTTTTTTTGAGGGATGGCACATCCTACACTCCTGACAGGTGAGTCTGCTAATATTTGCTGGGACCAGCTGCTCATGTGGAGTTTGGTTTCAGCCAACATGAAAAGGGAGGTTATTTATAACCTGAAGCAGAGTGCTCTTCAGATCTTCGATGCAAAAGGCTTATCCTTAATGGTATCGGGTGGACAAACTACTTTTGAACCTCAACAGATAGCCTCTTTGAGTAGCATTAAGATGACTGGCTGCTATGGAACTCTTTGATGAAGAATATCAAGACCAGAGCAAGGGAGAACAATAGTACATTCAAGTTATAACCTAAGAGTAAGTAACCTTTCCTCACTATTGTCACTTCCTTCGTAAATTTACATAATAATAATAATTCTTTATGTTTATATAGTGCTTTTCTCAGTACTCAAAATGCTTTTCATAGTGAGTGGGGAGCCACTTCAACCACCACTAATGTGTAGCATCCACCTGGATTATGCAATGGCAGCCATTTTTGCACCAGTATGCTCATCACACATTAGCTGTTAGGTGGTGACGTAGTGATAAAGAGATAACATAACACTCTCAAGCCCATTTAGTCAAATTCAGGATTTCAGTCGACCAGATCCTTTCTATCAGTATCAAATGCAAGATGGGAACCATTAGACAGGGTCCACTAATGTGCGCACTCAACGTCTTGTGTGTAGAACACTGGTATACCCAGAGGAAAAAAATAAAAAAAAAAACACTGTCATAGGGAAAATGTGCAAACTCAGAGTACAACAACTAAACAAAATATTCAGACTCAGGATACTGGCTCTGAAAGGCATTGTGCAGTCTCTTCACTACATTTCTGCACTAAAATTTGTAACAGCTCTGTATGTGACTGTACTGCTTCTTTTTTAGTGCTTCTTATACTTGACTGCTGTTCAATACTGCTATAATGCATATATTTATTTAAAATGAATAGGCAAGCGTGACTAAAAATTTTGTATTAAAATATATCAAACTCGAAATGAATGTACAGTATTATTGACATGCAGTAAAATGAGTCTGAAGAAATGTTTGCGCTCAAGAATATGAAAAAACTAAACAATCATGTAAAACAGAAGTTAAAAAACAAATCATGGTCAATTTCAGGTAGTTAGTGATGGAAGAACAATTACATAAGAAATATATCAAACTTTATATGTGTTATGTGTTGTGCAAAGCTATTTGTATATAGGCATTAATAATTCTATTCTTTTTTCAGAAACATAAAACAGAGAAATTCAATATATGACCTGTGTATTGTGGTTAGGTACTGTTATCCCATACGTTGTCAGTAGTTGATGACTACACTTTCTATACAAGACATTAAATAAATAAATGGAAAGTCTGTTTATAGTTTAAAATATCATTGTTTTATTATGTAAAGCACTTTCATTAAAAAGCCAAAGTAAATTGTAATTTGTAGTTTATATGCAAAGAACAGAGACCTGGCATACAAATCAAATGCAGAGTGATTTTTCTACTGTTCAGAAAAGGCACTTCTAAATACTAAATTGTTTTAGACCTTTTAAACAGGTGTCCTTTTTAGTAAATTCCCGACCTGCAGGTGTGCTGCTCACTGGATCAGGTTTAACTGCTGTGTATATAAAGGTAATTGAACACATTATAAGATGATTATGAATTCTTGGATATGGTTATGACAGCAGCAAGCTCACAACTCAAGGCTTACTTCAAAATGAATGCTTTCTATCATTGTGGCACAGTGTAAACCCAACATTTCATTTTCTAAATCATTTTAATTCATTTGTGGGGTTTCAGAGTGTTAGGACCTTTTCAGCAACCAACTCTGACTGTCCATTGCAGGACACACTTGTGGACACTTTCACACTCGCTTATACAGGGTTCATTTAGAGTAGCCAGCTAACCCAACACACATTTTTTGGGTTGTGGCATGAAAATGAGGATACAATGGATAAACTTGTACAGACATTCAAGGAACGTGCAAAGTGTCAACAGACTCTGGCTAAGCTGAAGTTGAAAACCCATCTTACTAAACATTGTGCCACCATGCTGCCATGTTATGTGAATCCTCTTACGTGTATTATATTGCATGGTATAAATACTTTTTTTAAATTTTTACAAACAAAATCATCCTGCTAATATGAGTACAACTAGGGAAACATAAACATGGAGATTATTGTAATTGTTGCTGATGAAGAAATTATCAAGATCGCACTGAATGAAAATAGGAAAACAAATATATTTCAGTCCAGATTTTCAATAATTAGTTAAAAGTTTTTTGTCTCTTTTATTAGTTGATTATTCCATGAGCTGGTCAGTTGCATTTTAGAAATAAATTCTGTTCAATAGATGAGCAATGAAACAGTTTTAACATAACAATGGATTATGTAACATTAATCTGGCACAAGAAATGATAGCATTAATCAGAATAAATGAGCCAATATAGTCATTAATTGAAGAATGCTTTTTAAAGCTCTCTTTACTAAGTTGCCATTTTCTGCCAGACATTTAATCAGTTTTTTTTTTTGGAACATTCATTTAACAAAGATTTTTATTGACATCATCGTTTATTCAGCAAGAGTATCTTAGTTTCCTATTCACATATTGCTCTCAGTGTGGCTTTTGTTCCCAAGGATTTTAGAAAAAGGGACCTGGATGAGCATCACCCGTCTTATACATATTCTCAGAGCACCTCAATAATGCTTTGCCATTGATTTGCTTTCATTCTGGTATAACACAGCTTCAGCACTGCTCTTCATTCTAGACTGTGGCAGTCTTTTATTGATTCTTATTCTTACAGCATTACTGTAGCAAGAATTGCAAAGATCTAATGTGTCGATTTTTTTTTCCTTTTGTACTGTTACCTTTTATTTTTAACAAAGCTATAGGTAAATATATTTTTTCACGGTATATTTGGAAAAAATGTGAAAAGATGTTTACAATCAAAATATAAATAAAACTACCACAATGAGCAAAACCTTTTATTTTACAGGAGGCTATGCTATTTAAGAAAGAAACATCTCTTTTTTTTTCAAAAACTGAAGAGTTAGAATATACAGGTTTATGTGTAAAGAGTACAGTGAAATTTTTACTTGCATGTACTAATCAACATGCAGCATGTTATGTACTGTGTTAAACCTCCAAAAGACAGCACTTTCCCATCCATCATCCATTATCCAACCCATTACATCCTAACTACAGGGTCACAGGGGTCTGCTGGAGCCAATCCCAGCCAACACAGGGCGCAAGGCAGGAAACAAACCCTGGGCAGGGCGCCAGCCCACCTCAGGACACACACACACCCACACTAGGGCCAATGTAGAATCGCCAATGCACCTAACCTGCATGTCTTTGGACTGTGGGAGGAAACCAGAGTACCCAGAGGAAACCCACACAGACACGAGGAGAATATGCAAACTCCACGCAGGGAGGACCTGGGAAGTGAACCCAGGTCTCCTAACTGCAAGGTGGCAGCACTACCCACTGCGCCACTTTCCCCTTCTTTAGAAAATTAGACTTTTATAATAATCTGCAAGATGCTTATTAATGTTACACAGCTGCAAGGAAGCATGTCCTAGAAGCATCCAACCTTACATGGAATACCAGTTCACCTCATTAATATTACCCAAACATTTCACATCACTGCATCATATCTCGTATCATCAGTCACACTGGGCAAGTTTAGAGTCACAAATATCTGTATCTTTAGGATGTAGGCTGTGTATCAGAGGAAAAGCCCAGAAGAACTTTAGATCTCATACACATTCTGCACTGTCAGCGATGGGACAGAGGCCCTGGGGCCCAAGTCAACAACACTAACCATTATACCTCCATGTTTTCTGATATAATAAAAATAATTTTAAAATAACCATTGGGATATAGTGGCTTAGGCTTCTCTTTTGGTGTTCACATCTGAATGCATTGTTGTGTCTCTGACTAAGTCGTCTATGCACTCAAAACATACATAAACCATTGATCTGATTTTGATCTTCAAAGTTGCCTGGAATAAATGCCTCAAATGTAAAATTAATAATAATTCCGTAACATAACTGTTAGGTAAATTAAGGCTAGTTTTTAGGGAGATAGCTACTCAGAATGGATTACTGCAACTGCTGTAGAGGTTTGAGTAGAATGGCAAAGGGTTTGCAGAGAGTTTCACCAAATTTAACACATTGAGGCTTTATTGATTGTGTATTGATCTCATAAATCTGCCTCACAAAAGCAAATAAATTTAAGTAAAAGAAATTATGTTTTGTTCTTATGAAGCTGGTGTAAATTATTCAACCTCACATTTTTTGATGTTGCTGTGTTTTTTTGTAAGTAGTAAATAAAGAGCAATTTCATCATCAGAGTAATTACTAGTTTCCCTCTTGGCGACACTTCAGAAACATGTTAAATCTTTGAATTGTCAATATCATAATTTAATCAACACTCCCAGTAAGACGGATTTTATTTATTTATTTATTTGGACAGGGTAGTGTGCATCTTATGCAATGCACCACCATTGTAGAACGAGTGTGTATTTAAAAGCAGTTTTATATGCTCATATAGATTAAAATGTTTTACTCATCCTGAACAGATTTCATATCATTACAATATTAAATTGCACCTTGAAAATTGTGCCCTTTCTATGGGTCAGCAAATCATGCCTGGCTGCTAATAGTCAATGAACTATCTTCTATTCTTACAAACTATACAGCTAGTTGAATTTATATGTTAAAAATAATGACCAAACTTGCTTAACATTTCAAAGCAATTTAGTAATATTTAAGTGTATGACCATGGCAATTACAAAATAACATAATAACATACTATTTTATTGCATTTAATAACAATTTTCTGACATTTTAATGTATGCTTACTGCGTAATGGTAAAAAGTTTAAATTAAGCAAAATAAAATGAAATGCTTAAAATGTAATGCAATTTTAAAAACAGTGAAAGGGAAATATTGGTTATTTTCTTCTTCTGGAATATTTGTACCAAGGAGTTACCAAGCCATCTTAAATAAACATTTAGGATGTCATGCTTAGAAGGATATAACGTCATACCTCTCGAATGACATCTAAATATTCATTATAAAATGTCTGTTTTATATCACCTGCTTTGACAAGATGTACTTACACATGTATGCTACTGTTGCTCTTAGCCAAACTGCTCACACTTTCCTAAATGTTGTACCTAAATCAAACAGCCCACCACAACAATAACTTATTTTGAGTATAGCGCTCTTCACTAAGTACACATATAAATGCAGATATGTTAAAACCCACAAAGAACAAGGTAGAAAATTATTAAACATAATTGGAAAGCAACAATATCTGTCCATTAATTAACTGATGAACTATGGAAAGCTGAAAACGGAGGAGACTAAAACTGTAAATGAAGAAGTCAAAATCAAAGTTACAGTCCTGGAGACATTTGTCCAACTGGCCACCTAATCCCTTCCTGGGTTTTGCAGGTGTTCTGCAAAGAAGTGAATTATCATTTGTGGGAACAGTAGACAATATCAGATGGTGTGTCTGAGAAACAACAAGTCGGGACACTCTTATCTTGCCAAAAGATACTTTCTTGTAAATGTCGCTAAAAATATTTTACTTTTACATGTTTGTTAAAGATTACCTGTGCAACTATATACAGTACTAATCTTTAGTGATAAAGCCGAGTTTGGTGAAATGGTGGAAATGTTTGTAAACTTTCCCTAACTCAGCAAAATGCATTGACGTCAATGGGGAAGGAGAAACCAAACTGGTTTTGAATGGTTTCTAATGGTGTAGCTGCCCTTTAAGTGTCCCTTACATCTACAGAAATATCTGCCAAATGTACTGGAACAATTATTGTGGCCAAAAATGTGACCTGAGCTGTGAGGAGGCAGTGCTAACTATTGTACCACCGTGCATCCCTGTGATAAAATTAATATAATTAAATATGAACAGTAGAATTTCTTGAAGACAGCGACAAGCAGGAAACATGAATTCACTAAGGTGTGCCTCCCACAGATTCAATAGCAGATACTCACCTCTCTGTTCACTGATACTACTACCAAATGCAAAACATGCATGTGGATTCTTCACTCCTTCCTGTTTGCATCAACTGCACAGCACTCTGGGTAATCCTAGCAAAGGGACAGGCTCAGTATGACATACAGGTCACATACAAGTCCATACAAAAAGATAACCTTTAACACACAAATACACTGACACATTTCCTGTCTTCCAGTGTGTGTATTTTGGGTTTAAATGTATTTGCTTATTTTTAGCAAGCTACTAATACAATGGGGGGTATTGTCCCGCCCATCATTGGCCACTAAAGCACATGCTAGCCTCACAAAGCATCATGAAGCACCGGGAAAAGGTCACTGGTGAACACAGCATATTCACTCCAAAAAACGCTTTGGTGAATTTCACTGATCAACACTAGTTATCATTAAAAGCATGGTATGAAGTACTAATAATTGCAAGAAAAAAGTACCTCTTGATCATTGTTTTATGTGTTAGGTTTCATAGCAAGCAAATGTTTTAGGGAACATTGTTAAAGACTGAAGCAAATAAAACCCCATATTTGAAAATAAAATCAATAAAATCACATGCAGTACAGTAAAGCCAGACCAAAAGTACACTGAATGGTATAGGGCAGTTATAGGTAATGCAAACAAAAACAGATTATATAGGCATAAATCTTCATTTATGGCAAAAATGTAATAATACATTTAATAAAGCATGTACTTTCACTGGAAGGCAAATGTAGTAAATATCTTGAAGTCTAAATCAAGCATTTCATTCATTCATTTTCTGAAGCCATCATTTCTATTACTTAGTCATAGAAGCTTAACCTGACAGAATTGACACAGTAAACAACCCGTATGGAACCCTGTCCTCGAATAAAATACACTCATAGCAGACAAAACTGAATTGTCAAGTGTGCATTTTTGGAAGGTGTTGGAGCCTGTTGTACAGTACATGGGGAAAAAACAGTTAAAAAGACTGGGAAACTTCCACACAGATAAGCAAGAATTTGTGCACAGACTCTTGGAGCCCTGGGGTAGCAGCCATGCCACTGTGGTGATCCATGCTGCTTGTAAATCAGTTAGATATGTGATTTTGCAATGAATAATGATTTTTGAGATCAATAGATAATTTTACCTATTTCTGCATTTCAGATGCCCCGCTGGTAATTTCCTTAAGGCCACCTATAGATTTGACATCTGAACTTTCAAAGTCGGAAGGTAACAACAGGGATTCTAGGCAGACAATGTATTTTCTAATACGAGACAAATGCAGTTGAGGAGGGCTAACATCTATAATATACTAACTAAAATTTGCAATCAACATCTGTTATATTTTTACATTTTACATCCTAAAATAGTGTGACAATTACATCATAGTATACAACAGACCTCTTAAAAGCAAACTAAAAAAAATATTCTAGTTAGCATTTAGTGTCAGAGCCATTCCAAAGGTGGCCAACCTAAAGGTGCAATTTCAAGTTTCAAAGTCTGCTTGACCAAACTATATCCTGATCTAACAAAAAGCTTGCTTTTGAATTTGTATATATAGCAAGAAGAAAGCATTTTACACACATTGCTCATATTTGATAATATTTAACTAAGCCTGCATAAATGTACTATTTGTTTATTATTTCATTTGTATTACGTCTCGTATATTTTTCTTCCACTAATTATTCCTTTAGTCTCAGCCTGGGGCTCCGGTTTCAGTGACAGCCCTTTTACAGATTGAGCTACTCATCTTGAGCTAATACTGCGTGACATATGACAAGATTCCAGTTAAAAAAATATATCATTGTCAGAAATCAGATTGTGTAAAATCAATAATAAAAGTGTATCAGAAAGTCACCTTGGGGTTAGCTTACATGCTGCAGGCACTTTTTATTTCACAGCACTGCTTTGTGCTAGCAAGTCCTGCTTCTGTTATTGGGTACAATCTGCAGGCTAAAGTGTTGTCTTACTGCTGTTATCCACCAAAGTGTTAAAAGAACAACATTCCACATGTTAATTAGGCAAATTATATCGGCTTCATTAACTAAGTGTCCCTGAACAAATGCAGCGTTAAGCACCCCCACCATGGCTCTGCTTGATGTCCCACTGGTTTAACACTACAGTTTTAAATTCCACTCGATATGCATTACAATAGAATAGGGTGTCATTAAGAGGGCACATAAAGGGCAAGTGTTTCTTGTACAAATCCAATACATAAATGTTCCAACAGAAATGCTAATAGCAATAATCACACATAACTGCAATACTCTTACCCTTTTTACACCAATCGGATATTTGCTTTAAACTAATGACAATAACATGCTAATACTGCTAGTCTTCACCTCAAGAAGAACTTCTCTGGTATGTCAGTAGTGACGGCAACTGTAAAGAGCTGTTTCACAATATGAAAAGATAGCCTAGCACCACTTTAGTGCACAGACTCTGGACACTCACGACTCAGAAATGGCACTGTTCAGGCCAAGCATGGATCATTTATGGTTCAGCATGGCTCTTGGTATCAACTATGTTCCATGTATACAATTACAGTTAGTGCAGATACTTTTATACAATTAAAGTTAGTGCAAAATGCAAAACAAGAGTACTGACTGATGCCTCGCTGGGCATCAATCTCTGAGGAAACCATATCTCTTTTTAATCAATGATAGTTTTTTTATTAGTGATACTAATTTAAATATATTATTATCGATAGACGTCTTAACATAACATGACTAAAAAGATCTGGTTACATTATAAATGTTCACATATTTCTGCAACTGGAGCTCTCTTAGGTTCAATGACCCACAGTGAATCAAAAGTGGGAAATGAATTGACGGCATAGGTACAAGGCCCACATTTAACACAAAAGTTAATTATTTTAAGCACCATTTTTAGTGGAGAGGGGTGTACAGCTTTACCAGCATTTTCCTACAATATCTATTAATTGTTCATTTTAGGATTGTGGGGGCCAGAGCCTATCCCAACAAGTTGATCTTTAAGGTGAGAAATAACCCTCTTCATGCCATCGGTTTATTGCACATACACTTTTATTCCTTTTTGGCCAATGTATAGTATTCAGTGAGCATATTATAGGATGTGGGGGTGTGTCCAGATACATTAGCTCTACAAATGGACCAGGTTCAGTGCGGGAAATCACACTTATAATGCTGCCTCAAAGCCACAATGGCCACACACAAATCGAACATGATACAAATGACAACTTCATACGTACCTTGTAATAATCAATCAGTCAGTCAGTCTTTGTCCAACCCGCTATATCCTAACACAGGGTCACGGGGGTCTGCTGGAGCCAATCCCAGCCAACACAGCGCGCAAGACAGGAACAAATCCCCAGGCAGGGCGCCAACCCACCGCAGTCATAATCAATCATTTATTATATAAATCTACAGTCAAACTCTGTTTTGAAAAATTTTCTGTTTCTCCCACCACAACATAAGGAATAATTTCTCATGGATTTATATAGCACAAGAATGAAAACAAATGCAAATAATGCATAATTAAAAGGAAAACTGAGCACTGTAACATAGTGATAATAATAATAAAAAGAGAAAGAAATAATTACATATATTGTATATTGTACATGAAAGAATATTTTATAAGCAAGCTATTTATATGAGAGCAAAGCATATTAACTATGGAGACCACAGTAATGCACTGAATGTCATTAATGTTTATTGCTGCCTACATGGAGAAAATCTGAGTAGCTGAAGATAAAAGACAGGTGAGTGTGCAAACTTCATACAGACAGTGCCCAGGCCAAGATTTCCAGAAGCTGCAAGACAGCATCACTAAACTCTCACTAATCCTACAACATACACTGTCTACACATAGAGAATAGAGTGTGCATACAATATGCACACATGAGGTTAAGTTTAAAGGTTTTTACACTTTTGCATTTCTAGCTTTATGAAATATTTCTGTTGTCAGGTTTTTCAAGTGAATGATAAGTAAAAATAAAGAGAATATAGCAGATATCCATTATTTCGGGACTCTAGTTAAAAATAAATATCTGGTATGCATAAAATTAGCATTCATTACTCATGGAGCCAATGACTTGTTTCAGACTCTTTCTGTAGAGAATTACTCATTCTTTCATTTTCTGAACCCCATATTTCTAGAGGCAGAACCAGAAAGGAAAAGGAAGGGAAAGGTCAGCCCTGGCTTGAAGATCAGTGTTTTCTAGTGGGCCAGTTTAGTATCATTAATTAAACAAACAGCATGTCACTGAACCTAGCTAGGAATCCTGAGTCCCTACCGGAGGACCCCTTGATTAGGTAAGCTGCCCACCGACTTGCAATCACTTGGTGTGGCAGCAATATTTCACTGTGGTACCCCATCTTTTATCTGTATCCTATAAATTTACTTTAATTTAATCTATTGAGATAAAAGTGTAACTTAATATTATAAATATTAGCATATTATATTATAAATAGTAAATACATATACAATGCATAGTGTACATACTATATACAGTACTTGATGTGTTACATGGCTTTGCCTGCAAAAGTTTGTAAGACAATGGGTGCCAGTTAAAATGACATTGGTTAATAGGATGTATTAGGACTGGGGTGAAGCAAGATGTTTTCCAAAGCCTTGGGACTCTCCCCTGTTCCAGGCTCAGGTTTAAAATGCGCTGTAGAGGACTCCCCAGCTCCAACGCACAGGCCTTCAGCAGTCGTGGCGATACTCCATCTGGACCCGCTGCTTTGCTGGCACAAAGTCTCCTCAGCTCTCTGCTCACCTGCGCTGCTGTAATTGTGGGTTGGGGGAAACTCTCTCCTATGCTGGTATCAGCAGAAGGATGAGTGGAGGGTGCAGTACTCTGAGGTGAGAGTGGGTTAGTGTGGTCAAACCTGTTAAAAAAGTTGTTCATCTGGTTTGCTTTCTCCACATCTCTCTCGATGGTGGCACCCCGCTTCAAGCTGCACCCAGTGATGATCTTCATCCCATTCCACACTTCCTTCATGCTGTTGTTCTGCAACTTCTGCTCCAGCTTTCTCCTGTACTGCTCCTTCACTGCCTTGAGCTGGACTCGGAGTTCCTTCTACACGCGCTTGAGCTCATGCTGATCACCGCCTTTAAAAGCCCTTTTCTTCTGGTTCAAAAGGCCTTTGATGTCACTTGTAATCCATGGCTTGTTGTTAGCATAGCAGCGTACTGTTCTTACTGGAACTACAATGTCCATACAGAAGTTGATGTAATCAGTAGTGCAGTCAACAACTTCCTCAATGTTCTCACTATGTGACCCCTGCAGGATATCCCAGTCTGTAGTTCCAAAGCAGTCTCTCAGAGCCTTCTCTGCCTCAGGGGACCACTTCCTGAATGAGCGTGTGGTTGTAGGTAGCTCTCTCACTCTTGGCTGAAGCAGAACCAGGTTATGATCTGCTTTTCCAAGTGCAGGCAGCGGGGTGGCGCAGTATGTGTCTTTAACGTTTGCATACAGTAGGTCAATAGTCCTATTTCCCCGGGTGTTACAATCCACATACTGGGAGAAGGCAGGTAATGTTTTGTCCAGTGTCACATGGTTAAAGTCTATAGCAATTAGCACAAGTGCCTCGGGGTGCTGCGTTTGCAGTGTAACAACAGCTGAGTGGATGATGTCACTCGCTATCTCCACATCCGCCCAAGGAGGGATGTAAACAGTAACAACAATGACGTGTCCACACTCTCTGGGCAAGTAATAGGGACGCAAACTTACGGCCAATAGTTTGATGTCCCTGCAGCAAGTGGAGATTTTAACGTTTACATGTCCAGAGTTGCACCATCTTGTATTGACATAGAGTGCGAGTCCACCTCCTTTGTGCTTCCCACAGGTATTTGCATCTCTGTCCGCTCTAACTGTGCTAAACCCGGGTAGCTCCACATTAGCATCTGGGATGTTAGTTGTTAGCCACGTTTCAGTAAAACACAATAAACTGCATTCTCTGTAGGTCCTGACATTTTTCACCAGCGCAGCCAGATCGTCGATCTTATTTGGTAGCGAGTTCACATTTCCCAGGATCACAGAAGGCACCGAAGGTTTGTATCGCCACTTTCTTTCTAGACGCTTGGCTTTTATCTTAGCGCCAGCTCTGCTGCCACGATTCGACCTTCTTACCTCGTCAGGTAAATAGGGGACCACACCGGCTCGGGCATTTGTTCTCAGCGCTTGAAGTTGACTACTTGAATAGACGAGTCTCGGCGTGTAAAAATCCATGTCCAAGTAGTAAAAAGTGTCCAGGGAACAAGACCACGTAATAGAAAGTGGTAGGAGTTGACAGTGAAATAGAGAAAAATACAGAAAAAAGGTAAAAAGGTAAAGTCATACACGGAGCTGCTGGAAAGGCTGCCACTCGCGGTGGTGCCTGAGTCATTAAATATTGACAAATAAAAAAATGTATTGAAAAAAATTTTTTTTGTTTTTTCCATTACATCACCAAATTTCAATAAAACTGTCAAAGCATTTTTGAAAGTTTAGGGTGTTTACTTTTTGTGTTTTGAGGGGGGTTACTGCTACATACTGAAATATTGAAATGTCCTTTCTTAGCACTTACCTACTGCTCTAGTTATACCATCCTCCTAATTTCAGCTTTTTAACTAAATGGGAAACAGTAGTTTGTTGTATTTTTGCTGAGTGAGTAAACTTTACATATATATATATATATATGTATGTATGTATACCCATAAACAATGATCCTGAACTGCCTGCCCTATTCTGTATAAATAGTGATAGAGTAATTCACCTCTGGATATCCCTGTTACCATATACCTACCTATGGAACATGACAAGACCTCTTATGTAACCCTAATACTTTCCATATTCTTAAGTGTCATTTGTTTTTATTGTTCAAATGCTATATAATAAATTGGGAGCCAGTCGACATTTTGTGACTCATGCCATATACTGGAAGCTATGCTTTTGCAGCCTGATATCTTTCCATTGCTTTGTAGACTGTTTAGTTTTTCTTATCAAGAACTCACAGTCAAGGTATCAGTAATCATTGTCCCCAGCTTGGAAAACCCATGATGATAGAAAAATTAGAAAAAAAGCAAAAAACAAAAACAAAATTCACTTTTTATGTTAAAAATCACACAAAAAACATTAGAATTGTGTTACAATTAAATTCACAAGTCTAATTCTAAAATGATATTACCTAAGCTGTGATTAGTGGCACAGTGCTTAGCATTTGTTCCTCAGAGATTTTCTGAAAATCATGGATGGTTATCCTTGCTGTTTATGTGTGAGTTTTCCTCCTACTTCCTCAAAGATGTGTGTGTGAAAAGTTAATTGGCTATTCTTATTTGGGCCAGTATGGGTGTATGAGTGAATGCACTTTTAGTAATAAGCTGGCTTCTGCCTTGCACCCAGCATTGCCAGAATAAGCCCTGGCTCCCCAAATCCTAGATATGGATCTGTTCTGTAAGGCATGGATCTTCTATGGCTCATGCTAATCTCATGGTTAATGGCAGCATTTGTCTTTACTCAAAGAACTGGCAGATAAATGTGATGACAACACAGGCTTTTCTTTTAGAAACGATAATAATAATAATTCTTTACATATATGTGATGTGTGTTGCCAATCACCAGACAAAATCAATTGTTTCAGAGTAACCTTAATAAACAGTGAATTTGTAATACAAATAACAATATCAGAACTGTCACTTATCTTGGTAAATGAGAGATTTTGTATTTATTACATAATAACCGAAGCGTTTCTTTGCATGTAATGGGCATTACAGTACTCAAAATAAAAGACCTTATCACTATATTAATATGGCTAAATATCATGAATCTTCATTTTCATCTTCTGTATAGCTTAGTCTGGCCACAGATAGATTGTAGGGCAATCACTGATAATTTTGTGTGCACCTGAGGCATACCCAAAAGTCAGGGAGAACTTGGTGTGAGTAAAATGGAAAAATAATTTAATTTCAGAATATAGTGTATAGCATTGTGAAATTTTTGTTTTCAAAAATGTTTTCCTTAATGTTTTGTATATGCATTGTAGTTTAAACAGTATGTTATATACATACACACAAGCACACACATATTATATTATATTATATTATATTATATTATATTATATTATATTATATTATATTTGGGACTCCCCCGATGGGACGACATGCCGAGGAGTGTCCCGAAGCAAGGAAGTGGAAGACAGCTTATCCGTCGCTGGGGTAACTGCTGCAGCACCTTGCCGCAAAAGCAAATCCGAGTCAACCGCATTCACGCTTTAAGCACCTGTTGTCAATGGGTGATGCAAGGGACATCATAAATGCAAGGAACAGTATTACTTGACCTGGCCACAGCCCTGCCTGACTGCTGTGTCTGTGTATAGGAGAGTGGTAGATCCCACTACAATAAATAACTGTGCTGTTATTTATATATATATATATATATATATACTATATATTATATATATTATATATATATATATATATATATATCCATTCATCCATTTTCCAACCCGCTGAATCCGAACACAGGGTCACAGGGATCTGCTGGAGCCAATCCCAGCCAACACAGGGCACAAGGCAGGAACCAATCCCGAGCAGGGTGCCAACCCACCGCAGGACACACACAAACACACCCACACACCAAGCACACACTATGGACAATTTAGAATCACCAATCCACTTAACCTGCATGTCTTTGGACTGTGGGAGGAAACCGGAGTGCCCGGAGGAAACCCACGCAGACACGGGGAGAACATGCAAACTCCACGCAGGGAGGACCCGGGAAGCAAACCCAGGTCTCCCAACTGCGAGGCAGCAGCGCTACCCACTGCGCCACCGTGCCGCCCATATATATTGTATATATATATATATATATATATATATATACTGTATATATACTGTTTTATATATACATATATATATGAGGTATTAAAGCAAGAGAGAAAGGGATTTCTGAGTAGGCAGAGACAGGCCCCATTAAACCTAACTATAACAGACTGTCCTGCCAATAGTGATGTGGGATCAAAATGCCAGTACAAGAAGATGTGGAAGAAAGAATTGTTGACCCGTAAAATGGAAGGAGTCAGAGTCTCACACCAGAAGAAATGTTCATAAGCTTTCTTTTATTCTTGCATACCTAGACTGGAGTGTCAGTAGCATGCGCGCTGACAGGAAAGAGTTCAGCTCTTTTATATCAGCTGGTTGTGTGCAAACTTTACAAGTTCGTATAAAGGCAGATTAATGCATGAGCCTTTTAGGGCTTAAAATAGACGGCGGTTACAGATGAAGTTCATAGCTTAGCTTATTCGTAAAAACAGGAAGAACAGTTTATAAAAATACATTTCTGTTAAAGGCAGCTTTCTGGTGAGGTCAGATTCTTTTGAACTGCTCACACAGGTCAGCATCAGTAATATATGTTAAAGGTCACATATACAGTTTCTGAAAACTGTCAAGTACACATTTTCTTATAATATAAAAAAGGACAGTTATCTGTAAACTGAAAATTTCCATTCCACACTCGACCCTTTTGAGCAGAAAAAAGAATCGGGTAACTAAAGGGAAACATTCTCAGGATCATAGACGAGAGTGCGTTCTTCATGGAGGAGGAAAGCTTTTGTCATGGTGTTGGAAAAAAGACGGGAAACCAGATGCCTGACTAAAGGAACGATGCAGCACAAAGTGAGTAGTAACAAAAGGAGACCTATCGCGAGGGAGATACAAACTGATTTAAAAAGATGGGCCCAGGGGCCGAACCATGACGCGAACCATTCATCTAGGGGAGTATCAATCCCAGAGTTCTGTGACAATTCTAGAGAAAGGGCAGTTAGGCCAGCCAGGGCACGCGTGATGGAGCCATCAGGAGCAGTATTGTTTGGGATATATGTGCAGCAGGTATCTCCGAACATAGCACAGACACCTCCTTTTTCGGCTAACAACATGTCCAAGGCTAGGCGATTTTGCCAGGTCATAAGTGAGGTTTTATCTAACTGCTCATGTATGCCTGCGATAGCTTCTTTAGTAAAATTTAGGAACCGCTGCTGATTATAGTATAAGTAATTTATCCAGTCCACATTTTTGAACATTACATAGGCGTGGTAAGCAGTGAGTATGCACAGAATGCCCAGAAAGGAATCAGTTTGGGTATATTTGAGCAGAAGACACAGACAGAAGGTTTGTACCTATTACATTAAAAGAAGGTCCAAGGTCATCAACTTTCATTCTGTCCAGCCAGTATACATTTATCCATATGGTTGTACAAACATTTTCTCTGATAATTAATATAACTCCTCATATACTATGTCACCTGTGTGACATTTTTCATCTCCAGCAGACACTTGCCTTTAAGTTGACTGTTTAAAAAAATGTGTTTTTTTTCTTTTGATGAAGATTGCTTCATCATGTCCAACAGTATTAATTACTCCATTCTTCTTAAACAGTTTATAAACACTGCAACTTTCACTTTACTTTGAATTATTTCCAAAAGTTCACCAGACACAATATATTAACCTACTTACTTATTCATTTGCAAAAATGTATATCACATTAAATAAAATATGTTTTGTATATTTTATCAAGAATTGAACTTTAACACTTTATTTTTTGCTGCTAGACCCCTTTATAGCAAGTAGAGGAAACTAACCTAATTTTAATTTTGCTGAGCAGCTATCATACATAGCCTAGTACTTGCTCTCTCTCTCTCTCTCTCTCTCTCATATATATATATATATATATATATATATATATATATATATATATATATATATATATATATATATATATGTAATATCTTTCTGGATTTTATCTTAATTAAAAATATTTCATACCCTTTCGTTCAATAATTGTCCCCAATAGGCCAAGCATGATTAGATACAACATTTGTTAAGGTTTAGGTTCCAATAAGGGCAAAAGGCTTCTGGGACAAGAAGAAAATCCCAGTGCTTTAAATTGTAATCTCATTTGGCTGAGGCATACAAGATTTTATTATGAAAGTTGAATACGGCTAAAATTTAACATATTACCTGAACTCTATTGCATATATTGAGTAAAATTCCAATTTACTACAGTATTTCTGCATATAGGAATATTGTATCAAATATGCCTTTACATGACTATGTGGACTGCATTGATGTGCATGGATTAAATACTGTGTCTGTTTATAAATATTTTTGATAATGTGCATATGAGGTAATGATGTTTACATTGAAATACTAACATATAAATGCCATGTACTGAACTAGTGGCTAAGGTACTTGACTAAAAACACATAATAATCCTGATCTGGATTACACAAAACATTTTTTCTTGCACACACTGCTGTCATATGCCTCTATAGTTGATATTAAAACAGTAACTTACATTTTAAATTTCACAAGTAATTATAAACTGTAAACTAATTCAAACTTAATAATCAGATTTGAAATAGGTCCGGTATAATGAATTAAATTTATGAATGCTGGTGTAGTAGCAGCATTTATACATATGCCAAATATACTCTTATTCAAAAATAAAAATATTTAGTTGGTAGTTGTATGATGCAAATCATAATTACACATTATTAATTGCTTTTTCCATTTGTGAAGTTGGGAGTTTCCAAAATTTTTAATGTGAATATGGACATGAGGGCAATATTAGTATTCTTCATTATTCATATAGTTAGATTTACCTTACCAAGTCTGTGTTATATATATTACTTTTTAATTCTTTTATCGTACCAATCTTTAAGATTTCAAGGGTTTGTTATGCAGAGATATTGACTAATTTGTGTAGCTTTTAATAAATAGATTTATATAAGTTCTCTGTAGTACTAGGGTGTTGTACTGTGTTAGCCATTATGAATGTAGAGAAAAGCCAAGCAAAAAGACACCTTTTATTGGCTAACTAAAAAGATTACAATATGCAAGCTTTCGAGGCAACTCAGGCTCCTTCTTCAGGCAATAGGCCCCTTCTTCAGGCAAGATTGCCTGAAGAAGGGGCCTGAGTTGCCTCGAAAGCTTGCATATTGTAATCTTTTTAGTTAGCCAATAAAAGGTGTCATTTTGCTTGGCTTTTCTCTATAAGTTCTCTGACATGCAAAAATGTATCTTTGCATTAAATAAATTACTTTTAAATGAGTATTGGTCATTCAATATACTTATATCTATACAGTATGTATATATATACAGTATATATATATATATATATACTAATAAAAGGCAAAGCCCTCACTGACTCACTGACTGACTGACTGACTGACTGACTGACTCATCACTAATTCTCCAACTTCCCGTGTAGGTAGAAGGCTGAAATTTGGCAGGCTCATTCCTTACAGCTTACTTACAAAAGTTAGGCAGGTTTCATTTCGAAATTCTAAGCGTAATGGTCATAACTGGAACTTGTTTGACTGACTCACTCATCACTAATTCTCCAAATTCCCGTGTAGGTAGAAGGCTGAAATTTGGCAGGCTCATTCCTTACAGCTTACTTACAAAAGTTAGGCAGGTTTCATTTTGAAATTCTAAGCATAATGGTCATAACTGGAACTTGTTTGACTGACTCACTCATCACTAATTTTCCAACTTCCCGTGTAGGTAGAAGGCTGAAATTTGGCAGGCTCATTCCTTACAGCTTACTTACAAAAGTTAGGCAGGTTTCATTTCGAAATTCTACGCGTAATGGTCATAACTGGAACCTGTTTTTTGTCCATATACTCTAATGGAGGAGGCGGAGTCACGTATCACGTCATCACGTAATACGCCTCCTACGTAATCACGTGAACTGAAAACGAGGAAGAGATTTACAGCACAAGTCAAACGCGGGAACGAAGGTAAATGACGTTAATTGTTGACTGTCTTTTAATACTGTGTACTTGTTGAGTG